>NC_141689.1:1113627119-1114267119 GCF_964263255.1 Lissotriton vulgaris | reverse complement strand
TGACCAATTAATGAGAGTGTACACAATGCCAAGTGTGGCGTGGATGTGATGGTCAGACTGCAGTATGCAGACCACACACTTATCCATGTCGACACACACCACTGGTGTTTGGAGGGTAGTGGACAGTGGACCCAACCATGCCAGTGGGGAAGATTGCGGAAATGTAGATTGTTACGTTCCCCCCGTAAGCATGAGCGGAATGGGCTGGCCCGGCGTATGCCAGGCCAGCGTAGGGGTGTAAATAAAAGAGACGTAACTCTGGGCGTGGTCCTCTTCCAAATTCCCAACGTCTCTGCCAGGGCAACGCCTCTCACCCCTCCATGAGGCCGACGCCATGAGCGGGGTTGCCTGTGATCCTGTGTGCCTGTAGCACCCCAGGATGCTGGTCCCTGAACCTGTCTTACCCACCCATGTGCACCCAGGCCTCAAAGCCCATCTGCCGACACCGGTGTGTGTCTAAGAGGGCCCACCACATGCCGGTGCACCCTCCAAGCCAGAGGCCGACAACGCTGGCAACCTGCTATGACCATCACAGCCTCCGCGAGCAAGGCAGTACTCCTTTCTCATTCACGTGAACTACCGGCTGACAGAGCGGGCTAGTAGGTAACACATTTGGACTGAGTCTTGATTATACCATGGCCGAGCACATTCGTTATGGCTGCGTTTATGTCACTATTAACCCTGGGCGGAGTTCGCGGAGTGGGGCTTCGCGGAGCTACGCGAAGTGGGCGAGAAACTACGCCCACCTCCGCACTCCGCGTAGCCCCACTCCGCAAAACCCCTGGCCACCAGCCCCGCCACCCGCCTCCCTCCTGCCCTCCCTAAATACTTTAAAATAAAGGAACGCAATAATTTTAAAAGCACTTACATTGCCGCCGCTGGCCGCCGCGTTCCCCGGGGCTCGTTATCTTCCGTCTTCCGTATTTTGCAGTAATGCGCATGCGCGGACGGCCGCGCATGCGCATTTTCACGAGAAAATGCGCATGCGCGGCCGCCCGCGCATGCGCATTACTGCAAAATACGGAAGACGGAAGATAACGAGCCCCGGGGAACGCGGCGGCCAGCGGCGGCAAGGTAAGTGCTTTTAAAATTATTGCGTTCCTTTATTTTAAAGTATTTAGGGAGGGCGGGAGGGAGGCGGGTGGCGGCCAGCTACGCTCCGTCTGCGGAGCGTGCGTAGTGCCGCCTGGCTCCGCCAGCTCCGCAAAATGCGGAGTGGGCGGCACTATGCACACTCCGCAGACGGAGCGTAGCTGGCCGCCCACCGTTAGTCACTATACTCCTGTCGATGAGTTGCCACCATGTCTTATTAGTGCATCACAAAAGCAAGATTCTGTGGACCCACGTGGACTACTGCCCTCGGCCTATGCTGCGCTCGAGTAGGTTACACAATTGGAACTGAGCATGGATTTTTCAAAGGCAGAGTGCATATCATTGCATGCAAGGAGAGGCATAAGAGGATGACGCGTTGCATTTGGGAGGAAAAAGGATCATCGTTACAGAGGTGATCAAAAACTATCCGACAACTGCCCTGGTGTCACTAACTCTGTGTATCGCGAGACTACGACATGTGGCTGTGGGCCACTGCTGACCGCTGCCTCCAGCCTACACTGCGGACAAGTAGGTCACAGAGTCTTGATTTAGCAATGGCGGAGTGAATCCAGAAGGCATGTATACCAGCACTGCGCCATGAATTATGCATAAAGTCCACATCGCCCTGCCCACACCACACACAGCACGTGTTTTCTCGCAGCCCAAACCTACACAGCTGAAGAGGTGTATAGTATGGCTGATATAAGTATTTGAAGTGTATGATGCTGAGGTTACAATTCGCGGTAAGGAGACCTGTCAGTGTGCAGCAAAACATTCAAGCATCCGGTGATAGAGGGACCCCCAGCGACATGTTCCATTTATGGTAGGAGGAGTTGTCAAGTGGGTCCCGCTCCCTTAAGGAAGCATTATATAAATTTGTTATCAATCCCGTACGTGAGTCGCCTTCTGACACCGCCTGCAGAGCCTGTAGTGTTCTCGGCTCAGCTGGGTAATTGGGGTATACAGCTTAAACAGCCTGCCGCACATGTACATATGTAAACCCTAGCATCATATCTTGGCCCTGCCCTTTCTGTATGTCTGAGAGCAGTCGAAACTAGCCCTGCTTATAGAGGTCACTCTGCTTTGCAATCCCTGTGGCGCAACGCAGCCTGCTCTTGCACAGTGGAAATATCCGGAATGCGCAGCAAGCCGTAGCGCTTGGCCGTTTCGATAATCTAACTGTGCCCTTTTTGCTAGAGACCTCCATGCCCACGCAGTGCAGTGAACCGCGGTCCACCATGTCAGCTCAACAATGCTGCTGCCTCCAGCGGCACAGGAAGCACCGAGTCTGCCTCAACTGCAATGTGCATCTGGAACCGCTGTGGGTAAAACCAGATGCGAGCAAACTGCGCCTGGGAGCACAATAGTAGAGCAGCATATCAGGAGCTTCAAAGCCGCCACGCTCGAACGACTGCAATTCGGTCCGCTAGGGAAGGTGGCAGTTTATCCAAGCTCATAGCCTGGTCAGTAACTTTAGTGATAACATGGCCATACTTTGTGGAGATCACCACCTCAGGGTCCCTGTGCAGCCACACTCAATCAATCAATCAATCAATCAATCAATCAATCAATCAATCAAGGGTTTAAAAAGCGTGCTAATCACCCATGAGGTTCTCAAGGCACTGGGGGGAGGGGGTGGTGGGCAGCTCTGGATCAGTCAAAGAGCAAGGTTTTGAGGTCCTTCCTGAAGATGTGCAGGTTGGGGGATCGTCTGATGTTTACCGGGAGTTCGTTCCAGGTTTTGGCTGCGAGGTAGGAGAAGGCCCTTCCACCTGTTCTGCTTCGGCAGATGCAGGGTGTCACTGGTAGGTCGAGGTCTGCCGAACGGAGAGTTCTTTTGGGTGCATGAAAACTGACTCTATTGTTGAGGTATTTGGGTCCGATGTTGTGGAGGGATTTGTAGGTGTGGGTGAGAATGTTGTAGGTTTTTCTCTTCTTGACTGGGAGCCAGTGTAGGTCTTGAAGGTGTTGCGTCATGCGTTTATATCGTGGGGTCCCAAGAACGAGCCAGGCCTCTGTGTTCTGGATGGTTTGGAGCTTGTGCAGCAGGGTCCTGTTGATGCCGGCGTAGAGGGCATTTCCGTAGTCCAGTCTGCTGGTTATGAGTGCGTGGGTGACGGTTTTTCTGTGTTCAGGGGGAATCCATTTGAAGGTCTTTTGAAGGATGTGGAGGCAGTTGAAGCTGATGGAGGCGCGTTGATCTGGCGTGTCAGGGTGAGGGAGAAGTCAAGGATGATGCCGAGGTTTTGGGCGTGGTCTGTCGGGGTGGGAGGATCCCCGAATGCAGAAGGCAACCACAAGTCTTCCCATGGGAAGGTCGAGGGTCCCAGGATGAGGACCTCAGTCTTCTCTGTGTTGAGCTTCAGGCAGCTTTCCTTCATCCATGTTGCAACATCCTTCATTCCTTCCTGGAAGCTGAGCTTGGTGTCCTTCATGAGGGAGAGGATGAGTTGGGTGTCATGGGCGTAAGAGACTATGTTGAGCCCATGCTGTCTGATGATGGCGGCGATGGGGGTCATGTAGATGTTGAAGAGTGTGGGTCTGACATGATGTTCCCTGTGGTACTGCGCAGTTAATCTCTGTGGGTTCGGAGATGAAAGGGGGGAGTCTGATCCTCTGGGTTCGGCCGGAGAAAAAAAAGCGGATCCAGTTGAGGGAGGTTCCTTGTATTCCGATGTCGTGCAGTATGGGTGCGAGGGTGTGGTGTGAGACGGTGTTGAAAGCCGTGGAGAGGTCTAGTAGGAGGAGTGCTGCAGTGTGTCCCTGATCGAGTAGTATGCGGATGCCATCAGTGGCTGCAAGGAGGGTGGTCTCGGTGCTGTGGTTGCTGCAAAATCTGGACTCGGAGACATCGAGGATGGAGTGCTCTTCGATGAATGCGGTCAGCTGGGTATTTATGACTTTTTCGGCAACTTTGGCAGCAAACGTGAGCAGGGAGATGGGCCGGTAGTGCTTCAGGTCCGTGGGGTCGGCAGAGGGCTTTTTGAGGAGGGGCTTGACTTCTGCCTTCTTCCAGTCATCAGGGACTATGCCGGGTTGGAGGGAGGCGTTGATGGTCAGGGGTGATAGAGATGGCGGCCTTCTGGTAGATGTGGGGTGCGCAGGAGTCTGTTGGTGCTCCAGATCTGGTTTTCATCATAGTCATGGTGATGAGGTCTACCGTTGCAGAGGGTCAGGTGATGATGGTCGGCTGGTGGTCCTCATCGGAGGGGGACGGGGAGGTGAACGTGTCTGGTCAAAGAAGTGGTCGTAGACGATCTTGATCACGCATAAATATTGTACCAGGTCAGTGGACCATGTCAGTGGGAAGTCCAACTCCACTTCACGGGTGCCAGATGTCAGCGGGAACACCTTCGATTTTGCCCAATTTACACATAGGGCAGAATGGAGATGAAACAAAACTTCCAAACCAACCTTTAACTATTGAAGATAAAATCTTATCTGTAGAAATGCGTGACCCTTGATTGAGTAACGTCCCCTGGTCACAGCCTGAGCCCCATGGTGAGGGTTGTAGTTTTTCACAAAAGGTTTCTGAAAGCGAGTTCTAGATATTTCAAAACATCTTTATTTTCATTTGTTTTCTTAAAGTTGATTCTTCATAATAAACAATCCAGACTTCAAAATACATTGATGGTTTGTCCAATGCATTTCGGCTAGGTCATAGCCTTCGTCAGGGACATGCTCTACAATTTAAATAATCACAATTAGGAATCCATCAGAGGCCATATGTATCACACATACTACCTAATTCCTATCATTAAACAATCCAATGTTAAAGCTCTAATTTATCATGTGATTGGAGTGAGTTATCCAAAAAACGGAGGTGAATAGACTCTGTGAAACTAATTAGCGTTTTAAGAAAACTAATCAGCATTTTAAAAAAAGGTTGTGTAAGTGTCCCGTCACCAACATGCGAGTGGTGAACTGTACACAAAAGTATAAAATAGGTAACAGCATACTGTGTTCAAAACCAGGTGAATGAAAATGACTTCGAGTTGCATTCCTTTCAAAATGGGCATGTCAAAAACATACAAGCTAGTTCATTCGGGGTAATAACAAACTGTGCGCGAAACCAAGTGGCTGAAAAGATTAACAAATGACCGCGAGTGAAATTCATTCCAAACCCGACATGTAAGAAGGGCTTGGTGCACGCTTACCGGTCAAAGGTAACTCCTGTTCCCAAACGCCATTCCCTGGAAGTGCTGTTTACCGACTGGGGTCGGGCGTGTGAATTAAATCACTACGTAAATCTATGGGTATGGAAAGCGGACTGGGTCCGAAAAGGTTGTATGATGTGGCCATGTTACGCTGGGTTGAGAAACGTGAACATCGATGTTAAGTAGAAATACAATCAAATGAAATCAAATCATTAATCGGGCTCTCTGTCTAAAAATGCTGTGATACGTAGTTCAGCTAATGTTATGCCTTGTATGGGAAAATTACAAAATGAAAATTAGAAAATGAAAATTAAATTGTATCGTTATCAGTGCATTCTGTGAAATTATGAGCCAAAACATTTCAGTCTTTACACAGCAGCATGTGAAAATGTCATAGATGTGTAACCATGTACATTCATCAGAGAATAATCATAGTGAGAAAAATGGAATTAGTGGCAATTATTCGAAATCATGCAGATACATGTAATTTTGCCCATCAGAAAATGAACTGTTATCATAGATAGCAGCTAAATTCCGTCCGATCGTTCATACCAACTGGTTTCAAGGTTTCCAATTTGAAAATCCAGAAATTTTCTCTTTGTAAAAGAGTCTTATGATTGTCAACCCCTTCTCGTTTTTTCACCACTTCCAAGATGGTGTATCTGAGTTGACTGATATTGTGTGAAGCTTCACAAAAATGATTAGCCACTGTCGATTTTGTGTGTCTGTTGCGAATGTTTGATCTATGCTCATTGAGCCTGATCTTTATCTTCCTCTCAGTTTTGCCCACATATCCCTGTCCGCATGGACATTTCAATAGATAAACAACATTCATTGAGTCACATGTTGCAGATACCCGTAATTTTATCTTGTGTCCTTTACTCGGGTGGGTAATACTATTTCCTCTAATTATGCTGTTGCAGTGACTGCAATTATGACAAGGTAATGTTCCGTGATAGATTTCACTGATGTTCTCTATCCTTGGTTTAATCATATTACCCAAGTTTGTTCCTCTCTGATAAGCAAATAAAGGTGATTCCTTAAAGATGCCATTGAATTCTGTCTCTTGAGACAATATCGGCCAATGCCTCATGATGATGCTCTTGAAAGGTTTACTTTTCGTTGTGTATTTTGATACAACCATGATTCTTGTGTTCTCCTTTTTGGTGGTTTGGATCAATAGTTCTTTTCTGTCTTTCTGAGCACATCTGGATTTGGCATCATCCAGTACTTTCTGAGGATACCCTCTCATTTTAAACCTCAGTTCCATCTCCTTAATTCTGGTCTCTGCCATTTACGGTGGTGATACAATTCTTTTCACTCGCAACATTTGCGAATATGGCAAATGTTTTTTCAAAGGATCATTATGGAAACTGTTGTGATGCAATAAATTATTGTGATCCGTCAATTTGCGATGGATGTCTGTTTCAAACTGAGATCCTTTCCTGCGTATTTCCACATCTAAAAATGTGATTTTAGTGGTGTTTATCTCTGATGTGAATTGAATGCGTCCATCGCGTGTATTCAGCTCGTTAATAGCATCCCTTAGTTCAGATTCCAGACCAGTCCATATTATGAACATATCGTCAATGTACCTTAATATGGTTTTAGTCTTTGATTTCCAAGGTTCTTGACTCAGGATATGATTTGTTTCGAAATATTCCATATACAAATTCGCATAGACAGGAGCTGCCGAATTTCCCATAGCGGTTCCAGTTAGTTGTAAATAGAATTGCTCTTTCCATCTGAAAAAACAGACGGATGCCCTCCGGAGAATTACAAATAACCCAAACATAATCTGTCAGAAAGCTGACAAGGGAGGAGCTATAGTAGTGATGAATATTTCACATTATGAACAGGAGGTGGAGAAACATCTTGGGGATAGAGAAGTGTATTTACCTTTGGATTACAATCCCACTGAACAATTTGCAAAAACCTTGAAGGATATCATAAACAAAGCTTTTGATGACGGAACCATAAATGAGAGAACCAAAAGATTTTTAAGTATCAATCATCCAAGAAGTCCGGTAATACATATGTTACCGAAGATACATAAAGACTTGGAGCATCCTCCTTTTCGGCCCATAGTGTCAACGGTTGGAAGCATACATCAACCAGTAGGGCAACTGTTGGATAGACACTTACAATCCAATGTGATGAGAATGAAGACATTTGTGAAGGACACGACCCATTTTTTGGAAAAGCTAGGAATGATCCAGATGGAAGAGAATGAACACATCATACTATGTAGCATGGATGTTAAATCTTTATATACATCCATTCCTCACCAAGATGGTATCGAAGCAATTGAACATGCTTTGCTCAACACAGAGATGGAACTGGATTTCAAGGTGTTCCTAATGGAACTTTTACAATTTACACTTTTTCATAGTTATTTCAGATGGAAAGAGCAATTCTATTTACAACTAACTGGAACCGCTATGGGAAATTCGTCAGCTCCTGCCTATGCGAATTTGTATATGGAATATTTCGAAACAAATCATATCCTGAGTCAAGAACCTTGGAAATCAAAGACTAAAACCATATTAAGGTACATTGACGATATGTTCATAATATGGACTGGTCTGGAATCTGAACTAAGGGATGCTATTAACGAGCTGAATACACGCGATGGACGCATTCAATTCACATCAGAGATAAACACCACTAAAATCACATTTTTAGATGTGGAAATACGCAGGAAAGGATCTCAGTTTGAAACAGACATCTATCGCAAATTGACGGATCGCAATAATTTATTGCATCACAACAGTTTCCATAATGATCCTTTGAAAAAACATTTGCCATATTCGCAAATGTTGCGAGTGAAAAGAATTGTATCACCACCGTAAATGGCAGAGACCAGAATTAAGGAGATGGAACTGAGGTTTAAAATGAGAGGGTATCCTCAGAAAGTACTGGATGATGCCAAATCCAGATGTGCTCAGAAAGACAGAAAAGAACTATTGATCCAAACCACCAAAAAGGAGAACACAAGAATCGTGGTGGTATCAAAATACACAACGAAAAGTAAACCTTTCAAGAGCATCATCATGAGGCATTGGCCGATATTGTCTCAAGAGACAGAATTCAATGGCATCTTTAAGGAATCACCTTTATTCGCTTATCAGAGAGGAACAAACTTGGGTAATATGATTAAACCAAGAATAGAGAACATCAGTGAAATCTATCACGGAACATTACCTTGTCATAATTGCAGTCACTGCAACAGCATAATTAGAGGAAAAAGTATTACCCACCCGAGTAAAGGACACAAGATAAAATTACGGGTATCTGCAACATGTGACTCAATGAATGTTGTTTATCTATTGAAATGTCCATGCGGACAGGGATATGTGGGCAAATCTGAGAGGAAGATAAAGATCAGGCTCAATGAGCATAAATCAAACATTCGCAACAGACACACAAAATCGACAGTGGCTAATCATTTTTGTGAAGCTTCACACAATATCAGTCAACTCAGATACACCATCTTGGAAGTGGTGAAAAAACGAGAAGGGGTTGACAATCATAAGACTCTTTTACAAAGAGAAAATTTCTGGATTTTCAAATTGGAAACCTTGAAACCAGTTGGTATGAACGATCGGACTGAATTTAGCTGCTATCTATGATAACAGTTCATTTTCTGATGGGCAATATTACATGTATCTGCATGATTTCAAATAATTGCCCCTAATTCCATTTTTCTCACTATGATTATTCTCTGATGAATGTACATGGTTACACATCGATGACATTTTCACATGCTGCTGTGTAAAGACTGAAATGTTTTGGCTCATAATTTCACAGAATGCACTGATAACGATACAATTTAATTTTCATTTTCTAATTTTTATTTTGTAATTTTCCCATACAAGGCATACCATTAGCTGAACTACGTATCGCAGCATTTTTAGACAGAGAGCCCGATTAATGATTTGATTTCATTTGATTGTATTTCTACTTAACATCGATGTTCACGTTTCTCAACCCAGCGTAACATGGCCGCATCATACAACCTTTTCGGACCCAGTCCGCTTTCCATACCCATAGATTTACGTAGTGATTTAATTCACACGCCCGACCACAGTCGGTAAACAGCACTTCCAGGGAATGGCGTTTGGGAACAGGAGTTACCTTTGACCGGTAAGCGTGCACCAAGCCCTTCTTACATGTCGGGTTTGGAATGAATTTCACTCGCGGTCATTTGTTAATCTTTTCAGCCACTTGGTTTCGCGCACAGGTTGTTATTACCCCGAATGAACTAGCTTGTATGTTTTTGACATGCCGGTTTTGAAAGGAATGCAACTCGAAGTCATTTTCTTTCACCTGGTTTTGAACACAGTATGCTGTTACTTATTTTATACTTTTGTGTACAGTTCACCACTCGCATGTTGGTGAAGGGACACTTACACAACCTTTTTTTAAAATGCTGATTAGTTTTCTTAAAACGCTAATTAGTTTCACAGAGTCTATTCACCTCCGTTTTTTGGATAACTCACTCCAATCACATGATAAATTAGAGCTTTAACATTGGATTGTTTAATGATAGGAATTAGGTAGTATGTGTGATGCATATGGCCTCTGATGGATTCCTAATTGTGATTATTTAAATTGTAGAGCATGTCCCTGAAGAAGGCTATGACCTAGCCGAAATGCATTGGACACACCATCAATGTCTTTTTAAGTCTGGATTGTTTATTATGAAGAATCAACTTTAAGAAAACAAATGAAAATAAAGATGTTTTGAAATATCTAGAACTCGCTTTCAGAAACCTTTTGTGAAAAACTACAACCCTCACCATGGGGCTCAGGCTGTGACCAGGGGACGTTACTCAATCAAGGGTCACGCATTTCTATTGATTACTTGTACCCTGAAGGAGGGTACACCCTGGAGCACGCAACAGCTTTTTGTAAAAAAAGAAAGAATTACAGAGTGCAGACGTGAAATAATTATCTTGTCACCAAAATCTTATCTGTAACATGTGATTCCCGCATCATACAGATATCAGATTTATGCCTAAAAAGATATTTAATGAGATAACTTTCAGCTGGTAATCCAAAGACAAAAGTATAGCAAAAAGAGAAATATAAAATCAGAGACACTGCCAAAAGAAGAGAATAAAAGTAGCCTAAACATTCAAAAAGAAAAAAAATCAGCAAACAATACAAACAACATAGATAATGCAGACACCAAGAGATAAACAACATAGAAGCCCAGCAGCAGAGAACCAGATAGATAATAAATACAGCGCTATAAGCCAGCCTTGTATAGCTTGTATGCTATGAAGGACATAGTATATAGACTTGAAGGATGTAGTTCTTATTCCTCCATATGAGTAGGGTGGCGTGGATAAAGGGAGCCAATTAGGTCTGTATGATGACTGAAGGGTTTTGTTGCGCCATCTTTCCATACTCTCATAGTTAAAGGATCATATAAACCATATTTATAGCATACACGTTTGAGTATATGTCTAAGAGAGGCAAATTGCTTGTGAATGGCAACTATTTCTTCATCAAAAGCCTGATGAATGTAGATTGTATTACCATTCACCTCTTACGGTGGTATTTTTAAAATAGCTTTCCTGATGATGATAAGATGATGATGATGATGATGATGATGATGATGATGATGGTAACAGTACTTTGAAATTGAGTTGTAAGTGATGTGCCTTTATATGTGATGGAAAGCAATTAGCTTTGTCAACTTCAAATTCCTCTGGAAAAGTACATTTCAGCAGCATGGGCATGACAGCCTCTACATATGTCCGACAATCTTGGTCTTTAATAGTCTCTGGAATGTTGAAATTCTGAAGATTATCTCCGATTTTAACCTCAATGTCATGGACTGTCATATGAAGTACAGCAATAGGTCTTTGAATGTGCTTAATATCTAGACTTACAGCATCAGTACTGGTACATAATGCATGATTTTTCTCTAATATTGTATTGAACTTAGATTCTAATGTCTCGAGTACGTGTGATTTAATTGGTGGGGGTTAAGATACTTGCTTCATTTTATAGGAGGTAATGTGCGTTGACCTATGCTCTTGTGACATTTTCAAAGCAGATAGAAAGGCACTTTTCAATTTAAATGATGCTATATGAGTAGATAAATTCTGCTGGAGAAGTAGTTTAGTTCTCCTGCTGTGCTCCTTTATTCTTTTTTTGCTATGACATTTAAAGTTGCCATACTTTTATACAGAGTCTTCAGAGGGGTTTGAAGGGAGAGCCATCTAAAGAAGTAACACCTTTCTACGTTTTAACAATCGGACAAATGTGGACCTACTTTGGCATGCTCAAGGACTGAATTTTAGCTGCTGTTTTCCCAAGATTGAGGCAAATTGGTCAAGGATAACCAATGCTATTAAAAATCCCCCAAAATTTACACACACACACATACAAAGACACACATATACATTCCTTCTCTCAGAGCCGGTCCTAGGCCTTCGGAGGCCTCGGGCGAAAGGGAAGATGTGAGGCCCCTCTAATTGCATATTGCGTCGCAAGAAGTGACATCACAGAAAGTAACTTTGCAGGACTATTGATCTAGTTATTTGGCATCACTGAAGCAAACTAATGTGGATATCAGTAACATGGACTGTTAGAAATGGGATCTCCAGCTGCCCAAGGCTTGCGCTAAAACCAGTCAGAGACCACCACTCTAACTAAGTCAGGGCAAGGGAGTTACACGCCAAAGATAACCTCTGCTCACCCTCTAGGTAACGTGACGCGAGCAGCAAGGCTAATCTCGGAGGCTATGTAGGTTAAGTGTTTGCGCGCGCACCCAGCAACAACACCCAAGGCCCACCACAAAGGAAACTCCACACAAGGTTATATATAAAAATAGCCTTTGTATTATACCAAACACATTAGATAAAAACACACACTTTACAATGTGCCAACAGGCACGGGCAGAATTTACAGGGGATTATGTACATGGGACAGGGCCACACGGGCCACTGTCAGGAATAGGCACTTTTAGAACTAGCACTTTGTAGGAATAGAATACTTGTGGGAATAACACTTAGCACATAGAACACTTGTAGCACAAAATAGCAAATGTAGCACACAATCCAGTAATCACTGGTAACAGATAAGTACCACCTACGCAACCCTAACCACCTTAGGAAAATATCACGCAGGGAACCAGGACCCTACTACTAACCCCTGTACTAGGAAGAACAACCACCTAAGTATCACAATACATTTAGGGGTATAAGCATAATAACATTACACATGATGCATCACAACATTCAGGGGTGTAGGGAAGAAAACACATGATGCATAAACATACATTCAGCGGTGTAGGGAAAAGCACATGATGTATCAAAACACATTCAGAGGTGCAGCAAAGAACAATTGCACAGAAATTACATAAGCCACAACCTGTGACTGTCCCCAGACCAACTGACCTCTCAGGGGCTGAAACGCCCTGTGTCCCAATGTCAGGGTGGCCTAAACAAAGCAGCTGCCCACTAAATGCTGGCTCTGTAGACAAAATGCCCCAGTGAGCCTCGTGGGCTCTGAACAAAGATGTGCCCACTGGGGGGCGGCCCGCTACCAGCTGGGGCCGCTCTACCACCCTCAATGCCCCTTGAGGCTCTCGGGCTCGAGAACCAAGTAACGCCTCTGAGCCTCTCTGGGCATGAAATACAGACTGCGCCCTCTGAGCCCCGTAGGCTCTAAATGACCAAATGCCCCCGTGAGCCTCTCGGGCTCAAAGAAAGAATGCCCCTAGGTGGAGCCTCTGCGGCTCTAGAAATAATGGGGGCTGAAATTGGAAGGGGGAGCGGCCCGCTGCCTTTCCGGGGTCGCTCCACTGGTTGAAGAAATGCCCTGTCATCGGAGTCCCGCTCGGGGGGCTCAAGATAGAACTGTGCCTCCCTTAGGCACTCAGGATCACGCTCAGAGCTCCCCCCTTCCCGTGTCACTCACTGGGCTGTTCTCTCCGGGGACTCCGCTTCTCTCCCGGCTCCTCGGGCTCTGCTTCAAGGCGGAGGCAGGGCTCCCTCTCTCTCTCCAGGGAAAGCCTAGCGGGGGAGCCGGCGTCACTGCCCCTCTTCCCCCGGTCTCTGTGGGTTTCTGCCTTCGGTCCCCCCTCAACCACGGGGGCTAGGACTTCCTTGGGGAGCCTCAGAGGCTCCAGGCGGCAGGCAACCTTCCTCTACACTGGAGAGCGGTGTGCGCTCCCGGCAGCTTCCGGCTTCCTCTTTTCCTGCTTCCAAGTCAGGTCCAGGGCTGCCAGCCAATCACAGCGCGGCCCGGGGAATGACATCACAGGGGTGTCCCGGGCCGGCTGGCTTGGATTTTCACACGGCAACTGATGAGGGGTGGGCTCCCTCAAAATAATTTAAATAACACAGGACTTATGCACAATTAAAAGAAAGCGCTCCGAAGCACTAGGGGGCACAAAAACGGCAGATAAGCGGGGTGGGCACCCGCGCCGTAAATCAGCAGCCAGGGGGGAATCCTCTCGCTTTTCCCCAGCAGCGCAACGCTGCAGAGAGCCCCCAGGCGCTGTAAGGGAAATAAAGTGCTCCCAGGCGCTTGATGCCCAAAAGTCCAGGGCAAGTTATAGCAAAAAGTCCTTCAGGAGGGCGGGGGGGCAAGGCTGGGCCCAGAGCCTGCTCACAGGGACCTCCTAGGCAGGGAGGCAATCCCCAGTGGCGGTCCTCCTGGTTCCCAGAAGCAGCAGCCCCCACTGGAAAGGATTCAAGAAGAGAACAACATTTCTGGGGACACAGCCCCTTTTTATACAGGTAAATCCTTTGTCCTTAGGTGCAGGGTGGGGGAAAAACCAGTCGCAGCTGGTTTTGGAGCACTTTGTTTTCCCCAGCCACCCTTTCCATTCACTAAGCAGGTTAGGGTCATTAGACGCACCACAGGGGGCGGAGCCAGCATTGTGTGGGGAGAACCCAGCCCTATACAGGTCCCTGGTGTACTCCTCCCTCACATTACTCATGCTAATCTCAACACTCACCACCGGGGTAGACCCATCATGACTCATGGAGCCAGTCTCACCAGCCAGCTCCAGCCAATCACAAGCCAGACACAAATGACACCAACATGCCAACTTCTAGAAGTGGCACTTCCACATTAGACACAATCATGCCGCATACATCATTGCGCAGCATTTAATCACACAAGTCCGCACATACCAAACTCGAGCCTGCACACCTCACGCATCAGGAACTACCAGGGTCACAGACATTCCCCATGCATTCCTATGGGAGGGCAGGCCAATCTCACCACATGCACGCAGAGTGCGCACACACTTTCCACTGGGACACAGTGAAAGTGCGCAGAAGCCAAAACTCACTAGCACCAAGTCCCCTTAAAAAGCAAAAAGTTTAGGGGTGAACCTGCCAGAAGGGTCAAGTCCAACATGGACAAAAAGTAGAGGGGATGGAAAACAGGTGAGCAAATATCCATGAGTGTAACCCTTCCCGACTCCTTTAATGACTAGTTGGACATGCCCCCAAATTCCAAAGGAACCAGAGGGTCAAGAAAACAGCAGTATAACTTTCACAGCCGAATCTGAAGGAAGAACAAAACAGATTACTATCCTAGAAAAAGCATTATTATCCTAGAAAAAGCACACTCATAGGGAATGCAAGATTAAGTAAAGCATGTGAAATGAAATGTAAGCAGGAACAACATGGTTACCTTTTTATTTTTACTCTCATTATTCAGAAACTAGTGAGTGCTTTGGCCTGAAAAGTTAAGGCCATGACTACAGGGCCCAGAAGGGACCCGTGTCAAGGCTCATTGCTAATATCCTTATAAACGTAAGCAGTATGGTTTAAAAAGACCATATTCGTGAAACACACAACCACTGTACACATTTTGTTTTCCAATTCACCCATCAAGCAGGTATTTAAGTACCTCCAGGAATAGTGCACTTTCCCACTTAGGGAAAACAATGTTGTTCAAAGAGCCACTGATCAGTCAATTGTTCTGACACCCTCAACCCTGCAGCCTCACTTACTGAGATGCCAAATCAAGTGTACAAGGTGCATAGCTCTGCCATAATTCTAGATGGCACTTGAGCCACAAGTCACCAAAGTGAACTCACCAAATCAGAATCAAGAATCCCCTTTCTTGTAATTCATAATTTTAACCATTGGTACTATCAAGAATCGTACTTATGCAAATATCATATGTCAAATATGCTGCAAAGGGGAGACATTATTACTCACATGAAAATCCAGGGCACACTACAATAATTCTGAGATGCATGCAGTAGATGCAGGTAGAGTGGCACCTACATTTGAAAATTCTCTGTTTTTGTAATAAGGAAATGCACTGTAGGATCTGGCTGATCTTCTCAGGAAGCGAACGAATTCGCATGATTGGATGCGACCAATCATGCGAACCAATGATTGGTCGCATGTGGTGAACTGCCTCTACCACAGATAGCTGGACGCCCTGCCAGAGCCTACAGATGCAAGCCTATGATTGTCCTCTCATATCACTTCTCTTTCGAGTAGTAACCTCAAGCAGACACCAATACACGTATGTTGTGAAGCAGCTAAAAGTAGTGCGTTCACAGAACATTAGAAAACATATGCATTTTTAATATCTGCTAAGAATCATCTAGTAACCCTTTGCAGTCTACTCCAAAATCATACTATCACAGACATGCAATGCTGTACGTGAATATGATCAACCATTTACAACACTCTCTGGGAGTTGACACAGCAGTCTATCCTGGTTACTTAAAGATAGACTAGAAAACAAAAGTCTTAATGCTTTTAAAACATTTCATACACCAGCCCAGCCGCTCCTTTCTAACAAGCTGGTCTTCAGTTCTCAAACATAGCTGCCTGTTACATCTACAAAACCATCACAGTGTAACCAATTTTTTTCCATTCTGTTCCAGTGTCAATAATATTGCTGGTATTAATAAATGCTTCCGTCAAAATGGTCTGAGGAGTTGGCCAGTAAAGAGGCACACAGGGAAGAGTAGAGACCCCCAAGGAATCTCCCCGGAAAAGAGGCGCCCACTGAAAAACACATTCCAACCTCTACCACTTCCCACCCCGACTTCAAGAAGCTAAAGCCATGAGCCGTGACTACTTACTATCTGTCTGAAGTTACGCCAACGCGGCCCGAATGATAGACTCTCGACTCCACTCCTTGCTGAAGAGACTGAGCGGGAGTGCGTGCTGCGTCACTGGCTGCATTTTAGCAGCACAGCGCGCGGGGGCTGGCCAAAATGATGTCCAGGGGCGTCATTGGTAGCGCTTTCGCATGCTACCAGATTGACGGCCCTGGGACCCACATCATAAACCGATACGCCGCCCGCGCACGGCGAACCGCACGGCACCATTACCACTAAGCTAGGTGGTGGTGCGTGCGTGCACGGTGCACTTCCACTATCCACTAACTTAACTGCCTGCGCGACTGCGCACAGCGCTTTTCCCGCATTTTCATGTCTTTCACTGCGGTCTACTCTGCGGGGCCGGCGGCGGGGCCCCCTGAGCGCGAGGCCCTGGGCAGCTGCCCATACCGCCCATGCCTTCTATCTCACACGCAAACTTATATTTCCTCACCAAACATTGATCCAAAAGAAGAGAAAGGAAAACCGAAAAGGGAGAAAGAACGATAAAGATGGGTAAACAGTGATAAAGGGGTGTCGGTTGGTAGTAGTATAGTTAGTGTTGTGTAAGTATGGGCATGTGATTCCATTAGAATGTGTTAGGCCATTGTCATGTATTCTAAGTTCTAGGTTTAAATATTTGCAGACAGATACTTTGGGGTTTATATTAAAGAAGACTTAAACCTTGGATTTGCATTTGTTTGGATTGTCTGTGGAGTCACAACAGTGGTGGATTAAAGAGGCATGGGCTCTTAATCAGGACTGCGCAGCCTTGGTACTCGGCACACCGACCTTCGCTAGCGCTGGCCGAGGCCTTCAGAGCAAAACTTCGCACCCGGAACTTATTCTATCAAGTTAAGCACCTTGCATTGCTAGAAATAAAAGGAACAGGGATGGTAAAACAAGGAAGTGTAGGTTAACAATTATGTTTTTATTCAGTTTTACTGAGATAACCCATTAGCAGAAATCGTGCAGAGTGTGAAAATCGTGCGTGGTCACATAAAATGGCTTTAAACTAGGCTGCAATTTGCAATTAAACATGCTGGGACTCATTGACCGACTAAAGCTGCCCGGAGTTCTGTAGAAACAAGAGGGAAAGTCTAATGAATACAATTAATGTCTATTTTGCTAGCAGGAGGCACTTCAACTTCGTACTGCAAATGAAGTCCACAATACAAAATAAGCGTTCACTGTTAGAACAAATGCAAAGAATGTTAATTTTTGTGTGAACAATGACTTTGCTCCTAACGATTATGCATAAGTATATTCCTGGCACGCAACGTTAATGAGTTACTCTATCTATTATATCTTTTCCGAGTTTTGCATAAAAGAAGGCTCCTTGTTAATCTCAATGTCTGAAAAATAACATTTTCCACAGAGCAGTTTCTTCGCAACCACAACACACAAGAGCCCAATCATGTCTATTGTTTTCTGCAGTATTCCGTCGATGATAAAGCAAGTCTGGCAGTTTTGTCCTGGCATGAGATAAGTAAAAACACCAGGAAATGCCCACAAAAGACTGCATCAGGTGACAAAAGAAAAACATTAACATGAGCAATAAAAGAGTATCAGAAGACAAAATGAACTGCAGCTACTAAATAGCTGAAAGGCGGCACCAGGAGAGCGTGCGGAATATCGGCAATAATAATACATTTGTATTCCTCAAAATTCTAGCTAGACAGCATTCGTAATAAGGTTTGACGGAAGCATGAACCCAGTACATTAAAATGTACACGTTGGCTATTGAGCATGCAAGGGCTAGTTACAAATTCAGCAATTACATAGAAGAGTGCTTCTTTTAGATCTTAGAAGAAGTCCATTTTTATGGGTAGTTTTGCACATCGCAAATCTTAAATTATATTACATTAGCTTTGTGGAAGTGTTGTTCTTTAGTTAACGCTGCTTAAACGTTTACGAGATGCCTGTGTAAAGTCAGTGAATGGATGCAGTCACAGGTGTGACACCAAATGTACATTTGGCTGAATCTTTCGTTGAGAGATATGAGAACGTTTCCATATCCCCCCTGCCCAACGTTCAGGACGATGTTCTGGTCGTCGGCCTCCGACCAATCAGAATGCTAAAAGCTCTCTAGGAGTTTTGATCCAGAGGGGCATAGTCCTTGGCATATACATGTCATACGACAGTGCAATGACTGAAACCACATATCCAGCATCATCATCAGAGGTCCCAAAGGAGCTACATAGAAGCAGGAAAACAACAGCTTCTATGAATGTGCAGATGATGTGTGATGCTGATTTAAAATTCTTATTTGTGAGTGCGCAGTTTCCTAAATGCACACGTCATCCCACGCTCCTGTGCAACAGCTGCATTGCCATCATGATCAAAGAGGCCATGGCTACGTGATATGTGCAAACAAAAGGAGATGAGGGATGGAGTGATGACACTTTTCAGACACTTAACTCCAGTGACAGATCTGGGTTGAATCCATCATTGTTCTTTAGCTCTCTTCCACAGACCCAGCCATATGCAAATCAGTCTTGGCCCTGTTCCTTATGGGAACAGTCAAGCCCTAACAGCCAAGCCAAGTCTTCCCTGAACCAGAAACAAGTATCCTTGAACCGGTTTCGGGGTAACACCTATCATCAGCCAGGCTAGCTTAAATCCAGTGGCAAAGTGAGCAAGAGACCCACGTCTGGGCATACCCTGCCAACTTAGGGCGAACAAAGCAAACACAAGGAGAAGATGGACGGAGCGCTGAAACCTTTCAGGCACTCACCCCCAGTCACAGATCAGGGTTGAATCAATCATCCTTCTTTAGCTCACTTCGCCACCCCTGTTCAGACCCGGTCAGTCTTGACCCGGTTCGTTATGGGAACAATCCAGCCCGAACTGCCAAGCCAGGTCTTCATTGGACCAGAAACAAGCATCCTGGGATCGGTTTCGGGGTAACACCCTTCATCAGCCAGGCTAACTTGAATGTCATATGTGCGGCTTTTATCCAACATCAATGAACTTCATTAAATCAACGTCTTTGTCATCGGGTTATATTGAAAATAATAAAGACCATACACTTTGCAGGCAATCCGCCTTCATCCAGTACATATGCCTGACATAGAAAACTGACAATGAAGGGACAGAGGTACAACAAAAATCATAATGGTGCAAATTCTCACTACACAACACAATGGAATATGAACACCTGCACATTGCACCTAATCCATAATAACATGCATGCAACACACCGGGCTGTCACGTGTTATGTTATGTTATATTGATTTGTATAGCACACTAATCACCCGAGAGGGTATCCAGGTGCTTGAACACAGTGTCAGTGACCCTTCTAGAAGCATAATGTGTGCTCCTGTTTCCCCTGTATGGGTAACCCAGCCCCTTCCAACTATTGCTTCACCCCCTCCAACAACTAGCTACACCAAAGAAGGTTAGATACAACATTGCACACATAAGGACCGAAAATATCATGGACCAGCCATTTTTGATTCATCAAAGCAAAATGTCTCTATGTCAGTGTGATGCTAAGTTGTTGAGCCATGAAACAGAGTGGCAGATAGTAGTCCTGTCCTGCATATGTCAAAGCTATAGATTGCTGTTAGCCAATGAGTCAGGCGAAGAACACATATAATGAAATAATAAACCCACCTATGTCCAAGACAATTCAAATGGACAAGTCAGCCATTAAGCTGCCATGAACAGTCTTTAATAGTGTTCTAATCATAACTCTCAGCCTGAATCCCCAAAAATCACAACAGCTCCCACAACCCCCATGATACAGCTTCCAGTGAATGTCATGATAATGCCACATCACTAATCAAACATCCTGAATGATTTGCACCCAGCGAACACCATGATCCTATTTCCTCTTCTAAGCCAATAAATTGACTCAAAGTTTTTGTGTTTACAGATCATTAAGACTGTGTTTGTTTTTGTGCGTGACTTTGGTGTGTTATCAGGAATCTGTACACATGGATCCATATGATCTTACTAGGCCAGGAGAAGTTGAGTATGGATTTCCAAGCTCAATTATGAGAATAGCATCCCGTGAGAAGAGCATGCATCATCACAGATACATATTCGTGATGATGCCTGCTCTTCTCAGTCAAGGGGAGTAGCACGTTTGGTGTAGGACTCACAAACATAGTGGTGGAGTCAGTGATTTTGTGGGATATAAATAAATAAGAACCTGAAGGAGGCGCCACCAGGCCCCTCATCTAATGGATCTCCAGAACGGTCTCATCTTGGGTGCTGTTGATGTTGACACAGTGCTTCTGCCTGCAGGGCAACTTTAATCGTTTCTGGCGCTTATATGGAATACTTTAACATTTAAAAGTCCCTGATAATTTGTCAGGATTGTCTTTAGACCTCGTGGTGGGCAGGCAACATTTTCAGTGGAACAGCTGTGGACTGTTGTTATCTTATAAGGGGATTAATATTGGGAAATTGCTCAGTCAGGTAGAAGTACACCGGATCAACATCATAGACACTGGCATCATTAATTTCATCACCCTCGTCATATGTAAGGACTCAGAACAGATCTCCAGTATGAAGCGGTTGAAGAACATCTAGACCCACAGTGATTGGGTCACGCAATTTGCTTACTTTTAGCATGGTGGTGTCAACTGACTAGATTGTGACAGGATATTGCCAGAATTACTATTTTGGGGTTGCCTACAGAGTTGTTTGCTGGATTTGTTCTGGCTACAGCCACACTGACGGGGTTATGGTTCAAGATTAACCGAAATGTCAATTGCCACTTTAACTGGTGAGTAACATATTATTGCTATGCAAAGTGATGTCTTCCACTCAGATAGAAAGTGTCTAACACTTTCATTGTGGATGAAGTGCTCTCTGCTCCTGAGCTTGGTGGAAGTTGCTGGAGCACCAGAAGCACATGCTCCTTTCCCAGTTCTCAGCAGCGAAGCACCGAACAACTATCAGTTCATCAGCTCAATTGTCCCTTATCTGCATGAAGCATGTGGTCCTCAGTAATACTTGAGGCTGCATGGACGTTACCAGCAATGTGATTTGTGCCATGAGTGGATGTTGACATTATATTTTATATATTTTCATGTTATGAAATTATGTTAAGTTACATCATGCTGTGTTACGCTATCTTGTCCTATCATATGTTGCATATTTTCAATGTAGCGAATAGCAGTGCTATGTATTCATTTTGTAGGATGGCCAAAACTTGTTTAAAATCTCATCAAATCGGGGGTTGGCGACGTGGTGTGGCAAGATGGCCGCAAGTTAGGGTAGCTCCGCTAAATCCCTCTCCCACCCGCAGATCCGCTACATGAATCCGGTCCCTGCGTCAGGAATGGGCCATCGGACGCTTTGCTTATTGTGGCGAGCCTAGACCTGAGCCTGCAGCACCTCGGCTGCCAAAGTTAGAGACCTCACTGGCTGTGGCTTCCACCAGGGGCCTGGAGTGGCAGCCTGACCCGCGTAGAGTTAGCAGACGGTAGGCTGAATCTGGCGCTAACCCGGGCCTGCGCCTTCCCCTCTGCCAGCAGCGGCGTCACAGACCGGCCGCATTGATCAATGACTGGCGCACACTGTGACAGCGGCAGGCCGGTGGGGGAGGAGGCCGGCCTTGTGGTGGTGCGCAGGAAACGCTGAGTTCTGGCTCAGTGATCCACAATGCAGGAGGAGCACGTAGCACCAACAAGGGCACCTGAGATGTGCCATGAGCCCCTGCAGAGACCGCTTTGACTCCGGAACCACACCCTCACTACCTGGCGCAGTCTGTCATCCAAGAACTACACGTTTAGGAAATTTGCAGAAACTAAGGTGGATGACTTTGAGGGGCGCTCCAGGTGCCGCAATATACGTATTCTTGGGGTGCCAAAGAAAGCAGAGGGGCAGGCCACATATCTCTTCTTGGAAAATCTCATAACCGCCCACCTACAACCCAAAGGCCTCTCAAAACTTTGCGTAATTGAGCAGGCCCACAGAGTTCCCGGGGGACGACTGAGGCCGGTGCTCCCGCCCGCCTGATACTGGCTAAGGTATTTAATTACCGGGACAGAGATATCGTGCTACAGACCGCCATTTGGTGCCTCCACTTCCATACGATAATGCCGAAATCACCTTTTTCCCGGATTTTACTCAAGCTGAACAGAAGCAGAGGCTCTACTTCCTTGTCATCAAGAAAAGACTCAGAGACAAGAAGCTGAAGTATGCAATGTTATTCCCAGCCCGACTCTGTGTTGAGGCGGAAGGAAAGGTCATGTTTTTTGATTTCCCAGAGACTGGGGCTGAATGACTTAACGGGTGAAGGGGAGCTGAGGAAAACAACACCAATTGAGACAGAGACTGTCCGGCTCGCATCATTTTGACTTGAAGATCGCAAGATGCCTACTTCAGACCGACATCCATCGGCTTTGCTAGGTCGCACAGGTAGAATGCCTTTTGGGCGGTTGTGGACTTGATAGACCACTGTTAACTGTTTAGTGATGATTTTGTGACCCGGCCCTTCTCTGGGCACTCACTGAACCAATTTGATTGGGGGAAAGGGAGGAGCGGGACACCGCCTCCCCCAATTTTCTACTTTTAGTTAAACCTTTGGGCGACAGGCACTCTGCATAGGGGTATTCATGGGCAGTGTTGAGCCCCGAGTGGAGGGGAGCAGGGACGGGGGTAGTTGGGTTGGGATTTGTGTATGGTTATTTGTTTCTTTCAAATCGACACAGTACTACCACTCCATGTTAAAAGATTGTTTACTACATGTAGGTCCTGATGAGTACAGGTTGGGATAAAAGCATCAAATTGATGAGTTGGAACGTTAATGGCTTGGGGGCAAGGTTATAAGATGTGTGGTTCAAGAGGAGTCAGCATAATGCTGAGCAATTCCTTTCCCCTTTCTGTGCATTCCACATAGACAGATGACTTGGGTAGATATATAGGGATCACGGGACCATGGGAGGGAAGCACGTTAACGCTTATGTCTGAGTATGTACCCCCGGGCCTTCAAAGTCACACCTTCATGGAACTGGGAGCCATACTGTTAACAACCCCAGATGGTCTCCTAGTAGTGGGAGGAGACCTCAATTCAGTGGTTTCAGGCACACTAGAACAATATCCACCAAGCGAGCTTAGCCCATCGAACTGTTGGCTACCAGACTTCATAGAGACCTTAGGCTTCACCAACGCCTGGAGGGTGTATTACCCACACAGCATTCAGCACACCTTCCACTCGGTGGCCCATCATAGCCTGTCCCGAATAGATTATCTGCTTATTACTGCACCTCACAACAAACATGTCCAGGAGATATGGTGTAAGACGCACAACATCTCTGATCACTCCCTGATATGGGCCCAACTAGTTATTGATCAGCACAGAGTGGGTAGAGTCGAATCAATCCCTGGCATCTCTGCAACCTAGAGGTCTGGAAGTCCCTAATCATGACAATAGACCCCTACTTCCAAGAAAATTAGTGCTCCGTACAGTTCCCCCAGATAAGATGGGAAGCATTCAAAGCAAGAATAAGGGGACACACACTCTTCCAGATAGCCGGAGTCCGAAAGGAGAAATTAGAGATGGTGGTTGAGGCAGAAACCAAAATCCTTAGACTGGAGGGAGAGCTGGGAGAGGGGGGTAAATCGAGAGAAGCTTCATGTCCTGCAACTTAAAAGAGACGACTATAAGGCAATTGTTACTGATAGAGCCAGAGAGTTGGGGAGGGAGAGACAAGGCAGGATATATGACTTGGGGGATAAGGCGGGTAAAATTGAATGCATGGCTTGACAAGAAAGAGCTCGTGAGTAGACTGGTACCTGAGCTAGTAGACAAGACAGGTCAATCGATCACCGACTCCTAAGAAGTTGTGAATGCATTTGAGACCCACTATGGTGAGATGAACAGCTCAACTAAAACACACATTAAAAGCAATTCTCTAATGCTACTCAGAGACGTAAATCTTCCAACCCTCTCGGCCGACAACCTAAAAGTGCTAGAAGACAACTTCACCAATGACGAAATAGCCATAGCAATTAGAAGACTCTGTTCTGGAAAGGTTCTGAGCCCTAACAGCCTACCAATAGAACTGTACCAGACAAACTTGCCCTGTATTTGCATGCCTTGTACGAAGAGAGTAAGACGCCGGGGGCGCTTCCGCAAGACCAAAGAATTGCGACCCTGGTAAAATAAATAAGGAAGGGAAGCCCAAAACTGACTGTACCTCATACAGGCCAATCTCCTTATAGAACACAGAACCTAAGGGATCTCTTGTGTGGAGCTGTGCTGCCGTTCGTCATACCGGGCTGTCCTGTGTCCTGAACCTACTGCAACAACTCGCGGTACCCGTTTCGGGGGTCCCGCATCGTCGTAGTGAACTCTGGTGGAGGACTTTGGTGATTCTTGCTGACTTTGCCGGGGTATCTACGGGCAAGGCAGGGCTGTGAGCAACAGCGCGGGGACTCCATCACCCAGGAGTCCCTGCTCGGCCAATTGGAGACACCTGGCCTGCTCTCCCTGCTAGCCCCGCCCCCGAGTGCCGGACACCTGTAAAACCGACCTTGCATATTCAGCAGGCGGGATCTCTTGTGTGGAGCTGTGCTGCCGTTCGTCATACTGGGCTGTCCTGTGTCCTGAACCTACTGCAACAACTCACGGTACCCGCTTCGCGGGTCCCGCATCGTCGTGGTGAACTCTGGTGGAGGACTTTCGTGATTCTTGCTGACTTTGCCGGGGTATCTACGGGCAAGGCAGGGCTGCGAGCTACAGCGCGGGGACTCCATCACCCAGGAGTTCCTGCTCGGCCAATTGGAGACACCTGGCCTGCTCTCCCTGCTAGCCCCGCCCCCGAATGCCGGACACCTGTAAAACCGACCTTGCATATTCAGCAGGCGGGATCTCTTGTGTGGAGCTGTGCTGCCGTTCGTCATACCGGGCTGTCCTGTGTCCTGAACCTACTGCAACAACTCGCGGTAACCGCTTCGCGGGTCCCGCATCGTCGTGGTGAACTCTGGTGGAGGACTTTGGTGATTCTTGCTGACTTTGCCGAGGTATCTACGGGCAAGGCAGGGCTGCGAGCTACAGCGCGGGGACTCCATCACCCAGGAGTCCCTGCTCGGCCAATTGGAGACACCTGGCCTGCTCTCCCTGCTAGCCCCGCCCCCCCGAGTGGACCAATCCTAATAATACTAAGCTCAACCACCGCTGCGCGGGAGCACGCAGGAGCGTCCCGAGAGAAGCCCGGGACAAGGGCGGGACCGTCTGTGGCCGTCAGGGGCCGAAGGAGGCTGGGCTGGGCCTGGTCCCTAACATTTTTCATTATTTGTTCATTTCTGTTAAAGGCTTGTTGTTTTCTGGGGTACTTCAAGTACCAAGGATGTCTTCGGACTCACCTAGTTCTTTACCCTCCAGTGTTGGGGTCTCCATCCTTGGCCCCCTTGATAAATACTTTGCGAAGGCAAACAAAGAAATTGATAAAGAACTCCTGCTAGCGGAGAAACGTGCAGAGCGTCGTCGCTCTATTGAATCACTAAAAAAGAAACCACTGATTAACTCCCAAAATGTAACTATCACCCAAGAATTGGGCAGTACTGCTAGGCTGGATGTAGATGCTGAATTATTCAGCACCGACCCTATACCTAGCATTTTTCAAGATCATAGTACAACCCCAGTTCACTCTGATAATATTAGCAATGGTAATATAATTAGCCCTCCTATTGCTTCTAACAGCCTTAGTGATTTAAACTCTCCAGTTCCCCTAATTCCTGTCACGCAACTTCATTCCACCTTTTCTAATCTTTCAACCGACATTGTCGAATCTCTCGAGATTATCTCATCACAGACTGCTAGTAAGATTAAAATGAATCCCAAGAATCCACGGAGAGTACTACACTCTCCGCCAAGGAAAAAAAGGAAAAAAGGCGGGGTGAAAAGAAAAGGGGAAAATTTATTGAGCACTACCCCTCCTCTAGTAGGCCCAAAAACA
This sequence comes from Lissotriton vulgaris, assembly GCF_964263255.1. Lineage (NCBI taxonomy): Eukaryota > Metazoa > Chordata > Amphibia > Caudata > Salamandridae > Lissotriton > Lissotriton vulgaris. The sequence continues at coordinate 1,114,240,846 of NC_141689.1, read as the reverse complement.
AAACCAGCTGTTCCAATAGTGAGTGATGTTCTACCAGGTGCTCATATATTACCACCTCGACCTGTAGAATCATTAACGACGTCCAACAAAGAGCCAATAGAACTATTTGAGCAGCTTTTAAAATCTTACATGCTCCCACTTATGGAGAGAGTTAGAATTTTGGGGGAAAAATGTATTGCCTCCTGGCAGCTGCTCATCTGAGCACAACTCCTGATCTAGTTAAACTTAGAGACCAGCCCCGACCAAAATGCAGGTCAAGTTCAACTACATCGAACCAAAGTAGTACACACAAAACAAATGGAAACCCAACATCTAATAATAAAAGTGCCCCCCATTCCTACTAAACCGATGGCTGTACACAAGTCAGCCAAAGAGAAGAAATTGTTGGTCCCAAATAAACCGCCCCTTCCAACGGTTAAGCCTACTATGTTCCCTGGGGTAGCTAATTCCCAAAGATCCACCTTTAATCGTAGGTCTACAGTGGACTTACCTCTAAAGTCAGCTAACTTTGTGATCCTTCTAACAGGTGTCCCTCCTATTCATAATGGAAATTTCGAACACAATGACAACCTGAAAAATAAAGTAATTTTTTGGTTGAGAACCAACAGACCGCTTCCAGTCCATTTAAACGGAGATATAATCTCTGTAAGAAGATGTAACTGGGTGGGTCCCCGACCAAAAGATATTGAAGGTGACGTTGTGATCGTTAACTTTAAGGATCACAGAGTTGTTGCACACATAAGCGACTGGTATCCAGGAAAAAAGGAGGGTGGAGTCTCAACTAGAAAGTTGAGCTATTTCTATCCAGAGGCCCTGTTTAGACCCCCTAATTATTCTAGAACTGATAGAAATTCAAATCTTCAGAACTTAGCTAACAGAAATTTAAACCCTCAAAATTTAGCCCACTGTACACCTCCTTTTCCTCACCCCGTTAATATTTTAAACATTCCTTTTCCCCTCCCTTTACGTCAACATACCCCCAGACGTTTTCCCTTATCAAATAATTATACCAATCACACCAACTACAACGAGTACTGGAACATCCCGTTGTATGATCTTTATGAACCCATTTCGGGGTTGGATCTAGACGAATGATTTGACTTGCCACCCATTGATCTAGAGTTCATTCAAGATTGTACGGGTATTTTTGCAACCCCAGATTTAGTACCCTTTTTTGATGAAGCACAGCATGTAATGTCTTTTGATATAGGGAATGAGAAGCTTGATCTTATGGGAGGGGATCGGGGCGAGAGTTTGGTAGTAGACGTGGTCGATGGTCAGGGTGTGCTGGCACTAGAGGATGTAAACAAGGAGCTTAGCACATATAGAGGGATTCAAGATAGTATTCAGGAAACTGAGATGGTTGTTCGCGGAGCACATGAAAATGATAAAACTTGTTTCCAACCCAGGAGGAATGATGTACCTTTAAAAGGGTATCCAAAGTCCAAGGGGGGGAAACCCTTTGTCATCTAGCATGAATTTTCCCGCAGGGTCGGGTTTGGTCAACCACTCAACAGTATGGAGACCTATTTCGTGGAACATAGCTGGCCTGCAAAGTAGGCTTCAGATTGAGGAGTGGGTGGAGCTGGTGAATAATCAGGACATTTTGATTTTCCAAGAGACTTGGGCAATCAATCCCATTTTCCATCCTGGGTTTCTAAACTTTTATAAACCTGCTTGTAGGACTGGAGTGGGTAGACCCTCAGGGGGTCTTTATGTCTGGTTAAGACAGTCATTGGTCTATCACATTTCAGAGATGTCCACTACTAACCTTGATATTCTTGTGCTTAAGCTCTCAAATCCAGGCTCCCAGTCGATAGTTATCATAAACATCTATGCTAGGGGCATCCCAGGCGGACGCAGCCCAATTGGCATATTTAACGATCTGGAGCTAATACTTAATCAAACCGAAAGGGAATACTTTGTTATTCTGGCAGGCGATTTTAACTGCACTTTTGAGCCGTTTTCTGATAGAGAGATGGACTTCCAGGCAGAAGAAGACAAACTTTGGAAGATTCCGCCTCTAGAATTATCTCCTATCAAGAGGGGGACAGAAGCAGCCCTCCATTGGCTGGGATTCGGCCTTGAATGGGGATTGAGAGCCGTGAATGGGCGAACCCTGTCAGACAATTAGGGAAGCATACCTTTGATAACGGTCATAGGACAAGTAGGATCAACTACTTTCTTATTAAGGCGGAATACTGGTCCTCTCTGGTCGATATGATGGTGGAGGATCGCCCAGAGAGTGACCATAACCCCCTAGTACTCAGGCTAGCTCTAGATAGTAATCACAGCTTGGGAACCCCCCACAATTGTGCTACAGCAGATGTGTTTCTGGAGAATGATAGCAGAAGGGTACAGTGGAGTAGAGTAGCTGAGGAACCTGTGACTTTAAGCTTAATTTCACGGAAAGTGGTGGAGGCATTGAGCGCCATGGAGACAATGTCTGATTTAGATGAAATCCGCGGGCTACACGATAACCTTTTCCTTTTTTTTAAATCGCTCTTTACAAAAACAAATAACAAATCTGGGAAAAAAAAAAACGAACACCATTGGGCGGGGGAAAGTGGTATAATCAATCTTGTCGTAAAGCCCATATAGACTTACTCGCAGCACTCGAATCACGTGACAGTGCCGACATACGAAAGCTCAGGCAGGAATATAAAAGGTGCCAGAAAGAGGCCAAGTAGGCTTGGTACGACAAAATTGGCAGGATCTCTATGAGGCGAGTTTATCCTCTAATCAATCGAGGTTCCGGCATGTTCTTAAGTGGGGGAATTCTTATGAATCACAATTTCCCTCCAATCACGTAGCTGAAGATGGATGGGTTGCACATTTCGGGGCTCAATTTAGCAACCCTGGTTCTTTAGTAGCCCCTGTTGCAAGCATACGGGAGGCCCCCCTAAGATCCCCGAGTCATGATCCCCGTCTAGATGTGGAGTTGGCCCTAAAACAGACTAAAGTGGGGAAAGCTCCCGGCATAGATTGCATTCCCTCGGACCTTTTCAAATCAGATCAGGCAGCCTGGGTTCGTTACATATTGAAGATAGCGAATGTGGTGGCAGATGGTGCCCCGATACCAGACTCTTGGCAGGGAGCAGAAATTATCCCAATTTTTACAAAGGGGGATCGCTACCTGCCCACTAATTACCGCCCAATTAGTCTCATACACGCCATCCAAAAAATCATCTCTCGGATGGTGCTATTTAAGATCACAGCATGGATGGACGAAAAGTCTATTCTATCACCCCTGCAGGCAGGCTTTAGGCCTTGTGTAAGCACAATAGACCAGATCTTAAGATTCTTATTAATTTATTGGAAGGTGGTGGTTTTAAGTGAAGGTGTGATTTATGCGGCTTTTGTGGACCTTAGGTCCGCCTTCGATTTGGTACCAAGAACCAAATTGTGGGAGGCCCTATCACAAATGGGTCTGCTAATGGACCTGTTGGATTTAATTATAAGACTCCATGAGAAGAATTATGCACAGGTTTGTTGGGGCATGCAGGGCCAAGTCACCAAAAAGTTCCCAGTGACCCGAGGTGTCCGCCAAGGATGTGTCCTTACCCCCACCCCTTTTCTCCTTTTTATTAAAAGAGTTGTTGACTACTTTTCAGACACTCCAACAGATGCTCCTAGTTTGGGTGGTATGAAAGTTCCGCTTTTAATTTTTGCGGATGATACGCTTTTACTTTCAAAAACCCAAAAGGGGCTACATCTGGGACTTAGCAAATTTGAAGAATTTTGCAACGCCAATGACTTACAGGTCAATACAAGCAAAACCAATTTATGGTTTTTACCAAAAATAGATCAAGATTGGGACATGTTAATCTTAATGGCGTAAATTTAGAACAGGTACATGAGATGACTTACCTGTGGGTGGTCCTGGACCATATATTAAGATGGTCTGCCCAGATAGACGCATTGTCACAAAAATGTTCACAGTTGAGTGGGACACTGGTTAAGGAGCAGAGATCCTCTCTAACTAAAAGAGAGAGCCCAGCACTGAAAATTTACAATATAAAGATTAGATCGGCAATTGTCTATGGAGCGGATCTATGGGGCTACGCTAACTTATCCCAACTTGAGAAAATACAAAAGAAATTTTTACGAAACTTGGTGGGTCTTCCCCAATCGACCCCCATGCTTCCTTTAATGTTGGACCTGGGTTGTTATCCAATAGAGGAATTAGCCAAACTGAGAATTGTCCTACTATGGAGGAGAATATGGGTAACTCCTGAATTGGCTTCCTTCGCTGTGGGTATAGAAGACCTCAGACGAATAGTGGGTAGTGGGGATCTTCCTTGGTTTAAAGCGGTCAAATCCACCCTGTCAGATATGGGCCTTATCCAGCTATGGTCCGACCCCAGGACCAGCGTGTTCCCTGGAAAAAAGGATTTTAAAGACCAGTTTTGGGCCGCATACAGAAACAGACTGATTATGGCACATAGCTCATTAACCCTCTCTGGTAGATTTTTGAGTCATAAAGTGGATACTAGTTTGGAGAGCTATTGGGATGCCATAACAAAGAGCACTGACAGAAAACTCTTCCATCAATTCAGAGTAGGAACGCTACCCTTGAGGTCGTTCACACACAAATGGAGGGGGGGTGTAGGGGATTCATGCCCATGATGTCAAGACCAGAAGGAAACTTTGGGTCATTTCTTTTTTGTATGTCCTGCATATGTTGGCCCATGTAAAAAAAGGCTAAAACCGATTTGCCAGAAGCTCAAGACGAGAGGGGCAGGCGAGGTTCTAAGGTTGTTCGGGATGGTAACATCTCTCCCGGTGGCCATATCAGTAGCTAAATTTCTAGGCTGGTCCTGGCTAATTAGAGTCAAATATATGCACAGCTCCAGCTAATCTGACGGTCTATTGTTATTATTATTATTATAATTATTTTTATTATTGAACAGTCAGCGATGTACCGTGTTTTATGTAATCCATGCATTATGTTGGTTTTAATGTTATACAGTGTGTTTTATTCTGTGATGTCTTTTATGGTTAATTTCACCAAAATAAAGACCTATGAAACCGAAACTGAACACAGAACCTAAGATACTGGCCAAACTCCTGGCCAATTGACTTGTCAAAGTAATCAGTGGATTGGTGCACCTAGACCAGTCGGGCTTCATAACCCAGCGTAACACCGCATTAAATCTGTGCAGAGTGCATGGAGTGATGGGAAAGGTAGCAACAATCCATGAAGTGGCGATATTAGTTTTCTCTAGATGCCACAATGGCATTCAATTTTGTTGAATGGCCATACCTTTTTGCAGTCCTCGCTAAAATAGAGTTTGGGGCTAAGATCATCCAATGGGTCAGGCTTCTTTATTCTGATCCCCTAGCTCAAGTCATAGTCAATAACAAAAAGTCCAAAAGATTTAGATTAGGTCTGGGAACTCCCCAGGGCTGCCCTCTGTCCCCCCCCTGTTTGCTCTGGTGCTGGAACCATTGGTGTCCTGAATTCGCAAGGATCCGGTGATATGAGGACTACGCTGGTCAAAAATCTTAGAAGACTGCATTTCAATGTAGATGGATGATATCCTCCTGTTCCTGGCCGCCCCGAAATCATCACTTGGAAGTGTGCTGGACATCTTTGCTATCTTTGGCAGTTACTCCGGCTATTCGATTAACTGGAGTAAGTCTATACTGTATGTCCCTAAGGGACCACCACCTGCCTTATCAAGGGGCTGCCCCATGCAAACCACCACAATGGGAAAATGGGAAAGGGATGGAGTAGTAATATATGACAAGGACTGGCAAGAGGCGGTGGCCTCTCCCTGGGAGGTAGCCATCTCAGCCAGGTTGCGGCTCATTCAACTTAAAATTCTGCACGGAGTGTACATAATGGGGCCATGTCTAGTGCATATTGGCAGGGCAGAGAGTGGGGGTTACAGGAGACAATGTGGCCAGGAAGGGACCTTCATGCATATCCCGTGAGAATGTGAGCAGATTTAGCACTACCGGCGCAAAATACACGAGGACCTTAGTGAAGTTCTCACAATTACCATTTGCCCAAAAGTGAAGAGGTACCTCCTGAATGTGTGGGAGCCCAGAGAACTTAATACCAAGCGCACACTTTGGATAACACTGGGCTTAATGATTGCGAAGAGAAATAGTGCACAACTGTGGGGAGCTGCACACACACCCAAATTGGAGGCCTGGAAGACGGACATGGACTTGTGCATGTTTAGGGAAAAGACAGTGTATGTAGTACAGGGATGCCCCCGGAAATGGTCCTCCATCTGGAGTGATTGGAATGTTGACCAGAGAAATATCTCTACTCCCCCAAGCGTTCTCACCAAGATGTTCCTCCATCGCAGTAAAGATGTTATAACTCGAGTAATGATTCATAACTTGATTGCATTTTAACCTCTATATATATTTACTATTTGCACTTCATGCGGTACTGCATAACGTCGATTCTGTATGTTTAATAAAAAATATATATCATCAAATCTTTGAGGGACATCTTGTGCATGGATGAGGACTGGTTTTGTCATTCCATGATGGTGCCTGGCTGTACATTTCTTGTCTGGCTGTGTTGGGTCTGCCTTTTGCAGACACCCTATTGCCCTTTGTATGTCTTGGGAACTTTGCTGTGTTTTTGAGAATTGTGAAAGGTCTGACTAATACATTATGTTGACTCTAACAAGGATGGATGCTTGAGGAAATGTTTGATCTATTGGTGCAACATCATTATGCCAACTTTAAAGCCGAGATGTTATTTAGTGCTATTGAGAATGAGGGTGGGTTACCTAATGTGTTCTGTTGAATTGTGGCGTTTGTTCACTTGAAAAGGGATTAGTGCTGTTGATGCACATCACTTTGCCAGCAGTATGTGCTTGGTGCTCTGCTCTTCGTGTGAGTGTAGTTGAAAGCCAGAGTAACATGTTTTATTGGCTCTATCAGATAGGGTTGTGTGAGGATATGGATGACACAATGGGACAGCTTCATATTGTCATCTGCATGGCCATGTTGTAGATGTGAGAGTACGACTAAGCTGTCTCTTGTGTTTTGTTAAAAGTCTGGATGTTTGTATGTATGATGAGTTTGTTGTGTTATTTGTGAGTATCACTATGCATCTGCCTGTAAAGCAGTGTAGTTTGTGAGAGGTTGTAGTACATGTAACTAATATGTCCTGTTCTCTTCTTGTGGTAAGCCACTTGTGGTAAACTTATGCAGGAGCTGTTTCGTTGTTTTTGTGGCCCTGAGGAGGAGAACTACAGATCCCAGGGGGCGTGATTGAGCCCACACCTGAGCCTGCTGGACCAGGGGCGCCTACATAGCTCCTTGCCGCTTTCGCTGGAGCCGCTTCATTGTTTTTGCGGACCTGAGGAGGAGAACTACAGATCCCAGGGGGTGTGATTGAGCCCACACCTGAGCCTGCTTGACCAGGGACGCCTACATAGCTCCTTGCCACTCTCGCTGGCGCGGGAGCCGCTTCGTTGTTTTTGCGGACCTGAGGAGGAGAACTACAGATCCCAGGGGGCGTGATTGAGCCCACACCTGAGCCTGCATGACCAGGGGCGCCTACATAGCTCCTTGCCGCTCTCGCTGGCGCGGGAGCGGCTTCATTGTTTTTGCGGACCTGAGGAGGAGAACTACAGATCCCAGGGGGAGTGATTGAGCCCACACCTGAGCCTGCTTGACCAGGGGCGCTTACTTAGCTCCTTGCCGCTCTCGCTGGAGCGGGAGCCGCTTCATTGTTTTTGCGGACCTGAGGAGGAGAACTACAGATCCCAGTGGGGCCTGATTGAGCCCACACCTGGGCCTGCTTGACCAGGGGCGCCTACATAGCTCCTTGCCGCTCCCGCAAGCATGCTCGCGCACGGTCGCACGCCGGTCGAAGCCCGGTCCAAGGGCGGGCCCGTTTAAGCCCATTCGAGGCCAGGAGAGACTGGGCTGGGCCACCCCTCTGAAGCCTGGGAGATCATCGTCAAGAACTACACTACACTAGTAAGTGTTCTTAAAGATTGGTACAGGATCTAACTCTGATGCAGAGGTCTAGCCCGGGACCAAGGTTCAATTCCCCGCCTCGGCGGGTCTTGGGCTCAAAATTCCACGGACCTGATAATTCTTGCCTTGGTGCCTATTTAAATCATGGACTCCCACTCTGCAACTCTGGGCAATAGCTTGCTTAATCTCCACAACGGCCCCCACAACGCTAAGGATGCCTAGCCTCCACCTTGGGGGTAAGCCAGGATGGGTTCCACAGCAGTATTCGTACAAGCGCCTTGAGACCCTTGCGGGTGAGTAGTGCGCTATACAAGTATCAATTTACATTTACATTTACATTTACATTTACACTTATCCTGTGTAAAGCGCATTATAACTGTCCTCAGTGGCAGCATGTGACACTAGAGGTAAAAAATGAAACGGACATGGGTACGTCATAGGGACCCTGGATCAGTTTATTACCAGGGCCACATCCGTGCTTGCTCATGAAATTGCCATAACAGAGCGATGGATGTCACTTGAGCCGGAGCTCTCAAAACGCTCGTCGTTGGGGGGAATTGCGAATGCTCGTACACCGGAAGATCGTGGTCCCCTTGCAGCTGGAAGGGCCATCAGGGCCATCAGGGCGGGGAATGAAAGTTTACAACAAATCCTAATATCCCCTGATAAGGATGTAGATGCACCAAACGCCCCCCCCCCCCCCCAACACAGATATGTAGCACAAGCCAAGCGAGGTCTAAGAATAAAACTGTATGCACAGTAGAAATACATAAAGAGCCCCCTGAACGCATAGACCCCGCGCACGGAGGGACAGCCAAGAGAAAACGGGGCGGAACGAAGAGATGGGTATTGTAAAAGGGAAAAAAGTTTAAATCCATGAACTCGCAGAAAGAACCACCTCAAGTAGAACACTCGGTAACTGACGTAACTCAGGAAATCGACCTTACAGTAAATATAGTAGTTACAAGCGAAACTGGACATGGCCTGTTAGTGTCTGTGCCTCTACCTGATGATAACTACTGGCAGAAAATAGGGAGTTTAATATCAGCATCCCTGGAGCCATTGCTCAATAGACTCGAAATGATTGAAAAGAGACTTGAGAAAACTGAGGGACTGATAAAGTCAATCTTAGGAGGAGCTGAAAAAAAGCCAACAGACTGGGGGAAGTCTAATGACTCAAGGAGGGAGGGGAGGGACCTTATTGCTGTTCACTCTAGTCCCATAGCTCAGAAGACTGTAAGTCCAACTGTAGACTCAATTAGAATAGCAAAGGAAGGGAGCTATCTAAGCCAGGTGGATCTATGGGCACCAATCCTCACAAGAATAATGAATGTTGCCATAGTCACTGGTCTCCCACGTTCGTGGTCATCAGCGATTATTGTGCCAATTTTCAAAAAGGGGAAAGAGATTACCCACAGTGCTACCGCCCTATCTCTCTCATAGATGTTACAGCTAAAGTCTTGGGACGCGCTGTTTTAGATCGTCTGATGACTTGGGCTGAGGAACACCAAATAATTTCAGACCTGCAGTATGGATTCAGGGCTAAAAGATCCACCATAGACCAATGCCTAAATTTATATTTACTGGTGGCAACATACACAATCGCCAGTAATGAGCCGGTCTATTTAGCATTTATGGACCTCACTGCAGCGTTCGACTGCGTCAGTAGGGAAAAGCTATGGGACGTATTGAATTCTTTGGGGGCAGATCAAGAATTGATCAATATTATGAAAGCCCTTCATTGGAATATCTCAGCCAAAGTTAGATATAATTTAGAGGGCAGTTGCACCAAATCTTTTACCTGTACTAGTGGCATGCGGCAGGGATGCATCTTGGCGCCTTTTTTGTTTTCCTTATACATCAATGGACTTGAACGAGCCCTAGTAAGCTTAAATGTGGACTCTCTTAGAATAGAGAGAAGGCCAATCCCAGTTCTGCAGTACGCAGATGATGCAGTATTGTTGGCACGCACTCCTTTAGGTCTACAGCGATTACTAGATGGATTTGTGGACTTTATGAATAAGTTAGAGCTGTCAGCCAACCTTACCAAGTCATACATAATGGAGTTGGGCACAAAGTCTAGGAAAAGTTTTAATTATAGAATAGGCGAACATAAACTGGAAAAAGTACAGTTATTCTCATACCTGGGAATCTTATTTGATGGGCACTTAAATTTTAAACCATTGGTAACTAAGCGTTGCAATAAGTTACTGTCAAGTGCAGGGGCACTAATAAATTTCGGATGTAGATTAGGACGTTGGTCACCGGCCGCAGTGATGAAATTATATAACTCAATTTGTTATTCTAAAGCTGCACACGGGCCAGAACTCTGGGGGATTGTTAATCTGAACAAACTACAAGTAAAGGAGAACAAGTTTATGAGAAAACTCCTCAAAATCCCACAGTGCCTCCCCTCCCTTATCGCTCATGCAGAATTGGGGGAGGCTGTGTTTATTAAGGATAGGCTCCATGCCAGGCCACTGATAGCATGGTTAAAGATCTGGACTAATCCAGAGGCATCACTGTCCAGATCAATAATCATGGACTGTCTTGCTAGAGATAGGGGCCTGAACATTCCATGCTTGAAATACCTAAAGGGGGCCTTTGAAAAAATTGGCTGTAAAGACTTGTTCCTAAACCCATCCGGAATTACAGGTCGGGAATTGGGCAGCGTGTAGAGGAAGTTACTCACGTATAATACCCAAATAAGAGAAGAGAGGGAGGGGAAGAAGCAGTCGATCATAGATTGCAATCTAGTTAGGTCCAGCTATGAAATTGAACCATATCTCGCCCTTATACACAACGCTCATCATAGGTTTTTAATAACACGTTTTAGGCTCAGCTTTTTATATTATTTATTAGCCGTGCCGGCAGGTTTTACTACTCGAGTTGAGCCAAATGGTCCCTGTGGCTGTGATCAACGATCTCCGCAGGATACCCTTCATTTTGTATTATTATGCCACTTGTATTCATTGCCCAGGCGCTGGTTTAAACAAATTTAAACATGCCAAGGCGGCCCTCCTATTCTTACAATTGGTGCAGGATCCCCTGACCCTACTTTCTATTACGGGTTTCTTAAGAATGTCAGTCAAACTCAGAGAGACAAGAGTGATTTGTTGAAAAAGAGGCCTGCGAAGACAAATGTTGTAAAGTGGGTAGAGAATGGGGTCTTACTGGTCTGTTATGGAATTGTGTAAAAGTGTATTATAATGTCAGTTTTAAATTGTACTTTTATGGTGTTTCTAAATACTGAATAAAGATATTGATTGATTGTTTGTGCAGGAACGAGTTGTGCTATTGGGGCGTAATCACTTTGCCAATAATAGGCCAAATCCAGAAAGAAAAATGTACGCATGTAGATTTACTCATGTGTAAAGCTACTCCTCACCTAGTAGTAACTTTACACTTTTGTGTTATTCACCATTTCTGAGTGTAAAGCTACTCCTAGGTGTTGATCCCTGGCGGAGACTCCTAGAACAGGCTTTGCAGGTGTAAAGTTACTAACTGTAACTTTTCACACATAGGTGGATGTCAGACCTATCAGCTTTAGGGCAGTCTTCCCCTAAACGTTTCGCCTACTCCTATCCTGTTTGCTGAAACTCGCTTTTCTTGGCTTTAGGACTTTGTGCACTTTCCCACTGCTAACAAGTGCTAAAGTGCTTGTGCTCACTCTTCAAACATGGCAAGATTAGCCTGCATCTGATTGGCGTATTTAATTTAATTATAAGTCCCTAGTAAAGAGGTACAACATGTCCTCAGTCAGACTGTAAATTAATGCTAAGAGAGGGCCTCCAGCACTTATTGTTCCACCCAGTTAAGTAGCCTTTTAAAATATGGGTCTGGCCTGCCATTGCAGCCTGTGTGCAATTTTAACTGCCAAATCAACCTGCCAAATAACCCTTTTGTTAAGCCTAAACCTCCCTTTTAATACATATGTTACCCCTAAGGAAGGCCCTAAACAGCCCACAGAGCAAGTTGCATTGTATTTAAAAAGTTAAAGATGTCATTTTAAGTTTTATATGTCCTGGGGGAGGCTAGAGTGCCAGAAGCATGATGGCCGCCTATTAGTGAGGCTCTACAGACCACAAGATTCAATCCGACCAATGTCCTGCAACTGGTCGACGATTCGCCCTGGGAATAGAGTGCCCATCAAACAGGACACCAGGGGACATCAGCTAATGACTAATACTACACCTGGCACAGCAGAGGAGTAGAAATCTGGCTCCTAAGAGATTGCCGCATGAGAGCCCTGCAGTGCAGGAAATGACAGGTGTAACTAGGCTGTGTGATCAGGGGCCCGTCTGACGTGGAGTGAAACTCTGGGCCCACAATAAGGAGTGTGGCTGCTGACAATCTTAGAACCTCACTCACCATCTGTACTGCCCAGGTGAGAGGCTGGGGCCGATGTAGTGTGGTGGGGAGGCTGCATGACAGGAAAGAGATCACGCAGTTGCAGATATGGTGCGGTGGGCCAAACAAGTGAGGTGAGCACTGTGGCAGTGTGGCGCTCCCTCGCATTGTCCAAAGCACAACCAAAGTGAGTGCCGACAGGAAAATGCCCTCAAAACAATAACTGAAGCTGCATACCCCATAGTTGGAGGCTCCTCCTCTCTAACTGGGCTCATATAAGACACATCTGCAATTATGATGCGCACATGTGAAACCGACTGGGGATCTAGGGGGGAGGCCTAAGACACTGTGGCAGCCAGCTAGAGTAGTAGATGAAGTGAGGACGGGGTATCCGCGCACCATGCAGCTGCTGCACAGAATAGGTCACCTCTATTGCTCCGGAGACTACATAGAGGGCTGGAGAAGGTGGGATGCACATTCGGGCCTCAGTGTTGGTGGAAGATGGCTAGCTATCACTAAATATATGCTATATGCCACAGACAACCTGACCAATCCACCCAAAGAGTAGATATTGGAGGGCAGGAGCTGTGAAATGAGGGGGACTGCAGAGCAGGACAACGCATTACAATGCACGTGCCAACATTAGGTAACTCAATCCCACCAAAGGATAAATATACACAATGGGGAAGGTGGATAGGCACAAAACCCGCTTCACACTTGAATCAAAGAAGGCCACCAAACCATAGCGTGAAAACCTTTTGAACTCTGAAAAAGATTCCCTGCCCCAGGATTCCACTGCATTTGTAGCTATGCTAAGTGGCATGCAAGAAATCATGTGGTCTATAGATGGTAAAACAGACACTTTAAATCAGAGAAGGATCACATGACAGCCAAGTTGGACAAGCACACAGCACTCCTGATCGAGGCAGGACAATGCATTTATACACCCGAAGATACTCTCCAAAATATGAAAGAGGAAAGCCTGAATATGGAGAAGGTGCTGCCACTGATACAAGATAAAAATGAGGAACTTGAGGTGAGATCCCGCTGAACAACCTGAGAATCACTGGTATTCTGGAATTCACCAATATGGGCAAGATAGAACAATATGTTGAGTTGATGTTCCTGGAACTATTTGGTGATGACTACTTAGCTAGTGTGCTGATAGTGGAACGAGTGCACTGGTCTCTTGCCCCCCCCCGGGGTCAGCCCTGTGCCTCATTACAGCAAGGTTTTTCAGCTACCGAGATCAGGACACAGAGCTCCACTGCTCCAGGGAAAAGAAGACCATCAACTGTCTAAAAAAAACGAGGTAGCCATCTTTACAGCAACAGTGCAGACAGCTCACAGAGAGTGCCTCCCTATAAAAAAGAAGCTACAACAAGAGGAAATTCATAATGCCATTCTGTATCCAGCTAGACTGCTCATCGATCACCAGGGCACCCAGAAGGTGTTCACTACACCTAAAGAAGCAATAGAGTTTGTAAAAAAAGATTGCTGTCAACCGCAGGGTTTACCTGAAATGGACCCATGAACTGAGAGAAGCTAAACTACCACAAAAAGACAGAACATGGGTGGATTATGTCGCCAATTAGTGGATCTGAATGAATATTGTGTGCTTGGTAAATACAAACTGGCTGGAAACTGCTGTGCCTAACTAAAGTCACTGCCTCATGATGGCTTGAGTAATGCTTTAGGTGGTAGCCGTGGGACACAAGAAGCAGAACTCCAGGCATTGCTGTGCAGTAGCTGTAACGAATTCTATGTTTACATCGGCCAGGGTGTGTACGAGGCTTGATATCTCACTACAGTGACAATACAGGAGAAGTTCTCACAGGCAGTACCAGTGATCAGAGATGTACTCCTTGTCTTATAGTCAACTCTGTCCATCTCGAGGGAACTTGGACTTCTGGCTGCCTCTATGGGGGTACACCCCACATGCCTATTTGGCACACTGCTATAATGGAGTATTTACATTGTACTGTTCTGTGAATACCAAAGTTTTATTCTTTGTTGGAGGGGGAGAATGTCTTTAGCATGTTTGGGATGCTGAAGTGGAAGAGGAGGGATATGTGTTTAATGTTTCAATTGCCAACACTAAAATACTAGATAGTGTAGCCCAGGGAAATACCTTGCAGAGAATGTGAACTCACACATTATACATTGGGTTCTCTACGGGATAATATGTCTCCCACTGCAGAACATTTAACCCTGATAACGTGGAATGTTAGAGGGCTTAACAACCCCAAAAAATCCCACCAGGTGCTCGAATACCTAGACAGACATCATGTGCATGTCACCCTATTAAAGGAGACAATATCAAACTACAGGAGGTAGCCCACATACCCTAAGGAGACTAGGGTAATCATCTATAACATACAACAATGTCTCAAAGGGGGATATTTGGAGGTCATTTACATGTAGCATTATTAATTGCTAATAACTAAATCAAAGAGGGGAGAAAAACAGGGAGACATTTCTTTTGTGATGTAAATTGTATTTTAGTGAATATACATATTTGACATATTGATCATCGTATGTACAAGCATATGGAAGGGTAACACTGAGTTACATTGAATGGCATGTAGCCTGTCAGATACTGTGCACAAGTGCTCATGAAGGATTGTGATGGCGCAAGTGACTCGTGAGGAAGTATGAACAGCGATAGTGAAGGGTGTAACAGGAAACAAGTGGAGTTAAAATTTTACATATTTAGGACACCTGAACGATAGATGGTAATGAGTACACAAATAATCAAGTGGGGTATCCTTGAAGGGGGCGCTAAGAGTTCCGCTGTAGAAGACTTCTACAGCGGAACTCTTGGTGCCCGTCACAATCACTGTACATACTTCCTCATGAGTCACTTGCGCCATCACAATCCTTCACAAGCACTTGTGCACAGTATCTGACAGGTTACTTGCCATTCAATGTAACACAGTGCTACCCTTCTATATGCTTGTACATTTGAAGCTCAATATGTCAAATATGTATATTCACTAAAATACAATTTCTATCACAAATTAAATGTCTCCCTGGTTTTCTCCCCTCTTTGATTTAATTCTTAGCAATTAATTGTGCTACATGTAATTGACCTCCAAATATCACCCCATTAAAAGAGACATACCTCACTTGACATTCGGCAGGCAGTGTTGGTGTGTGGTGTGCTGGTTTCAGAGGTGCCATTCGTCGACACCCATCTGGAGACTGATGACCAGGGCCGATACATTATATTACAGGGCAAACTGTGTGGTATTTTGGTGACCTATTGTTAACACATAAGGACCTAACATTGACAATCCAGAATTTTACACACAAATCTGGTGATACCTACTCCCACTCGCCAGTCCTTCTATGTGATGTGGATCTGATTACATATTTAGACCCAGTATGGGACCAATCTGCTATGGCAGCATGGCAGGGAAAGCACTCTTCCCAAGTAATTTGAGAGAAAATGGTGGACTTTGACCTTATTGACACATGGCGATGTAGGAATCCTGAGGTGAAAGAAAGTACCTTCACCTCGTTGGTCCACGTATCATGGTCAAGGCTAGACTACTGGTTGGCGACACAGGAGGTTGGGTGCAATCCTAGCTCTATGACATAAAACACAAAACCCTCTCGGACCATGCTCCAGTGTGGTTGGAGATGTCCATCCCTAAATATACCCCTCCACAATACCTACGGAGACTACATGACTCATCACTGCTAGACCAAGTATTTTGTGAGAGATTACGACTGGCAATTATCGAATACTTTCTCATAAATAAAGGTACAGTAGAAGGCTCTGACATATTGTGGGAGGCATTCAAAACCACTGTTCGAGGTGTATGCATAGGTACACAAGCAGGGATCTTAAGAGACATACAATCTCAATTGCAGAAGAAAATGCTGAAAGGGCTAGAAAGGGATTCTGTGGTCAACCCAAGCCTAGCACTCTAGCAACCATTAGAGATTAGATTCCTGAGTACACAGAAATAGCGGAGCAAGAGACCTGTCCCTTTTCACATGGCATATTTCATGGTCATTTGCGGACTGCGGAAGACCAGGCCACAGTCTGGCCCCAAGGCTGAAGGAACCTTGGGCTAATGCACACATAATCAGCATAAATAATCAGCATAAATAACTCATCTGGTGAACCCGGCTATGACATGCCTAAAATACTGTCTGAGTTCTCAGACTTTTATGCATTACTAAACGGGGCCATACCATGACTCCCCCCTAGACCCTTGGCCTGCTAAACAGTACAGATCATTAGCCCCCGTTCTTAACCCTCTTCTGAATGGGATTTGGAATGACTCGTTTAAGCTGGGACTCTTACCAGATACCTGGAAACAAGCTCGATTGGTTCCCATAATAAAGAAGTCTACCGCTGACCCCAGTGACCCCGCCAATTACAGACCGATTTCCCTATTACCTGCCCCTGCTAAAGTACTAGAAAGACTCGCTCAACAACAGCTAGTGACCTTTCTTGAAACTTCAGGCGCGTTCCATGACTCTCAGCATGGTTTTAGGTCTGGTTACAGTACTGAATCTGCACTCATCGAGATGTCTGATGCTGTAAGATGGAGCTTTCAGCAGCATTCGACACCGTTTCCCACCCCCTTCTCCTTGAACGCCTGCACTCTAAGGGCATTCAGGGTACAGCGTTAGGGTGGATATCTTCCTTCCTGTCCAACCGTACCCAGGCGGTGGTCACTCCCCCTTTTACCTCTGAAAGCCGTCCGCTCCGGTGGGGAGTCCCTCAGGGATCCTCCCTGAGCCCGCTTTTATTCAATATATATTTTTCCCCACTTTTTGACATCATTGCTCAAACGGGTATAAAAGTCACTTCTTATGCTGATGATATCCAGCTTTTGTTTTCGTTTAACAGCATCACTCCCACCACTTTTGACCCCTTAAAAAACTGTTTACGAACCATCGCCCAGTGGATGGATAATAACTTCTTGAGGTTGAATGCTGGAAAGACGGAGGTCCTTTTCTTCCATCAGCCATCCCCATTGGACTCTAACATCTGGTGGCCTCTGGATCTAAGCGTACCTCCCATCCCCAAGGACTCAGTGAAAAATCTAGGAGTCATATGGGATTCCAACCTCTCTTTTAACCATCAAGTTCACACAGTTTCCATGGCCTGTTTAGCAAAAATTCGTATGATAAAGAAGTTTATTCATTTTCTGCCCAGTAACACCAGGAAGACAGTGGTACAGGCGTTAATCACTTCACACCTTGATTACGCCAATGGCCTGTACACTGGTCTGTCTGTGGGACTCTGCCACCGCCTTCAGACGGTCCAGAATGCCGCGGTGCGACTGGTCCGCGGCATCCCTCTGCGTGAGCACATAACCCCTCATCGTCGCGACCTTCACTGGCTACCAGTTCATAAGAGGGCAGAATTTAAAGCTCTGGTCTTGGCTCATCGAGCCTTGCGAGGCAAGGGTTCTGCTTATCTCTCTATGTGCCTTATTCCCTATAACAACTCCAGGACCCTTCGTTCTTCTGGTAAAAACTTACTTTCCGTACCCAGATTCAGGAGATTCAGGAAAACCCGCTCTGGTGGGAAATCTTTCCCAGTACTGACAGCGGCCATCTGGAATAAATTACCCAATGCCATTCAGCTAATCAAGGATGAACATCCCTTCCGGAGAGCCTTAAAAACCTACCTGTTTTGCTGATTCTCTTCTTTTTATCAACCATCTCATGCAGCATGAAGTTACTCAGAAGCGTCGGGACACCCCGTTGGGGTAGCTGTACGCTATATCAAGATACACTTAAATAAATAAATGGCTCCGGTGCTCGACATAGCAGAGTATTTAGATGATATCTCATTAACATGGCTTTCATTGGGATAGCTGGATAGCGGGAAAACATAACACAGTCCATTAATGTAGAGGAGATAAAAGAGGTTATCAGCACATTACCAAATGGTAAAGCACCAGGGACGGACAGTATTCTAGGTGAATTTCATAAAGGATTAGTAGAATTACTAGTCCTTCACCAGATATTTACCGAAGCATACACTAAACAGATACTCCCTTCCTTTCTTAGAGAGGTGCTTATTATTGCAATGCTGAAACCAGATAAACCACCTGAATGCTGTGACTCCTATAAGCCATTATATCTAATAAACACAGACACTAAAATTCTAGCAAAAATACTTGCCACTGACCTCTAACACCGCCTCTAAAACCTGACACTACCTGGTCAATCTGGGTTCATTCCCACCAGCTCCACTGCATAAAACGTGCACACTCTCTTTGCTCTACTGCATCAACTTGATCCCTCAATGAGAGCAGTGGCGCTCCTGTTGGACGCAGCTAAAGCTTTTAGCTCTATCAAGTTGACATACATGCTTGCAAGTTTTCATCGCTTGGGAGCCCCCAACGCCATTACATGATGGATACGTCTACTATATACCGGTCGGGTTGCATGGGTGAGAATTAATGCCAATATATCTGACACAGTACAGGTCCACAGGGGCACACGGTGGGGATGTCCATTGTCACGAATCCTTTTTACACTGCCACTTGGACCCCTGCCATGTGCAAATTAACAACTCCATGCCACCTTTGCACTATGGCTTCCCACATTGGCCATCTCCATATACGCAGACGATATAATACTTTACTTACAAGACTCAGACATCCACTCAGCACCAGTTATCAGGAATATATTCAATTTGAGCGCTACTCAAGACTAAGCATTAATTGGATTAAATTGTTTATTGTACCCCTTACCCCAAGTATAGTGCACCATGCATTGGAATATCCCCTAGAATGGTGATTGGATCCTGTCAAATACTGATTGGAAGATCAAGCAAATCCCTGTTCACAGGTGCCTATGTCAATGGTGGGCCATGTGGCAATCACAAAAACTGTAGTCCTCCCCAAGTATCTCTACGTGTTTATAAACATACTCATAATGCTCAAGCAAGCTTTCTTTAAAATGCTTAAATCCCATATGGTTGACTGGGTTTGGGTAGGGTAACAGCCCAAAATTAGCTGGAACATACTGACACTCCCATACGACCAGGGGGGGGGGGGTTCAATGCACCAGGCCAATACTTATATTACATGTGGGCTCAGGTGCAGTACGCAAACTACTGGGTCTAACCCCTGACACACGCACCACTTCTGGATATAGAACATGAAAATGCACACCGTGTCCCACTAAAGGCTATGATACTCCACATTTATGAGTCTATGGCACGCACAGACATTAGCACTATAAACAGTACCAAGTTGTTGTGTAAGAAGGGTTCACATCCTCTGAAAAAATAAACAAGGTGCATATGTATGAACCCCTATTGCCATCACAGCGTCACTTTCAGTGACGTTGTCATGGCGATGGGTGACTCACCTTATTTACAAGGCAGCGTTAACCCACTTAACTTGGCTTAACACTGCCTTGTAAACCCTGTTCACGCTATCCTTAGCGCGAAAAGGGTGGGCAGTGGGTGTTGGCGTGGGCGTTCCACTGCAACACTTATTGATTTTGACACTGCCCCCTATTTACAAGGGCAGTGTAAATAGGGGGCAGCACCAAAATTAAGACCAGGGAAACCGTGGTCTAACTTGGAGAAACGAGTAGAAATGCTTTATTTCTCCACGTTTTTTCTTTTTCCATGTGTGCTGCCTTGTGCAGCACACAAGGAAAACGCAAAACGCCTTTGATTGTCTATGTGTAGTAAGGTATTGCCATTTTGTAACTTCCATGTGAGCTGCATTAAGCAGCACACTTAATGCAGCACACACAGAAGTGACAAAAGGGCAATTAAAGATTTTTTATGTGCAGGAAGGGACACCTTCCTACACATTAACAATCTTCCCCTGCATACAGACACCCTTGCACTGTGGTGCAAGGGTGGCTGCGTTGGCGCTAAGCTGCTAAGCTTAGCACCAGCGCAGAGGAAATGCAAGCCAGCACCATATTCTTGTAAATATGGTGCAGCCTTGGGTTTCTGAAGTGGCGGAGTTAGGCGTTAAGCCATGACGGCTAATGCCTCCCTCCGCCATGGCTTTGTACATATGGCCCCTAATTTCTAATAGTGAAGTTTTCCACCACTGGGATGGAGATCTTCCTATGGTAGACAGTAAGATAATGTATCACAGTTTATTAATCCTTAGCATATAAAATACATTATTATAAAATATTAATGTAAAATATGTTCATTCATTTTTATTACATTTTGAATTAATTATATAAAATGCAACAGCACACTAACTTAAATGTGCATTACATAATTAATTATGTAAAATAGTTATATTTAATTTAAAAACAAGATCTCTAAAAAATATTTATAAAACATTCCACCTACATTAAAAGTTTTCTTTTTATTCATTATGTATTCAGAGGTATTGAACATTTCATCCATGGTTCACACAGGACTGAACTAAGGCTAAATTCACATTAATTAAAGCTATTACGCAAGGCAGCCCTCAAGGAGTGAATCTTACTAGAGCCAATTACTACATGATCCCATGCTCTAGGAAGTTGAATTGGGAGGAAGGTAACTTGTCAGACGGGTGTTTGAGGGGGTAGCTGACCGAAGGGAGGTCTACCCCCGGGCGGTTTGGGAGGAGCTTCCATTTTCTATTTCATTGGGCTACATATTTGTAAATCCAACAGTAACCCAATCCTTTAAGGCTATCAAGCTGGGGGCTCCCGGCCACCATTTTATGTTTGGTGACCTGGTGGCTGGGAGCAGACTGTAGCTGGAGGATGATTCCCCCCCACCTTGTTTCTTAAATTGGATTTTCATACGGGGGGTTTTAAGCATTGGCTTTTTAGGCTACTTTGATTTGGACAAGTGCCTAAGGGGAAGTGGTATTGTCGCTTGGAACAGGTGCTGTGTTGGGGTTTTAAATGTTTGACATGGTTGGCAGAAGTTTTTGGGTTACCGTTGAAAGTCAGGATCATGGGCAGGGAAAGGGTAGGCAGGTAATTTGAGGTTTATTTGAAGAAGTTTACTGACTTACAGTTTTAGAGAGGCAAGTATAGGGTGCTTGTTAATAAAAGTGTATATTTTAACTGCAATACTATTGTAATGTTGTTTACATGTTAATGGCAGGGTGGGGGCATGTTTAGGGGTCGTAAGGGCCGGGTCAGGGGTCAGGTATTGGATGTATAGCGAGGTTTTAGTTTTGTAAGGGAGTTGCCAGGTATGTTATTGTAATGTGCACCTGTTTCAATAAAGCAGCCGTTTTTCACACACCAAAATGGTTCTGTGTCTGGTCTGCCCCCCCCCCTCACTCCCAATTACTGGAGGCTTCTAAACGTAGGGACACGCAGTTATTATGGCACATTAACTGTCTGCCCGATTTGCAAAACTGCGCGAGGAGTTTAGAAGGGTACTGTATCTCCTTTGAAAATAAATACTCGGTCCTACAAACTCTAAACTGGGACCTTTAACTTTCATTTGGAGTTGTGAGGGCCTATCCTGTCCAAACCGCTCCTCTACAGCGTCTGCAGCCAGCAGCGATTTTGGGTGTCTCTTACATCTTTCCCACATTGAAAGGTGTTACTCGCCTCGCTTTCAAGCAGTTCCGCTTTCAGTCTGTCTCTTTCTTAACCTCTGGCTCACAATGTGAGCACATTTGCTTGCACCTTCGCTTCGATTCCTGCTGCTTCATTGTTACGTTTCATTAGATCAGCTCCTCTGAAGGTTTCGTTCGGATTGCTCGGTATCAGTCAGCCCTTTCTTCCAGTTCAGGCTGCTTGTATTCCTGGTGTTAGCTCTATTCTTCTTGTGAATATAAACCCTGCTGCATTGTATGCATCATTTATTCAGGAAGAAACATTTCTGTACGTTCACGGCTGTGTTACCTACTTGAATGGCTCCAAGAATAAAAGACTTGCCTTGTTAGTTTTCTTTGTGTTTGGTAGAAGAGCTTTTTTCTTTTTTCTGCAGCACAATTTTAGGTCTATGGAAAAAGCCAACTTGTGCTACTGGTGATTATGTTAACTTCCTCTGCCGTGGGGTCCAGGAATATATTTTAAAAGGCGGCCAACATGCAAATGAGGATCTTCCACTTTAATGATACTGTATTATCATATAAACTTAGCCAAACTCCGGAGGAACTCAGTACAGCCCTTCATTCTGAACAGCGAGGCGATTTGATTTATTTTAATGAATGTTAATTCATTACGAATAATATTACCATTGCAAACAAAATGAATCATTTAAACTTACATTAGATTTTTTTTACAGTTCAATACACCTCATTTTCTTCATTTATTTCATATGCTAATGTATGACCATTAAAATGGCGACCCAGTTTGGCTACGGGCATTTTACTGTTAAGGATTATTTTCCTCTTGTGCCAAGTCCTATACTTGTGCTAGGAAAAAGCGAGACCAGCATTTTATCAGTGTGTGCTGATAGAGGCAAGCTTGCAGCTCCAGCTGTGCACGGCCTACATTTCAACATTGCTCTTTTCATCAATGTTCATTACAGTTCTGCTAAGGGCGGACAAAGAAACCGGACACGCATCGATGACAGCATTTAAGGCAGGATACGGGTGTCCATTTATGGACAAGCTTGATGCAGCGGCTGCTGGTTGTAGGAATTAAAAGAATGTCTGCTGGTCCTTTCCTAGTGTCAGCCTCTGTGGCTGCCACTCAGCATCCACAGTTGATCTTATTGCAAAAGTTCAAAAACTGGGATGCTCGTTTGGATATAATTGAAAATTCTTCTATTTCTTGGGGAAACTAAAAGCAAAGGGCCTCATTTACGAGAAGTGGTGCATCACTGCGTGAAACCAGCGATACGCCACTTCTCAGTGCATCCTCCTTGCGACACCAATGATGCGTCATATTTAAGATATGGCGCATCATGTTGCAAGGAAGGACAGACACGACAGATACGTCAGTATAACTGACGTGTCTGTCAGTACAAAAAGTGGCGCATTGCTGGAGTTCTGTCGGAAGCCTGACACAACTCCAGCAATGTTCCTTTCACATGGGGCAAGCCTCATGTGAAAGGGTCTGCATCACCACATGGCAGGCGTAAGGTTTTGACGCATTGGCGTAAGAGAAGTGGCACAGCGAAATCTAATAGATTTCCAATCGAAGCCCATGTTAGATGTGTTCACATCTAACATGGGCTTCAATTGGAATTCATAGAGCATATTATCAAGGCCATTATCGCCCCTTTATCAGCAGTTTCCTGCCGAGAAAAGCGGCGATAATGTATCGCCTGTCCTTGATAATATGCCCCTTAGAGTTTCCAGACAGAAAATGGTGGTTTTCTGCTTCCCTCCGAAACTCTAAAAAAATAAGAGCCAGGTCTCATTTACTTCACAGAAGTGGGTTCTGGTTTTCATTACGGTTATTCTAACTTGCATGTCTATATCATATTCCTGACTTTCAGGAATGTCATAATTAATACATGGTAGTTCATGGTCCAATACCGGTAATATCTCACCAACATTTAAAGGTTCTTTATCTTTAGAACCCATCATACCACCCCAAACAAATGTTCTTTCTTCATCATATCGAAAACTCCACCCTTGGCAGTAATTGCTGGGGCCACACCAGCCCCGAACGCGAGCTCAATAAACAACTTTGGTTACCGCAAAGTCCATCCCTACAATTGGAAGAGAATTTGTTCAGCTCAACCCATTTTTTATGTATCCCTAGACATATACATCACTTGTTCGTCATGCTGAGCATATGATCCTTTTCCTGTTAACAGATCTTCAACAGTCCTCATCATGATTGTAGTATCGATACACCGTTTCAGCTTCTCCTTGCAGCATCGCAGATGCATTCTGCTGACCGTATGATCACACTTCTGTGCATAGTGCTTTGCACATTTTTCTAACCGGGGTTCTAAATGATACAATTGAAACCTCTACCCAAGTCTAGACTACATGTAATATGTACCTTATTGAACATTTTGTGTTACAGACTTTACCAGAAGAAATCCTTACACTGTTTCAAATTGAAACACGCATGATGGAAGTATGTAACGGTATTTTTGGACAGCGGACCTATTTGGAGATTAAATGGGCAATGAACAAGAGGTGAGAGCCCTGATCTATGATTCTTAATCATTTAAAATGAGACAGACTGTTTGAGGCAGATTGTTCCTATCATGTAATAGTCCAGGGTGTGGCACAGAGCTGGATTTTTAACTGTATCAAAGGCTTCTGAGAGGTGAATTAGGATCATGATGAAGGAGTCGTTCTTGGATTTGGTTGGTGTCCTCTGCTCCCTGCAAGTGGAATTAGTAGCAGGTCTATCCTTTCTGTTTATCACCTAGGAACTATCCTTGCATGATGGAGGAATGTAAAATGTCCTAGCTATCGTAAAGGAAAGTTTCAATTCTGTTAACCGCATCGCTGCGGCGGCTTTTCCCGCTGTGTGCGGCGTTTTTTAAAATACTGCGTTACATGACGAGTAGTGATCTACGTTGTTCTGTGGAGATAGCGCAGAATGCATTCCCCAGGAAACTAAAGGCTCTCAGAACCCAGCCGGATAACACTTCTGGGGATATGAGGGAGCCCGAGGCTTTAGCGTCCTCTACTATGTCCATTATCTTTGCTAGATGTCCTAAGATGTCCAGGAGTTTATCCTGACATGCCCGCCACCTTCCCTTCCAAAGAGGGTCAAGGACATTCCGCTTTAAGGCATCCCCCCACTTCTTTGTCCATGGGTATCCTCAAGGAGCTGGCCATGTAGGCCACAACCTTGGGAGTAGGGCACCAGTCTGCAGAGCGTGGGTGCAGAAGGTTGTCTGGGTCCAGTAGGTCTCACTGCGAGGGGAGCTTGGCATCTGTGGTTAGGTCTGGGACGACCAAGGGGCTTGTCGTTGGGCACCATGGCCTAGAGCCAGCCCCATCCTTGTCTGAGGTATACGGGGAGTTATCCCCATCCCCTTGGTCGGTGTATGGGAGGTTCCAGTCCTGAGGGGCCTGGTGTCTTAGGGGTCTAGGATGGTCTGAGCATCCAGGAAAGCCTTCTTGAGGAGCACAAAAGTGTCCAGATTGACTCTGGGGTCATCCATGCACTTACGCCTGTCTAGTTTCTGGGGTGGGCTTACAATTGAGGTAGCCGGTTGTCATGGAGGTAGGGGGGCCCTTTGAGGGGTTTCTGGCACTGGGATTGGAGTGCCAACAGTCACTTCTCCAGGGGGTCTCCTACTTGAGATAAAGCCCTGAGGATGGATGCATCCATTATCTCACAAAATAAATCATCTATATATAGGTAGGCAACCTCACCTTCCTTCATATATTCCCCAGCCTCTTCGTTCTCCATTATGGTGCTCTGCTCAAGGGGAGTAAACCCTTACTGTCATTAAGAGGGATAATAAGTGGCAGATGTGGGAAGTTTTCTTTCTTATTGTATACTGTGGAGATTGGTGGAGTAGTGCCGCGGTTCCTCAAATGCAGAGTTTTGTGACTCAGAGATTCAGTTTGGCCGGTTGTTCTACGTCATCTCAGGCACACAGCCATTTTGAAGTGGTCTTTTGTACTGGGCGTGACACACCTGATGTTTTATTAGCTTCATGTCAGCAGCCTGTAAGTATTACAAGTATAATATACTTCTCGCATGAGTGCTTAAAACAATTGCCATACCTGATTAAAATAGTTAGAGCAGTGAAGCGCACACCAGTTTGTTTCGCAAATTGAATCATGATGATGTGCATTTCTCATGCAGCACAATTGCTCAATGATTTTGGTAAAATTTGTCAGTTCGGTGCCCACCTGTTCATTTGTAAATTTGTATCATGTTAACACACACACACACCTCAGGCTGTATTACTGTACAGTAATTCTGTTTGTATTGGTCAGTGCTATAATGTGCATTTAGTTGGTCAACACTGTTTGCATAAGATTAATTGCTTTTATCCTATGTGTCCATTTATTTATGGTTTCCATGTCGGACAGACCAGCATGGAAACCATGTCGGAATCCGTGCATTGTAAACTCAAGGGCGGAAAGAGGTGCCCTTGAGATTACAGGCCGCATTCCAACATCTCCAAGCCCATCGGAAGCCAATCGGAACAACCGGCCCATTACAATGTGGGCCTTAAGGCTCTGACCAAAGGTCGGAGGCTTTATGGGCGATATTGTAATCGTCCCCTGAGGTGTTTTCAAGATGTTATTAGATTCAAGGTCAGAGAAATTCAAACAAAAATGCATGTAGCTGTGGATGGAAGAGGCATTATGGGCTGGGTAGACTAAGGCAGGTTAGGCATGGTTTTAAGATCCGGCTCTTATACCCCAGTCATGCTCATTACTGACATACAAAATTAATGGTTTGTGATTTTAAATAAACATCAAAATGTGTTCAGTGTAAGTGTAGGTAACGTTAAGGGGTTTTAGCATGAAATTAGCTTGAATAAGGAGTCCATTCCTTTAAAACATAAAGCAAGAGAGGTTCCTTTAAGCATTAGAGAGGATTTAAAACAACATCTGGATAAATTGTGTAGAAATGGAATTATAGAACCTGTAAATGCATCTAAATGTGTAAGTGCTGTTGGCATTGCAAAGTAAAAAATAGCCAGATCTGATTGTGTACTGAGTTGCTTTAGTTGAACACAACAACATCCTTATCGGTTACCACCCACTACCTCAAAGTAAAACATATCCAGATCTGATTGTATGCTGAGTTGCTTTCGTTGAACACAACAACATCCTTATTGGTTACCACCCACTAACCAAAGTGCAATAATTGTTGACATTGGTGGGTGGGGCAAAAGTGTCTAGTACAATACACTTAAAGGCAGCATATCATGAAGTTCCTCTTGAAAAACATTTGCAATTGTTAACTACGTGTGTTACACCATTTGGAGCACACACATATTTGTGATTGCCTTTTGTCCTTGCAAACAACGGGCAGAGTATTTAAAAAATATAATGTCCCATCTGTTTAAGGAGGTTCCTGGAGTGCAGGTACTCAAGTATGATACATTAATGTTTGCCAAATATGTAAGTGAACATAATTCAATATTAAACAAAGTGTTGTGTATTTTGGGAGAACAAGGTATGACTGTGGCAAAAGAGAAGTGCAGATTCTTAATGAATTCCGTCGATTATTTGAGGCATAGAATTTCTGCAGAGGGTATAAACAGGAGGATTATCTATTAAGGGCTTTGAAGGAATTGCCACGTCCTGAAGATAAGGATCAAATGAAATGATTTATAGAATTAAGTGATTTTATTCTAGATTTGTACAAGGTAACACAACTCTTCTGGAACCATTAAAAAAATGTTAAGGAAAAAAGAACCATGTGTCTGAACATCTAAGGAACTAGGGGCTAGATGTAGGTAAAAAGGTTTTACCGATTCTAAAATACCGAACTTTACTGATTCAGTATTTTAGAATCAGTAAAACCTAAGTAGGTAATAATTCGGTATTTTTTACCGAATCGTTAAGATTCGGTAATTACCGAATCGGTATTTACCGATTCGGTAATTGCCATTCATTCCTATGGGCCTGGTGGCCCATAGGAATTAATGTCAATTACCAAATCGGTAAATACCGATTCGGTAAAATTGTGAAATGGTCAAGGGTGGCAGGGTGTCACTTTGACACCCTGTTGCACCACTGATTAGTGCTTGTGTGCCATGTGGCACACATACATGCCCTAAGGGCATGTATGTGTGCCATGTGGCACAGGTGTAAATGCACATATTTGCATTTACATAGGAATTCGTTATTTACCACCAACTAATAGTTGGTGGTAAATACCGAATCCTTAAAGCCCTGTAGCACTGTTTACAGTGCTACCTACATTTCAAAATACAGATTCGGTAATTTTACTGAATCAGTAAATTTACCGAATCTGTATTTCTTAATGCCCTACATCTCAGTATCCAAATACCGGTCGGTAATGGGCGAAAATCGGTATTTTCGGTCATTACGGACCGGTATTTGAATACCTACATCTAGCCCAAATTTTTTTTGCAAGTGCCAAATAATTGTTATCGAAAGTTCTGGTTTTATAAACCTCCATAGCAGGACATCAGTGTACAATTACTATTGATGCAAGTAGTATGGGTATTGGGGCAGTGCTGTGTCAAAGAGTGGTTTATAACAGTGAGCAACCCAAACCACTCTTGAGGGCTTGGGTAAATATAAATGAAAAGGTAAAGGATGCCTTCAAGGGAATTTGTTCTAAATCTATATTTTGATTAATTTGAATCACTTTATAAGACAAATTAATGGTCCCAAGGTTTGAACATTCAACAATAATTACTTTTAGGTCACATAAATTTCAAAAGATGCAGATTAATGTCAGACAACAAACAGATACAAAGAAACAAAACAGGACTAGGCGGGTGTATATGAAAATGTTGAATTTATCATCAAATAAAAAGGCAAAAATCTGTATATACAAATATATAAACAGGCCTACAGGAATATCAATGGTAAATCAATATATAACACTGTAGGTCCTGCTAACACCTTTCCTTACAATCAAATAAGCAAATTAATTATTGGTAGGAGAAGGCGATGGTCGACGTTTCTTTCTCTTATGTGTCCGTCTGCGACACCATCTTCAGGACTGTGTAGTTTATATTTGTAATGCCCTTAATGGGGAGGCGGAATTCGTGAAAATGCCAAAGTGTTACCAACGTCTCTGCCTACCGGCACATTTGGTGCAGATGAAATAACAATCTGGATAGTACATAGGTCAACGCGTTCTATATCACAACCAGCGTGGCCGCTGCAGACCGTAAAGAAGACAAGCGGCGTGACAGCTGAAATGGCAATGCAGTCAATCGTGCAACTGCGGGGCTAACTTAATTTCCGGATAAAAAGCAGTCGGGTTGCAGTCTTAGTTTAGATGGAAAATCGTGGCAAAGGAGGCGACTGGGATGCAGATTAGTTGCAGTCTTAGTTAAAGTCGGAAAGTCGTGGCAGCAGGCGGAGGCAGCCGTCAGTGTTGAGAGCAAAGCGCAAGTGCATTGGTTGCGAATCGCAATTAAGGAGTATTTACGATTCGCAAAATTATTTGCTAATCCAACATACATGGCATTTTGCGATTCTCAAATAGCGATTCACAAAAAATCGCTATTTGAGAATCGCAAAATGACTTTTTGATACATATCGCCCAAAATGAGAAATGTTAAGCCTCAGAAATATAGGAGTGCACTACATGTAAATACAAGCTGATCTTATTTTATAGCATTCATAGAATTGAAAAACTGTAACTATAGCAAGTGCAAAACACAGATCAGGGTAACGAGTAAATGTCTTTAATTCATCTTCATTCTGATCACTAGAGATAAAATGGGGGAGATCTAAGGTGGAATACACTATCCAGATCCATAGACGTAACCAGAAGGTGCACAGTCTAAATATCGAATCCTAAATATCGACCTACAGAAATATCGAGTTGGTAATATTGAAGGTATAATATCGAGGTCGAGAATCTCGTTGGACAGAATATCGACCCTAAGGTAAGTAATATCGGTTTTTTTTGTATTGATGCTAAGTAATATCGAAGTTAGTAATATCAATATCAAATATAACGATGTTACTAATCTCGATGTTACTAATATCGATATTTATATTATTGTTATGTATTTCATTATGTATTTAATATGTATGTGTTATATGTTTTTTGTAAGTATTCTACTGGTTTTAAATTATATGTATACTATTTTTATATGTTAATAATGTTCTTTTAAGTCAATTTTGTGTTTTAGTGCTGGAGCGGGTTGTGGGTTTATAGGGGAATAGGGTGGGAAGTAATTTAATTATACTAAATTAATTATACATTTTTAGGAATTATAAATTAATTTTAATTAATTTTTGCGTTTAAGTTCTGTAGTGGGTTGTAGGTTTATAGGGGAAGAGGGTGGGAAGTAATTTAATTGTAATTATGTAATGATTTATTTTTATTTATTGTTATTGATAATTATTTTAATTTTCATTATTTATTCATCGGTAATAAAAAATGTTGATTTGTAATTCATTTTTTTGATTGATAATTCATTTTTTAATTAGTAATTCATTTTTATTATTGATTAATTGATAATTATGTTAAGTGTATTATTTTATTATTGGATTGTGTTGTGCGTTTATAGGGCAATAGAGGTGGAAGTAATTAAAATCTAATTAAGTAATTATTAAATTTATTGTTGGTATTGATAATTAATTTATTGGACATTAATTATTAATTGGTAAATATTTTATACTATAACTTTTTTGGGTTATGAAAATTAGTTTATTGTTGATAAATCATTAATTGGGAATTACATTTGATTAAATATTATTTATTGATATTTTTAATTAGTATATTAAAAAGTAATTATTAATAGGTAATAAATGTTTAATAAACATTATTTTTTGGTATAAAAATAATTTGATAGTTCAATATTTTTTAATTAATCAATTTTTAATAATTGACATGTTTTTCATTATGAAAAATATGTGTTTGTTCAAAATTTTATTTGGTAAATAATATTTATTAATGTATATTTAGTGGTATATTTATTATTAATTTATTGTTAATTAATTATTCAATGGTAATTATGTTTTTAATCATTATTAATGGGTATTTATAAATAATTTAGAGTGATTTAAAATTAAAATATTAATTCTTTTAAATACAAAAATTATTTCTAAGTATGTTATATTTAACTTTACGCTATCCAACACTTTCCCTACTGTTCCACTCTCTGGAGTTGGAATAGTAATTTTTACCCCTACTGTATCCAACACTTTCCCTACTGTTGCACTCTCTGGAGTTGGAATAGCAATTTTTACCCCTACGCTATCCAACACTTTCCCTACTGTTGCACTCTCTGGAATTGGAATAGTAATTTTTACACCTACGCTATCCAACACTTTCGCTACTGTTGCACGCTCTGGAGTTGGAATAGTAATTTTTACCCCTACGCTATCCAACACTTTCCCTACTGTTCCACTCTATGGAGTGGGAATAGTAATTTTTACCCCTACGCTATCCAACACTTTCCCTAGTGTTCCACTCTCTGGAGTGGGAATAGTATTTTTTACCCCTACGCTATTCAACACTTTCCCTACTGTTCGACTCTCTGGAGTGGGAATAGTAATTTTTACCCCTACGCTATCCAACATTTTCCCTACTGTTGCACTTTCTGGAGTGGGAATAGTAATTTTAAGCACTACGCTATCCAACATTTTCCTTACTGTAGTTTTTTGGGGAGTTAGAATAGTTGTTTTATTTTTTTTAGCAATTTAATATTTGTTTTATTATTTTAGATAATGTAGTATATAATTAATGTTAAAAATATTGAAAGGTTTTTTTTTGAAAATTTACTAAACTTAATTATTTCGTTTTTATTTATGTTATTGTTTTATGTGTATAGATGGATTTACAATTTCTAATATTTTTAAATAATTTATAAGTTATTAAAATTATTATTAAAAGGGATTATTAAGTAAGTATATATATTATATATTTTATGTATATGTTTAATTAATGTTTTATTATTGTATATGTACTACTTATTAATTTTAAACATTATTACATATTTTTAACTATGTTTATTTTATTTATTAGTATTATTTAGTTTATTTTACATATGTTTTTAACAAAAAAAAAGATATTTATATTAACAATATTTTTAACATCGATATTTACTCTTCGATATTCATGTACTTACCATGTTGTAGATAGGATGTCAATATTCTTGCCTCCGATATTCTTGTGCCGATATTTCTGTAGGTCGATTTTCTGTCTGTCGATATTCTGTCGATATTCTGTCAGACATTCAACCAGAATTTATGAGTTTATGAAATAGAAGGAGGCCTCAACATGCAGTTCATCATTAAGAAAGCACTGTGCATTAAAAGGGAATGAAAGTACGACAATGAAGAACCATTTTGAAAAAATAACATTACTGTTTCCTGCTGATCCAGAGTCACATCCATGAAACAAATTTGATTCTGTGAAATCACCCTATTAATAAGATATTAGATGTGCCAGAATAAATCATCACTCTGGGACTCCAGACTTTGTAGATGGGTAGGCTGGGTGATATGGCTATCTAATGAATCCCAGAAGAGTTCTAATTCCCGCTTGGTAAATCATACTTTATGGGTATTGATGGTCAAAGTAGTAGCTGCATCAGTCAAAGTGACCTGGGTAATTCTACTAGATTCGCATGCCACCTAGTGTGTTTAATGTCTACATGTTACCATCTTACAGGGTCCTGAGGACCTCAGTCTTCCATAACAAGAGAATGATATGTAGCCTTACCTCATTACATGTGGTTAGCTAGAGATTTAAATCACAATACGGAGGATCTTATTTTTTTTTAGAATGTTACAGAATTTCAGGGATCAAAACAATTCATGCTTAAACATGGTTATTATAGTTTGGAACATGGGGTCAATGTGAGTGTTCTGCCATATGTCTCACTTATGTTTCGCATATGGCCCAAATTTACCAGACTTTAAATAATACTTTTTTCAGGCTATGCAGAAGGTTTGTTTGACTTGCCATGGGGGTCCTAATTTACATCTTAATATTGAGTCTTTTCAAGACCTAAAGATATTATGATATTTGCTGTGTTGCTGTTCAGAAAGGAGGTGAACTGAAGTACCTCTTTGTGTACTACAAAATTCATGTTTCTGAAGAGGCCTTATGGTATTTCATAGACTCTGCCTTTGAAGATCCCATGAACATTTTCCATTCTTTTAAATAAAGGAGACACCACATCATTTCTCATCCTAAAAGATTTTCTTATCATTGAGTCTAAAAGGCCTTGTCCATCTCCATCCATTTGCTACAAAGTCAGAGCCTACAATAGTTTTGGCTTTCAGTTCCTTTGCCTCATTATCCCTTCTCTTAAAATCCTCTTAATTTTGAATTGAACCAGAATGGACGGTATACAAACTAGAAATGACTCAATGTGCGTTTCATGTAACATTAGTGCCATTGCTAAGACTCCTTCCTCTGAGGAATGATGTTCACTATGTAAATAAGTCTACTGTTTCTTTCAATTGCACCAGCGCTGGGCATGTTATACCCCATTATTTAAGTGCATATTGGTATAAATGTGCTTTTGTAATTAGAAGTCGAGGAAATAAACAGTTTCTGGGAAGTGTCATGGTTTTGATAAAATAATGATTCAATAATAATGCATCATGATGTCCGTTATGATTGTAAAGAAATAATAACATATGAGTCGTCAAAAATAGTTCATATTTTCTAAATGGTGGGATCCCTGTGGTTCACAGACACTTGAATTTTGTGATTTTTGTAAACACATTTTATTTCAATTTTAAAAATGTCATTTTACATACATGTACTCCAGATAGCAGCAATGCTAAAATTGGGTGTTCTAAAATTCAGTTTGTCTTGACATTTTTCTTGTGTATCTTCATTAATTACAGAGATAGAAGTTCATTCATTTCTTTCTAAGATGTAATATTGCAACCACTTAATCAGCGTTCAGCTATATTTAGTTAGCTATGCAACCCATATAACAACTCTCCCCAACTCCACCCACCTCCCTTTCCCGTCCACCAATTGCATATCAACCTATTATGCTTCGTGTTCTAACTGCACTACCGCCCTCTGTTATTATTAACTAGCAACATGATGAAGTTGCGAGTAGGTGGAGGGGAGTTATTTAATATAGCATCAGTGGTATGAATGAAAGCTCAACCGGGGAATTCATTGGGTGATTATGCTCAAATTCTATGATGACAGGATAGCAGCTGACGTTTCAGTTTTCCAATTCCGAGAATCAACAGGAGAGAAAGGGCTAGAGTAGACACTCCTGTACCCCAATTGAATTTTGATAAACAACGAAGGAGTGACTAAGTGTGAAAAAGATTGAAATAACATAAAAACCACCTTAGATGAGTGGTTATTGCTAAAGTCCCATTAACCCAAACAAGTGAAACCCAAAAAGGATTTTTTGGGAATAGCAGCTACTGGGGGCAAAATAAGCCCAGTTAAGCCGTTCAGGGAAAGGGGGGAATTCTTTCCTTGTAAAGAAGGACCCTCACTCACCACTAGTTGGTGACATGCTTCATCATCGGGTCCCCGCTGGGGTGGCCAAATGCCCCCCCAGCGTGCTACGACGCCTGAGTTACAGCGGAGCGGGTTGGTGTTGAGTGCAACAGTGCTCAAACAAAAAAGTGTATTTATATGTGAGTGCTGGTTAAAAAATACAAAGTTGGTATCCCAATTTTTTTTTAATTAGGGTCAACCCGTATTGAATAAAAACAGTGTGTATGGACCAACTAGGTTCTATGTTAGGAAACCTGTGTCCTTTAATAGAAATAAACGGTCAACATGTTTCTGCTGTTATTAAATGCTATTACGCTCAGCATTCGTCAGGACCAAGAAATAGATAAAAGGCAGGCCTCCGGTGGTGTACGCGCTCTAAGGCGCACCCTACCGTGGGGCACTATATGTGAAAAATTAGATAAACTCACGGTTACTGCCCGTGATCACTCTCTGAATTTCACAGGAGCAGAGAAAACCTGTAGAGAAATGAGAAAAAGGGACAAGACACAATGACATATAGTGGCAAACATACACATATTGTTGCTGCAAAAACATATTTTGTCTTTATCAGTAGATATGTGATATTGGTCTACTGTCCAGACTCCAAAAAACGCCATTGAAGGAGACTTTGGTATATTAGTTAAGTTGAAATCAAAATCTCTGCTTGTAGAGAATTGATCCCTTCACATTCTAGTCCCAAAGATTATTTTTGGAAGCATTATTTTAGATTGTTAACCATGCGAATTGGCCATACTAATCACAGTACGTGACTGTATACTTATAATAAAGAAGGAATTATTGAATGCGTAGAAGTTGTTAATAGGTCTGATGAATAATAGTGCATACCTCAAAGAGTTAAAAACATTGATAGCGCCTTCATTTTAAACTGCAATCACCAGGAGTAAATAAGTAAACTCACATTCGAGGAGGGAGAGAGTTTCTCCTTCGGATCTGACGATGCGGGAAAACCTTCACGCGGTGTCAGATCTAGTCGGAAGGGAAATAAATTGTTGTTTTGAGCTCTCACCTTCAAAATTGCCATGGGTAGTTCCCGTGTTTGTGGACGCAATAGTGGTAAACTTACTCAGACACACGCGACTCCCCGCCAGGAACCTACACCTTCGGATATCGTCAGTCCGGAAGTGCAGGTCAAGGGCGGGGGCGTGTATTTTTGTTGGTTGTGCAGCCGGTCACGTGGTTCCCTTGAGACTCCGTCAACGCCGGTGTCTTAAAGGGATACCAACTCATTCTTTACGTGAAAGCCAGGGTTCGAGTCCCGCGAGGGCAATTGCAGTAAGACACAAGTGCTTCAATATTTCACCAATTACGGCGGGGAAGACAGGGCGAAAGAAGTTCTCACATAAAAGAGAGACAAAGATGGGAAGCCGACCCAGTCGTAAGCAAATGCAATTGTAGTGGGTATTCCTCTTCAGAGATACTGCTCAGAGGGAAGACCCAAACAAGTAGTCACATAAATGCTTAAAAAGGCTCCTCATTTGTATTGCTTGAATGGGAAATAAAAGCAAGCAGGGGATTACAGTGTTTCAAAAGGAAAATAATCCCAAGAAAGAAAGGCCAGTAGGGGAACAGTGATAATAGTTGTTGGTATTCCTCTTTGTTCATCATCAAATGTTCAGGAGGAGAAAGGCAGTTCAATCAGATGCACTACTTAGTGATAATACTTTATTTGCTGACCCTTTACTAGCAAACGCCATTTCGCAAACTGGTGATTGGGAGAAACTAGGGGAACTCAAACGCAGTAGGACCAGGGCCATCCTACATGGAATGATGATCAAGGAGTACTTGAATAATAATGCAGCACCAAAAGGGTTACTAGTTACTAATGCCCCTAGGATATTCTTAGATGATGCAGTATTCCGTAAGGAGTGGGCACAAATTGCGTGGCACTGCATACGGGACTGGGGTATCCTGATTATAAAAACTGCCTTACGATTATCAGAGGCTCTCCTAGTAGAGATTCAAACTACGGAAACCCATTTTAAGGCCACCATAACCGGGTATAAGAAAATACTTGATGAACTTAATAAAGAGCAGAATGAATTCAAAGAAAATCTTGCCCAATCAAAATCACAAAAATTACAGAAAGATCTGAAACGTTGGTCTTATGCTAAAGTCTACCCCTACTCTTGACCTGATTATACCCCATCATCAGGTTCAGGGTATAATTCGGACACCTCTGCGGATTCCAACACCAGTGGTTCAAGCAATGAAAGTGTGGGCAAGAGAGGAAGAGGTAGGGGTCATGGAAGAGGACGGGGACTTTTTCCACAGCAGCAGTATCCGTTCCAAAGTTGGCAACCCCCTTTCCCCCAACCAGGAATGGGATCATATCATCAACTAGGCTTCCAACCTCCTTTCCCTCCAATGATGGGTTGGAACCCACATTTCATGCCACATCCACAATTCAACCAACCCCCTTCCTTGTTTGGGTCTTCCTCTGAGCAGTATCTCTGAAGTGGAATACCCACTACAATTGCATTTGCTTACGACTGGGTCGGCTTTCCATCTTTGTCTCTCTTTTATGTGAGAACTTCTTTCGCCCTGTCTTCCCCGACGTAATTGGTGAAATATTGAAGCACTTGTGTCTTACTGCAATTGCCCTCGCGGGACTCGAACCCTGGCTTTCACGTAAAGAATGAGTTGGTATCCCTTTAAGACACCGCCGTTGACGGAGTCTCAAGGGAACCACGTGACCGGCTGCACAACCAACAAAAATGCACGCCCCCGCCCTTGACCTGCACTTCCGGACTGACGATATCCGAAGGTGTAGGTTCCTGGCGGGGAGTCGCGTGTGTCTGAGTAAGTTTACCACCATTGCGCCCACAATCACGGGAACTACCCTTGGCAATTTTGAAGGTGAGAGCAGAAAACAACAATTTATTTCTCTTCCGACTAGATCTGACACCGCGTGAAGGTTTTCCCGCATCGTCAGATGCGAAGGAGAAACTCTC
This sequence comes from Lissotriton vulgaris, assembly GCF_964263255.1. Classification (NCBI taxonomy): domain Eukaryota; kingdom Metazoa; phylum Chordata; class Amphibia; order Caudata; family Salamandridae; genus Lissotriton; species Lissotriton vulgaris. The sequence continues at coordinate 1,114,203,605 of NC_141689.1, read as the reverse complement.
TCCCTCCTCGAATGGGAGTTTACTTATTTACTCCTGGTGATTGCAGTTTAAAATTAAGGCGCTATCAATGTTTTTAACTCTTTGAGGTATGCACTATTATTCATCAGACCTATTAACAACTGCTACGCATTCAATAATTCCTTCTTTATCTATACTACTATTATAAAGAGAGAACTGTGTCCTTTGAGCCAGGTAAACTCGAAAAGTACACCACCAATCCTAACATTCAAGACATCTTTGAACACCTCAGGGCAAGCAGAAGGGCATAGGCGATATAAAAATAAAAAATAGACGTTCTTTAAAAAAATTTGGAATAAAAAAAAAGTAGTCCCTTGCAAGTAGGGCCGGCCGCGACGTGCGTGATGACATCGGGAGCGCGGGGAGGAGCGGCGTTCAGGAGCAAGAGGAAGAGTGGCGGACATGAGCGCGGGGAGGAGCTGCAGACAGGCGGGGAGGAGCGGCGAGCGGCGGACAAGCGGTGAGGAACGGCGAGAAGCGGAGGAGCAGTGGAGCGGTACACTAAGCTGCGCGGGGAGGAGCGGTGGCTGAGGTAAGTGAAGCAGCCGCGGGTTCGCACCGAGGGACTGGCGGAGGGACGGGCGGGGGCCATGAGTGCTCGCAAGCCTGTTACTCAAAGTTGGGACGTCGGGGGAAACAGCGGACAAGAGCCGCGGGTGCGCACAGAGGGACGGGCGGAGGGACGGGCGGGGGCCATGAGTGCTCGGAAGCCTTTTCCTCAAAGTCGGGACGTCGGGGGAAACAGCGGACACAAGCGTGGACAGAAGCGGCCCGGACCAACAAAACCGGAGCAAGGAAACACTGTAAGTACGCTCTGCTGCTCCCGGCCGCTCTGCTGCGCCTCTCCTGCTGCGATGCTGCCCCCAGCCCCCTTCTGCCCCGGGCAACGCCGGGGCGGGCTGCTAGTTATAAGTATACAGTCACGTACTGTGATTAGTATGGCCAATTCGCATGGTTAACAATCTAAAATAATACTTCCAAAAATAATCTTTGGGACTAGAATGTGAAGGGATCAATTCTCTACAAGCAGAGATTTTGATTTCAACTTAACTAATATACCAAAGTCTCCTTCAATGGCGTTTTTTGGAGTCTGGACAGTAGACCAATATCACATATCTACTGATAAAGACAAAATATGTTTTTGCAGCAACAATATGTGTATGTTTGTCACTATATGTCATTGTGTCTTGTCCCTTTTTCCCATTTATCTACAGGTTTTCTCTGCTCCTGTGAAATTCAGAGAGTGATCACGGGCAGTAACCGTGAGTTTATCTAATTTTTCACATATAGTGCCCCACGGTAGGGTGCGCCTTAAAGCGCGTACACCACCGGAGGCCTGCCTTTTATCTATTTCTTGGTCCTGACGAATGCTGAGCGTAATAGCATTTAATAACAGCAGAAACATGTTGACCGTTTATCTCTATTAAAGGACACAGGTTTCCTAACATAGAACCTAGTTGGTCCATTCACACTGTTTTTATTCAATACGGGTTGACCCTAATTAAAAAAAATTTGGGGTACCAACTTTGTATTTTTTAACCAGCACTCACATATAAATACACTTTTTAGTTTGAGCACTGTTGCACTCAACACCAACCCGCTCTGCTGTAACTCAGGCGTCGTAGCACGCTGGGGGGGCATTTGGCCACCCCAGCGGGGACCCGATGATGAAGCATGTCACCAACTAGTGGTGAGTGAGGGTCCTTCTTTACAAGGAAATAATTCCCCCCTTTCCCTCAACGGCTTAACTGGGCTTATTTTGCCCCAGTAGCTGCTATTCCCAAAAAATCCTTTTTGGGTTTCACTTGTTTGGGTTAATGGGACTTTAGCAATAACCACTCATCTAAGGTGGTTTTTATGTTATTTCAATCTTTTTCACACTTAGTCAGTTTTCCAATTCCTCATTTATTGATGCGTCTATGAATTTTATTATGGCGACAAATGTGGTTGGAACAACAGGAAAAAATGTGATCATGGTTTGGAGATTGCCACATTATAGGGAGGAACCAGCTTCAATGTAAACATTTGCATATTCACCTTTGCAAAGTGAATAACATTTAGGGCCTTATTCGGATGTCGGGCAGATGACACCGTTGCAGAAAAGGAACTGTCCGACCTTAGGTCGGCAGTTCCGACCACACTATTACGATGGGCAGTCGCAAGCCTCCATTTGTCAATGGAAACTTGTATGGTGAGAAAAAGACCCGCAGCACATGATGAAGAGATGTTGAGGCCCTAGAGCGGAGGCAGCGGAGGGATGGGGCCCAGCTAGAGGCCCCCAAGGACACTTCTGACAGCAGTTCCATATCGGAAAGGCCGATATGGAACTGCTGTTGGAAAGTGCCATCATAATTCGATGGCAGTGCCGAGCCTGGCTCTGCCGTCAATGTGGATTATGGATGGCTTCTGATGCTCCAACCGGCCCCTTGAGCTCATTGAAAGTGCAGCAGATGCTCCCTCCACCCGCTGCATCATAATGTGGCAGGCAGACTGCTTTATGAGATATCAGTGGGTTGGTGTCGGGCCCACCAACATCATAATTAGGCAATTAGTATATTTCCATGGACTAAGTAAATATGGCAAAAATGGGTTAGTTGTTACAGGTGCATTGTCCCATGCACATCTCCTTCCCTGTCCATCTTGCTTTGAACACATATCAGCAGAAACAGAGTTAATGGTAATATAACACTGGTATCTTGTATAAGAAATCCTGTTAATGCATGGATTTCTTCCATTTCAACTCATGGAATGCCATCCTGTTCATATATGTGTTTACTGTAAATTATGTTCATGTATTATGCCATGTTCCTAAACTGTGGCTCCATCATGCCGTAAGTAATAGAACAATGTGTAGTTATTCTGTGCAAACCCTGGGCCTGAAAGACAGTTGGGCCATACCCATGACCACACCCAGCAATCCCTGGGCTTGAAAGACAGTTGGAAGCCACACCCGGTTTGCCACAAACCCTGGGCCTGAAAGACAGTTGGGCCACACCCAGGACCACACCCAGCACCTGCTTAGGAGCCTATTTAAATCACTCCCCTTCACTATTCCAGGCTTGGCCTTGTTGCTTCAACACACTTACCTGGCTCCAGCTTTTCCTATTGGCATCTCCTGCTCAACAGCCTTGCATTAGCAAATTCATGGCTTCCCGGTTCTGGGCTGGGTCTCCGGTCCGACGTCTTCTTCCGTGTCGTGTTCCCTAAAAAAGAAGTGCACAGAGAAAACATGCTTTAAGGTATTTTTTAGAAGACACTGTGAGTCTGCTTACATTAGAACTTGGAGCATTGCTCTTTGAACTGCGCATATTATTAATACTATATTTCTGGGACAGAAGGAGCACACTTCATATCGAGTGTTACGGCGAGTTTTCCTGTAGTACCCAGAAACTATTGACATTTATTAAACAGAGAAGATTGTGCCTTTTTAAAAGTGTGAAAATAGTTATTGCACAGCAAAGTTAGCCTTAAGAATGAAAACAGCACAGATGTGGTTTTGACTACTATTATTTTGTATGCAGTATTTTGTTCCTTTATGGCAGAAGGTTGTTTTTGCAGCATTCGAAATTCTGTTGACTCAAGGCATCTGATCCTAAGCTGGGCATATAAGGATTCAGCTACCTATACTGATGAACATAACTGAATGCTATCATGATTGTTAAACGTATTTGAAAGTATGTTAATCATTGTATTGTTTATTGCAGATTGCATAAATCGACAAGTAGATTGTTAGATCAACCCAAAATTCTGTTGAAACCTACGTAGTCTGTAGGTAAGAATTATTTGAGACTTTTGGTACAAGTTTATGATAACTGTAAGAAGATACTGCCTCACAGATATACACATTGTTTATCTTCTGTGTTTTGAACTCAGGAGTCTAGTAGAAAACTCAAGTTACTATCCAGTTATATTCCTGTTTATTGTATCCTGTGAATACTCAAGCCCCCAGAAGCCCTGGTCCCCCGAAAAGAAGACTGCTGGAATCTTCTTGTTTCTCTTCTCTTGTCATCCCAACCCCTTTTTCCCCAGAGACTACCGGATTGATCCTAAGTTATATCTTGGTATCACACTGCTAGTTTCTAGAGGTATTGGGGACCTGTCCTCTCATCGTTCACATCGTCATCAAGGTGAAATATTCTGGAGCACAGGCGAGTGCCTTGTAACATTAGGAAGGTGGAAATATTTATTGTGGCTCTAAGTGCACCGCCTCTTTTTCAGGAAGAAACCAGTGAAAACACCCTAATATGTATACGCATTGGTTTTAAATAGACATTCTTTGTCGTGCTGGTTTTGCTGATGGTACATTTTTATAACATCATATTAGTTCATGGAGTTAGTTTTCTGGAGGTTTTAGCAGAGGTGCAAGGATGAAATGAATCAATTTTTATCATTCTAATGTTATCATCAACCCCAAAAATAAAATGTCATGGGTAGGAGGTCAGAATTACTTTCAACTGAATATGGGCTTCAGAGTCAATACCAAAGTAAGGGGCTTGCCGACAATACGTACAGGTGCCACTGTCCAGTATCAGTCTCATATCTCACTAACTGCAGACAATAAAGCCTATGAAATACAATGTCAGTTCCTCGGTGGGCAGCCGATGTACAAGAGTAAAGCACTCCTTAAATCAAATTGTAATGCTCTTCCCATTTAAATCATTCTTTACTAATTATTGAAATATGGTTTGGGGGCAGCATAAATATTTGTACTACAGAGTATTTCATATATTGAAAAATATGCCCATTTTTCATTGAATTAGAAAAGACATTTATATTTTACATGGAAATTTGCAGGCTGAATATCTGTTCCTTTTAATTCAACACAGGCACCATTCAACTCTATTTTCTCCCTTATCCCTCATTTGATATCCCTGCAAGTGGCAGCATTTCCCTCCCTTCTCTCCCTTGCCCTCTTCCACCTAATCGATGGGAAGTGAGAGCCAAGAATTGCTACCTTCCCCTGTCCCACCCAATTCCACTTATCTCAGAATGCATAATTCCAAAAGAAATGATTTCCTGAAACAAAACTATGCAGAAGGATTTAGGGGGTCGTTACGATGGTGGGAAGACCCCCACTGACAGGCTGTTGATGGCGTCACCACCCACCACTTTAGGATGGAAAGTGGTGTGATGATGATCAGAAACACCGGCAGCCATGCATCTGATGGGCTCCTTGAACCCACAAGTGCAGAGGAGGGCCTCGCAATCCCTGCATTTGGATGGCGGGCAGCTGTGTGGTGGTCAGAAAGACCAACCTCCATAGATCCGACCAGCTTAAGGAACCCGTGGGGCCATCGGAGGCAGAGTAATGTCTACAATGGTGGTGGGGCCTCCCAGGCAGCATTGTAGGCATTACAATGTTCCTTTCCACCAGCCCTTTTGTGGCTGTGAACCTGCCATGAAAAGGCTGGTGGGAAGGCAAATTTGTGGCTACCAGTGGGCCCACCTTACCCCCTGGCCCCGAGACACGGGTGCCTCTTACATATCCCTGCACCAGGTGCCTGCTACCTAGTGCAGGGATATGTGCAGTGGCACTTTTTTTTGCTTTGCGGCGGGGGCTGCAGCCAGCAATGCAAGATATAGGCATTGCGACAGCCTGTTGGGTGGTCCCGATCCCTAATAGAGTGGCATCATAATTGCGCCCTTATTTCATTCCAAAACTCCTGGTCCTTTAGATAATCACACAGACCCTAGGCTGAAAATACAAATACAAACATGTAAATGTTTCAACATGCAGTGTGGGTAAACAGTGCCAAGGATGGTTAGCAAATTTATGCCTCACAGCTGTGAAAGAGCATCTGTCCACAGTTAGTGAAACAATGGATTTCAATGACTTCCTGCTAGGTCCACAGCCAACGTTTAATGCAACAGGTTAAGCAATTGATAATGAGATGCAAAGATACTCCCAAAAATAAACTACTGAAAGATTTTGAGAAATTGAGAGAGAAATAATGCAAACCACATTTAAAGTTATTGCTAAAAGCAGGTAAACACTCTTCATACAAGTGTACTCTGTAATGTCATCGGTCATTGATCGTCTAAAAGATTTAAATCTTCTACAGAATGGACAGGCTCAATTGCAAGCTATTTTACATCTAAATTGGGCAAAGCAATTTCTGAAATTCGGTAAAGTGCCTTGGCAGCTTATCAACAAGAGCGCTATTCCCCAACCCTATAATCTGACCTCAACAGGAAGAATCATGGCTAAAAAAAAACTATTCCCTAGTAAGTATTTAAGAAATGGAAAACGCCCAGTTTTCTGTAGCAGAAGTCTCACTTATCACATGGCTCCAATGGTTCACTGGCAAAATATCGACCCTAGAAATATCGCCATACAAAAATATGATGCCCAAAATATCGATGTAAAAAATTTAATCTTCCTATACTTATATTGGAAAGTGCAAAAATATTGGATCAATTATCTATGGGGCAGATTACGATGACATTGCTGCTGGAAAAGGGACCGCCCACCATAGGTGCGCCGGTCCCGCAAAATGAATTAGGATGCGCCCGCCACACTGGCAGGCGCATCCTGTATGTTTACATTGTGGCGGGTGGCAGCACCCGCCACAATGTATAAATACATGTTTTACATTTGCATGTACAACGTGGCAGGCACCGTGCGGTGCCTGCCACCTTGTTCATGCAAATGTAGCGGGGTACCATAGGTACCCCCACATGCAGCAACCCACCCCCCACCCCCCTGGGGGCCCGCAACGGGCCCCCGAAGGCATTTTCTGCCTGTCTTTTTGCGGCGGAAACTCTGCCGCAAAAGACGGCACCGCCTCCATTGCCCCGTTGTATCTGGTCCCGCAAGGCAGGCGGAAAAGTCCCTCCTTGCGGGACCACGGCGGACAGTCTTTCCGTCTGCCGAGGTACCTTTCCCCTTCCCACTGCCATCCTAATTTGGCGTTTGGAATTTTAATGGGTGATGGCGGTTAATCCGCGACCGCCGATGTGGCGGTCCTCACTGCCGGCCCGGCGGTCACGGATTTACCGCCATCGTAATTGGCCCCCAAGTCATTCACATCATTGTATAAAACATAAATTTTTCAATATATATAAAATAAAATGATAAATATTAAATATGTTAAATAGTTACTTTCATATTATAACATAAAATGGATTTAACATACATTTTAACAAATAAACTTAATTTAAAAAGTTGAACACATATGATAATTAATATATATATATATTTATATATCTCTACTTAGAAAACAATTAATAAACTGATAATTTTAATTTATATCATAATTTCAAAATAATTTACAAATATAACAAATAAATATATATACATATACCAACAGCATAAAATCTTTAAAAAACAAACCGTTCTAATTTTTTTAAAAATGAAACAGCTTAAAATATTTAAATGTAGTAAAAATTATTTTACCCTTTAAAAACCTTAATAATAAAAAATAGTATAATTTTAAATAAACAAAAACATAATATAAGTTATATTAGTATAAAATAAATTCTAAAATATAAAATGTAATGCACATACTAATCCCACTGCAATTTATACAATACTACACAGAATGTTATAGTAAATATATAAAAAATGTACTACTCCCACTTCATGCAACGCAAAAATGATAAAACTGGGTAAAATTTACAAATCTCTCTCCACTAAATCCAACTGTAGTAAAAACGCTTGATTGAAGATGGGCAATATTTACTTTACTCATTCCAGCCATTACAGCAGTAGGGAAACTGTTGGTGTGTGGAGGGCTAAAATATACTATTCCTACTGAAATCAGTGCAACAATAGGGAAAGTGTTTGATTGCGGAGATGTAAAATTTACTATTTGCATTCCAGTCAGAACAAAAGAAGGGAAAGTGTTCGACTGTGAAAGGGTCAAATTTCCTGTTCCCATTCCAGTCAGTACAACAGTCAGGTAAGTGTTGGACTGAGGAGGGGTAAAATGTACTATCCCCACTCCAGTCAATACAACAGTAGAGAAAGTCTTGGATTGCAGTGGAGTAAAATTTACTATTTCCACTCCAATAATTGCACCAGTAGGAAAAGTGGTGGATAGCGAAGGGGTAAAATTGACTATTTCCAGTGCAATAAGTGAAACAGTAGGGAAAGTGTTGGACAGCGGAGGGGTAAAATGTACTATTCCCACTCCACTCAATACAACAGTAGGGAAAGTGTTGGATTGCGTATGGGTGAAATTTACTAATCCCACTCCAGTCAGTGCAACATTAGAAAGCAACAAATATCTTGAACAAAATAAAATGATTTCGAAACCAAACTAAATAAAAAGCAATGTTGAAAAATAAAATTATATTTAATATAAAAAAATAAAAATAAAGACATATTACAAGGTTAAATACAAATCACAAATACCTGCAAATGTTATTATAAATAAAGTAAAAACAATATTTTCATACTAATAAATATTTTTATTTAGATATTATTCATTACCAAAAAAATATTTATTACAAAAACTTAATTTAGTTACTTTTCAACCTATAAACACACAAAACTCATAACTTGGTCCTAAAACCTATCTTAAAAAGTATTTACACTATTAATATAAATATTTATCAACAACCTAATTATCATTAAGTAAATATGAATTATCAATTCATTATAATTAATGTACTTCCCTCTATATGGCCCCACAAAATGCACAACACACTCATAAAATTAAACAGAATATTCTTTACACAATTAACATAACTATCAAATTAATAATTAATATGAATATTTTTTTTATTATTAATTACTTAAAATTAATTTACTTATCACCCCATACCCCTACAAAACTCATAACCCATATCTTAAAGAAAACAATATTATTAGTTGCACAATTAACATAACAAATATTATTAATCAAAGTCTAAATATGAATTCATCAAAATTAATGAACTTCCCACACTTTGCCCCATAAACCCCCAGCCCGCACCTAAAATGAAACATAAAAATAAAATAATTACACAATTAAAAAAACTAATTGCCAATTAAAAATTTAATAGTATTTAACAAGTAAATATTAATAATGAAAATTAATTTACTCCCCACCCTTTACCCCTCTAAACCCCACTACCGCACCAAAAAACAAAAATAATTAAACAATTAGCATAATTAATTATCAATGAATAATTAATATTAATTAACACCCAATTATTAATTTATTACAAATAAATTACTCCCCACCCTTATACCCTATGAACACCTCAACCTGCATAAACAATTTACGTAAAAAAATTTAACAGCACAAACAACATAAATGAATATCAATTAAATGCATAATATTAAATAAAAAAATGATCATTAATTTATAAGAAATAAATTACTTCCCACCACATTCCATTGTAAATTCTCAACCCACTACGGAACTAAAAAACACAACATTGAATTAAATTAAATGTAATAACTACTAAAAATGTTACAAATATATTTAAAAACATAAACAAATAATTATACAAAATATATTACATCGTTTACATTTTAAAATATATACTGAAATACATAACAATAATTAAAAATGAATATTTTAAACAACTATGGGCCTCAATAGGATGCCGGGCGGAATTTCCTTTGCACAACATCGTCTTGGTCAAGGGACCAACCGACACCCGGTTGGCGGTCCCGACTGACTAAGGGGCCTATTTCTGATGGACCTGAGTCCGTCTGACATCAATCTGCAACTGGGACCGACCGACCTCCTGTCTGCAGTCCCAAACCAGCAATTAGGATGCAACTGCACTCCTATTCTTGATCATGGGAGCATGCATTCCATCTATCAATGTGCATGTCATAATATACGTTATCGTTTGTATTCAATATTTTTTGCAGTATTTATGTGACATTTTATGCAATTTTTTTCCATTATTTTATTCAAGCATTTCATTCAATTAGTGTGAGTATTATACTGGTTTTCATTATATTTTATGGTTTAAAATTCTTTATTAAGTTTGCAACACACAAATACGACCATGTATGTTTAGCTGTCAACAAACAGTGCTGTGGAACATACAACTTGACAGAGCAAATCAAGAGCGCAAGCTTGACAGTGGGCGCATATCCGGCTAATGTCACATACATGAAATTCATTATATTTTAGAAGTCTTCTAAACGCTACTATCTCAATTACCAATGTGGCTATGTCATGAACACTGTGAGAGGTCGTGTTTAAATCTCTTCTATTTTTATTTTGTGCTTGAATGCAGACTTTTAGCCATTTTTATTAGAAGGTGGGAAGTTTTAGCCTCATGTCCCCCTGTCTAGACTGAAATATTTCAGCTGTTTTTTATGGTTGCTGTGATGTTAATATGGATGCTTACAGTGGATGCTAAATTATCAACATGTGAGCTGAGATGAGGCATTTATTGCCATACCTATGTTGATTTGTTTGGGATTAGTGTCTCCAAACTCATAAACATGAGATAAAAATTGGTGATCTGGTGCTATACAAATCAATGTATTTCACTATAGTTTAGAGAGGCATTCCTGGAGAACTATCAGGCCAGAGGACCCACTTATTTGCTGTATACCAGCCTCACTCTGGGGTTGCTCTGAGGCTCCAAGACTGATGCAAATTTGTGGTATTTATCCTGGCATTGCTTATCATTCACTGGAAAGGGCAGTGATAGAAAACGGCTTAACTGAAATTTCTTATTGAAAACGTATGGTGTGCAAACTATATTAAGATATTACATTAATAGGCTTTTTAGTATAGCGCTTAGAGTTAGCAATAGCGTGTTAGGATGCTAGGAACTTGCTAACCATTGTTTTCACTGGCCATGTCATGATTGCTGCATTTATTTTTGCATTGTGTGTGGTTCCCATTCATATTTATGCACTAACATTGGGTCTTGGAAATAAACATTTTAAAGTTCATCTTTTATTTCTTAGTGCTATTTTGAATATGCTATTTATTTACAAAATAGAGTTTGGAGTTCACATGTGTCACTTAATTCATCTAGAAGGACTTCTTGTGACCAGAAAAAAACACCAATGCGATATTGCTTAGTAGGTTATGTTCAGGGCACAGTCCAACTGAATTTCCAATTTGTGTTGGTGCTTTGAACTAACTCCTTGCACCCAGAGGTTGGAAATCCAAACCCTGCTGCTCTGGGAGGGGCTCCAGATAGGAACAATTTGCAACTTGTGCAGCATGCATGAACCTTATATCCAAAATGTTCAAAATTGTCTTTAACAGACCTTTAGCACAGGTGACATCTTGGGATTTGCTAAGATTGGAACTGCTTGTCGTGATTATATACAAGGGGCTGTCTTTTGGTGAAATCTCGTTGTCAGTACTAGCGCTTAACTCATTCTTGCAGCTGAAATCTTCTATCTCACTTGTACCAAAAAAGTCACTAGAGAGATAAGAAGGGCAATTTCTCCACTTATCTTACAATAACTATATTGCATGTCTGGTTGACAGGAGAAAACAGCCAGCACCTTCCCCAGAGAGAGAGAGAGCTGGGTAGCCACCACTTGCAATAAAAGGCCGGCTTTTGGCACAAGGACAGTCAAACCATTTTCACTTGCATTTGTGGTTGGCGAGAGAGCAAATGCTGCCTTCCACAGAGAGAGATGAAATTGGAAGGTATGAGTCTATTGCTGAACTAGACCTCCTGTTCCATGTTATTGTAATTTCTCTCCCCTAAGAAGACAATGACGTCTCTACCTTATAGTGTATCCTAAATATGAACAGGAAATTGCAGGACTATGGTCAAAAATCTTGGCAAAGATATATTGGGGGACAATGGTAGATCCAACAATGAGGAAGAGAGGTCTTAATTTCTTTCGGATACCTCATTGATGATATTAGGATCTTGTTTAATGACTGGCTTATCAATTTTCAGGTGCATCAGGAGACACATTATCCTTGTCTAATGACTGCCCTCTACCCTCATGTACATTAATAACAACTATCATTTTTGGTGTTCAGGATATCTTAATTTGTGGGTTCCTCTCTGACTGGCTGCATTTAATCCTGCAACAACGTTTTATGCTCGCGTACATGTTGTGATGTTTGGCAAATCTTTTTCACTTACTGGTACTACACGTAACTTTTCCAACCCTGCCCTTGTGGGGTTATCAACATTCACATAAGTCAGCATTTGGGTAAAATAGTTGGTTCTGAGCCATAAGCTTTAACGGTGACTCAATCCAGGTATGCTTATTATGCATTCTAATATATTTTATTAGTTTAAAGCACACTGCAAACAGCCAAGGGAAGAGTCTGGGCTATTATACCTTTGCTTCCTATATCTGCCTCATTATTTTCCTATTCTCTTTCTAAAACCACCAAGAAATACTATAGGTCAAGTCATTAAGCCCTCAAACATCCTTCCCCTGCAAAGTATTGGGACATCAGTTTTTGGCTTCTGTCCTTATACTTCTTGCCTGGATCTAGCCATTAGTGATGCGGTAAGTGATCATAAATATAAAGGAATCACTGTAGCGTAGTGAGGAAATACAGTTTGCAAACCATAAATGCTGAGAAATGTCACATGCAGACAAGCAATAAACTGTAAGAGATACGGCTCCCTGATCAGATTTCCACAGCTGAATGAAGAAAGGGAGATGTGCCTACATCCAATGATGTACTCTCGGCCTCCACTACATCTTCTGGCCCTTGCCCAGGATTGCAGTGCATGTCATGGCTTTTCATTTCACTGCTGTGAGAAATGTGGTTGTTGGTTGAGGGGGGTGAAGCTCTACTCAAGCACGATTCAATATCCTTGTCAGGGTGAACCATAAAAAGACATTAAAATAAACTGTGTTTAACCTTCTAACAGATTGGCACAAAAGCAGTCAGGCGTAAAGTGGAGGCAATTTATAAAGTATTTATCCAGCACTTAAACAGCAATAAAATGACAACACAACATAAGAAAAATCTGTCACCAAAACAACAGAAATCCAATCAGTAGCATCAGAGTTATGAATTTTTAAAGTTTAAAAGGAAAAGATTAAAACTCCAACCTCGGGCATCTAGTTGCTTGAGATTGGGGCAAAGTCAAAAGTTATAGGTGACTGCGATGGAGTGCAGTTCAGATACATGAAGTGTATTGGTCCCGGTCTCTGCTTACCTTCAGACTGTAAAGACATTTTGAAGAAAAATATCTGGGAATGCAAAATTCAGCAGGGCATGGGAGACAGTGGTGTACAAGGTGAAGGTGTAGTTGGCAGGGGCTACTGGATGAAGTCACTGTGCAGATTTATATGTTCAGACTTAAGTGCATATTTACTAAGGGATTACGTTTTGCCTGCATGATGCAAGTCATCGCAAGGGAACGCAAGTCCTTAACTGGTATTTACTGTGCCACTGAAAGTGGCTCTGCTTGGTTTAGTAATTCTAAAGTAATGCAATTCAACCCATATCACTGCTTTGTGTTAACTTGCGGAAGGGAGGCATTCCATGGGTGGAGTGAGGAGTTCTCGCGCATCCACCTAAATTTTTTGACATAATCCCAGATTTTCTAAAGTCAGTAATTGTGAGATTGTGCCAAAATGCTGCACCTCTCTGACCAAGGCGTAAGAAGAAGAAATATCTTTATTTCTCCTCATTACTTCCCATTTCCAAGTATGCTCCATCCTGCAGCACACGCTGAAAGGATTGTTTTTGTACAGGAAGTTGTTCCTTAATATGTTAATAGATATGGTGCATTTCTGCAATCTCCCTGTTACACAAAACAGCATAGCAATTTGTCTTGCTGCATTGCATTGCATGAAATATTGGTAAATTAAACACTAAGGGCCTGATTATGATGGCGGTGGGACCAAACCAAAAGGCTGCCTGTGGCAGCCTACGAAATCCAGCCCATCGATCCGGCTGCCGCATTAGGATGCAGGCGGTCGGAGCTTGGCTGTCAGGGGGAGGACCACCACCTCTGACAGGGCCAAGGATCCTGTAGGGGTGGAGGTCGGACTCCAATTCCTACAATGAGGGCTGGGCCTGCGCAAGCACCACCGTAGGGATTAGGATGCCCCTTTCTGGCAGCCTATTCATGGCAGCCCGACCGCCATGTACAGGTCTGTTGGAAAAGGACTTTGGGGGCCTAAACAGGGCTCCTGTCCCCAATTGGTCATTTACAGTGGCCCCGGGGTACCCCCATGCACATCCATGCAATGTGTGCCAGGCTCCACATGGTGCCTGGCACACGGTGCACGGATGTGCTCAAAATGCCTTTTTTACAGCAGCTTGACCAACACCCCTTTTTTTGGGCCGCAGCGCAAGCTTTTGTTTAAAAAACATTTTGGGACCGCCTGTACAGTGGTCCAATCGTAATCAGGCAGGTGGGACCACTAGCACATTGTTGGACAGTCACCTGCCCGAAACAATGGTGGTCAGACGCTCGACAGACCGTCATCTTAATCAGCCTCTTAGTCTCTTTCATTGAAGTCGAAAATCTCCAGTGGGATTAATTTGCAGGATGTAGCTAATGAAGGATCCACGTGGCAGTAGACACCTTCTGCGAGGAGCCGTTGAACCAGATTTCCTGCTGTGGACCAGAGCTTAGCAAGAGCTGGTGTGAGGCCAGGGTGACTGGTGATGCGGCTTCAGTGGATACGAGATCAGGAAGGTTCCAGTCTTATGTCAGTTCTCAGGGTGAGAACTGGCAGGAAATGTTCCCAAGTTTTGGATTTGGGCTATCTGGGCACATTTATCACCACTTCCAAGGGCACAGGATTGGAAGGGCACCACTTGGAGGGACAGGACTCAGGCTGAGTCCTGGTGCAGGTTCAAGATGGCTGGAGCTCTGATCAGGTGGCTAGCTAACTAGTCCTTGGAGTCACTCTGGAAGTCTTGGCTTCAAGCTGTGAAGTGGGTCTCAAGCAGCAGGAAAGTCCTCGGAGGGCACAGGAAAGGCTTCCACATCTCCAGATGAGAATTGAAGAGTGGGTCTGAGGTTCCTAATTTTATATGTGGTGCCGACTTTGAAGTAGATGATACTTCTGGAGTTTTCCCCTCCACATACATGTCTGGGCTTTCCCACATCCTGCTCTGGTCCCAAGCTGCCTGCAGTCACAATAGGCTAGTTTAAATCTCTGTGTGGGTGAGCTGGGGCAGTGTCTTTGAACAGCTTGTGCCCACTTCTTGGCAGGATGGCCCATCCTGTCAACACCCAGTCCCCTTATTGTGTGGCTGTCTGAGAGGAATACACAAAGGCCAAATGCCAAATACATCTAGTCATGTGACACAGGAAAAAGTCTGCAGTCACCAAATGGTTAGGACAAGAAAATATCAACTTGCTGAACCTGCAATTTTCTGAACTGTGACATAAATTCCCACTTTACTGTTAAAAAGGATTTTAAATTACAACTCTTTAGACACCAAATGTGACATTTCAACGTGGTCCCAAACAAAAGTTATCACTTTTTGAAATGTAATAAGGTAACTCAATGTTATCCTATGGAAGAGGCAGGCCTCACAATACTGAAAAACACACTTGTGTGTTTTTCATTACCAGGACATGTAAAACTTGAAAATGCATATCCCATTTCTTTTCAAATACACAACACGCTGCTTTATGGGCTGTTTAGGGCCTTTCATATGGACCTAAACAGGGAGACATATGTATTAAAAGGGAGTTTTAGGCCTGGCAAGGGATTTATTTTGCCAGGTCGAATTGGCATTTTAAAAGTGCACACAGGCTGTGATGGCAGGCATGGGACATTTTTCAAGGGCATACTTTAATTGGTGGCACAGTAAATGCTGCAGGCCCAATAGTAGCATTTAATTTACTAGCCCTAGGTTTATAGTATACCACTTTAATAGGGAAGTCAATTAAATGGTCCAATCAGGTGTAAGACAATTGTACCATGTTGTAGGGAGTGAGCACAATCCCTTTAACACTGGTTGACACTGGTAAAGTACACAGAGCCCTAAGGCCAACACAAATTAATTCAGCTTAACAGGAGGGAAGAAGGCAAAACATTTGGGGGAAGACCACCCTAAGGCTGATAGGTCTAACACCTGCATTCTCAAATTTACATTGAAGTGAGAAGCGAGGTGTTACCACTCTGAATTTAGTGGGAGCAGCAAGAGCAGATTGTCCTAGAGCTATGCATCAAGTTACATTACAGTGTTACTGTCATCGACAAAAATATTTTTTTGGATGGTAAATAGCAATCGCCAGTTTGGCATCATACTTGACTGTGCTTCAGAGTACGGCAGATCATACAGAGGGTGTGGCTTCAATATAAAAAGCTGCTTATTGTCTTTTGCGCGTCTAATGATTTTTGCTTTAATATTTCTTTCTATTGGTTAACTATATTTCTTTCTATTGGTTAACTATATGTGTCAATGCTAGTTTATGGAGTTGTTAGTCATCATAGTGCACCTCTTGTATGTTCTGGAACAAACAGATGAAGACACCTTGATATATGTAGGTCTTAATTGATCAGTGGTATTACAGTGGGAGCCTGGTATAATTGTATGATAAGGGGAATTGTGTCATTTAAGGTTGTGGTTGCATTATTACTTCAGGTGGCTATCACATTACCTCATGATTAGATCCCTCGTTTACTTTGGTATTTGCAATTTTCTAATGTGAGGATATGTACTCAGTAAGGCCACTACTTGCTGTTGTTCAGTGCCCTTGGTTGTCACTGCACAATGTAACTCTACACAAAACTTTTGGGTGCGTATCCAGAACCTAAAACACTTTTTTTGTATTAACCCCCGTAGTGCTGAGTACAACAATTTCATGTCTTCACAATACCTTCCCAGTGCTGAGGACGTTAATGTCTCATCCTTCTGGAGCCGCAGGGGAAACCTTGGATGCTTGCAGCAGAGGCTCCCCAATTAAAGTTATTACTGACGCCTGACTAGGAAATGCTCTCACGTCAGCCCCTGGCCCTCTCTCACCTTTAGTAGACATCAGCACGCTTTAAGTGATCCACCAAATGAGGCAGCTGCCTCAAGCCTGTAAGTAATGCAGCCCTCGTCCAGTGGGATACTTCCTCCTGGGCACCATTTGTCATAAGAGAGGGACTGTTGGAGTAGGAAGAGTCTAAAGGTAAACAGGTTTGTGGATTATGCGGGAGGGTAACAAATAGAATGAAGCAACATTTTGTTTTTTTGGCAAATGATAGAAAAAAGTGGAGCACAAGAAAGTGTATGTTTAAAAAATATATATCATCAACAAAAACTTTGCTCTGCTCAGATCACCCACTTCTCAGCTTTCAGGAGCAGGTAGAGTTATAAGAGAATACAATAACCCCATGTTTTACACTGTTCAAAGTAGAAGTTGAATTTTCCTTATTAAGGGCCTCATTATGATTGCGGTGAATCCGCATACTCCGGGCCGGCGGAAGCCACCGCCGTCCCGGAGTATGCGGATTCACCACTGCAGCCACATAGAACACCCACCGCCAGATTAGGATGGCGGTGGGATTGCGGATGGACCAGCGGCGGACTGCAGGTCCGTCCGCCACTGATCCGCGGGAAGGGGAGGGCTATTTGGTGACGGTGTCTGCAAGACACCGTCAGCCAAATTAGGATTTGCACGGAGACATGCTTTTCCGCGGCGGCTTTTCCGCCGTGGAAAAGCATGTGGACTTTGGCTTTTGGGGGCCAGTTGCGGGCCCCCAGGGTGTCGGGGGGTGGGGGGTGCACATGGGGGATACCTATGGTACCCCCCAACATTTACATGCACAAAGCGGCAGGCGCCGCGCGGTGCCTGCCTCTTTGTGCATGTAAATGTAATACATGCATTTTTAACATTGCGGCGGGTGCAGCTTGAAGCTGCAACCGCCGCAATGTTAAAAATAGAGGATGTGACCGCCACCCTGGCGGTCACATCCTAATCTGCATGGAGGGACCGCCGCTGCCCCTGCGGACGGTCCCTCCTTCTCTATGGTGGCGGACGGACTCAGGTCCGTCCGCCATCATAATCGGCCCCTAGGTGTGGTTTTTACCCATGTGTAGTTTGTGGTGACAAAAGGTGTAAAACCAGTGGATGAACCTGGAAAGCTATACATTTCTACGAAGTTCACAAATTTAGAATTCAGCAAGGGGCTGATCGCTTGTGAGTTTCAAAAAGAAATGTATATTTGAAATCAAGAACTAAGGAAAATAAGTAGGACCAACTAGAAATAGGTGATGTTTTCATCTGTAATGTTTTGCACTGATGACTGTTTTAGAAAAGTAATACACCATTACATTCTGGTGGCAGGTATATACAGTGTTTGTTATCTGTCCAAAAACATGTGATGCACAGTCATCAACTGAGCTGCACATTTTTATTGTTTTTTCATTGCAAATCAACCATGCATCATTTGATATGTTTAAATCTAACAAATTAAAACAAGGAATGAAGGAAACCTATACATTTTTAAATGTGCCTATGAATCTAAGTTTAACAATAGTGATTGTTTGTAGAACTCTGAATTTGGGGTCACCCATAATAGCATGTGATTCAGAGGATTTTAGAAAGTGTTTTTGTTGTTTGGATTTTGTTTTTTCTTGTGCACTGGCTTACATTTGGGAGCCAAACATGAAGATAAATTAAGTTGATAATAATAAATATTCTACTATTCTGTGTTCCCTTCCTTCTCCCACCTGAAACAATACCATTACTTGTGTGGACCATAGGGGTCCTAAAGCACAAGAAACATCAATATGTAACTTTTTCAATTAATCTATTCTGGTGATGAGGGTAGCTGTGTTATCAAGCTGTGGTTGGCCCACGTGGAAGCCTAGCAAACCCAGACATTTCTGAAAACTACAGGGGAGTCCAAGGTGGTGTGACTTATGTGGATCCCACTACAGGTATTTATGCAGAATTCCGTGCAAACTCAGAATCACTAATTTTCCTCACTGTTCCAGAATATGTGTTGATTCCCAAAAGGCAAATCCTTCATGTCTCCTTGTTGAAATTTGGGACCTCTCCTCCTGTGGTGATAGGCCAAGAGCATAAGTCGAATATACTTTTCGTTTCGAGAGGCGTGGGAAATGAGGTGGTGGTCGAAATATTGTCGATCCCCTCTGATTCTGGAACTTGCATTCACAGATAATGCGGGAAAATATGTGATTTTTGATAAAGGTTGACATTTGGAGTGCAACTTTGAAAGAAAACATGCACAAGTCTATGCAAGGCTCACCAGCCCAAACTCCTATGAGTGTCTACTTTTTGGGGTTGGTAAATTTCCATGGTTGCCATCCAACTCCAGTCACATCCTACCTGAATTCACCAATGACTGCCTTTGCATTCAGTGTCAAACCTTTCCTCGAACATAAACAAAGCATATAATTACATGCAGTATACCTATAGGTGGGATTTGTGTAAGAAGGATGAATGGGGAAAATGTCCTTATTGCCAGGCAACATGAGACTCACCTCACAGATACCAAAATGCCACTAATGATGTACACTTGAGCCATTTCCTTACTTCATTGTTGTGGGTTTCTTTATTCTCTTGACTAAGGATTAGAAATTGTGTAGGAAAGTAGACCCCCTCCCATGTAGTGAGACATCCTTTATTCCTCATCAGATCCACCCATATAGCATTGGGGAACTTCCTTTAGTGCTGTCTGGTTTTTGATCATATCATAATGGCATGGTGAGCCAAAAAAACGATGGATTTAGGCCCAGATCTCTGTATTGGGTTGAATGTATGACATTGTTCTGCATTATGTCCATCAACTGTTGTTCCTGCATTTGTCACCCCGAGTGGGACGGGTATGCCTAGACGTGAATCCTGTGCTCTCCATGCCACTAGAATCAAGCTATCCTAGTTGATGAGGGTTGATAGCCCGAAACCGGTCATAGGATGCTTGTTTCCAGTCCAGGGAGGACCTGGCTTGGCAGTTCGGGCTGGGCTGTTCCCATGGGGCACAGGGTCAAGACTGATTTGCATAAGGTTGGGTCCAAACTGGAATGGCATGGTGAGCAAAAAAAAGATGGATTTATGCCCAGATCTCTGTACCAGGGTGAATGTATGACATTGTTCTGCATTCTGTCCATCAACTTTTGTTTTTGCATTGGTGTTTGTATAGCGCATTTGTATAGCTGCTGGCCTGTGATCCCCAGGCAGGAATCCACCATTAAACTTCAAGGGGTTGTTTTTTGGAGGTGTTGGAAACCCTGTCATGGAGCTTTACTCCCGTCCCCGATGGGGGCTATGACGAATGTAACATTTTTCCTTCCCTGGGGGTGCCAATTAGGCCCTGTGGGTGTCCACAATTACTCAGTTTGAACGTAAATAATTTAAAGTCACATTGTTTCTTTGTATTTCTCCCCAGTGCTTTGTGTCACCACCAGGTAAAAATGTAGGCATGAAAGACACCATTGTAAGGGGAAAAGCCACCCCATTTAAATGGTGCCCCTTTTCTATGGATTCCAGCTTGGGGATGCACAGAGAGGGCTCCTGATCCCTGGGCATAAATCATGCTCTAGTCACCGGCATTTAGATTTTTTGCCCTCAAAGGCAATTCAACAATCTCATAATATATTGGCTGACATTTCCTTTCCATGGAGGGGAGGCAATTGAGGAGGTGAAGAGGGGCCCGGTTGGGACTCCTTAGGAAAAAAAATGAATAATAAGTTGCCTCCTACTGCCAAAGGGGTCGGCCCCTGTGCTTGTGAGGGGGGTGCCTTCCCTGCAAAGTAATTTAGACTGGTTATCTTTAGAATCCCCAGCATTTGGGAAACAAGCATTGGTAAATGCATTTGGTTTTGCCTATGGGATTATTAATAAACAGTTTTTGTTGTAAGTTGTAACTTGCTGAGTAGTTGTACAATATACTGTAGTATGTACTGTATTTATTAATACTTGGTTGCTTTAAGGAATGTATCTCTAATGTTCTATCTTATGTTCTTAGAATGGTGTGATGTGATGTTAGTGTCATTATGAGCCTGTACTCTCATGTTACTGCTCGTGGGTTATTTACTCCATGATTAAAACTTCAAATAATAATATATACTTTGGTCCTCTCGGATTATTTCATCAGAAGAGCTTACTACATTTATTGGCGACGTTTTGTCAAGAGTTCTTCATCTTCAAATGCTTCAGACCCACCGACAGTAAGGATTTTTATCGATATTCTTAAAGAATTTTTTTTTTAAGCTTAAGAAAATGGAGAAATCAAGAAATCGTGTTTCTACTATTTCTCACCGCTTTTGGGATCCAGAACTGTGAGTTTTATTTTAATTTAATTTTCACCCTTGAAGATCGGTGCATCAACTGACTTTCACTTACTTGTCTTCATTTGAACACTGGCTGTGTTCTTGGCTCGCGACGTGATCCAGCTCGCGTTCTTCTTGTGAAGCACGCTGAAGATTAAGTACGTCATCTGTTTTGACGATAACACGCAGGAGCGTGTATTGTCATCGCACGTCTTAATTAATTGGATTACACCTGAACGTCATTGTGCGTGTTGCGTCATTACGCTAAGCACGTCGGCGGCCATTTTGTACAACGAAGAAATCGCGCTTTGTTTTCTTTTCATTTCAGCAATAAAGAGATCTTTACAACGCAATATTATTTTTTAAAAAAAATTATTAAACAGAAACGAAAACGATCGGTTGCAGTGGATTTTTATACCAATTCATATCTATACAAGTAAGATATTTTTGCTTCTTCTACATGGCTTCTTCTAATAACAATAACAGCGGAATTGTTGCACCTCCATCATTTTTAGTTGCTCCTGGCAAGCCTCCTACACCCTGGCATAAATGGTTACGCGTTTTTACTAATTACTTGGAGGCAATAGATGCTTTGGATTATCCTCCTTCAAGGAAAAGGGCTATTCTTTTTAATCATTTGGGAGATGCAGGACAACAATTATTTGATAATTTAGCTTTTGTTCAGACTCCAACAGATGATGACACTTGGAATGTATATACTGAAGCTTTAACTCGCCTTGGTAAACAATTTAAAGATGATCCATCTGTCATGGTTGAACGTCATGTTTTCTTTAAGAGGAAACAGTCACAAGAGGAGTCCATAGAAGATTATTTAGCAACTTTGCGTGTCCTTGCCTCAAAATGCGACTTTGGTACTTATCTTGAAACTGCTCTGCGTGATCAATTGGTTTTCAATTGCTTCAACAAAAAGATTCAAGAGCGAATTTTAACTTGAAAAAATCCGACTTTGGATGAGGTTATAGTTATTGCAAAAAGCATCGAATGTTCAGTGGTTTCATCTAAAATTTTAGCTGAACATAATGCCTCTTCCTCAGCTGTTTGTAATGTTTCGCAGGCAACAAATGATAATAGTAATGTTAATGTTGTTTCTAACCGTTCAAGTGGAAAAAAGGTTTTTGAACAGAAATCCATTGTATTTTTTTACAGGTGCGGTTCAAAATTTCATGTCGGAAACAACCCTAAGTGTCCAGCACAAGGTAAAAGGTGCTCAAATTGTAAATGCATTGGTCATTTCTTTGCATAATGCTGTTTACCCAAAGATAAAACAAAAGTTAATATGGTGTATTCTGAAGAAGAAATTTGTGATGCTTTGAATGTTTCTTCTTTATCTTATATTCAGATTAATGCTTTGTGTGATTTGAATGTTAAAGGTCCAATTTGTAAAATTTCAATTGGTGTGCAAAGTATACAAGTTATGGCAGATTCTGGATCACCGATTACCATCTTAGATGAACATACTTTTCAAAGTTCTTGGGATAATACAAAATTATTTCCAACCGATGTGAATCCTAAAGCTTTTGGTGGGTTTGATATAACCATGCGTGGTTACTTCCCTGATAATATTGACTTTAAAGGAAGAATAATTTACACCAAGATCTACGTAGCACTTAATGGAAGAGATATTTTGGGTTGGCAGGATCAAGCTAGGCTTGGGATTATTTTAAAGCCAGGCCATCCTGAACCTGTTGCCTTAGGCGATCTTCCTATTTTTGCTATTCTTGATAATTGCAATGATCCTATTTTGTGCAATGTTTTAGAAAAATACTAAGATGTTTTTGATGAGAGAATTGGTTTAGTAAAAAACTTTGAGCATACCATAAAATTGAAGGAAAAGGTTTGCCCTGTCATTCAAAAAGTGCGCCCTGTTCCTCTATCGGTTAAACAAGATTTGAGGAAACACATTGAATCTTTAATTGCTCAGGACATTATTTGCCCTGTTGATTCATCAGAATGGGTTTCTGCTGCCGTTGTAGCACGAAAACCATCTGGCGAGATTCGTTTGTGTGCAGACCTTCGAGTTCTTAATCGTAACATTGTTGTTGATGTGCATCCTCTGCCTAAGATTCATGATATGCTAGCTAATATTGGTTGTAGCAAATATTTTTCAACTATTGATTTGCGTTCAGCATATCATCAGATTCCATTATCTAAAGTGTCCCAACCTTTGACAACCTTTATAACACCTTTTGGTGTTTATATGTATAAAAGACTTTCTTTCGGCCTTGCTTCTGCAGCTAGTATTTTTTAAAGGTTGATGGATAGTATTTTCAATAATGGTCCTGGAATTCAAGCATTCCAAGATGATATTTTAGTACATTCTGAATCTTTAGATCAACACTATATTTTAATTGAGAATGTCTTGAAAACCTTACAAAATCATGGACTTACTGTCAACAAAAAGAAATGCAGATTTTTAGCTAATGAAGTTGATTATTTAGGCCACAATCTATCTAAAGAGGGAATGAAACCTAAGTCTTCACTTTTAGAGGCTATTAAGAATGCTCCTTGTCCATTAGACAAAGACTCATTGAGGGCGTTTCTAGGATTAAGTGAGTATTATGCTCGTTTTGTCAAGGGCTATGCCTTGGTTGTTCAACCTCTTAGAGACCTTTTGAAAAAGCATGCTAAATATATTTGGTCTACAGAATCTCAAGTTGCTTTTGATTCGATTAAAGACATGATTCTCTCTGCTCCTGCTATCAAACCATTTTCTCATGGTGTACAGAGTATCATTACAGTAGATGCTATTTCCCGGGGATTGGGTGCCGTTCTCAGTCAAATGATTAAAGGTGAAGAATGCACTATTGCCTTTGCTTCACATTCTTTAACATCCGCTGAAGTTAACTATAGTACGATCGAGCGAGAGACATTGGCGTGTTCGTGGTCTGTAGAAAAGTTCAGAATGTATATTTGGGGGACAAGATTTCAATTGTACACAGACCATAAGCCTTTGATTTACATGCTTGGTGAAAGTTCTTCTAAAAGAGCTTCCTCTCGTTTAGTTAGATTACTGGCACGTCTCCAAGAGTTCAATTTTGAGATTAAGTATCTGCCGGGAGGTAAAAACATCCGTGCAGATTGTTTATCACGCATTCCTTTACCAATGCATGGGTCAGTCAGTTCTGATCTTGAATGTGTTTTTTCCATTGATGGTGCACTTCAAGATTTTAAAATCACTAAACAAGATTGGTTGCAGGGCATGGAGAAAGATTCTTGCCTACAGAATGTTAAAAGATTTTTGATTAAAGGTTGGCCTATGGATAGGAGTATGTCCATGGAGGAAAAACATTATGCACAAGTTGCATCTGAGTTGTCTGTTTCTGGTGACATTTTATTTAGACAAGACAAATTTGTTCCACCTTGTGGAATTAGACAATCCATCATATCCTTAGCACATGAAGGATATCCAGGCATTACTGGCACTGCTAATAAAATTAAGTCAACCTATTGGTGGCCTGGTATTGACAATCAAGTTAAATTGTTTGTCAATCAATGTCCACAATGTTTATGCTCTGACAAGCATTGGAAGTTGTCCAATTCGCCACTTATACCTGTGGAGTGGCCTGAAGCTCCTTGGGAAAAGATTGCCCTGGATTTCTCCGGCCCGTTTGCTATTTTTAATTCTGAAAAAAAGTATTTAATTGTGGCAATTGATTATTTTTCTAAATGGATTTATTATTCTTTTGTTAAGAATCCTGATTCCATTTCTGTAATTTTATTTTTGAAACAATTATTATTTCTCATTGATGGTACACCTCATGAAATTGTAACCGACAACGGTTCACACTTTGTTTCAAAAGAATTGAATGTGTTTTTGAACAACTCAGATGTTAAGCATACTTTTGTTCCCCTCTATAGTCCTTCATCAAATGGTTTGGTTGAAAGAGCAAACCGTTTGTTGAAAGAGGCTGTTCAAACTGCCTGTGCTAATAGATTGGATATTTCTGAATTTCTTTGTAAAAAAATCTGGAACTATAATTGTACTCCACACAGTACTACGGGGTTTCTCCTTTTGTTTTACTTCGTGGTCGCATTCCGACTCCTAAGTTGAATCCTCCTTGGTTAATGAAAAATTCTCAGGTCAATATTGATTTACCTAAAGTACGTGACCGTGTTAAAATGAAACAAGAGTGTTACAAAAATAATTATGACATACGTATGCATGTTGCAGAAAAATCTCTTGTTGCCGGAGATTGGGTTATTATCAAAAAACCTGTAAAAATTACTAAAGGTCAGTCCAAATTTTCTGCTCCCGTGAAAGTGGTAAAAGTTTCTCGTGCAGCAGCTCTTTTACATGAAAGGGGTTGGTGGAACAAGAATGCCCTCATTAAGGTTTCTGACGAACAAGCCAAAATCATTTGTTCTAACAAACAGGATTCAAGTTTCTCTGATAATTTGGATTCTGATTGGATTGGTGTTGGGGAAACTTCTATGTCTCCACCATCAATCCTGATCAATATTCCTGTGAATATCTCTTCTAATTCTTCTTCTCTGTTGGCTCGTGGTGATTCCACTAGCGTTACGTCACTCCCCATGTTTCAACCTGTTTTAAATGCTGATGGTAAGGGGGATGGTATGAGTGTTGGTCGTAGAACTAGAACTGTTCCTGTTAGACTTCGTGACTATGTTTTGAATTAGTTTTCTTTTTATTTTATTAGGGGAAGGATGTGTAGTATTTACTGTATTTATTAATACTTGGTTGCTTTAAGGAATGTATCTCTAATGTTCTATCTTATGTTCTTAGAATGGTGTGATGTGATGTTAGTGTCATTATGAGTCTGTACTCTCATGTTACTGGTCGTGGGTTATTTACTCCATGATTAAAACTTCAAATATTAATATATACTTTGGTCCTCTCGGATTATTTCAGCAGAAGAGCTTACTACATATACGTTACAGAAAGTCTGTTAAAGTGTTATGACTTGTTTATGTACAAAAAGGCAATATGTTTTGTTGGTACTAGTTGTATAGTGTGGGAAAGTCATGGCAAAATGTTGAAAAATGAAATGAAAGAGGGAAATAATAGAATTAATTGATGTAATAGCAATATTATGTGTTTAGAGGAGCTCTGACAATTTTTGGGTCCAGTTCCACTGCACCTCCCTCACCATTCAAATCATGCCCCTAGTGCCTGCAAGGTAACTACATTTGTGAGTTCCTGTTTAGTAGTAAAATATAGCTTTCTATCTTTTATTAACTTTATCTGGCGGAAAAAAAGTATTGCAAATTTTCGGTGTTTAGAAGAGTTATGACAACTTTTGGCCACAGTGCCACTGATCAGCCCCTAGCAGCAATGTTTTTGGCTAGAAAGCCAATAAGGTAAGGTGCATTTAGGATCAAGGTGTGCTGCAGTTTATCGGGCCCGTCTGTGTTGTTAATTATTTATGTTCACTTTTAACACGTTGCTGGGACAGAGACCACATGGTCCAGGGCAACCAATTACATTTAAGAGGTTGGGATCCGGTTGACCAGAGTGGCGTGGTGTGACCGTAAACGCTGAGCTCACCAGTGTTGTGTGATAATTTGTCATTTTCTGACAGAGTGAGACAATTCAATTTTAATTTGTCAGAGGTAGCAGGCTGCGGACCAAACTCAGTGTTAGCTCAGTGGAAGGCTGTTATTAATTTAGCAGCTGAGATTTGCTCTAGTCTTAGTGCACCTTGTTGCAGGTGATACGTAGGAAAGGAGACTTGCAAATTACAACCAGTTAGTGGCCTGGCTCAGGCATAAGTCTTTCCTAAATCTATATGGGCTGCAGGGTGGATATGGACCACACTGAAAAAAAATTCAATGTTTATTAAACTCCTTTATTACTAGCATCGTCCTTCTCTGTACAGAGATACATTAAAGTCCTAACATGCAGATGTCTTAATCCCACAAAACTTCGTAGATTGTCAAACATATTGCTCTCTGAAAAGAGCTAGTCTGTCCAAGACTGAAGTGAAATGGTGTGATACAGGGGTGTGGCACTAACATAGTATTACAGTAATTAAAAAGGACACAGAGCAGACACAACTCTTGCATCAGGCATGATGTGACCTGGATTCTGAGAAGCACTGTGGCCTATTATGTTACGGGCCCGGTTCTAGTGGGTGGGCCAGGTGGGCCAGGCCCAAACAAACAAGAGCCTTGGTTCTCGCAGTGATGGCATGAAGGCCAATAGAAACATTCCTCTGTAAGTTGTTTTTCTTCCTGTTCCTGGAGTTGCGTGATTGGGCCTGCACTCTCTCCCACAGGCATCCCAATTACTCATTTCCTTTTAGAAAGTTGGGCTGTGTCCCCGTCCACTCGTGCAGGTTCCATAGGGTCATGGCGAAGTGGACAAATCCTTTCTTTGGCGCCTGGTAACCTATGCCTACTGTCATGCTGCATGGATATTTCATTTTCTATTCACAGCTCAGGAGGAAAGAAGGTTGTTTATCCTGAGTCACCTTTCCTGGCCCATGCAGCTGCTTATCAGATTGGGCTGTGACACAGAGGTCTAGGAATCGAGCTGGTAAGATAATGTGTGACTATCTGTTCTTATTTTTAAAATCAGCGAAGGCCCAGCAGGACACATACTCCCTGTATGCTTCATTTAAACTGTTGTTATCAGTGTCAGTGCCGACTCAGCCACCAATGCATGACAACAATAACACATTTCTAGATAACTCTGGTGATTTATAATCCTGCTGGAGAGGAAATATTTGTCTGTTGGTAGTTTTTAAATGCAGATAAACTGTATTTTATGTAGATAGCTCAGTGGGTTACTGCCTTTGTCATCGAGATCCCTGTGTTACTTGCAGTTCAGAAGTTACAACCCTAACATAGGACCGTGTCCTCTGAACTGACATCAAAGAGCTGCATACAGACCTGAATGGTATGCTTAGAACTTCGCTTTTTGTGTTGTTTTGTAGTTAGAACATCCCCAGTCTTTGATTATTCTAATGTTGCTAAAAAGAGTTTGTTTGGACAGATATACATTTTTATCAGTAAAGCTAACCCCCAACCACTGGAGTACTCTTTAAATCTGGAGTTTGTGCTTCTCCAGACCAAAGCCTCTTAACATATACTGCCCACCAGCATGGATGACGTGATACCTACACCTTGTAATCCTCATTTGCTTATGTGACATTCACAGTAGACTGATTCACATACATGTATGATTCATTGTCTCTGTATAATGTGTGTGCGATGTAAAGTACTGTTACATCACACATCGATATGAGTAGCACTATACAAGAAATGCACATGAGAGAGGGGCTACAGAGAGATGAGGTGCAGTGATGGAGGATGGCAGTGTGGGAATCCAAGGAGGAGGTCACTAGGGGGAGGGGCTATATAGCGAAGAGAGGCTTTGTTGGAGGGTAGCAATGAGGGAATCCGAGGAAGAGGTAATGGGAAGGAGGGGGAGCTATGGAGAGATGAGGGGCACTGGTGGAGGGTGGCAGTGAGGGAATCCGAGGAGGAGGTCAATAGGTGGGCCACTGGAGGGATGAGGGGCACTGTTGGAGGGTGGTAGTAAAGGTATCTATGGAGAAAAGGTCATTGGTGGGGCGCCAAAAAAGACTTTCGCACCAGCGCTTAAGCCGGCCCTCTCGTGGCCTTTCTGTTTTCGTTTATTTAATTATCAGTTGGGTCATTAGGGAAACTGTGGAACATACTTCAAAGTGTTTGCTAATTATATTTACTGCTATATTCAATGTTTGAAGTTTATTACATTATGCAGCACCCATAGAAAAAGGAAAAAGCCTCTTGTGATTGTTTTTGTGCAGGAAGATTTCCCATCCTGCACAAAAAATAATCATCCCTGCAATGCAGGCAGCCTTGCACCATGGCGCAAAGGTGCCTGTGTTGGTGCACGGCAGCCCATTGTGCACCAGCAGAGATGAAAAGGACAGAAATGTGCCAGATCTAATAGATAAGGCGCATTCTTGCCCTTTTCTTTTGCCGAAGGGCAGTGTAGCAGCAAGCCCTGCTGCGCTGCCCTACTGCAAAAAAACCCATAAATGAGGCCCTCATTATTTCGTTTGTTATTAGATTTGGCTCCTATTTAAAAGGGATATTGTTCCATTGCCATTTCCATATTCCCACTGTTTTTGGATGGGACAGGAGTGATTTGCCTATGGCGAACGTCCTTCTTTAATGGCACAAACACATCCAAACAGGATACGAATTCCAGAAGGGTAAGATTCATCAATTAATTTCCATTCATCACTTTATTATTTCCCAAGTATTCATTGCTCATGTTTTCACATTTTCATATTAATTGGAGTCACAATATTTAATGTGGAAGAGTAACTTGACGTGATGCATAATTCTATTTAAAAAGGAGGGGTATATGAAAATCAAAACTTTGTTTTTCTCTTTTTTTTTTAAAATATAATTTTTTCCTGTTCAAAAATATACCTGGTGACCTAATTAATATAGTAGGAAAATAACAACATCGAATTTTCTCTATAAACATATACAAATTATCGTGTATGTAAATATTTACAGTTTCACTGGATAATTACCTTAGCAGAAGTATACATGTTTAGACAAAAGTGACACCACTAGTTGGTAGTAGTTATCATTGCCAACATTTACAAGATTTCAGTGGCAAAGATGACAGAATTTTTGGGGGGGCGTATAAATTCTTATTGAAAAACATGTTTTGCATTAACGTCGTGGCAGTTAAGACTTGCGTGCAGCAGATGTTCTAGGGAAACCACTGCACCCTCTCCTGTTAGTAAACAAGGCTCAACCATTCATGACACTTTCGTGGTATCCCATCTGGAAGAAAATATGCGAGGATTCGACAAGGTCGGCTGTGCTGTCCTTCTGTCGACGTCAAGACGGCCATTGATACGGTTTCCATGCAGTTACCATGGCCAACCTGGATGCCATAGTTATGCAGAGTGGCTTTCTGAAGCTTTTCATCAGCTACAAGACGCGCACCTGTGTCTCTATTATAGTTGGACGAACAGCCCGCTCACACAAAAGATCTCCCAAAGAATGGTCTGAAGCATGGTTCAGCCTCTTTGTAGAAGCAATCACGAGCCAAACCAACAAGGCACAGGATTTGCCCATCCATTTTTTCATGTGATTTGGTTGTGTTTGCTGGTGACGCAGTGTTATTCGTCTGCATTTAAATTTCTTTAGAGAACAACCTGGATACACTAGCAGATTATGCTTAATTTAGCGTCCTGTGTTCTTGGACCATCTTTTCTGTATGATTCAAAGAGGCATATTAGCAAGAACCTCATTAAAATGATCGCCATTTTAGCGGCAGGAAACTGCTGCTAAAACGGCGATAATGGGCTTGCTAATATACGTTATAGAATTCCAATAGAAACCCAGGTTAGATGTGCAGGACATCTAACCTGGGCTTCTATTGGAATTCTATAACGCATATTAGCAAGCCCATTATCGCCGTTTTAGCGGCAGTTTCCTGCTGGTAAAACAGTGATAATTTTAACGAGATTCTTGCTAATATGCCCCTAAGTGACCTCAATTTTGTGGTTATTTAGATACACCCAAATACCTCAATCCTTTAGCCTATGTTCTGTAATGTCTGAAGCATTCTGACTAGAACATGGCATTTTTTTCTATGTTGACATGATTTTTTTCTTGACTTGGAAGAAATACTACAGTCTACTATCTGTTGCAAATGCTTCACCAAACCAGCATGAGTACAAACATAAGTAAGCTTTATTTATGGGAATTTCATGCAAACTAATGGTGCAACTATAAACAGCCCACCATATATATCTCCCCCCCCCAACATTTAGAACATATCAACAGACGAGCCTGCCCACACAGTTAGGCTCCAACTCAAATGGTAACACACAGACATGAGCTCGCACACATGTTGCGCTCATGTCGCACTCACTTCTCATGCCATTCCTAAGCCGCATTATTTAAAAGGTGTGAGCACGAGTGAGTGACACGAGAAGAACACAAGTCATGCTTGTGCACTCCACTCATGCACATGTTATACATGTAACACACCTTTCCCCTTTTGGAAAGAAAAAAAGAACTTACTATACCTCCACTAATTTCCTACCTAAGATAACAAATAATCTTGAAACACCACAGGAAGTTTGCATGTCCTCACACTTCTAGCTACACCCATAAAGTCCATTTCAGGAGTCGGGGCTCCCAAGTGCCTATCTCAAGTCTATCAAGACCAAAGGCAAATCCATCACCTACGCCATCTGTAAGCTGCAAGCCTCCCTTCACAGCCCGTCTACTACGGCCATTAACAGAGTGCTTAACCCCTTCCATGCTCATGACGGAACGGTTCCGTCATGAGCGTAAGTTGGCCAGTGCTTATGACGGAACCGTTCCGTCATGGTTCAATAGGCCCAATGGAACGTTCAGCACCGCAGCAAAATTCGCGCAGCACAGAAGGGGTTAAAGCCAAGCTCATGCCGGCACTCAACTACGCCCTTCAGGTATTCCCGGGTATATTGAGCCACGAACTGGAAAAAATTAATTGAAGGGCATACAAGAAACTTTTCCACCTCCCAAGATGCACCAGAAACACCCTTGTTCGCTTGTAGTTCTCCCTCAACCAGCAAAATCTGGAAGAGCTGGCCGCCTTAAGCAAATACTACTTTTTAACGACGGCGGCACAAGAGAACACTCTGAAGGCAGTCCTGAAATGTATTTTCAGAGAGCCAGGGAATCCTCGGTCGGCCTCCCTTGAAGTGGCTAAGGCCCATCTTAACCTTGCCATGGACTCCTGGAATCCTGAATATGTTACATACTCCACAATCAAAAACGAGATTAAAAAACAAGTGCGCGTGCAGTCATGGGAACTGGATCTGGAGTCCCTGTGGCGAAGAAAAGACCTGCATGAGACCCTGTGTTTCCCGCACATCCTGAACTCCCCCAAACAGCATCTCACGCAGGCAGTGGGAAGTGCAGCCCTTCACAAGATCCTGGCCTACAGACTACACCTGTTGCCCCTAAAAGAACTTTATCCATGTGGCAAGGCAAGCCCAGGTGCACAGGTATGCAGGCTCTGCAGCTATAAACGGGAGTCATTGGCACATCTTCTTTTCTGTTGCCCCGCCTTGCGGTTGCCCCGCAGTCTTTATCTTAGGCCATTACTCAGACATTCTAGGTCAAGCTCTGCAAAGGATGGGATTTTTCATCTTTACACCCTGTCCAGAGTTATGCACATGGCTGCCTTTGGGAAGTTTATCTTTAAAGCACGGGCAATGCTGATGACTGCTACTGGCCAGACCACAGAGCCCTCAGCCGGCCCATGAACCTTTTTTCCGGCTTCTTTGCATTTTTGGATTAACTATACAACTTGACTTTTGAAATGTCCTTGATTTTAATTTTTTTGTAACGTGATGACTTTTATATTGCTGGTTTTATGTAATGGTTTTTAGTAACCAACAATAAATATTCATTCATTCATTCATTCATTCATTCATTCATTCATTCATTCATTCATTCATTCATTCATTCATTCATTCATTCATATAGTCCATTCCTCTGGACTTTGAAGGATCCCATGCACAATCAGCGTCTCCTACATCCCTAAAAACACTATCCTAATACTCTGCTGGGTAGCAGTCCTCCCCTTTGAACAAAGTCGCTGTCCCAAATTCAAAACACTACCACCATCTGCCTGCACAGCACTGTTAAACAACTCAATGACATGCGTGGAATTTATTTTATTTATTTATTTAAGGTTTTTGTAGAGCGCGTAGTAACCTGTGAGCATCCCAGCGCTGGACCTAGTAAGTCAAGAGGAAGCGGAAGTCAAGAATGTTCAAAAGGATCAGGGAAAAAGAAGAGTTTTCAAGGATTTCCTGAAGTGAAGAAGGTTAGGTTCTGTTCTCAATTTCCGGGGAAGAGAGTTCCAGTGCTTCGCCGTGTTCACAGAAAAGCGACGTCCACCAGCACGGGCTTTTTTCACTCTGTGTACTACGATGAGGTTCTCGTGGTCTGACCGGAGTGATCTGGTAGGTTTGTACCAACACACTAATCCCCAATCCTCCCCATCTTGAGACGCACCATATCACCAATATTCACCTGCAGCTTATTCTGTATACCATTTTTACCACTACTGCAGCGCTCATTTTAAGCTTCTACTCTTCTACTCTGCATCGGATTGCCTTGAAATCTACCTCCGCTACCACATTCACATTTTTCTTATGATTCTTCAACCAACAAGGAACTAAATTTGTGCTCAGTTTAAGCCCTCCTAGCAGCTCGAAAGCACACACGGAAGTTACTGAATTAAGATAGGCTCTGTAATTCAACAACATGGACTGCAAAGCTTTCATCCAGTTCAAACACCCCCAAAGATAGTGTATAACTTCCTTAACCACACGCTTAAATGTTTTGTTTGGCCATTGGCCTCTGGGTGGAACACAGTAATGCGTCTGTGCACAACACCACATTTTAAAGATACTTTTCCATATAATCACTCACAAATGGGGGCCCATTGTCAGTCACCACATCCTAATGAATACCTTATCCACCTTCCCTACAAAAAAACTTCATGCAGAATCTCCACCACTCTCTCTGAGGTGACCTCCATTACCATTTTAATCTCAGGCCACTTGGAAAAATAGTCCACCATGATTATCCCAAATACCTCCTGCTTGAGTAAGACAGAAAACAGACCAATGCTATCCAAACCCAACTTACACCATCAAGTAACCAGTAGCTTAACCAGCTGGGGATCAGATGAAATGCCCCCATACTTTTGTCATTCACCACACAACTCCCACACAATCTCAGTTGATGTTCCACAAATGTGTCAACCTCCGGCCACTGAACAAAAATTCTTCCTGACCCGACTCCTAGTAAACAGCATACCCAAATGTAATTTGTGGGTAATGTCCACTATAACCTTCCTCAAATTGGAAGGAGGTACAATCGTGTCCCCCCTTACAATAATACAATTCACTACTGCCAATTCTTCTCGTACTTTAAAAACACCTAATAACTTTCCTAGAACCTTCCTTTCCTCTGGCCATCCACTTCTGGCACATTGGATTACCCTGTCCAATTCACCATCCTTTAATATTTCCTCTTTCCACCTTGTCTCATGAATGCAGGATATTCCAAACTTAACCAGTTAACATCCTGCCGCGTGAAAGCCACTTCACATTCATCCTCCTCCATGCTCAATTGCTCCTTACAAGGTAGCGGGAACCTGGACATGCAATCAACATGCACATTACACTTCCCCGGAACGTACTCCATGCAATATTTGAAGTTTTGCAACCTGGACACTAATACGGCCAACCTTGCTGACATAGCACGTCCTCCACCTGGTGCCATGATTTGCACCAATTGCTTGTTGTCAATTTTTAAAATAAACTTGTTCCCCCGCTAAAAGGTCCTAAAATGCTCTGCAACCCACACACAAGCCAACAACTCCGTCTCTATAACTAAGTAATCTTTCTCAGCGTCAAGCAATGCACATGCAGCGTAGGCTATGATCCAATCTTTGCCCTTTTCTCGTTACTTTAACACCCTACCAAGTCCACAGCTGCTTGAATCAACTAACACACACCTTGCCAATGACAAACAGTTTGAGGCATGGAGCTTCAACAATCATCCTCTTAAGTGCACTGAAAGCAGAAGTAATTTCTCCTGTCCACTCAAACCTTGTGTTTTTTTTGAGGAGACGCCTGATAGGATCCACCGTGGATGCATAATTGGGAATAGACTTTGCATAAAACTCTTTGAGCCCAAGAAAAGCCACTAACTGTTCATAAAGTTGGGAATATGAGCATTGTTATTATTCTCCACATGGTTGCACTTAGGTTTGATGCCAGAACCACTAATGCAATGCCCCATGTACCCCACTTCCCGCTTCTTGAATCAACATTTTTTCTGTACGCAAAGTTAGGCAGCGCCGCCAAATCATTTCTTAAATTACTGACATGATATCGTACTGAAACACAATTGCTCCCTTAATCCCCTTCAAAGTTTCTTTCATCACCCTCTAAAATTGAGGCAACGCTTGCCAGTCAAAAGGGCACCTGCAGAATCTAAAGAGCTCTTCTGATGTAATTAATGCAGTCTGAGTCACCATTAAGACTGACTGACCTAGTCAAGTATATACATGAAAACACCTGTGCCCCGGCAAAAGTAGTAACCATTTCATGGAGATTAGGAAGATCATGGGCATCCACCTAAATTGCAATGTTAAGACTGCACAAGTCCACACAGAGTCTCAGTTTTCCTGAGGCTTTAACGGAAATAACCACCAGAAAAACCCAAGGTGAGGACTCCACCAGCTCAATTATGTCTTTATTGCATACATTTTGTAACATACCCTTGAGTTTGTACCTGTACTTGAGGGGTATATTCCTCACTCTATGTCTTATAAGAAAAGAGCATTGTCGCATAATTTGATACAGTGTTTAAATCCCCGGAACGTACCAAAAAAACCTCAGGAAATTGCATTTTAAACCCTGAATCAACATTTCTAACTGCGTCCCATCACCCTCCCCCCAGAGGCATCCTTAACAACGTAGACAGGAGGATCGGCTCTAGGATCTGGTCTTATGCCCATCTCCTCTTGATGAGGTCAACCCAACAAAGACTGACAACTCCTTGCCACATACACTTGTCCATTAGTGTGTCAGCCTAAAAAATTCAAATCACCCCAAAATACCTCACCAGATCTATTTTGTGACCTGTGTAACCCCCCGGGCCACATCAGGGGATAACAATTTCTTGTTAGGCCACTCCTTCTTCTCGATAGCAAAAGACAGAATGGCATACCACACACATGAGTCAACCAACACAATAATTGCCACCCCATCAATGAAAATGTTACACGCTGGAAATTTGTAATCCCGTCACTGATGTTGAGAATAGTAGTTGGATCTTGATCAAAACTGTCATACTCAGTGTTGTCATTATCCCAGCACTTTTTTGAATGCCGATATGCACACCCCACTAAAATTCCCCTTCTTACCGCACTTTAAACACATTTTATCCACAGCAGGACATAATCTGGCATTTCCAAAACCTGATCCAATTCCGCAACTATAACACACAGCTACAACCCTCTTCCCATCAGTTCTTTGCCACCTGGGTTTCCCCTCAGCTTTTTCCCCATCAGTTCTTAGCACATAGGTTTTACTTAATCCTTTTGAGACACTATTTTCTTGTCTTTATCCCTTCTATTTTTTACACCGAATGTAAATTTTTGTCTCAGTTTCCCCTA
The DNA here is from genome assembly GCF_964263255.1 of Lissotriton vulgaris. Lineage (NCBI taxonomy): Eukaryota > Metazoa > Chordata > Amphibia > Caudata > Salamandridae > Lissotriton > Lissotriton vulgaris. Next base: position 1,114,167,287 of record NC_141689.1, on the reverse strand, counting down.
AAATCATACAAAAACTTCTCTGAATGCTCGATGGCCATAGCTGTTTCAGTTGCAGAATTCAATCACATATCAATTGTAGTCCAAAGCCTTTCCTGTATTTTCTTATTGCTGGTCCTCAGTAAAATGTGGTCCCTCAACACTGGCTCATATGTAATATGCTCAAAGTCACACATTACAGCTGTAGATCTTAGTGCAGACCCTTAGGGCCATATGTATCAACCGTTTCTTTAGTCGCAAACGCTGCGAATCGCAAAAGAACAGCGTTTGCGACAAAAAATATGGAAAAGGAGATCTATGAGTTGAATCGCTTTGCAAAATAAGAAATCGCAAAAAATTCGATTTCTTACGTTGCGATAACATGGATTCTGCTAATAATTTAACGATTTCTTAATTTGCGATGTCTTACGTGTACGAAAATCGCAAACTGGATATCGCAAAATAAGTAATCGCAGTGACATGTAACAAAAATTCGCAAATTGCGAATATGGGAAAATCACATATTAAGAAATCGCAATTACCACTAAATGCATGCAGGTGGTAACCAGGTGCAAGGTTAAAAAGCAGCCCACGATGCAACTGAAACTTCCACAATGGCGGCTCTATATCTGATAGCCAGGAGGCTGCGTATCGGTACCCTTGCACAGAGGAGACTGAGACAGAGTATTTTCGGGCTACGCATCACGCTGTGCCAGCAGACTGAAAAGGACATACATGAGAAGTACAGGCTGCACCCACACACCATCTTGGACCTGATTGAGGAGCTGAAACCCTTCTTGGAACAACCAACATGCAGGACACAAACAATTCCTACCCATGTGCAGATCCTGTGCTCCCTGCACCTCCTTGTCTCAGGGAGTTTCAAAGGAGTCATAACATAGGTTGGCTGGGTGTCACAGAGTGCCATATTTCGCATTTTTCCATGCTTTTTTGGATGTAATGCTGAGGAGGCTAGCACATCATATATAGTTCCCTAGTACCCAACAGGCATTACAGCAAACCAAACTTGACTTCTATCAAACTGCACGTTTCCCCCTTGTCATTGGCTGTCACCCCCAGCAGTAACAGAATATGTGTTCAGGAACCGAAAATGCTACCATTCCCTGACTATACAGAATGTGTGCAATGCCAAGTACATTATCAACGACATTGTGCAAACGGAGAGCTGCTCACGGCCGGGCTTTGCTCCGCTGTGCGCTTGTGCTGGGCGGCATCATCGTTGTGGTCAGAGGAGGGCCGGGCTTTGCTCCGCTGGTGGTCTGGCCGGGCTTGGCTCCGCCGGGTCACGAAGAAACCACAACTCCCAGCAGCCCCTTGCGGCAAGGAAGCCGCCGACGCCCTCGAAACCAGGAAGTGCCTGGGGGCATAAAGGAGCACCTGCGAGAGAGTGCTGCGGGAGCCTTCTGCAACCGGAGAGCTGCTCACGGCCGGGCTTTGCTCCGCTGTGCGCTTGTGCTGGGCGGCATCATCGTTGTGGTCAGAGGAGGGCCGGGCTTTGCTCCGCTGGTGGTCTGGCCGGGCTTGGCTCCGCCGGGTCACGAAGAAACCACAACTCCCAGCAGCCCCTTGCGGCAAGGAAGTCGCCGACGCCCTCGAAACTAGGAAGTGCCTGGGGGCATAAAGGAACACCGGCTCCCTCGGGACGCGCGCGGGCGCGCCCGGGAGAAGCCCGGGACAAGGGCGGGGCCGTCTGCGGCCGTCAGAGGCCAGAGGAGGCTGGGCTGGGCCACGGACTTTGGCTCCTTGTTTTTGGACTATGGACTTAGAGTAAGCCCTACTTTTTTAATCATTGATTTATGTTTTGTTTTAATAACTTGGTCTTATTGTCCTGATAGTTCTTTTTACCACAATCAGGCTTGACTCTAGCTACCTCATATACCCTAAAATTTGCATTTGTAGGGCCTCATTATGTCTAAGCTCAGGTCGGCTAAACCAGCGGTAGTAAATGAGGTCCGGACAATGGATAATTATCTTGTTAAGGTTGTAAGCAAAATTAATAAAGACAGGAGATTATCACTAGGGAGGAGTAGTCCAGATAGTTCACCTATAAAGCTGAATGCACCTTCCACACTGTTGCCTCATATAGACAGTGGTCTGCCCGCTGCAAATAATGATGACATAATTAATGACGCTTCCATTATAATGCCAACAGAGGAGCGGGAAATTGTAACTGAAACTACCCCTAGTCAGAGATCATCACCCTCCCCAAGGCCCTCTCCACCTCAAACACCTGTACAGAGGATAGTGCGTGCTTGCAGGAAGGCACCTTTCAAAAGGGTGGTGGGTAGGAAGACTAAAAAGACAGGCCCAACACCACAGAATAGGGAAAATAGCCCCGAGCCTGCAAACACAGTGGGTGGGAGCACTTTACATCCAGCCCACATTGAACTCTTGGTTTCCATTATGGAGACTAAACTAAAGGCATTGATTAGACACCTGGAGGAAAAGATAGATCTAGTTGCCAGTGAGGTCTCCAGACTTGGTAGTCTTTTAGATTCCCACATGACACGGCTCCCTACTCAGATGAGTCCTCAAACTGGCCTACAAGGTAATTCGGGTAATACTGCAGAGGGACTTGTTGGCCTAGCATCAGTTAGCTCTAGGAATAATGGCCTAGGGGTTACTGCTCAGGTGCCCACAGTTGTACATGCACCGAACATCTCAACTGCAAACCCACTAATAGTGGCAACACCTATAGTACAAACACCAGCACAACCCCAAGTAGCACTAAATGGTACCCAAAATAACCTAACAGGGGGAGATACGGCCGGGCGAAGTAGGATCAGGAGGAAGAACTCTGTCAACCTCCCACCGGAGTGTGTCCCATACACAGTGGTTTTAACAAATGTACCTGAGGTTGACTCCTGCCTAACAGACCCTAGGCTAGAAACACATGCAGCATTAAAAAATAAAACCCTTGCTTGGTTGAATAGGAACTGTGGTTTTCCGTATGCCTTTTCTAACGATATAATATCTACACGCAGAGTCAGTTGGATTGGCAATCGTAGGAAAAATACAAGTGGGGACTGTATTATTATAAATTTTAAACATCCGCAACACGTTGCAACTGTCCTCCTTAGAGCTGCCTCCCTACCAAACCTTGATAACTCAGTATGTGCTAGACCTCTTGGTTTTTTCTATAATCATCTGGACAACTCCCAACATAGAGTGCCTCATAACCAAAGGTATCTTGCACATGGGCATGGGAGGGGAATGACTGGTTGTGGGTTGAATGCTCCTTTAAATGTACCCCTGCAACACATTAGAGCGGACTCTTACTGTTATCAAGTGACAAACAGGCAGTTTGATCACAGTTTACCTCTCTATAAGCGTTTTTCTGCCCTGCCATCATTAGAGGAAAACGATTGACTGCCTGTTGTTCCGGAGAATTCTAGCCAGATATTAACTCAGTCTTTTAAAATTGCTACTTGGAACATTGCTGGCTTGAAGAACAAAATTGGGAATGACGATTGGCTACAGACATTAAAATCCTATGATATCATTGCCCTACAAGAGACTTGGGACCAAACAAATAGTTTTTCTTTGAATGGATTTTGCCATTTTTTCAACCCAGCCAGTAGTAGTGTGGCAGGAAGATCTAAGGGGGGTCTGTTAACCCTTTTCAAATTGGACATAAAAGGAACATTAACTCAATGTTCTTCGGGCTCGGAAAACTGTCTGATTGTTGAACTATCTATTCAGGATAAAACCAAGATTATGTTTGTTAATTTTTATAATTCACAGGCAAATGAGCATACCAGTCAAAACTTGGAACTATTGGAATCATTTTTGTCAACGTACAGTACTAAAGTAAATGTCTTTGAATTGATATTACTAGGGGACTTTAATATTCACCCATGTACACTACCCTGCATTATTCATGATGCTGATAGTCCCCCCCTCTCCACACCTGTCCATCTGGAACATACTAGGCGAGGAGAGCTCCTCGAAACATTTCTTGCAAGATGGAACCTACATGAATCAGGATGTGGGGATGGGAAAGATAGGTCCCCTACTTTCAAGGGTAAAGACGTGGGCACTTTTATAGATTATATTTTTGTGTCTTCTTATTTGTTAAATAATGTGACAAAATACTATACAGAGGTGTCAGTTTTTAGCGATCATAACCCTGTTTTAATTGAAATGATGCATTCGGATTTAATTTCTTTAAAATCAGTAAAAGTTAGAGTGGGACAAAATGTTATGGTAAAAGATCAAAACCGTAGGCTGAAATGGACAAAAATAGTCCCTGAAACATTTCTTCAAGAGGTTTTGTCCAAAGTGGAGGATGAAGTTGCAATATGCTTAGCGAATAGAATAGAATGTAAGGATGTTATAGCAGCATTTGATAATATCTGTATTGAAATTAACCAAAGTCTGCTGAAAAAATCGAGGCAGCCCCCGCTACAGGGAAAAAGATGGTTCGATAGGAAATGCTCAAAAGCGCATGGCGTGCTATTAAAAACTCTGAAAGCCACCCCTAAAGACCGCACAGATATCGCTAATGTTAGGACTGCTTATAAAAAAACTATCCTGGAAAGGAAGAGGGTCCTAAAAGACAACGCTTTGGCCCAACTTCTTGAACCAGAAACTTTAAAAGATAGTGGCCTTTTTTTGGAAAATTATAAACCAGCCACTCTTTTCAGATGAAGAAAATACCCCCCTAGAGGCAAATATTCCAGATGAGGGCTGGATTGATCATTTTAGCCATATATACTCGGAAGCTAGCAGTGCCACCACTTCTATTCCTATCACAGAAGCTGAGGAAATCACACCATTTACCCCTGTGGATGTTGTTATTTTTGTTGCCACAGAAGTGGAAAAGGCGATAGATCTGACTTTAAAAAATAAGGCAACGGGTCCCGATGGGGTACCAGGGGATGTCTTTAAAAGTGCCCCGAAATTTTGGTCTAAGGTCTTATGTAATGTTTTTAATGCTCTTTCATCTGATAAAATCCCGGATTCCTGGAAAAAATCCATTATTATACCGGTCTTTAAGAAAGGTAACAGGCAAGACCCATCCTGTTACAAACCCATTTCATTGATAGATTCATCTGTGAAAATACTGGGCCGGGTTATTTTATCAAAACTGAATGATTGGTTAATAGAAAACAGGGTCCTATCAAACGTTCAGTATGGCTTTAGATCAAAAAGGAGCACAATAGATCAAGGCCTTAATTTGCACTTGTTGGTAGAAAAGTATACAAGGGCTAAAGAGGGGTCCATGTACTTAGGTTTCATGGATCTCTCGTCTGCCTTTGATCTGGTAAACCGCGCTAAATTATGGAGAATTCTGCTTGAGATAGGATTAGATAGGGCACTTGTTTGCCTTTTAGCAGATTTACACACTGACCTAATAGCCTCGGTCAGAGTTACCCAGGAGGGGCGTTGCACGAGCCACTTTAAATCAGAAAGGGGGTTAGGCAGGGGTGTATTTTGGCCCCTCTTTTATTTACAGTCTACATAAATGCCCTGGAACCAGCACTCAGAGAGGCGTCTATTGACATCCCACGTATAGGAGAACTGGGAATCCCGGTTCTCCTATACGCGGATGACGCCGTCCTGCTCTCGCGCACTGGTGTCGGTCTCCAAAGACTCCTAGATGCCTTTGAGGACTTCATGGGGTCATTGGACCTAAAAATTAATGTAAAAAAGTCTCAAATAATGATACTGGGTAAGGGTACAAAAAATAAGCTCACAAAAACATTTACTTGTGGCAAACAAGAACTTTGCAGGGTTGCCACTTTCCCTTATCTAGGTATCACTTTTGATGACAGAGGCACATGGGGCCCCCAGATAAAAAATAGGAACATCTCCCTTGCCAGATCTTCTTCTGCATTGCAGGGATTTTCAAAAAAACTGGGAGCAAGGCCAGTAGCAACTCTTTTAAAAATGTATAAAGCTAAATGTCTTTCCGTTGCTACCTATGGAAGCGCTATATGGGGCTATTGTTCCATGGAAAATTTACAGATTACTGAGAACAAATTTTTAAGAGCTGTTCTCTCTGTACCACAGTCCTCCTCAACATATATAGTTCACACTGAACTTGGTTTAGGTTATATTTCAGACCTGATTAAAGTGGCTCCGTTTCTGGCTTGGTTAAAGACATGGCTGAACCAAGAAATTCCCCTTAATCATATTATTCTAAAAGACTGCTTGCAACTGGGCAGAGTAAATAAAATCCAGTGGCTAGCCTACATTAAGAGCTGTCTTGTTAAAGTGGGGAGACCAGATCTCTTTTCTTCCCCGGCCTCTATAACTGTTAAAGATATTGAGCTTATTAAAGGCCTGATGGGAGAAGCTTTAAGGCTGGAAAGGGAACAAGTAGAGCTCGAAAAACCAACAGTGCGGAATAGTATTATTCTAAGCACTCATGCTGGACCAGAATCATACCTACTTACTGTAAATCAACCTTTTCATCGTTTTCTTTTGACCCGTTTTCGGTTCAATTTGATACATTTAACTCTCGGACATTTCTCAACTTGGAGTACTCCCGAAAATGCTATGCCGTGTACCTGTGACAATTTTTCAATCCAGAACACTCTACATTTCTTAATGTTCTGTGATCACTACACGGCACCAAGAAGGAAATACTTGATCCCTATCTTAAAGGAGGCAGGTTTTATGCAGGTTAGGCCAGCGCTCCTGTTCCTACAGTTATTACAGACCCCCAGGATTATGTTCCATGTTGCGAGTTTTTGCGAGCTTCCTGCGCATGATGTGTGTCTGGTCATGGACTCGTCCCTCTCCATGACCAGACAAGTCAACGCCGTCTCCTCGTCGTGCTTCAACATCCTGCGCATGCTACGGAAGATCTTCCGGTGGATCCCCACTGAGACCAGGAAGACGGTCACCCAGGCCCTCGTCACCAGCCGACTGGACTACGGCAACGCCCTCTACGCCGGAACCACCGCCAAGCTCCAGAAGAGACTCCAGCGGATCCAGAACACCTCAGCCAGACTCATTCTCGACATCCCATGACACAGCCACATCTCCGGACATCTGAGAGACCTGCATTGGCTCCCCGTCAACAAAAGAATCACCTTCCGTCTCCTCACCCACGCACACAAAGCCCTACACGATCAAGGCCCGAGCTACCTCAACAACCGCATCAACTTCTACGCTCCCAAACGCCACCTCCGATCAGCCAGTCACGCCCTCGCCACCGTCCCCCGCATCCGAAGAACGACAACAGGAGGAAGGTCCTTCTCCTACCTGGCCGCCAAGACCTGGAACTCCCTCCCGACCGACCTGCGCCTGACCCAAGACCACCTCGCCTTCAGGAAGAAGCTCAAGACCTGGCTGTTCGAGCAGTAGCAGCACCCCCCCCCCCCCCAAGCGCCTTGAGACCCTCCGGGTAAGTAGTGCGCTCTATAAATGTCTTGATTGATTGATTGATTGATTGATTATTGGAGTGTTCCCAAATATTTGGGTGTCCTCTCCTTTGGCATTGTCTTCATGTCCCCTGGATTGTGCTGTGGATGTAAAGGGGGACATATGAGTTTGTGTTTTGTCATGCATTTTGGCCTGAATAAAGTTTTCTACTTTTAAGTTGTCTGAATCCTGACACTGTCATTTTGCCTTAACTGCAACCCACATTCTAGGCTTGATTTCCTATGTCTCATTCACAAATTATCATACATCCAACTACGACTCCCATGATGCATTGCTGCTATATGTGTTGTAAGGAGTGGACCGGAGTGAAATGTTTTTTCTTCATGTCACACATTCTACACAGTGTGCATGCTATGGCGAGCTGTGTAATGATTGCCATGCATCTTACCTTGACTGCTGGATGCAGGGTCGGAGCTGTCAATGTCAGCCACGCTACTTACACTCTCAGGCAGGAAAGTGGACTCCACCAGCTCTTCCTGGGGTGTTGGCTGTCCTGCTGTGGATATTCCTCCCCGGTCTTCTGTGACTCCTTCAATCTGGCTGCCACCCTCTCCTTGGACCTTTGGCGCATGTCGTATCACCTCTTGTGCAGCTCCTCGATGGTACTATTGTTTGCACCCACAGCATTCACCTTCTCCTGTATTTGCAGCCATATCTTTCTTTTTCTTTCCTCAGGTACCTTCAGGGCTTTCTTTCCCAACAGGAGTTCATGGCTGCAGACCATCTCCTCTATGAGGACCTCCTGCTCTTTTTCTGAAAACTTGTGTTTTCTTTTTCTTTTCTCACCCTCCATGCCCTCCTGTGGCCTCTGTGACTCCACTGTTGAGCTTGATGTGCTGTGCAGCCTCCAAACACACTTCTAACTGCCTCTCGGTGTGGCTAATCACTCCCACATCCTGGTTGTGATGTCATCAAGCTGCACCTGTATTGCAGATTCCATGTTTTGCGTTTTCTTATTTTGCGAATTTCGCTATTAAGGAATCTGAAAACAGAATTCTGAGAATTTTTAAGAAATCGCAAAAGTTTAGCGATTTTCTTTATACATCCCGTTTTGCGAATCTGAAGCTGCAAATCACAAATTCTCGCAATTTTAGATCTGCAAAATGGAATCTTGATACATATGCCCCTTAATCCTCTATCAGTTCATCCAATACCTGTTTTCTAGAGTAAAAGGTATATCGCTCCATTACCACATTTGTTTTACTACCATAACATATACTTAATTGTTTTGCATCAAATGAACGATCATCAATTTTCCCAGGATTTACTAACATTGGTAAATTCTTAAACTCCTTTAAACATATATATCTCCTAAACAGTGCTTCAACAAGGTCAAACATATCTCAGGATCACAATTCATCCCCTTACGGGACTTACACATATGCCAGTTAAACTGCTTTCCATGTCTCCCAATCAATGGGTCGTTCCCCTGGCACTGCGAGGAATGAAAGAGGTGGCACAATCCCAAATATACCGCCCCCCAGGGCACTACCCACTACAAGTAAATACAATCCTAAACAACAAAAGTAGTCACTGTTGTCCTGCAGACACCCAAAGCAACAGTCACAATCCTGGAAAAATGTTCCAAGAAAATGACATGACCACAGTACAATAATAAAAAAATAGGAAAGGTCATCACTGTCGACTAAAAGTATCTGGAAACCGGAAAACAACACAGGAACTAGCAAGCCCCTTAGAAGTGCACAAGACACAGGAACAGGAAGCTACAAAACCAACACCTCACCCTTGCTGTGAAGTGCTAAACATGAGTATTTGTGCCTGTATGGTGTACACCTCACCGTCTACACTGTGCCCAAAATTGCACTTTCTCCAATGCTGTTGTGCACATCACTGTAATGCACATTGTGATGCAATTGTGCGATGAGACGAAAACATAGTAAACTTCCTACACCAATACTTGATATTTTACTCGGCCAAAGTGAAACACTTTCTTCTTTGATGCGCACCAATGCAATGCCCTCCTTAGATGCTCACCAATGGAACGTGGCTCCCAAAACCTGACCTCCAATGAGATGCTGTGATAAAGTGCCCTATTTCTGCATGGGTGCCCCAACTTTTTGCTCAATTGCTGATGTGCTTTGACTGAGTGCGTCCTATGCACCTGCTAATCAGGTACCCAGGGCCTATGTTCTTTCTCTAAAACTGCATTGAAGCTTCAACCCTGGTAAATGGCACCACAGGTACCCAGGGCACTGTGACCAGAGTGCCTAAGGGCTGCAGCACTTACTGTGCCACCCTTAGAGGTCCTGTACCTTTACACTCACACACTGCCTTTGCAGGCTGCATATTTTGGTGCAGAACAAAGTGAAGAGATGATATGGCACACTGTTTGCCATGCCTACACCCACTCCCTGGCATAGATCAGTCACGCCTCTAGCTGGGTGCACTATGCCAGTGGTGAGGGTACAGGTGAATAAGCCCTGTAGCCCTACAGTGTCTAAGTCCATTCTTAGACATTGTAAGTGCAGTGCTGCCATTAGGAGTATATGGTTTTTGGAGTTTGTCATTACAAACTCCACAGCAACATAATGGCTACACTGAAAACTGAGAAGTTTGGTATCAAACTTCTCAGCACATTAAACCCACACTTATGCCAGTGTGGGATTTAATGAAAAATGCACAGATTCCCTCTGAGAACAAAGCCACCACTAGTGTCCAGGCTGAGCGGCTGCTTTCAGCTGCCACCACCAGACACGTTTCTGGACCCCTGGGTCAAGAGCCTGCTGCTCTCCGGGGCCTGAAACAATGCACATCCTGGGACGAGGTGCCAAGCCTCCTCCCCCAGGATGGGCAGGGTTCACGAAGGGGAAGCTTCAAAGGCTTGTCTCCTCTATGAGCCTCCCCAGGCCACATGCTGCTGTCAGCAACTGGTCCCCACTGGTTCTGACCCCACTTTGGGTGGGAGAATCGGGGGTAAAAAAAAATGAGGAAGAGAGGTCTGCCCACCTCTGCCAACTCCACCCCTCAGGTGGGGGAGGCGAGGTGAAGCACAACTCTCAGTCCCCGCCATCTTGCAAATGGGGAAACTCTGCCTACCAGGGACAGGCTCATGCCGCCCTCCTACTGGAGTTTGAGTTTGAGTTTAAAAATACTTCTAGAGCGCGAGTACACCAGGCGGCTTCTTGGCGCTATGTGATACTACTACTCAAGGGGCAGAAAGCTGAGGGACAAGGAGAGGTTAAGAAGGGAAGGCTTGGGAAAAAAGAAAGGTTTTGAGGTCTTTGCGAAAGAGGGGGTACTGGGAACAGGATCTCAGGTGAAACGGGAGAGAGTTCCAAAAGGCAGGGGCCGTGGTGGAGAATTTGGAGCCTCCCCATTTTTTTCGTTTGAAGCGAGGGACAGTGAGAAGTTGATGAGTAGCAGAGCGCAATTCTCTAGACGGGGTGTAGTCGTGAATAGCCGTGCTAATGAAAGATGGGGTAACGCCGGACCGGGCTTTGAAGATAATACAGCCCAGCTTGAATAGGGCAAGTTGGCGAACAGGGAGCCAGTGTAGAGATTTGAGAAGGGGCGTGACATGTTGTGATTTGGGAAGATTAAATACCAGACGAGCCGCCTGGTTTTGGACCAGTTGGAGGCGCCTCACGAGGTACGCTGGCATGCCGTGATAGAGGGCATTGCCGTAGTCCAGGCGAGACGTCACCATGGCCAAAAGTATTAATTTTGGGCGGATGGAGAGAAAAACCGGGAGACTTTGCGGATTGTCCGGAGGGAGAGGAAGGCTGAGGAGACGACAGCACTAACTTGAGAGTGGAGGGAAAGTTGATTATTGAGTTTGAACCCAAGGGTCTTGACAGAGGGAATGGGGGTGGGTGGGGAACCTAAAGAAAGGGGCCAGAAAGAAGAGGACCAAGGACTGGAGCAACCACCCGTCAACACCAATTCCGTTTTGTCGGGATTGAGTTTCAGGTGGTTGAAGTTCATCCAGTCCTGGATAAAAGTCATGATGAACTGAAAATTAGAATTTGACTCGGGGGAAGAAGAAAGAGAGAAGATAAGCTGGAGATCATCTGCATAGTTGTAAACAGAGACCTCCAGCTGCTGTAAAGCAAAAATAAGGGGGGAAATGTAAAGGTTGAATAACAGTGGAGACAAAGAGGATCCTTGGGGGACCCCGCACTGAACTGGGTGAAAGTCAGCTGAGTACTCACCCAAGCAAACCGCTTGAGTGCGACCACTCAAGAAGGAGGATAGCCACAGCAGGGCCGTCCCTCTGATTCCCGCCGCCTCGACACGTGAAAGTAAGATGGCGTGGTCCACCGTGTCGAACGCGGCGGAGAGATCAAGGAGGACCAGGGCCTGGGGCTGACTAGTATCCTTGCCCTCCCGGAGGTTGTCCAGGACAGATATTATCACTGACTCAGTAGAGTGTGCAGGGCGGAATCCAGCCTGCCTGGGAGCCAAGACGCTGTTCCTTTCCACAAATGAACTCAAAGTTCTAACAACATGGCGTTCTAGTACCTTTGCCAGGAAAGGCAGGAGAGAGATCGGGCAGTAATTGGCTGGGTCAGAAGAGTCCGCACCAGGTTTTTTAAAAATAGGGACAATCACCGCCGATTTGAGTGATGGCGTGACAATACCCTGGGATAGCGAGCTGTTAAGAAACGTGAGGGGCGGTGAGGGGCAGGAGGAATAGATCTGTTTCAGGATGTAGGTAGGGCAGGGATCCAAGGGGGAGCCGGATTTGACCAGCGGGAGAATGGAGAAAAAAGAATCAGTCGTGAGGGGGGGGAATCGAGTCAAGACGTGCTGCAACTGGAGGACAGCGAGGGTTGGAGAAGGAGGGGGATGGAGGGGGAATCTTGGCTTTGATCGTGCTTATTTTATCAAGAAAGAAGGAATTAAGAGAATCGCAGAGTGGTTGCGAAGGAGACGGTTTAAGTGAGGCTCTATCAGAATAGGCAAGATCTTGAACGATGGAAAATATTTCTCTGGGCCGATTCTCCGCAAGCTGGATTTTAGATGAGAAATAAGCCTTCTTAGTTTCCAAAATAGATTTTTTGTATTGGGCTAGGAGAATGACATATCGATTTCTTAAAGTAGGACAATAATCCCGTCGCCAAAGGCGTTCCGCTTGGCGGAAAATAAGTTTTTGAGTCTTCAAGTCATCGGAAAACCAGCGGTTGGCATCTTTGGAGCGCTTAGACGAAATGCGCTTTAGAGGGGCGATTGAGTCGCAGCCAGCCCACAGCCAGCCATTGATAGATTCCGCTTGTTCAAAGGATGGCAGCCCTGAGAGATCGGGGCTGGACATGGATAATGTGGCAGACAGGGCCGTTACGTCTACGCGGTTCCATGATCGTGCCCAGACGTTTTTGACTGGGGGGGCTTTGAGAGTGAGAGAAGGGATAAAGAAAAAGTGATCAGAAAGTGATCAGACCAAGTGCAGGGGGAGATGGATAATGAGGTGACCGGCAATCTCGGTACCAAATTTGGTCGAGGATGTGTCCTAAACTGTGAGTAGGGACATGAACAGCAGAAATGAGGTTCAGAGAGCGGAGTGAATCTGAAAACTCCTTGGAGGTTGCACACTCAGCAGGGTCAGATGGCCAAAAGTTGAAATCCCCAAGGACAACGATGGAGGAGTGGTTGACTGCCAAGGTAGCCATCAGGTCTTGAAAGCTTGGAAGAAACGATTGCGGGGAGGACGGGGGTCAGTAAATAAGGACACACGTGAGCGGGGGGGTCAGGAAAAGTGAGCGGGCTACTAAACAGTCTGATGAACCCAAAGGAGAAAAGGCTAAGGATTGAAAAGTGAGTTCTTTGCGGGCAATCAGGGCGACGCCTCCGCCTGGCTTTCCAGAAGAGCGATCGGCTCGGAGAGCATAATAAGATGGAGGGAGTATTGCCAGTAGTGAGGGAAGAGAGCTATCCGAGAACCAAGTCTCAGTAAGAAATAACAGGTCGGGTTTATGGGACTCCAGGAACATAAAAAGGTCAAGCTGATGTTTCACTGCCGATCTAGTGTTAAGATACATTGCAGATACAACAGTAGGGGACGGGTCAGAGAGAGGCGAGATCGAGGGGCGATCAATCCGAGGCAAGGGCGAGGGACGAGGGTGGGAGAGGGCTTGGGGAGTAACGAGGCCAAGCCTAGTGATTCGGGCTAAAATAGTATCCGCTAATGGCCACTTGCCTTGGAGATCGGTCAGCTGCGAGCGAGAGTATTGAATGAGAGAGGCAGAGTGACCAGCCTCTAGACTCGGTCGGCCGCGGACAGGCACTGATGGGCTTTCCTTAGGCACGCCTTCGGCGCGCAAACGTCGCGCCCGCTGCACTCGTCCGCTGCGCTTCCGGGGGAAGAACATCTTTATGGGAGGGTGAGCAAAAGGGCGGTGGTCGTGGCCTCCGAGGGGGGCGTGGCCTGTGGGCAGAATGGGGCGCTGTAACAGCGTTCCATGCCTGCTGATAGCAGCGAAAATCCCGCTTTTCAAAGCGAAGTGAGTGGAGGGGTAAGTGAGTTTAAAAACAAATGCAGCCAAAACACACAATTTTAAAATAACAATCTCCCGGCTTTCCGCCTCAGGAGTGTAGCATTACTGAAGGTGACGCTCGTATTCAGCGTCCCTTTTGTAGCGGTTGGGTGTGGGCGTGGCCTCCGAAGGGGGCGTGGCCTGTGGGCAGAGCGGGGCACTGTAACAGCTTTCCACGCCTGCTGAGAGCAGCGAAAATCCCGCTTTTCAAAGCGAAGTGAGTGGAGGGGTAAGTGAGTTTAAAAACAAATGCAGCCAAAACACACAATTTTAAAATAACTATCTCCCGGCTTTCCGCCTCAGGAGTGTAGCATTACTAGGGGGTGTATCCACCCGAAGGAAGGAACCCATTGGTCCCTACCTTTTTCCTACCTGTAACATCCCTAAATCTAGTATTTAGGTGCAACCCTGAACCTTGCTTTCTCAGACAAGAACAAACTACAAGAAGAAGAAGAAGGACCGAACAACCGTGCAGAAGCTAACAAGAGGAAGATGCCCACTGACTTGGCCCCAGCCCTACCGGCCTGTATCCACCTCGAACCTGCTCCTGCAAAATCCCGGTATGTCCTGCAGCCAGCAACCTCGAAAACCACGGAGGACCTGCTTGCCTTCAACTGCAAAGACTTTGTCTCCTGGGAACACCGGATTTGTTCGTCCGCAACCTCTGGCCCTTGCAGCACCACTCTGCACGCACCATCCACGGCCCGAGTTCAAGTGGGCAAACACCCCCGGCAAACCTGACCCGAGATCCGGTAACCCCTGACCTGCCTCAAACATCCAGGCAACGCCTGCAGCCTAAATCCAGAAGGTCCCCCGAATTTCGACCAGTAGCTGGCAAAAAGATCCGACCCCAAAAGGACCCTTGGTCCCGATGCCCCATGGCCTTTGGTGGCCAAACAGAAAATGCCTAACCAACCCCCAACTTCCTAACTTACCTCTCAAAGTGGTGGTCGCACCCAGAAGACCTTCGTACCCAAACCTGCAGTGGTTTTGCAAACCGGAGACTCCCCATTGAAAGCTAAAAGGCTTCCGATGCCAAAACAGCACTCTGCACCTGGCTGCCCCAGTACCACTAAGGGTGCAAGTTTTGTGCTGGCGTAAGCCCCCATTTGCACTGAGCTAAAGTCAAGGAGCTTTGCTCACACAACATAGGGGCCTGCTTGTCAGCAGCAACCAACCAGAGGCCCCCTATCCCCCAATGGATAACATTGGGCCTCAGCAGTCTGCACCCAGACGCCCCATTGCCACTGAGGGTATAACTAGAGTGCATCCTTGACCCTGGGGACCCCTGAGTCTACCCCTCAACACCTCAACTCCCACTTCAGAATACTTACCTCAAAACCAATGGCACTATTTTCCTCCATATGATAACTTTTCTGTGAAAAGTTTCTGTGTGGAGTTTGAAAACCTAAATAAATTCTTTAAAATGTTACTGTTTAACAAAAACTATTTTACCTCCCTGTTTACCGGAAATGTCTCAGAGCAGTATCCAGGTCTATTACTCTGTGAAAGAAAAGTAATCTCAAATGTAACATACCTGTAATCTTACTGAAAATCCCATTCAAAGTATATGTACTGTATTCTGAAACGCATTGCATTATCAGTAACACTACTGCAATCAAATCAAAGTACACTTACAATTGCAATCCAAACTCTGTTGCAATCTGTATATTTACTGCAAAGTACATATCACTTACCTGTGCCAGACTACCTTGGTTCTAGGAAATAATATAACTAAACGTATATTTTTATACAAATACAATTGGTCTGAAGTCCAGTCTGTGAGTGTGTGAATTAATTTGCTGACTGAGTGTGTACAACAAATGCTTAACACTGTCCTCTGATACTGCCTTACTGCTCGACCACACTACCACAAATAGAGAGTGAGGTGCTATCTGACTTTACCTCTGCCTACCTTTGGGGTTCCACTGGAGTCTGTGCACACTATACATCACTTTGGTATAGTATATACAGAGCCACTTCCTACAGATGCTCCTCCAAAAATGACTTCACCAGGATTAAACATCAACAAGGTGCATCCAAATACCACAACAGCTCCCAAGGTGCTGCTTGCAACCATTAGATTCAATGGTCCTCAGATCATGCAGGTTTACTCCCACTTGTTGCCAGTGTTGTAAATGATCCACCAAATGAGCACGAGTACAAACATAAGTGATTTTTATTTACAGACATCGGACGTGCAATCCAGTCCAAGTTAAACAAATGAATAGTGCCAAAGTAAACAGCCTGCAATAGATATCTTCCCCCAAACATTTAAAACATATCAACACATGAGCCTGCCCACACAGTTAGGCTCCAACTCAAATGTTAACACAAAGACACAAGAGTGCACACATGTTGCGCTCTTGACTCGTGCCAGTCACATGCCTCATTATTCTAAAGATGTGAGCACAAGTGAGTGACACAAGCACAACAAAAGTCATGCTCATGCGGTCCACTTGTGCACATGTTACACATTTAACACAATCCATAACAAAACATGCAGAAAAGATAACCCTTCATGAAACTGAATTACAGTAATTGGTTCAATCAATTAATCAGGGTTTGTAAAGCGCCTCTACTCACCTATAAGGGTCTCAAGGCGCTGTCGGGGGAGCGCAGAGGATCAGAATAACTGCTGAGACTACCCGAAAAGCCAGGTCTTGAGGTCCATCCTGAATTGCGTCAGCAAGGGTGATTTCCTGAGGTGGATGGGCAGGGTATTCTGTGTGTTGGAGGCGAGGTAGGAGAAGAACATTCTTCTGGATCCGGTCTTGTATATTCGTGGGACGTTAGCCAGGGAAAGCTTGGAGGAGTGAAGGGGTCTGTTGGGTACGGGGAATGAGAGGTGGTGGTTCTGGTATGTGGGTACGGAATTGTGAAGGGCCTTGTATGCTTGGGTGAGGAGTTTTAAGCTATTCTTCTGTCGACTGGGAGCTAGTGGAGTTTGTGGAGTTGTTGAGTGATGTAGCTGTGATAGAGGATGTGGAGGATTAGTCTTGCTGCGGTGTTCCAGACATTCTTAAGTCTTAGGGGGAGTTTCTGGGTGTGTTGTCCTAGTCATGTCTGCTGCTGATGAGGGAAAAAGTGACTGTCTTGCTGGATTCAGTGGCGATCCATCCGAAGGTCTTTCGAAGCAGACGGAGTGTGTTGAAGCAGGCCGAGGAGACAGTGTTTATCTGGCTGTCCATGGTGAGCGAAGAGTCCAGTACGATGCCGAGGTTTTGTGCGTGGTTCGTGGGGGTAGGTGGACTTCCTAGACCAGAGGGACACCCGGAGTCATTCCAAGCGGAGGGGGAGGCACCCAGGCTGAGGACTTCTGTCTTGTCCGAGTTTAGCCTCAGGCAGCTGTTCTTCATCTGAGTGCTTCATGGTAGATAATTGCTGTTGATATATGCTTTTGTAGACTATTTTAAAATAATTTGAATTCTTGAAGACTAATTTTAAAATTACCTGAATACTACAATCACTGTTCCACTTTACTAACGTGAAAGGGGGTGCGTGGAAGGAACTTGGACACTTTGAGACACCATTTTGGTCGACACTTCAGTTGATTGGCCATACTATAAAATAAAGCCGGGGGCACGGATGCTTTCGGTAGTGCATTGTGCTGTCACCAAGCGTTTGGAGGAGATAATTGCGACTGATGTATGCTTTTCACTATTTTAAAATGATCTGAATACTCGAAGAGTGTTTTTAAATAGGGATTAGTGAAATAACTGAAATTTAGCAACTCAACAAATTTATCATGATTCCATCCTCACGAACGAAGCATCCACCCCTTCGAGAAAGGCGGGCCGGCATCGGCCCGCCGCAAATATGGCGGGGCCGGCCCCCCCACAGAAATGCTCTCCATGGTGAGGCGCACCCCTGCCGCGTCACTATGACGTGGCGGGCGCGCCTTATCATTGATTGGACACAGGGGTCCCCAGTGACCCGGAAGTGATTGAATCGCTTCTGGGTCACTGGGGAGCAGGGGTCAGGCCAGTTGAAACCGGCTTGACCATCAGGGGGTTTAGAAGGCCGGGGAGCGCTGGAGTCTGCCTATTTGACCCTGCGCTCCATGGTCTGCCCCCCAGCCTCTAGGAGGCTGTAATTATCTTTCCTCCTCCAACATCCCCTAAAGCAGATATTTGTATTGTGTTTATGAAGGTTGTTTCATATGTTTTCTTTACCAATGTACATGAATGACAGGTGTCTCGTATTATTATTTTGTTCCTTTGAACTTTATCCCGTTTACATGTCCTCAATCGTCATATTTATTGCAATTCTTTGGTCAGGCGGTAAGGTCATGATTGGTGAGCAGTAAATTTAGGTCCTTAGAGGGCGGCGCCATTCTTGAATGGGGTCACCCAAGGGGAGGGACAAGTGGACTCTCCTAGAAATCCAGGCGCGGTACAGCCATTTGGCTGGATGGGTGAGGGGGAGGGAGGAGTCACGCTTTCTTTAGGCTGGTTGGCCACCCGCGCACGTGCACAATGACATCAGTAAACAGTGCAGAGATGCAAGGGCCCCCTTTAATGGAGATAATAGAGCGTACAGGGGTAAACGGGGGAGGGAAGAACCCTCAGGGTAAACTGGCCCTCTGCGCATGCACACTCCTACTGGAGGGCGTGGTTAATTGAGAAGGATCTGACACCAGTTAGCGACCTTGTCGTAGGCCCAAATAGCATACGCAGAAAAGTAATTAATGTATGATTATGGTTCATATGCTAGATTCGGATAGGAAATACCTTGTACTAGAAGTATGTTAAGGTTAGCCATCTGATATCTGTATATATTAATTGTAATCAAATGTCATGCAACGTTTTCTGTGTAAATATTGTTTATTTCAATTTTGTTTGATTTTATGTTTCAATAAATACGGCCAGGGGTTGTACGGACCCCGCCTCCAAAGAAATCCCTCTCATGTCCATTTTTAATAAATGTTGGTTAAGGACAAGGGGGGGATATTTCCGGTAGTCCCTGGCCATGTAGAGTTTGGCTGCCTTTGATGGGAAAGTGAAACAAAGTTATAATTAAGGCTGCCTGAACCACAGCAGGAGATGTGGCAACATGGTCCGTCGCTAAGTAGCAGGGATTAATAAATCTAAGGTGTGTGCGTTTATTTAACTGACGGAGACATTAGCTGTCATTTTGATAAAAACACCTGCGGTATGGGCAAGGTCCTTATTTCCCTACATCTGGATGTTTCATGAAAAGCGGCATGATTGGCTGATCAGGATTGAGTGCGACTCCCTTGACACAGTGAGTAATGTCCCTGAAGGGGCAATGGACAGTTCATACAGAGTATAAGTAATGGAGAGGACTAAATATATTTTGGACCTATGACTTGCTGAACTCTCATTTGACTGCTGGGATTTCTCAAATTGTACCTCCATTGGAGCCTAATTGTGGTATTGGAACATATAATAATTCTATCACATGAAATTCCTGTGAGTCTGTTCGACTGTATTACGAACTCATCAGCAAGATGGCGGCCGCAGTCATTGAGTGATGTACTGTTATTGTGCAGTCCTCTCTTTATTGTCACATGTAACCCACCTATGAGGACATCCGTGTGATACCTTTGAAAAGCATTGTTAACGCTTCATTTACATACTCATAATTGAAGGCATTGAAAAAGGCAGTCATGTCGAAACATGTCTGCACAATTAAAGAGATTGGGTGATTTGATAAGTGCCTGCGAGTGCCTGTTAATCTTTTGGAAAACACCTTGGCAATTTTTTGTGAGTCCATCCTCACGAACTGAGCAAACGCCAGCTAGAGTTCGGTGCCTTTGATGGGAAAATGAAACAGAGTTATAATTAAGGCTGACTGAACCACTGCAGGAGATGTGGGAACATGGTGAGTGGCTAAGTAGCAGAGAATATTAAATATAAGGTGTGTGCAGTTATTCAACTGACCCTTATTATCTGGCATTTCGATAACAACGACTGTGGTATGGGCGCGGGCCGTATTTACTTTCATCTGGATGTTTAATGACAAGCGGCATGCTTGCACATGCAGGATTGAGTGCTACACCCTTGACACGGTGACTGATGTACCTGAGGGGCAAGGGACAGCTCATACAGAGCATAATTAATGGAGAGTACTAAATATAATTTGTGACTATGATTTGCTAAACTGTTTCTTGACTGCTGGTATTTCTCGAATGATATGCCCATGGGAGCATAATTGTGGTATTCGAGCATATAGTAATGCTATCAAATGAAATACCAGTGAGGCTATTTGACTGTATGATGATCTCATCAGCAAGATGGCAGCCGCAGTCATTGAGTGATGTACTATGACTGTGTAGTACTCTCCTTATGTCCACATGTATCCCACCTGTGAGGACATCTGTGTGATACGTTTAAAAATCAATGGTAACGTTTCATGTACATACTCATTAAATGAAGGCATTGAAAAAGACAGTCATGCTGAAACACGTCTACACATTTAAAGAGATTGGGTGATTTGATACGTGCCGCGTGTGCTCATTATTCATTTTGGAAACGTCTTGGCAATTTATCATAAATCCATCCTCATGAACTGAGTACCCACTCCAATAGAGTTTGGTGGACTTTGATGGGAAAGTGAAATGGATTTACATATACACACATATATGTATGTGTCTATATTAGCTGAGCTGACTATAACTTGCTCCCCCGCAATGTACTGCTTATGACATCACATATTACATCACTCATGACATGATCAGTGACTTCACTGACGACATCTCAAACTACATGACTGATTACATCATCCAGTGACTGGGAGTGTTTAAAAATGTTTATGAGTGTTAAATATACCAAGGTGTATTGATGAATCATTGGGTGTATGAGTGTCCGTATCGATGATTCAGTAGGTGCCTGACTGACTGTATAAGTGAGTGATTAAATGTATAAGTGAATGTATGGGCCACTGACTAGGTTGCCTGAATGTCTGTATCAGTCTGTAAGATGGTGTCTAAGTGGCTGTATGGGTTGGTGAATGAGTTTGTGAGTGTCTGTATGGGTGATTAATTGGTTGTCTATGTACCTGTATGGGTTTATGAGTGACTGTGTGGGTGGATGAGAAGGTTTATGAGTGCCTTCATGGAGGAGTGAGTGGGTGTATGGGTTAGTGAATATGCAAGAGAAGGGCTGCATAAGTAACTGATTTTGTGTATGGCTATAGCAGTGAGTGAATTGATGTCAGTGGTCAATGGGTGAGTATCTACATATGTGAAAGGTAGTATAGGTGAGTTCTGGAGTATATGAGTGAATGTATGTTTGAGTGAGTGATTGTGAGAGTGGTTGTATGGGTGAGTGTGTGCTTGTATCAGTGACTGTATAGATGAGTGAGTATGTGTTAGTATCTGTATGAATAAGTGAGTGGGTGTGTGTATAACTGTATATCTGAGTAAATGGCTGTCTTATTGACTCTTTTTGAAGGTTTTTTTACATTCTATTTTTTAACTGTAAGGCCCATTTTCTGTTAAGTAAGCCTCTAAGATTTTCGTATTTTCTTTCTATAATCGGACATTGTACATTATATACCACACATTTTTTGATTTGATGTTTATCAGAAAGTACAATAATAACTGGTTTTGTTTTTAAGATTGTTTTTGAGTCGGCACGAAATTATCGCATTTACTGTGGAGAATCTGTGATCAGCAAATATATTCCACATACTGAAAAATACACTGAAAGGCATTATTTAAATCAGAGCCACCCAAAAGGCCAACATTTTGTTCATTTTTTTGCCAAATAATTTATTTTTAATTTAAAAAATCTGCAACACTGTCACTATGATCGTGATCATGTCGCGAAAGGACAAAACAAGGGCAGACATTCAATAGCCACCACTACATTTAAAACTTATTACTGCAAAATTAAATGAATTATAAACAACACACTAAACACATTACTATTTAAACGGCTGTATAATAGCATACACAACTCCCATATTATCTCTACAACACAGTGCATATTTTTTTCAGTGCAACCAATGATTGTATGCATCACTGTATCACTAAGTCTCGCATTCACTGTATAAGTATTCGAGGGGATCTGTGAGACGATGCATCAGTCTATCAATACTCCTGTAACAAAATGCGTGACTGTCTAAGTACATCTATGAGTGGGTGCATCAGTGTCACAATGGATCTGTGATTAGTTGTGTAAGTCTCCCATGCAATCTGTGAGTAGGTGCATGAGTGCCTTTCTGCATTTGTAAGTATATGACTGACTGTGAGTGGATACATGAATGTCTAAGGGTGTTTGAATGAGTGAGTAAGTGGGTGCATAAGTGAGTGAGGGGATCTCTGAGGGAGTGCACGAGTCTCTCAGTGGAATTTTGACTGGCAGTATGAGTGTCTGAGTGGTTCTGTCAATGGGTGCGTGGGTCTGTGAGTGCCAATGTGCATGCCTGGCATTTCTTCAGGACTCCTTCGGGAGAATCCAAATCAGTCACCTAATTTGTGAAATACATAATATATGACGAAACATTGTCAAGGGATACAAACAAGAGATGTTATTGTGGGACTAAGTCCATGCTTTACCATCTAAAAACATACCATGGCAATCGTCTAAACACAGCAAGAAGGCAAAGCAAGGCTGAAGGACCTTCAACTTTAATAGCAGCCGCAACAATACCGGGGCTGATAGTCCCTTCAGAGGTCAAATCTGAAATTCAAGATTTGGCTCCAGAGTTTTCCTGCATGGCATCAAACTGCATGGATTGTAGATTTGTAAGGAGTGTTTGAGAGCAGTCGATAACAGCCCTTCATAATTCTGCAAAGAATCACAAATATTGATTTTTTTTATTTTTGTCCATTCATAGTTTTTCTACATTCTTTAGTGTGTATTGATATTTTTGCACTCCAAGTTGTCATTTTTGTTTCCAGCAGTAAAAACAAATGTTAAACTTTAAAATTTACAAAAAAATCTCAAAAAACATCTTTTCAATTAAAAAAGATAAGCTGAATGAATCAGTGCATGAACATGTACATTGTGATTGAATGCATGCATGAGTTTTGTATTGATAATTGAATAACTGTATGAGTGGTGCAGGGATGACTGAATGAGTGCATTAGTGGTGCATGAATGATTGAATGATTGCATGAGTGGTTGGATAACTGCATTTTGAGTGCTTGGTTGATTGGATGAGTGCATGTGTAGTGTCTGGGTGATTGGATCAGTGCATTTGTAATGCCTGTGTGATGGGCTGAGTGCATGGGTAGTGTATATATGATTAAATGAGTGCAGAAGTAGTGCTTGAGTGATGAATGACTACATGTGTAGTGCATGCGTGATTCAATGAGTGCATGTATTATGCCTGTGTAAATCAAGGAGTGCATGAGTAGTGTCTAGGTGATGGTTGAACATATTT
This sequence comes from Lissotriton vulgaris, assembly GCF_964263255.1. Classification (NCBI taxonomy): domain Eukaryota; kingdom Metazoa; phylum Chordata; class Amphibia; order Caudata; family Salamandridae; genus Lissotriton; species Lissotriton vulgaris. Next base: position 1,114,144,044 of record NC_141689.1, on the reverse strand, counting down.
GTAGATTGGATGAGTGCATGGGTAGTATCTGGGGATTTAATGAGGGCATAGATACTGCATGAGTGTTCGTATGAGTACAGATGCAGTGGCTGGATGATAGCATGAGGGCAATTGCCATGCCTTGACCATTGGATAAGTCTAAGTGCAGTGCCTGGGTGAATGGATAAGTGCAAGGGGCAGTCCGAACCCTTTTAGGGGAGCTAGGTTTGACCGCGCTGTGGACAGATCCCTTAAATTCCATTTTCCTTCAAAATCTTTGCTAAAAGCTAAGTATTGGGAACTGTTCCTAGCGAAAGACAACAAGTGTCTACTTCTTTCACTAGCCGGTTTATGGATCACAAGGTGGCCCCCAGACAGGAATTATATTGGGATGCAATCACAAAACCCATGGATCGCAAACTGTACTTCCAGTTCATGGTGGAGACTCTGCCTCTAGGGTCCTTTACGATGAAATGGTCATCTCGTTCGTTGGCTGGATGTCCAGGATGTAGTGCCACTATTGAGTCTTTGGCACACATCCTTTGGGTTTGTGATTCTTATGCAGCCCCACGTCGGGCTTGGCTGATACCAATCTGTAGGTCTCTAGGCACCAGAGAGGCTGCGGAGGCCGAACATATATTGCGTACTGATACATCACTACCAATTGTAATAGCTCTGGCGAAATTCTTAGGCTGGGTCTGGATCCCGAGGGCGCGCCTAATTGCCCAGTGTCCTTGATCAGATTTATACATTTTTATACTGCAAAATATAAGCATATGTCTTAATATTTTATCATTGTATATATTGGTTTTAATGTTTTAATGGATGTTTTTATTCTTGGGCCAGAGTAAATTTTACATTTCATAGCTGTTTTAACTCTGATGTATTTGCTGTTGTATATGCTTTTATGATTGTATAAATCGAATAAAGCTTTATGAAACAGAAACGGAGTGCAAGTGAAGGGCCAGGGTGAATGGATGAGTCCATGTGTAATTCATGGATGAATGCAAGGGTGCAAGTGCAGTGACTGGTGAATGAATGAGTACAAGTGCAGTGCCTTGGTGATTGCATGACTACATGGGTAGTGCCTAGGTATATGGATGACTCCATGGCTACCTCCTGGGTGACTGGTTAAGTGCTTGAGTAGTGTCTGGGAGATATCATGAGTTCAAGTGCAGTGCCCGGATATTTGAATGGGAGCAAATACACTGCCTAGGGGAATGAATAAGTGCGAGTGTAGTGCCTGGGTGAATGCATGAGTGTAACTGTAGTGCCTGGGTGATTGGATGCTTGCATGGGTAGTGTCTGGGTATTTGGATGAGTGCATGGGTAGTGCCTGTGTGAATGTATGAGTGGAAGTGCAGTGCTTGAATGATTTCATGAATGCATGGGTAGTGCCTGAGTAAATGATGAGTGCATAGTTAGTACCTGAGTGAATGAATAAGTGCACGTGCAGTACCTGGGTAAATGGGTGAGTGCAAGTTTAGTGCCTGGGTGAATGAATGATGAGTGCAAGGGCAATGCCTGAGTGAATGAATGAGTGCAAGTGCAGTGCCTGGGTGAATGCATCAGTCCAAGTATAGTATATGGGTGAATTAATGATAGTAAGTGCAGTGCTGGGGTGATTGAATGAGTTCAAGTGCAGTGCCTAAGTGATTCCATGACTGCATGGGTAACTACTAAGTGATTGTATGAGTGCACATGCAGTGCCTGTATGACTGCATGAGTGCAATTGGCATGCCTGGAATTTGTATGAGTTCAATTACAGTGCCTGGGTGAATGAATGAGTGCAAGTGCAGTGCCTTGGTGATTCCATGACTGCATGTGTAGTGCCTGATTGAATGGATGACTTCATGGGTAATACCTGGGTGACTGCATGATTGAAAGTGTAGTGCCGGGGTGAATGGTTGTATGCAAGTGGAGTGCCTCAGTGAGAGGGTGAGTGCAAGTGCAGTGTCTGGACGATTGCATAACTGCATGGGTAGTGTCGGAGTGAATGAATGAATGCATGGGTAGTGACTGGGTGAACAGATAAGTGTAAGTGTAGCGCCTGGGTGAATTGATGAGTTCAAGTGCAGTGCCTGGGTAAATAAATGATGAGTGCAGGGGCAATGCCTGGGTGACTGATGAGTACAACTGCGTTGCCTGGGTGAATGCATCAGTGCAAGCGTAGTGCCTGAGTGAATGAATGATTATTACAAGTGCAGTGCCTGGGTGATTGAATGAGTACAAGTACAGTGCCTGTGTGATTCCATGTCTGCATGGGTAGTGCCTGAGTGATTGTATTATTGCAAATGCAGTGACTGTATGACTGCATGAGTCTAAGTGCAGTGCCTGGATAATTGGATGAATGCAAGTGCAGTGTCTGGGTGAACAAATGAGTGCAAGTGCTGTGCTTGGGTAATTGCATGACTGCATGGGCAGTGCCTGAATGAATGGATGACTCCATCGGTAATGTCTGGGTGATTGGATGAGTGCAAGTGTAGAGCCTGTGTGAATGCATGAGTGCAACAGTAGTGCCTGGGTGAACTCAAGAGGGCATGAGTAGTGCCTGGGTGATTTTATGAGTGCAAGTTCAGTGCCCAAATGATTGGATGGGAGCCAGTGCAGTACGTGGGTGAAAGGATGAGTGCACAGGTAGTGCCTGAGCAATTGGATGAGTGTATGAATAGTGTCTGATTGTTTGGATGAGTGCATGGGTAGTGCCTGGGTGATTGGATGAGTGCATGAGTGCATGGGAAGTGCCTGCATGATTGGATAAGTGCAAGGGTAGTGTCTGGGTGATTGGATGAGTGCATGGGAAGTACCTGGTTGACTGGATAAGTGCAAGGGCAGTACCTGGATGATTGGATGTGTGTATGGGTAGTGCATTGATAAATGAATGAGTTAATGGGTAGTGGCTGAGTGAAAGAATGAGTGCAAGGGTAGTGCTTGAGTGAATAGATGAGTGCAAGGTTAGTGCATGAGTGATTGGATTAGTGCAAGATAGTGCCTTGGTAATTGGCTGAGAGCAAGAGTAGTGACTGGGTAATATGGTGAATGCATGGATAGTGCCTGGGTAACAGGGTGAATGTATGGATAGTGCCTGGGTGATTGGATGAGTGCATTGGTAGGGCCTGGGTGATTAGATGACAGCATAGAGAGTGCCTAAGTTATTGGATGACTGCATTGGTGCTGCCTGTTTGACTAGATGGGTGCACAAGTAGCACATGGGTGATTGAATTAGTGCATGGGTAGTGCCTCATTGAATGGATGAGTGCAAGGGTAGTGCCTGGGTGATTGGATGAGTGTCTGGGTAGTGCCAGGGTATTGAATGAGTGCATGGGTAGTGTCTGAGTGAATGGATGTATGCAAGGGTAGTACCTGAGTGATTGCATGACTCAGAAGTCAGCGCGCTGAGAGAAGATTGCATTCTCATCAATGCTCGCTCGTTGATTAAAAACAATATTTCTCTCAAGGAGCTTGTACTCGACAGGAAACCTTCGTGGGTCTTTGTTACGGAAACGTGGGCAAAGGACTCCTCTGGTCCAGACCTTGTTGAAGCAGTCCCTGAAGGGTACTGCCTGGCCCGGCAGGACAGAATGGGCCGTGTAGGAGGAGGGTTAGCGATTCTTTATAAGGACAGCTTCCACTGCCACACTATACCAGTCTCTGATCCCAAGGACATTTTCCAAGCCTTGTATTTTTCTCCAACAGGCGTCCACAAGACCTCATTTAATGGGATCCTGGTCTATCGTCCACCAGGCCCTAGAGCGGATTTTGGACAACAGCTGCTCCATGTCCTGGAACCTTATTTTGGTCGCGAAAACCTAACTGTTCTGGGAGATTTCAATTATCATCTGGAGTTGCTGGAGGCCAATGATACTCTCTTCTTGCTGGATGTTATGTTAGCATGTGGACTTACTCAATTGGTGAGAGGGGCCACCCATCAAGCGGGTCATACGCTCGACGGGATCTTTTCTAATGATGAGAGGCTGACGGTAAAAGACCCCTTTTTCCTCTCATGGTCAGATCACTTGACCGTTCCATTCGATGTGGCCTGTCCGACCTTTGATAGGACTGAAAACATTTCGAGTAAAATGGAATTACGCAAGAATTTTAAGAATATCACGAAAAGTTCCTTCGTCCCCTGGACATCTAGTCTGTCCATAACCCAGGAGGACAGCGTCCAGTTGGTGGTCTTACAGTACGAAAAGACCGTTACCGAGGCATTGGGAGAACTGGCTATTATTCGGTTGCGTTATTCAGCTAGGAAAAGGCCATCAGCCCCATGGTTCTCGGAGCATCAAAGACTCCTTAGACAGGAAGTTAGGAGACGGGAGCGTCAATGGCACACTAGCTGGGATCCAAGGTTCAAGGAAGCCCACAAGATATTGATAAGGAAATACAAGATGGAAGTGATAAGGGTTAAACAAGAATATTTCACGGCCCTCACCACCTCACTCTCCTCTCCAAATGAGCTTTTTAGGATAGTGGATTCCCTTATAACCCTCCAGACCCCGGATCCTGTCATTGCCTCACAGGAGCTCTGTAATAGTATAGCCTCCTTTTTCCAGACAAAAATCTCGGATATTTATTCCGCCTTGGAGTTGCAGAGATCTCTTACCAGTGAGCACCCAGTCCCTGTGGATTTGGATCCTGTTCTTATGGAGAAATTCTCGCCGGGATGTTTGGAATCCTTTCCCCCTCTCTCCTTACAGGATTTAGAGATTCTCCTTAACAAAACCAAATCCGGCTCCCCTCTAGATCCTTGCCCGCTCAAGATCCTTAAGCAGTGTAGAGAATCCCTCCTTCCCCCCCTTGTTGACATCATGAACAGGGCCATGAGGAATGGTATTTTTCCTCCTCAATGGAAAAATGCGGTAGTAAAACCTTTACTCAAGAAACCCTCTCTTGACCCTGGGGTATTAAAGAACTTCCGCCCCATCTCACTGCTCCCGGCTCCTGCGAAGATGTTAGAAACACACTTGAATAAACATCTTGCTGCCTTCGTGGAAAGCTTGGGCTGTGTGGACCACTCCCAGAATGGCTTCAGGAGGGAACATAGCACCAAGTCGGCCCTCACCATAGTGCTGGATAATATCCGCACACGAGTTGATGGGGGACAGACCTCCCTCCTGATCCTTCTAGACCTTACGGCTGCCTTCGACACCCTTTCTCCCTCAGTTTTAACATCTCGCCTGAGGGAGACCCGGGTCCAGGGGGCGGCTTTGGGGCTACTCACCTCTTTCCTCGATCAACGAGAGCAAAGAGTGAAGCTGGGTAAATTCCTATCTCCATCCCTGTCTGTGCAATGTGGGGTCCCTCAGGGGTCGGCGTTAAGCCCGACCCTTTTTAACATATATGTGACCCCACTTGCCAGACTGATTAGATCTTTTGGGATGGAGGTAGTCTCCTATGCGGATGACACGCAGATCCTCGTCTCTCTCTCCCAGTCAGTTACCTCGACTTCCTCCAATTTTAGATCTTGTATGGAGGCAGTCGGTCAATGGATGATCTATAATTCATTGAAACTGAATGGGGAGAAGACGGAGGTGATGGTGTTTGGAGGAAAGGAGGAGGTATGGTCAGCTGATTGGTGGCCAGACTCATTGGGAGCTTGTCCTGTTCCTGCCCCTTCTGCCAAAAATCTTGGGGTCGTGATCGATTCCACCCTCAGTATGTGTCAACAGGTTAACAGAACTGTATCTACCTGTTGGGGTATCATTCATATACTGAGGAAGATTAGGCATTATCTTTCACAGCAGGCAAGGAAACAACTTGCTGTTGCCCTCATCGTCTCTCGGCTGGACTACTGCAATGCGCTGTATGCAGGACTGAATAAAAGTCTGCTGCAGCGCTTGCAGGTGGTCCAGAACGCAGCGGCCAGGTTTGTTCTGGATCTACCCTGGCGCACTTCGGCTACCTCTGCCAGAAAACTGCTTCACTGGCTTCCTATAGAGGACCGTATACTTTTTAAGACCATGTGCATGACCTACAGGGCCTTAGCAAAAAGTAGCCCTACTGGAATTGGATCCATTTTGTCCCGTTATAGTCCCTCTAGGAACCTGCGTTCCTCTAACAGACTCCTTTTATCAGTCCCTCGCATTCGGAGAACCAAATGGGGTGGTAAAGCCTTTTCCATCCTGGCACCTAAGTGGTGTAACGCCCTCCCACTGGAACTAAGGTCTCTTCCCACCCTTCAGTTATTTAGAAATGCCCTGAAAACTCGTCTTTTTGTGCGGACGTATTTGTAGTTGTGCTTTGCCTTATTTTTTCTGATCTGTTTTGGTAGGCGCCTTGATGCCTTCGGGTTTTAGTCGCGCAATACAAATTGTTTTTCATTCATTCGTTTTTTCATTCAGGGGCACTGCCTGGGTGATTTGATGAGTGCAAGGGTAGTGCCTGGTTGATTGCATGACTACATGGGGAGCACCTGAATGAATGGATGAGTGTAAGGGTAATACCTGGGAGATTGGATGAGCACATGGGTAGTGCCTGGTTGATTGTACGAGTGCATGGGTAGTGCCTGAGTGATTGCATGTGTGCATGGATAGTGCCTGGGTAATTGCATGAGTGCATGGGTAGTGCCTGGGTGATTGGATGAGTGCATGGATAGGACCTGAGTGAATGGATGAGTGCATGGGCTGTGCCTGGTGATTGGATGGGTGCATGGTTAGTGCCTAGGTCATTTTAAGAGTGCATGAATAGTGACTATGTGAATGGATGAGTTTACGGGTAGTGCCTGAGTGATTGCATGAGTGCATTGTTAGTGCCTGTGTGAATGCATGAGTGCATATGTAGTGCCTGAGTGAATGAATGATTGCAAGTGGAGTGCCTGGTTGAATACATGAGTACAAGTGCAGTGCCTGGATAGTTCCATGGCTGCATGGATAGTGCCTGAGTGATTGTATGAGTGCAAGTGCAGTGCCTGCATGACTGCAAGTGCAGTGCCTGTATAATTGGATGAGTACAAGTGCAGTGTTTGGGCAAATGACTGAGTACAAGTGCTATGCCTGCGTGATTGCATGAAAGCATGGGTAGTGCCTGAGTGAATGGATGACTCCAAGGGTAATGTCTGGGTGATTGATGACTGCCAGTGTAGTGCCTGGGTGACTGGATGAGTGCAAATGCAGTGCTTTGGTGAGTGGATGAGTGCAAGTGCAGTGCCTGTGTGGGAGGATGAGTGCAAGTGTGGAACCTGGGTGAATGTGTGAGTGCAATTGTAGTGCCTGGGTGAATTCAAGAGGGCATAGGTAGTACCTGGGTGATGTATGTTTGCAAGTGCACTGCCTGGATGATTGGATGGGAGCAGATGCAATGCCTGGGTAAATGGATGAGTGCCCTGGTAGAGCCTGAGTGATTGGATCAGTGTATGAGGTGTCTGGATGTTTGGATTAGTGCATGTGAAGTACCTGGGTGATTTGATAAGTGCAAGGGTAGTGCCTGGGTGATAGGCTGTGTGCATGGGTAGTGCCTCAGTGATTGGAGGTGTTCAAGAGTAGTGTCTAGTTGTTTGGAGGAGTGCATGGCAAGTCCCTGGCTGATTAGATGAGTGTATGGGAAGTTCTTGGGTGATTGGTTAAGTGCAAGGTTAGTGCCTGGGTGATTGGATGTGTGCATGGGTAGTGCCTGGGTGAATGAATGAGTTTATGGGAGTGGCTGAGTGAATGGATGAGTGCAAGGGTAGTGCCTCAGTGAATAGATGAGTGCAAGGTTAGTGTCTGAGTGATTGGATGAGTGAAAGATAGTGCCTGGGTAATTGGATGAGTGCAAGAGTAGTGCTTGGGTGATTGGGTGAATGCATGGATAGTGCCTGGTTGATTGGGTGAGTGCATGGGTAGGCCCTGGGCAAATGAATGAGTGCAGGGGTAGTGACTGGGTGATTGGATGAGTGAATGAGTAGTGCCTCAGTGAATGGATGAGCGCAAGGGTTGTGCCTGGGTGATGGGATGAGTGCATAGATAGTGCTTAGGTGATTGGGTGAGTACATGGATAGTGCTTGTTTGACTAGATGAGTGCATGGGTCTTGCCTGGGTGATTTAATGAGTGCATGGGTAGTGCCTGAGTGACTGGATGAGTGCATGGTATTTTCTGGGTGATTGGATGAGTGCATGGCTACTGCCTGGGTGACTAGATGAGTGCAAGAGTAGCACATGGGTGATTGGATTAGTGCATGGGTAGTGCCTAATTGAATGGATGAGTGCAAGGGTAGTACCTGGGTAATTGGATGAGTGCCTGGGTAGTGTAGGGTGATTGGATGAGTGCATGGTTAGTGTCTGAGATAATGGATGAGTGCAAGGGTAGCGCCGGAGTGATTGGATGAGTGCATGGGTACTGCCTAGGAGATTGGATGAATGCCAGGGTAGTGCCTGGTTGATTGCATGACTACATTTGTAGTGCGTGAGTGAACGGATGAGTGCAAGGGTACTACCTGGGTGATTTGATGAGTGCATGGGTAATGCCTGGTTGATTGGATGAGTGCATGGGTAGTGCCTGAGTGAATGGATGAGTGCATGGGTACTGCCCGGGTGACTGGATGAGAGCATCAGTAGTGCCGGGGTGATTGGATGAGTGCATAGGTAGTGCCTGGGTGATTGGATGAGTGCATGGATAGGACCTGAGTGAATGGATGAGTGTAAGGGTAGTGCTGGGGTGATTACATGAGTGCATGGGTAGTGCCTGGGTGATTAGATGGGTGCATGGGTAGTGCCTAGGTGATTGTAAGAGAGCACAGCCAGGACAAGGGTGATTGCATGAGAGCATAGGTGGTGCCTGGGTGATTGGATGAGTGCACGCATAGTGTCTGGGTCATTGCATTTGTGCATGGGTGGTGCCTGAGTGAATGGGTAGTGCCTGGGTGATTGCATAAGTGCATGGGTAGTGCCTGAGTGACTGTATGAGTTTATGGGTAGAGCCTAGGTGATTATATGAGCACACAAGTAGTGCAAGGGTGATTGGATGAGTGCATGGGCAGTGCTTGAGTGAATGGATGAGTGCAAGGGTAGTGCCTGGGTGATTGAATGAGTGCATGTGTAGTGCCTAAGTGACTGCATGAGTTTATGGGTGGTGCCACAGGGCCCGATTTACAGAACTAACTTAAGACAAAATCCTAAACTTACTACCATTTTCGTATTCACAGAAGGCACTTACTCATTTTGGTATTCACAGAAGACACTTACTCATTTCGGTATTCACAGAAGTTAGGAGTCCTAACTTTAGGACTACTAAATGCCTTTTGTGAATACCAAAAGTCTTAAAATTAGGATTTTTCTCAGTTTAGTAGTAGTAAAGTTGAGAAAAATCCTAATTTTAAGACTTTTGGTATTCACAGAAGGCATTTAGGAGTCCTAAAGTTAGGAGGCTAACTTTACTACTACTAAACTGAGAAAAATCCTAATTTTAAGACTTTCGGTATTCACAGAAGGCATTTAGGAGTCCTAAAGTTAGGAGTCCTAACTTTACTACTACTAACCTGAGAAAAATCCTAATTTTAAGACTTTTGATAATCACAGAAGGCATTTAGGAGTCCGAAAGTTAGGAGTCCTAACTTTACCACTACTAAACTGAGAAAAATCCTAATTTTAAGACTTTCGCTATTCACAGAAGGCATTTAGGAGTCCAAAAGTTAGTAGTCCCAACTTTACTACTACTAAATTGAGAAAAATCCTAATTTTAAGACTTTTGGTATTCACAGAAGGCATTTAGGAGTCCTAAAATTAGGACTCCTAACTTCTGTGAATACCGACATGAGTAAGTGCCTTCTGTGAATACCAAAATGAGTAAGTGCCTTCTGTGAATTCCAAAATGGTAGTAAGTTTAGGATTTTGTCTTAAGTTCGTTCTGTGAATCGGGCCCTAAGTGACTGTATGAGCACATGTGTAGTGAAGGGTGATTGCATGAGAGCTTGGGTACTGTCTGAGTGAATGGATGAGTGCAAAGGTAGTACCTGGGTGATTTAATGTGTGTATGGGTAGTGCCGGTTAATTGCATGAGTGCATAGGCAGTGCCTTGTTGACTGGATGAGTGCATTGGTAGTGCCTGGGTTACTGGTTGAGTGCACCAGTAATGGCTGGGGGATTCGGTGAGTACATGAATAGTGCCTGAGCGACTGGATGAGTGCATGGGTATTACCTGAGTAAATCAATTAGTGCATGAGAAGTGTCCGGGTCATTGGATGAGTGTATGGGTAGTGTATCAGCAAATGGATCACTGCATGAGTAGTGCTTGAGTGAATGGATGACTGTATGGGTAGTGGCTGGGTGATTGAATGAATGCATGAGTAGTGCCTGAGTGAATGTATGAGATCAGGGTAATGCCTGAGTGAATGAATACATGGCACTGCTTCGGTTATTTGATGAGTGCATGGGTGGTACCTGGGTGATTAGTTGAGTGCAAGGGTAGGACATGGGTGACTGGGTATATGTATGGGTAGTGCCTGGGTAAGTAGATAAGTACAAGTGTAGTGCCTGGGTATGACTGCATGGGTAGAGCCTGAATGAATGCATGACTCCATGTTTACTGCCCAGGTGATTGGATGACTGCAAGTGTAGTACCTGGGTGAATGAATGAATGCAAGTGGAGTACCTGGGTGAATAAAAGAGTGCAAGTATAGCACCCAGGTGATTCCATAACTGCATTAGTAGTGCCTAAGTGAAAGCATGACTCCATGGGTACCACCTGGGTGATTGGATGAGTGCGTGAGTAGTGGTTGGGAGATTGGATGAATGCCTAGTTAGTGGCTGGGTAATTGGATAAGTAGAACTATAGTGCCTGGGAGATGGGATGCATATATGAGTAGTGACTTGATGAATCCATCACTAGATTAGTGATTTGACACACTTAATATATTTCGACCTCCAACTACTGTGAATAATTATAAACAAACAAAAATATATGAGCCTGAATATTAGGCAACCAAACAACATACAATATATTTTAACCACAACTATAATTCAACATAGACTAATGTTTTACTGTTTTTGTTTACTGTTTTCAGCTTTCATACTTCTACACTTTCAACAGTGCTTTTTATGAAGCATCTTCTTTAAACAGTGGGGAAAAAAATCAATGGATGGTAAATAAAAAACAAATGTGCACAGTACATCATTAGAACTATGTCAAACGGTTCACTGCACTCACTACAGCTTTTTTAATACTGGCTTGCTGATAGGTTACTACCTTAATGAAAGCAATTATATGTTAAAAGTGTTTCTGATATTTTTATATCTGGTACAAAATGTCCAAGAATTATGAAGCAGTCTTCATTTTTGGATATCCTTTTGTAAACATCATCCCTGTTAGGCCAAATGATGTCTAAAATGTTCTTAGCCCATGTATGAAAAACATAACACATAGTTCTACACAGAAATTGCTGTAGCAGAAACAAAAGACGACGGGGCATATTATCAAGAACGACGATAAAATTATCGCCGCGTTAGCGGCAGGAAACTGCTGCTAAAGAGGCGATAATGGGCTTGATAATATGCCCTTGTGAATTCCCATAGCATCCCAGGTTAATATCAGAACCTGGGCTGCTACGGAAATTCACAAGGACATATTATCAAGCCCATTATCACTGCTTTAGCAGCAGTTTCCTGTCGCTAAACCGGCGATAATTTTATTGCCTTTCTTGATAATATGCCCCAACATTTTTAGAGTGGTGAAGAGACTTTTCACATGTAACTTAAGGCTACTGATATTATAGTACCTCTATTTACTTTTTATCTGTAGTAACACACTGTAGTCCTAAAATGTTTTATAAATTCCTTTCCTGCAGTTAAAAAGAGTCTTTCATTTCTGACAGCTTGCTGTGGACCATACACCTAATAGGCCAAATAATGTCTAGGAAACACATAATCCATATTTATGTCAACACAATACCACATTTTGTTTGTCCTAAATTCTCCTTAGAACTTTAGTTCTAGAAATAGCAGGTATGAGATTAGTAACTTTTTAGGTAGTCTTGATTTGAATGTCACTTGTAGGTCATTTCACTCTGTCCATCCTGTTTGACATCTTAAGTATTTGGTGTAGTGTCCAATGCTTATATTAACTCCTTCATGAAATATGATTGCTATAGTTGTGAAAGTTTTTTGAAATGGAAATGTATGTAGCTTTAAAGTTTGAGTATTTCAGTTCCTAATTTAGTTACAATCAATCTGCATCATTGTAGCATGACTATGACATATTTCCCATACCTTTGTAGAAACAACATTGAGCCAAGTGCTAATCTGCATTTTAGGCAGGGCATATCTTAATGGGTGTTGGTACCTACTCTAATAGTTCCAGCATTAACATTAAAAATAAATTATTGAGCATCCTGCTGAAGATTTTGAACAAACACTACTGATCCAGTGCAGTCATCTGTAAGTTTTCTAATTCCAGTAGCAGATTGTATAATACTTCTATCACTTCTTAATTCTTCAAGTAAACTACATAGTTGTGAAGACATTCTTTGATCTACCTTTTCTTTAATAGAATTTGTAAAATGAGGCAAATGGTATAGTTAAGCATGGGCGAATTTTGCAAATCTGGCGTTTGCGAATTTTGCGAATTTGCGAACTCGCAATCCGCAAAATCCGCAAATTCTCGCGAATTTGCAGATTTTTTTTTGGTGTTCGCAAGGATTTCTGCCAGTTCGCGAGGGTTTTGTACCAGTTCGCAATTGCGAACTTACATGTCGGCTCGCAACGGTCGCGATTATGTTGTTTCTACGTCTGGTTCATCATCACAGGTTCCCAGCACCCTCTGTTTCACCCCTGCTTCTCTGTTTCACCCATGCCACCCTCTGGTTCATCATCACTGCAGAATATGGGGGGAAAAAGCAAGCACACCTGCCCTGCTTCAACTGACATGAATTAATTTGGGGTTGATTTATTAATGTGTCACTGTTTTAAAATTCCAGTCTGGCACCTGCTTCCTTATCTGTAATTTGCTTTCTGTTGCAGTGCAATTTTTTTTTCCAGGACCTTTGTGGCCTACTTGTAGCGATTCTATGATCCGGCTGTGAGGGTCAGAGCAGGGTCATACAATTGTTGCAACTAGCAACTGAACTCTGGAGGGGCCCCAGTCAGGAAGCACTACAGGGAATGGTTACTAATGATGAATTTGAACTTTTGCACCTGCTGCTGAGTGCTTTCAGTTTAGCAAAACTCGTTTTTGAGCAGAACAGCATTACAGCAACTGTAATGCCCCAAACAAGCTTACTTGTGAAAGTTGATTTCTAATGCAAAAGTTATCCAAAGAAAGCCAAAAGGCCTCAAATCCAAAAAAGTGCAGGCAAATGTCAACCTGAGGAGTTATTCTCATAAAAATCATCAAGGTCTATGCTGCTTGCTCGTGGATTTCTTGTGCAGAATTGCAATTTTTGTAATTTCGCGAGTGCAAGATTGTTGCTGCCCGCCGCACCTACATGTTCGCAATTGCGAACTTACACTGCACGCCGCAAAATTGTATCACCAAGAAAAAAAAATCCGCTGCGTGGAATTTGCGGATTTTCGGTAAATTCGCGAGCGTTCGCGGATTGCGAATTTACCGATAATCCGCAAAATCCGTGAGCGGAACGGATTTTCCGCCCATGCTTAGGTATAGTCCATTTAACATTACATTTGCATAACTGTTCACTCCAGATTCATTATCAAAGTGATACACTTACATTTTCTCATTATGCTGTAATTTCTTTTCGTATGTCCTTGTTTTTTTCTTTCTATTCATCTTTCTGTTCAGCTCTGATAGACTGCTTTGATAGTTACCGCTTTGGACACATTATCGTATTTTCAAACAAATATACTGGCCTAAATGAGGAACATATTGACATTGTAACCGATTATAATCCCTTACACAGTTCACATAAACAATTACTATCTTCTCATTAAAGTCAATCAGAAATGAACCAGACAATGTTCTACTTCGATACAGAGCTACATATTACATTCTTTTTTGAATACACTATTACCAATATTAACAAGAGCTGTATCTACACTTTAACCTTGTGATTTGTGGATAGTTACTGCATATGCTAAAGACACTTGGAACTGCTTTCGCTGTGTATACAAGTCTTTTTACGAGTAGGAATCGTACAACGCATCTACCAATCTGAATAACTTCACCAACATCCTCACATTTGATGGCTAAGTATTCCATGTCCTTTTTGTTTTCATTATTAATACCTTTCATAACTTTATCCAATGCACCATTCACTAGCCCTTTTTCAACATTTTTGGATATCCTTTTGTAAACATCATCCCTGTTAGGCCAAATGATGTCTAAAATGTTCTAAGCTCATGTACGAAAAACAGAACACATAGTCCAACATATAAGTTGCTGTAGCAGATACAAAATATGTTTTTTTTAAGTTGTTAAAGTAACTTTCTACATGCAACTTAAGGCCTCTAGTATTATAGTACCTCCATTTACTTTTTATCTGTAGTAACACACTGTAGTCCTCAAATGTTTTTAAAATTATTTTCCCGCAGTTAAAAAGAGTCTTTCATTTCTGACAGCTTGCTGTAGACAATACCCCAAATTGGCCAAATAATGTTTCAGAAACACAGAATTCACATTTATGTCAACACAATACCGCAGTTTTTCATCCTAAATTCTCCTTAGAGCTTCAGTTCTAGAAATAGCTGATATGCGATTGGTAACTTTTTGGGTAGTCTAGATTTGAATGACACTAGTAAGTCACTTAACTCTGTCCATCCGGTTTTACATTTTAAACATATTGTGTAGTGTAGCAGGTCTCCAAAGACTATTAAGTGTTTTCCTTCAAAAAGCATGTCATAGACAGTTTTTCATTTTTGCTGCATTCTTAAATGTATAAAAGCTAGCATTACTTTAGATACTATGCTGACCTCATCAATAATTAGTAGCTTTAATTTCTTTAATACTCTTGCCACTTAATGACAAGCATCACCAGATAATTTGTTGTATTCTAATTTGTTGTTGTGTTTAACAGGCAGAATTATTAATCGATGAAGGTTAACTCCATTAATATTATGTCTAGCTAAGCTAAAATTGAAATCTGTTGTCTTCTGTAGATATCTAGTCAGTACTTTTATCTAGAAATGTTTTCCAGTTCCAGCTTGACCACTTATTTACGATAGAACTGGTTTATATGTAGAACATGCACTCTCTTTTTTCTCATACAGAAGTCCATGTTCTACTTTACCTCTCTTTACCTTTTACGTCTTCAAAAATGTCTTTCCGATCTGTTTTCAATTACTGTATTAGTTGTTCTACATCCACAGTTTCCTGTCTTACTTGCTACATTGCATTCTACACCTCATTCATAGCTATTGCAACTTCATTTTAAATGATTGTCTGTCCAAGAGGATATTGACCTCCATGTGATGATCTTTGACTGCTCTGAGAACTCTCTCTGGCTATCTCAGCAGAAATTGTTTCTTCGTGTTCAATCTCATCTTTCAACATTTGAAGATACACTGGAAACATAGAGCACTCAATGGTGTCTTTCACAGCATTAAATGAGTCTTCATAACAGTCAATTTCTCCAAGTGGCTCACTTTCCGATCACTGTGACTTGAACAACTGCAACAGGGCTAAGTAGAAAAACAATTTTTTGTCTGGAGATTGGGAACTTAGCTTTCCATGGTTGATTGCATTTCCTTTGTTATGTCTGACCAAACATCCTTCACATCCATCAAAAGCATATTTTCCTTATTCTATGTTTTTTTCACTATTATTTCTGTATGTATAATTTTGAAGTATTTCATACTGACACATTCTTTCTAGATGAGGACTCCTTCTTGGATAATATGTGTCCACCAGGTTAGTCTTCAATACATCTGTAATGTGTGGCTCAGATTCTGCAAGATATTGGATTTGAGGAAAATACTTCAGTACTCTATTATGATTATTAGCAAGCCCTAAACTTACGCATGGAACTCCTCCAGATTCAGAAAACAAACTAGCCGAGCTTAACTGGTCGGCACATTTATAAGAGCTGATCTCTCTGTGGGAAAGCATTTTCGAACTAAAACTGTATAATTTCTTTGTAAGAGTCTTTTCTGCTGAAATCTCCTCCCACATCTCCTTCATCTCGATTGTCTCTGACTTTGTTATATAAGAGGTGATGTACTGAGCAACAGCAATTAAATTATCTGCTACAAACTGTAGATCAATATTTGCATTCCACATCTTCTAAATCACCAGAATGCAGTTTATGATGTATTTTGAGCCTTCTGTTCTTCTGAGGTTGTATGCGTTCTTTGGTGATTTCTGTGTGAGAGTGTATCAGACGTCAAACAAAAAGCTGTTAACTCTTCCTTCTGAGATCACAGGTCATGAAAATCCAAAATGACATCTTGTTTAAAATGTTGTTTTTGATGTATATTTTCTACAACAGTTTTTGTCACAACTAGAGTTTGGGAATGATAGAACTTGTCTTAACATTTTGTCATCACTTTCGCTTGGGATGATGCTCTATGAAAGACAACACATACTCATCAGATTCTGTTCCAAACATTGGGGCATCTGTTACCCATAAAAGCATGTGAATATGTGGAGCACCTTTGGCTTGGTATTCTTTATGCCAAAATAAATCAGTCACTTCACGAGAGGTGGATTACTTTTGTTGAAGGTAAAAGCCATCATGGCTTGAAATCTGTGATTAAAATATCTGGAAATGTTTGCAGGTTCCAATTAGCAGAGTTCACCTGGTGCCTTTAGATCAATGTCTTTCATATTTGAATTTGCCTCTCGCAAGAATTGAGGCAAGTCATAGCATGCATACTGAGCACAACTGAGTGTTAGAAACCATTTAGGTGCTCCTAGATTTCTCAACATACATTTTAGTTCACTGTGACAATAATACCAATATTTATTGGTCCCACATTGACATACCATGAGATTAATCATGTTGTATTCCAGTTGATCATCTTTTCCATGAATTTTCTCAACAAATTCTCTTGCAGGTGGATTTTGCAGATTTACACCTGTTTTCAAAATGCGGTTTACAGGATAATACAATGTAGACAAATCACTTTCAAATAATAGATGAAACATATAAGGGATACATTGATAAAAAATTGAATCCTCTGAATAAAGTCTAGTATATCTGTACTTGGCTGTAGGTATTTGTACAGACTGATCATCGTACCTACCACCTACCTCAGTAGGAAAGAGCTGGGGGAAGCAGAAAACTTCTAAACTTTTTTCCCATACACTTAAGGGAGTTCCTTTTGCTTCTTTTAGTTGATATAGATCAATGGCATCACCAACAATGTATTTTGAATGTAGGGGATGGATGCTGTAATGTTCATAAATTTCTTCTAATCTATATCTATCCACTTTTTCTCTCTGGCCTGTTAATAATGGTGTATTGTCCTCCAGATCAGGGTTGAGGGGAGCTCGAGGAGTTGAACTCTGTAGAATTCCATGGAGTTACCAACAATCTCTGCCAAATTCCACAGAGTTCCGCACGCAGGCGGAGTACTGTATTGTTCACCCACCCCTGTTCTATTAGTCTGTTTCTATCAGCCTATACTATTCCAGGCGGCGATGGTGTTCCCACAAGTCTTACATTGTTGGCCCAGTGCCCTCTGAGGTGAAACCCCCGGGGAATGCATGGCAGGGACTGTTCAAGCTGGTTGTCCAAGAAGAGTCAAAGGAGAAGCTGGGTTCCTTAGACCACATGGCAGTGGGACACTTATGCTCTTTGATCACAGAAAGCCCCATATGCAGGTTAAAAAACAATGTGTAGAAGTGAAGGAGAGCTGGGCAAGTGAAAGGTGGTAGTGGGTGCACCAGAGGTGGGGAAAGTGCGCAGGACTCTAAGTGACATCAAAACAAGTTTGGCACCAACCCAAGTCGGAGGTTTCACGACAACATAAGCTACACTTTTTGCAATTTGTAAAGAAATGAGATTGTCTCCCCTTTTGAGTCGAGTCAGGTACCTCAAAGCTGCAAGCAAAGGAAGTAATCAGAAATATCATTTAATTACTACTGTCATGCTAGAACTGGCACAACTAGAAAGCCAGCAGCGATACCCTCCACAAATCAAGATAGGTTACAAAAAAGGAAAAAGAACCCACCCACTAAGGACGTAACTATTCCCAGCACTCTGGAAATGACAGCTTCCTAGTAACCCACTTCCGGAAGCAGGCAGGTCAGGGGAAGGCTCACCTCACACCTCCGTGAGGAAATTAGGACACCTTTGGAGCCCCCTCAGATGAAGCCATGTGTCCCGGGGCAGAGAGCTGGTCTTCCGCAGTACAGTGAGTACAATATTCTTGCTCAAGTACATGAAGCTCACCTGCGTAGAGCCTGAGGCGTGAGTCACGGAACCTGGTACTGAAATTAACAGTAGTGCTTAACTCCACTCCACTGGTTGGCAGAGTATTTTGTTGAACTCCGTGCTCCAAGTGGAGCACAGAGTGGTCAAAACTCTGGTAACTCCACCGGTGGAGCGGAGTTTACTGCACATGCTTACTCCAGATATGTGATATCTTCAAGAATTTCTGCATTTTTATAATATATGTTATTTTGTACCACTGTAGTTTCATTTTTAACTTCGCTAACATCTACTAACTCTGGGCATTTTTTTTAGTCTTGGCTGGGACACCATCTACTAGAAATGCAAGTCCCTCTTCAAAATTTCGCTGTACCCCTATAGTTTCAATATTTTCCTTAAAATCTAATGGCAAGTATACAACTCTAAATTTAAGAACTTTCTGGAGCTCAGTTGGAGGTAATTTTCCTGTCTTTGGCTCCATGCTAACTATAGCTTGAAATGGACATATAGACTGTATTAATATGGATTCATAAACATTCACATCTTTAAGTACTTCTGAAACAGGTACTGTTTCTAAGTTGTTGTGTTCTGTTCTCGCAGGCATTTTGTTTTACTCTAACTTATTATAGCAGTAATTACATATAACTTGTCGGGTGGACAAGTCAAATCGTCCCTCCACAAATAAATAAACAGCAAATTCAAACCACTTATTGTATTCTCGTTTTCAGTTTTAATTTTAATGTACAAATCAACATTACTCATGCTGAGCTGGACGCGCAGTGGGTGAGTGTAGAGGGCTTTGCCTCGAACGCTCGTTATTCCGTTTTTAAAGTTTTTTAATGACTAACTACTTGGCTGCTAATTCTGCTTTTTGCACTGTGAATGGGGCATTTTTGACGGGGCATTTCTATGTGATTGTTTTAACTAAATGTTATTAGGAAAAGGAAAGGATGTTTTAGTTTATTTTATCAGGAAAAGGAAAAAACTCTTACTTTATTTTGTGTTCGTCTGGTGCCCTCGGTCCTCCGCGGTTTTTCATTTGTTGCGGAGGGGCTTCCAGACACTCCCTACCACCTCAGGTGTTCTGGTGGGAGGAGTTTAGCACACTGATCTCTTCCGGACAGCAATATATTTCACATGCTGAGCCGGACTCACAGCGGGTGAGTGTAGCGGGGCTTTGCCTCGAATGCTTGTTATCCTGTTTATTAAGTGTTTTAATGACTACTTTGCTGCTAAATGGGCTTGTGTGGTGCCCTCAATCTGCCACGGTTTTTGGTTTGTTTTGCGGAGGGGCTATCAGACATTCACCCCCACCTCAGGTGTTCCGGTGGGAGGAGTATAGCACGCTGATATCTTCCGGCCTGCAAAATATTTTACATGCTGAGCCGGACGCACAGCATATGCGTGCAGCAGACGCGCACAGCGGGTGTGCCAAAGGCAAGCCCGTCTGCGTCCATCTGCATCCCGAATGCGGCCAGGGCCAGAAATGCTGCTGGTCATAGTCCAAAGTACCGCTATTCTAGAGATGAATTACTGTTGTTTAATGTGCAAGTAAGTGACTGTTATGATCACCTGCATGTAGATAAAATACTAGGCTTAGGGCCCGTTGTAGGTCACTAAATACCGGTCGGTAACGGCCGAATTCGGCTGTTACCGACCGGTATTTGGTGATTGAGATGTAGGGGTCATTATTTTACAGAATCGGTAAATTTACCGAATCGGTAAATTTACTGATTCTGTAAAATACCGAATCGCTAATTTTACCGATTCGGTAAATCCCAGATGTAGGTAGCACTGTTTACAGTGCTACAGGCCTTCAGAATTCAGTATTTTATCACCCAATACAATTGGGTGGTAAAATACCGAATTCAGGTGTACATGCACATCTGTGCATGTACACCTGTGCCATGTGACACACAGACATGCCCTTAGGGCATGTATGTGTGCCACATGGCACACAAGCCTGGAATTGGGGTGCTACAGGGTGTCAAAGTGACACCCCGTTCACCCTTGCAGGATTCAGTATTTACTGATTCTGTAAATACTGAATCGGTATTTCCCATTGATTCCTATGGGCTTCAAGGCCCATAGGAATCAATAGGAAACACCGATTCGGTATTTACCAAATCCATAAATACCGAATCTTACAGATTCGGTAATTCTAAAATAAGAATTACCTACATCTGCCCCCTTCCTATTTACCTACTCTTAAATATCGAATCGGTATGATTCGGTATTTAAGAGTAGGTAAATAGGAATTACCTACATCTGGCCCTTAGTCTTATGCTAAAAAAGCCTCTATGAACCTAGATATGAAGCCAGCACCACACTTACCCCCGACCAAGGCATAAAGGTAATCCAACTATGGGCCTTAGACCATTATGCAGTGGCCTGGTGAATGATAGGTCATTAGGAGGGAATGCCCTGCATATATATGATCTAATTTTAAATCATAACCTAAATGGCCTTCTTATCACAGAGACATGGCTAAAAGACTGGTCCAACCCTGACATTGTACAATCCCTTCCTCCAGGATATATCATATTCAGAAGAGATAAACCTGTACAGAGATGGGGGGCCTAGCAATTCATTGTAGGGACACTTTAAAATGTTCCACATTTCACATCACAGAGATTAAGGGAGCAGAAAGTCTTGGCTTCTGTCTCCAATTAGCTAGCTCAGTGGTATTTGCAGGAGCCTTGATCTATCGGCCACCAGGGGCCAGCCTTAAGTTTCTAGATACTCTTGGTGAAAGTCTCAGTGCCTTGATAGTTAGGTACTCAAACTTCACCATATTAGGGGATTTTAACCCTCACTTGGAAGCAGAGGACTCCCCAACCACAAAAAACTTTAAGGAAACAATAGAAACTTTAGGACGTAATCAGCTGATAACTGCCTCAACGCACAAGGCAGGGTATACCCTGGATGGAATTTGTACTAATTCCAACAATCTTTTAGTGGACGCCCTGGCTACACTAACCTAGTCTGACCACATGCTCATCCTATTCGGGATCGGACGTACCACCATATATACAGTAAAAAAAATAATCTAATCATATTTGCAAAATAACCAGGAGAAAATGGAATAACATTTTAGCGAACTCTGATCTGCACACTGGCAGAATTAGGTAAACCCACCCTAACAGGTGCTCCTTTGCTTGAAACAAATATTGTTAATGACTGGATGGCCGCACTAGCCAACAAATTGGTGCCACTGGCCACACTCAGCAGAGCCTCCCTCGGTAAAACCTCTGCTCCTTGGTTCACCCCTCAGTTTAAAGATCTGCAAGGCAAATGTAGAAAACTAGAGCGGAAAATGGAGGATGAACTATAATAACAAAGAGCTTATCATCTTCAGAGTAGCACTTAAAGACTATCATCTGAATATCAAACGTGAATAGAAGGCCCACTACACCAATCTTATTAAGCAGGCAGCATCTGATCAAAAAATTATTTTTAAAACTGTAGAATACTTCACTGATCCTAGGATGCTAGATCAGGAAATCCCCCTGCCACAAAAATGATGTGACCAGATGGCTAACTACTTTGATGAAAAGGTGGGAGACCTTAAAAAGGATTTTAAATGAACGGATATCCCATCTATAGAAAGGTACAATCAGGATCTAGAAAAAAGACAGATGCTAAACCACTTTAAGGAGATCAACCTTGAACAGTCCAGACATGCTATATCACATGTATATCTGTGTGATCCCTGGCCCCGGAAGATCCTATTAATCCAATAATGAATCAGATCATAAACACCTCACTCAGGCAAGCTATAGTACCGGATAGTTGGAAAAGTGCCTCTGTTAAACCCCTCCAAAAGAAACACCATCCAGATCCAACTACCTTGTCCAATATTAGACTCATCTCTTTACTGCCCTGCTTAAGTAAAATAACAGAAAAACTAGTAAACAGACAACTAAATGACTTTCTCCTACAAAATAACGTGTTGCATCCCAGACAATCTGGATTCAGGGCCGGTCATTCAACTGAGTCAGCACTGCTGCACACTTCGGACACACTAAAATTCGCATTGGATCATGGAAAGGTGGCAGTGCTGATTCTGTTGGATCTCTCGGCCGCTTCTGACACCATCTCTCATGTTATCTTGGGTGAACGGTTAAGAAAAGCTGGGATCTTGCATAAAGCGTTGGCTTGGCTAACATCATTCTTGGGGAATAGAAGACAAACAGTAACTCTCTGTAATTACATATCAATAGAGAAGCAGCTGCTCTCGTGTGTTCCCGGGGGCTCAGCCTTGAGCTCAACACTTTTTAATATATACATGGTGCCCTTATTAGACCTGGTGCAAAAACAACAATTGATAGACAGAATGCAGAACAATGTCAAACATTCTCCCCAGTACAGAGATCTGGGCCTAAATCCATCGTTTGGCCATATGAAATTGAGCCTTGACCCTGTGCCTCATGGGAACAGTCCAGCCCGAACTGCCAAGCCATGTCTTTCCTGGACCGGAATCAAGCATCCTAGCACCGGTTTCCGGCTATCAGCCGTCTTCAGCCAGGATAGCTTGACTCCAGTGGTGTGGAGAGCATGGGACTCACGTCTCAGCATACCCATCCCACTCGGGGTGAAAAATGCAAAAACAATTGATGGACAAAATGCAAAACAATGTCACACATTCTCCCCAGTACAGAGATCTGGGCCTAAATCCATCGTTTTTTTGCACTCCACACCACCCCAGTTCAGACATGGCCATATGCAAATCAGCCATGACCCTGTGCCTCATGGGAACAGTCCAGCCCGAACTGCAAAGCCATGTCTTTCCTGAACCGGAATCAAGCATCCTAGGACCAGTTTCTGGCTATCAGCCGTCTTCAGCCAGGATAGCTTCACTCCAGTGGTGTGGAGAGCATGGGACTCATGTCTGAGCATACCCATCCCACTCGGGGTGACAAATGCAAAAACAACAATTGATGGACAGAATGCAGAACAATGTCACACATTCTCCCCAGTATAGAGATCTGGGCCTAAATCCATCGTTTTTTTCACTCCACACCACCCCAGTTCAGACATGTCCATATGCAAATCAGCCTTGACCCTGTGCCTCATGGGAACAGTCCATTCCGAACTGCCAAGCCATGTCTTTCCTGGACCGGAATCAAGCATCCTAGGACCAGTTTCTGGCAATCAGCCGTCTTCAGCCAGGATAACTTGACTCCAGTGGTGTGGAGAGCATGGGACTCACGTCTGAGCATACAAATCCCACTCGGGGTGACAAATGCAAAAACAATAATTGATGGACAGAATGCAAAACACAGTCACACATTCTCCGCACTACAGAGATTTGGGCCTAAATCCATCGTTTTTTTGCACTCCACACCATCCCAGTTCAGACATGGCCATATGAAATTGAGCCTTGACCCTGTGCCTCATGGGAACAGTCCAGCCCGAACTGCCAAGCCATGTCTTTCCTGGACCGGAATCAAGCATCCTAGCACCGGTTTCTGGCTATCAGCCATCTTCAGCCAGGATAGCTTGACTCCAGTGGTGTGGAGAGCATGGGACTCACGTCTGAGCATACCCATCCTACTCGGGGTGACAAATGCAAAAACAATTGATGGACAGAATGCAGAACAATGTCACACATTCTCCCCAGTACAGAGATCTGGGCCAAAATCCATCGTTTTTTTGCACTCCACACCACCCAAGTTCAGACATGGCCATATGCAAATCAGCCATGACCCTGTGCCTCATGGGAACAGTCCAGCCCGAACTGCAAAGCCATGTCTTTCATGGACCGGAATCAAGCATCCTAGGACCGGTTTCTGGCAATCAGCCGTCTTCAGCCAGCATAGCTTGACTCCAGTAGTGTGGAGAGCATGGGACTCATGTCTGAGCATACCCATCCCACTCGGGGTGACAAATGCAAAAAAAAACAACAATTGATGGACAGAATGCAGAACTATGTCACACATTCTCCCCAGTACAGAGATCTGGGCCTAAATCCATCGTTTTTTTTCACTCCACACCACCCCAGTTCAGACATGGCCATATGCAAATCAGCCTTGACCCTGTGCCTCATGGGAACAGTCCATTCCGAACTGCCAAGCCATGTCTTTCCTGGACCGGAATCAAGCATCCTTGGACCGGTTTCTGGCAATCAGCCGTCTTCAGCCAGGATAACTTGACTCCAGTGGTGTGGAGAGCATGGGACTCACATCTGAGCACACCGATCCCACTCGGGGTGACAAATGCAAAAACAACAATTGATGGACAGAATGCAGAACAATGTCACACATTCTCCCCAGTACAGAGATCTGGGCCCAAATCCATCATTTTTCTGTACTCCACACCACCCCAGTTCAGACATGACCATATGCAATTCAGACTTGACCCTGTGCCTCATGGGAGCAGTCCAGCCCGAACTGCCAAGCCATGTCTTTCCTGGACCGGAATCAAGCATCCTAGGACCGGTTTCTGGCTATCAGCCATCTACAGCCAGGATAGCTTGACTCCTGTGGTGTGGAGAACATGGGACTCATGTCTGAGCATACCAATCCCAGTCGGGGTGTCAAATGCAAAAACAACAATTGATGAACAGAATGCAGAACAATGTCATACATTCACCCCAGTACAGAGATCTGGGCCTAAATCCATTGTTTTTTTGGTCACCACACCACCCCAGTTCAGACATGGCCATATGCAAATCAGCCTTGACCCTGTGCCTCATGAGAACAGTCCATTCCGAACTGCCAAGCCATGTCTTTCCTGGACCGGAATCAAGCATCCTAGGACCGGTTTCTGGCTATCAGCCGTCTTCAGCCAGGATAGCTTGACTCCAGTGGTGTGGAGAGCATGGGACTCATGTCTGGGCATACCTATCCCACTCGGGGTGACAGATGCAAAAACAACAACTGATGGACAGAATGCAGAACAATGTTACACATTCTCCCCAGTACAGAGATCTGGGACCAAATCCATCATTGTTTTGCACTCCCCACCACCCCAGTTCAGGCATGACCATATGCAATTCAGCCTTGACCCTGTGCCTCATGGGAGCAGTCCAGCCCGAATTGCCAAACCATGTCTTTCCTGGACCGAAATCAAGCATCCTAGGACCAATTTCTGGCTATCAGCTGTCTTCAGCCAGGATAGCTTGACTCCTGTGGTGTGGAGAGCATGGGACTCATGTCTGAGCATACCCATTCCACTAGGGGTGACAAATGCAAAAACAATTGATGGACAGAATGCAGAACAATGTCATACATTCAGCCCAGTACAGAGATCTCAGCCTAAATCCATTGTTTTTTTGC
Organism: Lissotriton vulgaris; assembly: GCF_964263255.1. Lineage (NCBI taxonomy): Eukaryota > Metazoa > Chordata > Amphibia > Caudata > Salamandridae > Lissotriton > Lissotriton vulgaris. The sequence goes on along the minus strand of NC_141689.1, from coordinate 1,114,118,550 downwards.
TCACCACACCACCCCAGTTCAGACATGGCCATATGCAAATCAGCATTGACCCTGTGCCTCATTGGAACAGTCCAGCCTCAACTGCCAAGCAATGTCTTCCCTGGACCGGAATCAAGCATCCTAGGACCGGTTTCTGGCTATCAGCCGTCTTCAGCCAGGATAGCTTGACTCCAGTGGCGTGGAGAGCACGGGACTCACGTCTGAGCATACCCATCCCACTCGAGGTGAGCTGCAGGCATGTGAGAAAAGAAGGGGAAATGATCAGTGACAGTGTGTCATGTTCCAACAACTATCAGGACAGTTGCAAGACACAGGTTCATTACCAAATGTATTCTCCCTCTATCCCAAACTGGGGTACACTTCACAAGGGCTCTCTGCATTGGCCAAGCAGATGTGATTGCATGCATTTATGAGGGTGTACAGGGTCCCTGATAATCTCACACACATGCAGGATGACTGTACTGAACCCCCTCTGTGGCTTGCACACATCTCTAGTCCCATGCATGTCTGGCCACTACATACATCACATATCGAGCTGTGTCTGTTCGTATAATGACTGTGTGCATGACTGGGCACAATTCAATGAGCATGTCCTGTGTACATATGTGTATGTTATTTGTGTGGCATCTGGGTAGATGGACTCACCAACAAAATATCCATCTACACATGTGTTGTTGTCATGTGCAATCATACAGGGCTGAGATAGTGCATAATCCTATTTCAGTGTGAATGAACAAGAGTATGGGCATAGTAAGTGCAGTGATGTGATCTCGCCTTGGTGTGCGGGCACTGGGCATAGCCTCTGGGTTCACACTGAGTCAGGCAACAAGGGCACACAGACACAATCAGCCGAGCAATTATTGTCCTGGCACCTGCATGTCCAACATCCTGTGGCTCTGTATGGCTGACAATGTAACACACTCCACTCAGACATACAACGCATTTTGACACGTTGAAGGTGTCTTCCTCAGGACATTACCATCTTGATACTAAAAATAAACAAACAATATTTAAAATATGTCTTTGTGCTAACCAGTTTATAAGGGTAAATACAGTTTGCTAGAGTATTTGGGCCAGTGAGTTGATAGGGTTTCATGATATACCGCATAACATTGGTTCATTTTATCTAACAAGTAGAGAGATAATGACAAAACATGATTACAGTCACATAAATCCTTTTGAAATTACATATAGTGTGATTAAAGCAAACAGTTCACATTTCATTTTGAACAAAGCAAAAGGAGAATGATAAGAATGGTACACAAGTGTTGAGAAAAAGAGAGAAAAAAAGAGGTGTTGTTTATTTATACCTTACAGATATTAAAATAGTCAGGGATTAATTTTGGTCTATTTGGTGGTATTAAATAAACTGACATATTATGTCACTCAAGGGGTATCTAACCAGTTAGGTATATTAAGTTAACTCAACATTAAATGATGACAAACAAAATGGTGGTAAAACTGGGAAAGATTGTGTGGGGAGGATTTCTATTGAGAGTAATTTGAGAATAACATCACATGTATGATGAATGGATGAAATTTCCTGATAAATACCTAAGGTACAGCTAGTAAATACTAACATGGTTCCCTGTGCAAATACATAGCATCAGTGTTACTAAAATTCTTAGTTAAATGTTTATTACTTTGCTGCAACTATAGCATTGCAATCTGTCTAGAGATGAAACTTAGATAAATGTTTATAGTTTTGCTACAGTTGCAGCATGGCAATTTACGCATATTGTTGCCTATCATGCGGTCTTTATGTGGAGCCGGGGCAACATGCCTTTTAACATCAAGGTCTCGTGTTGCTGTGTGCCGAGAAACGACCTTGCCAGAGAGTTATAACTCGCTGTCGAGATCAACAAATAACCATAGTTTAGCTGCAAAGCGTAGATTAATAGTTAGATGCTGCGGAAATTGTCAAATGATCTAATGTCTCTGTTGCAATTTACCTGTAGTGCAAAATGTATCAATCACCGGGACAATAATACTTCATGTCTAGGTCACAGTCCGGGCGGATGCAGGGTTCGAGCTATCTAGGAATGGGATAGCGGTGATGAGGGACTGCATACCAGAATTTTTTTTTGAAAGTTAACAAAATGGTACGTGGTTTTATTTCTTAATAGTTTTTACCTACGTTTAAAGGTTGGTAAATGTATCTAGCGCCAGGACAGTGATACTTCGTTTATGGAACACGGTCCGGGCGGGTGCAGAGTTTCAGCTATCTAGGAATGGGATAGCGGAAATCAGGAGCTGCATATCAGGACATTATTTCAAAAGTTAACTAAATAATGTGTGATTTTATTTCTTCCTAGTTCTTACCTGCGTTAAAAAAATGGATGACACGCTACAGTGAGAGAGTAAATCATCTATGGTACTGCGTGGCTTCACAGCCGAGTAGGATTTGGTCGCTTCAAATTACCGGCTATCTAGGATTAAAAATAATTGGCTTTAAGAAACAACATTGCGAATTACGTTACGAGTTAGTTATTCTGAACGGCGCAATGTTTTTATATTTCATACCTGTATTTAAAAGGGATGATGGCGTGCCGGAGCTATATTGTCTGGCATCTAGGAGTTCAATTGGGTGAATGTCGTCTGTGGAACCGCGTGGCTGCACAGCAAGTAAAATGAAGACGGGTTCAGATTTCCGGCTATCTAAGATAGAAAATAGCCGTACTTAAGGAACAACTCTACGAATCTCATTTACGGTTTAATTATTATGGATGGCGCAATGTTTCTTACCTGTGTTAAAGCGGATAATGGCGTGCCGGAGTTACGCGGTCTGGTTGCTGAAAGTTTAGTGAAGTGATTTGAAATGGTTGCACTGATTGGTTTATATAATGCACAATGTCATAGGTGGTTCTCATTAGTATTGCCTCCTTTTAAAGGTGTATACTATCGCAAAACGGTTGTATGGATTGTCAGGTTCACCTCTTAAAGGTATATTATCTCGTAATTAGTAGAATATAGGAATAGTGGAGCAATGGAGCAATATTGATGTATAACTAGATCTATAGTTGCTACATATTTGGTAAAATTTCTTTGTGTCTTATTGCGCTATATAAAGGATAGATATGGTAAAAGGAAGGGGGAAAGTAGATATATTATGATTTTACTTGATTAGGCTGTAGAGTGGGACGGGGAGGGAGGCGGGGAGGGGGAGGAAAAAAGGGGGGAAGGGGAAAAGAGAGGGGGGAGGGGTTTTAGGGCGGGATGGAATTTAGATAAAGAGGGGAGGGAGATGGAGGGGGGAGGGGCGGGGGGAACCGGAGGAAAGAGGGATGTGAGGAAAAGGGGGGAAAGGGGGAAGGGAAGGGAGTGGTATGGGTTTTGGTATAATAATTTGGCGCATTACAGGGGGGCAAAATTTTAGATAGTTAAATTTAGTTAATTGTGAAAGGGTACTATATTATCACATCAAGGTCCAATCTCTTTCTTTCTACAGAATGGCGTTCTCCGAGGGTAATTCATGGTTTAAGCCCTGGGTGAATGTCCCCAAGGAAAAGATCCAGAATACTTATTTTTTCTTTCTGATCTTATCGCCACCATTATTATTTGGCATATGGATCTTCTCCAAAATCCGCCATCTGATATCGGATGGAGAATGTTTGGATTCAGAAAAATGGTTGACCAGTGGGGCTGTAAGCTTACATGTTTTAATGGCGGACCTATGTTCTGTGAGGCGTGTTTTTATTGTCCTGCCTGGCAGACATGACCATTTTGCATGTGTGTGCCAGATTCCCTGGCTCGGCCCATGACTCGTACATCCTGAGGAACAGCATTGTCCCATGGATGATGGAAAATCTGCTCCCAGAGCGGTCTTGGATTGTGTGTGAGTATGCCTAATAATATTGCGTGCTGTGTGTGTGACTTGCTGCCCTCTGCCTGTGCAACATTGCAATGTGTGTTTGTCATTCCGAGGTGACTCTGCATATCCCATCCGTCCATGGCTGCTGAGCCCACTACGTAATCCCAGGACCATGGTTGATATGAGGTACAATGAGGCCCATGGCAGGACCCGTTGTGTCATTGAGTGGACGATTGGCCTGCTCAAGTCAAGATTCCGCTGCCTTGACAGGACTGGGAGTGCACTGTCATACTCGCCTGGGAAGGTCTGTAAGATCGTTGTGGCATGCTGTAAGCTCCACAACATGGCCATTCACAAGGGGATTCCCCTGCTCCTTGATGATGGTGAGGAGCCAAGGCCCCCGCCTGCCCAAGGACCTGAGTCCAGTGATGAGGACAGTGGAGAGGTGGAAGGAGTTGACATGCGTCAACAGCTCATCACCCCTACTTCACTTGAAGAAGGGTGACGAGGTACAACGTGTACTATGTATGGTGTGTTTGCTGTGGTCGTGAAGGGCTTTGTGTGGATGGTACAGACAGGTACATGTAAAGTCACCTGTGTGTGTGCAAATGTGGCTGTGACATGTCATCTGTGAACATATATGGGACTCAGTTTGTTGACACTTGTTGCACATTGTGTTGCCTGCTTGTTGACTCATGTAGATGGTTGGTGTAGTGTACTGTCTAGGATGTCACACTCACACCAGTGACTGTTGTTCTGTTGTGTCTCCCTAGGTACCTTGAAATTATCCATGCCTATATACTGTACATCTTTTGGATACATAATGGAAATTTTGAACACTGTAAATATTGAACTAAAGACGAAGCTGAACCAATTGAATTGTGTAAGGTATTTTATTTACATAGTTGACATGTGAGGGGTGCGGGCAGATTTACATGAAGGTGGTGATGTAGTAGTGAGTTGACAGTCATGGTAAATGAGATGTAAGAGTAGACACCACATCAATGTGGTGACCCAGTCCAACAGACAGGTGCCATTCACAAGGCACAATGGGGAAGGACAGTCCAAACAGTCCATGCAGTGGAGAAGAGGCATGCCATATGGGCTAGCTCCATGACTGGCGTTTGGCTGGTTCTTCGCCTCCAGAGACTCCCAGGCTCTTATTTGGACACCCCCTTGATCGCTTGGGTGGGAGGGGGGCCCTGCTGCATGGCCAGCGGTGTCTGAGGACTCACCCCTCTCTGTGGTCGCAGGGGAGGATGGTGGACTGTCATACTGCAGCATAACAGAGGGGGGCGGAGGTGTTGTTTGGGATGCAGGCCTGTCCCTCAGTAATGCCACTTGCTGGCCAATGAGGTCCACCATTTGTCCCATGCATGTGTCGATTGACCTCATCAGCAGGATGAGCTCTCGTAATAGTTCTGCAGACCGGTCACTTTGTCCCTGGACCTGTTCGTAGGCACCGATGACTCTGGTGAAGTGGTTCAGGGATGGTGTGCTAACCTCCTGAGGTCTGGGGGTAACCCTGACCCTCCCACTTGCCCTGCTACCACAGACCTGATGCCTCGCCACTGTGGGTCCACGCACACTCTCCCTGTCATCCACTGTAGTTGGTGTGGGCTGGTCAGCTACTGGGACAGGGATGGTGCTGCAGGTGGCACTGGTGGTGGTGGTGGTGGCGGCGGTGGGGGCACAGGCTGTAACTGCAGGGGTCTGCTGTGCAGTTATTATTGCAGCAGATGTGGTGGTGGGGAGGATGGGGGCCTGGGACCTGGTGCTTCCTGGCACACCAGATGGGACGGCCTGGAGCTGATCGTCCAAAGAATCCTGGGAGTCTACATCCGAGAGTCCATGTACTGGGGGTGGAGACTGGCTCTGCTGGTCATTGTCATCTTCAGCAGTGAGTTCTTGGTCACCTACGGATTAGATGGGGAATGGTCAGTGTTGTGCACTGTGCAAGTAATCTGTTAGCTGTGTGTCATCCACTGTCTGCACACTACACAATTGGCAGTTCATCAGAATTATTTGTAAGTGCAATACTGGGCCTCATTACATGATGCAGAGGTACATAAATGACTCGTACATCTCAGGTATCGATGCATTGAATGTAATTGGTGGTATGTGTAGTGATGCAGGCCTCCCTTCCACATACAGGCTTCACAAACAAAATGCCTACCTGTTAGTTAGTTTGGTGAACAATGCAATGGCTTCCATGGGTTCCTGGGTGGTGTGGGGGGAGGGCTCCATCTTGCTGGGATGTGATACAGGGGGCATGGTGGGAGTAGTAGTGCTGGCCTCCCTCCCACATACAGGCCTTCCAAAGAGGATAGCTACCTACCTGTAAGGTGAGGGTAGGGAATGCAATGGCTTCCATGTGTTCCTGGGTGGTGTGGGGGGGGGGGCTCCATCTTGCTGGGGTGTAGAACAGGGGGCCTGGTGAGAGTAGTAGTGCAGGCCTCCCTCCCACATACAGGCCTCCCAGAGGAGATGGCTACCTACCTGTTAGTTTGTTTGGTAAAGAATGCAATGGCTTCCATGTGCTCCTGGGTAGTGTGGGGGGAGGGCTCCATCTTGCTGGGGTGTGGGACAGGGGGCATGGTGGGAGTAGTAGTGCAGCCAGACTGTGTTCATGCTCCCATTGTTATATTGCTAGCTACATTTAGGTAAGTAAGGGCGAATTTGCGCATTTTAGTTTTTTTGCGTGTTGGCAGGGTTTTTTCCATGTTCGCGGGGTTCTTTGTGTGTTTGTGGGGCTTTTTGCGTGTTTGCGGGCCGCTTGCATGGCGAAGTTACCCATGCGGTCGTGTATGGGCACAGCACCCTCTGGTTCACCACTGCTACCCTCTGGTTCATCACTGCCACCCTCTGGTTCACCACTGCCACCCTCTGGTTCACCCCTGCCACCCTCTAGTTCACCCCTGCCACACTCTGGTTCACCACTGCCACCCTCTGGTTCAGCACTGCCACTCTCTGGTTCACCCCTGCCACCTTCTGGTTCAGCACTGTCACCCTCTGGTTCAGCACTGCCACCCTCTGGTTCATGACTGCCACCCTCTGGTTCATCACAGCACCTCTGGTTCACCACTGCCACCCTCTGGTTCACCCCTGCCACCCTCTGGTTCACCCCTGCCACCCTCTGGTTCACCACTGCCACCCTCTGGTTCATCACAGCACACTCTGGTTCACCCCTGCCACCCTCTGGTACAGCACTGCCACCCTCTGGTTCACCACTGCCACCCTCTAGTTCACGACTGCCACCCTCTGGTTCATCACAGCACCTCTGGTTCACCCCTGCCACCCTCTGGTACAGCACTGTCACCCTCTGGTTCACCACTGCCACCCTCTGGTTCACAACTGCCACCCTCTGGTTCATCACAGCACCTCTGGTTCACCACTGCCACCCTCTGGTTAACCACTGTCACCCTCTGGCTCAGCACTGCCACCCTCTGGTTCACCACTGCCACCCTCTGGTTCACCCCTGCCACCCTCTGGTTCACCACTGCCACCCTCTGGTTCACGACTGCCATCCTCTGGTTCACCACAGCACCTCTGGTTCACTGCTGCCACCCTCTGGTTAACCACTGTCACCCTCTGGTTCAGCACTGCCACCCTCTGGTTCACTACTGCGACTCTCTGGTTCACCCCTGCAACCATCTCGTTCATCACTGCCACCCTCTGGTTCACCCCTGCCACCCTCCGGTTCAGCACCGCCACCCTCTGGTTCAGCACTGTCACCCTCTGGTTCACCCCTGCCACCCTCTGGTTCATTACTGCCACCCTCTGGTTCACCACTCCCACCCTCTACCGAGACCTTTTGTGACGCAGCGGCAGCACAAAAGCTGCACCATGGTGCTGGGTATTAACAACGTGACGCATCTGAGAGATGCGTCACGTTGTAAAGCCCTGCGCCATCAGGAGGCGTTCCTGCGCAGGAACGCTTCCTAAAAGTGGCTGAGTGAAATCTACAAGAATTCACTCAATCATTTTTAGGCCAATGCTGAGTCAAAACCCTGCGCCTCCTTGAAGCAGGCGCAAGGCTTGATGCAGCATTGGGGAGATAGGGCCCCCAGAGCATTGCTGGAGCTGCGTCGCAAGCTCATCACAGCTCCAGCAATGCGCTGCTTTTATGGCACAGATATGTGACGCATCTGTGGTGTTTTTGCCACATGGTGCGCCGCATTGTAAATGCGGCGCACCATGGGTGGCGGAGCTGCGGCGCACAATAACTGGCGCATCCCTGGGGATGCGGCAGTTATTGTAAATCTACCCCTATACATTTAGCCAACGAGGGAGCACTTACTGATTAGACAGTAGAAAGTACTCCAGTTGAGTAGAGGTATTGCACAAAAAGGTGGCACCTTCGTGGACAAACAGGCAGGGCGGGATTCATTCTGCCCCCTGTTAGACTCGTTTTTTGTGCCTTGGTGCCCTCTGTTTGACTCGTTTTTCCCTTGTTTTTCTTCCCTTCTGCCCTCTGTTAGACTCGTTTTTCCCTTGTATTTCTGCCCTTCTGCCCCCTGTTAGACTCGTTCTTTGTGCCCTTCTGCCCTCTGTTAGACTAATTTTTCCCTTGTTTTTGTGCCCTTCTGCCCTATGTTATTCCCTTGTTTTTGTGCCCTTCTGCCCTCTGTTAAACTCATTTTTTGTGCCCTTCTGCCCTCTGTTAGACTCGTTTTTGTGCCTTTATGCCCTGTTAGACTAGTTTTTTTGCCCTTCTGCCTTCTGTTAGACTCGTTTTTCCCTTGTTTTCCTGCCCTACTGTCCTCTGTTAGACTGTTTTTTGTGCCCTTCTGCCCTCTGTTAGACTCGTTTTTCCTCTGCATCACCACATCGTCACTCAGCGTTACCCAGCATCACTCAGCACCACCACATTATCACTCAGCACCACCACATTATCACTCAGCAGCACCACAGCACCACTCAGCGCCACCACAGCATCACTCAGCGCCACCACAGCATCACTCAGTGCCACTACATTATCACTCAGCGCCACCACAGCACCACTCATCACCACCACAGCATCACTCAGCACCACCACAGCATCACTCAGCATCACCACAGCACCAATCAGCACCACCACAGCACCACTCGGCGCCACCACAGCATCACTCAGCACCACCACAGCATCACTCAGCACCACGACATTATCACTCAGCACCACCACAGCACCACTCAGCACCACCACAGCATCACTCAGCACCACCACAGCATCACTCAGTGTAGTGTAGTTCCTATATTCCCAATAGGCTCTGCGCATTGGAATAACATAAACAGCAGTGTAGACATAGGACTGAGGTCATCTAGGTCTCTAATGACTATGTTAGACTTAATTGGTTTTTGCCAGCTAGCTCAGAGGTCACTAGAAACTTTCTCGAATGAATAGGGAGGGGTTAACTTCCCTGATTTAGACAAGAAGGGATTAGATTATGACAACCATATAACATGACAAACCTGCTCCCCCAGAATAAGGAGTGAATCTCCAGAGTCGTGTGAAAACAATAGACAGCTATTTCACTCAGTCAATCATGCATGCTTAGTTCCACCAGAGTGCAGAGATATAGAGAGACGGGCTTTTTCAATAAAAGGTGTTATTTTACTGAGCAGTCTTCTTCCTCATGCAAGAGAAATGAATTGCCACAATTGCAATACTTATCATGAAGTAAAGTGCCTACAGTAAAAGGAGTATTATGAAATAATATTATAAAAACATTGATATGGTTGCTTAGCCATATGATACTTTAAAACGGATAAAATATTTACATACATTTTCAATAGCCCTCTGCCCCCTTCTGTATTTTCGCTCTTTATGTCCTTAGCGCCGGGAAACCTCAGGGTAGCTGCGCGTTCTACAAAAATAAATATAATAAAAAAAAATACATAAAAACATTGACTAATGAACTCAACCGGTGCTTTTAAGATACGCCTACCCCGGTGTACCTGACCTAAGCCTAATACGTGGGAAGGAGTAAGTAAGTCGCAGTTTTAAGTTAAGTTGGGTTTTTTGCCATGAATCTGAATCAAGAATTCTCTCTAAGGTTTGATTCATCTCCGTACCTGGGTTATAGAATGAAGGAGGTCTTGTATCTTGTTTCTCAGGACGTGATCTCCCAGTAACCTCCAAGGGTGACTGGAAACACCTGAGCCGGATTTCTCGGCGTGAGAAAAGGCAGCTTCTTCAGTGTGTCAAAGGGGAGGGGCGGCTTCCTTCAGCTCTCGCATCAGCTGGGCTTCAGATAAGTAGATAGCCGCTCTGCTCCACAAAACAGGTTTGTTTGCTTATGGCAAGTGTTGGTATATTTATACCTGGAAGGGGCCGTGTTTGACGTAAGGTTGGACATAAGACGTCAATAAAAGATGTTACTAAGAACTGACTGTTCCTTTAGTGCTCGCAGGAGTTCAATGACAAATCAAAACAAAGACATGGGGAATTCCCAGGTTGCTGAAGGTTTGGTGTGTCAAAAGAACTCGTTGTGCTCTCTAGGAATCTAAGGAAGTAGCCTTGCCGTATTTGGGCTGCGTGGGCTATGGCTGAATATGGGTAAGATTCGTATGCCTTCATTAGGACATGATTTATCATAACCGCATAAGGGCATGAATCAGGAATATTTCATTAGGGTCCTAGATACATTCACAACATCAGCACCACCACAGCACCACTCAGCACGACCCCAGAATCACTCAGCACCATCCCAGTATCACTCAGCACCACTACAGCACCACTCAGCATCATGACAGCACCCCTCAGCACCACCACAGCACCACTCAGCACCACCCCAGCATCAATCTGCGCAACCATTCAACAACAACTGGTTCAAATATGTTCTCTCAATGTTTCAAACTTTATTACAAATGTCACAAAAAGATGTTAATATTTCACTTCTGTTCTTGGATTTTCGTCACAATAAAATACACTGAACATAATCTTCACAAAAGTTATTTACAAAAGTTTAAGCTATTGCCATTATAAATTAAAATCACTTTTATTTAAGTATTAATTATTCAAAAAAATTAAAAGCCATTGTAATTTGTAATATCAATACAGCTAAGTCACATAAATACAAAACATGTTGCATTACAAATGCTATAGGTGTCACATTTGCGAAAGTTATAACTATTGGCATTGTAAATGACAAAGCTATTAATTTAGCTATTTTCAAAACCAACACATAAATAAAAAAAATGGTCATTTACAAGACCAATAGCTCAAACTTTCCTAATGTGAGACCTATTGCATTGCAAATGCTTGTTTTTATATCTGTCAGTGCTTCCTGTTGCGGTTTAATTTTCGTGGCAGGCGCCTCATTGCCTACTTGGAACTATTCTCTGACCCTGCTTCAAGGGTCAGAGAAGGGTCAGAGAATAGTTGCAAGTAGGCAACGAGGCGCCAGGAAGCACTTACAGGCTTACAGCAGCAGGTACCCAAGTTGAAGTTAATTTCTTTGTAACCCTTTTGCAAAAGGTTACAAAAAATTAGCTTAAACTTTTGTACCTGCTGCTGTAACCCTGTAAGTGCTTGGCTGAAAATTCGTCCCCGCTGATTCGCGGATTTTACCGCGATTTCGCGAGATTCGCGGATCGCGACATCGCGGAAAATCCGCAAATTCCGCGAGCGGAACGAATTTTCAGCCCATGCTTACATTTAGGGTACATTGGAGTAGGTGTCTATTGGATCTGTGAGACAGGTTTTTGTTGTGAGTGTGTGGTGCAGATGGATGTGATTTGTGTGGTGCGGTGTGCGTTTTTGGATGTGCAAAACAATACATATCAGTGTGGGGGTTGACATTTGTTTGTACTTACCAGCCTCAACTCCCCCGTATACTCCTGTGAGACTCTCAGGATGCAGTATGGCAAGCACCTTCTCCTCCCATGGTGTGAATGCCTTCTGTGGGATGGGAGGGCCAGTTCTTGCTCCTCCTCTCTTTGACAACCCTCTTGAGATCATGCCACCGCTTCATGATCTCTTTCTTGGATCACGGGGTGGGCCCTACTGCATTGACCCTTTGTACTATCCTTTCCCACATTTGAGTCCTTGTAGCTAATGGTGTCTGTTGTACCAGGCTACCAAACAGTTGTGGTTCAACTCTGACTAGCTCATTTACCATGACTGGCAACTCACTCTCTGTGAATTTGGGCATTTTCTGTGATGCCATGGTGTGTGGTGTTTGAAGTGTTTTTTGGTGCAGGGGTGTGGGTGGTGGGTGTTGTGTTATGTGCTGGGGGATTGTTGGTGCTGGTGTGATGGTGGTGGTGGTGGTGGTGGGAGAGCTGTGTGGATCAAATCCTTGCAAAGTACACATGTTCTGTTTTATGCTTGTGGAAGCAAACATACGGAAAAGATATAGCAATTGATTGTTGATGAATGCTACAAACACTACTACAAGTACATTTGTACACAGGAGCCTATCTACACCTTCCTTGCATCTATTCAGCAATTTGTTCCTCAACATTTCTAGGTAGCATTACTTTCTTTGGAACAAGAATACAATTTTTCATCTCATAACATCGTCCAGTTTCATCAACTACATTCACAAATGTGTTCTCTTGGAAGTAGCGTTCTTCATTGAAAAAAGCCTCAGCACTTGAAGTATGTATCCATTCACCACTAAAAACTTAGCAAAAGTTATTTCTATTAACAAGCCTTTTCTTGTGGCTGTCTCCTCATAGACAACACTATTTTGTCCAGTGTCCTAATTCTGTTTAAAACCAAGATAAATAGTTTTCTCTTCACAGCAAATGCTTTATCAACTGCACCTTCAACATATTCCTTCTAACTGATTGCTTGTGTTCTTCTTTTTCATATATGCTAACAAATAGCGAACTATTATAGTACAGAACATTCTACTTCTGAATTCTGTGTACTGCTTCTGCCTTCGGGTTAAATTCTCTCCTTTTTTCAATGACTTCTTACATTTTACATCCGAGACTTTTTGTGCTTTAGTACTCTGTGCTTTAATTTTCTTTTTTTTAACTTCTTTTTGCACATTTTCTAGTTGTGCACAAACAATTTTAAGAAATGTCTTGGTCTTCTTACCAGCAAGCCTCTTCTCTTTCACCATCTTTTCTGCGTTTTGCCCCTTTTGTTTCTTAGTTCTAAGAAGACACTCTATTTGTTGTTGCCTCTTTCTTCTCTGAGTTTTTGTTGGGATGGTAATTCTGTATAGATAATTTTTTTTTGTCCTCATATATGCCACCAGTAGATATTTGCTCTAAATAGGCGTTCTTCAGGCCACTAACACAAACCTTCCTTTCCAACCCTTATGTTTGTGGATAGCCGATGAAGATTGCCCAGAGGTAGGGTTGTTACCCGTCCAACTCCCTCTCACGATGATTCTTGCTACTTAGGGATGACAGGACCACATAACCTCTGGCATAATCATTGGACTATTATTTTTTTATTTCTCACTCCACGTATTTAAGGCAGACCATAGATTAACAGACTTCTCCCCTCCACATAGTGTATCAAATCTACTCACCGCCATGATGTTTTTAAGGCAATCAGCAAATTTTGGAGGTAGTTCCGACTTCCACTCTTTACAGATCTCTCTTCTGGCAATGACTACCACATAAAAGATAAACTGTGATATATAGCTGTTAATATCATAATCAGATTGGAGACCAAAGAAGACTAATCTGGGAGTACATATAAATGGAGATAACAATACCTCTTCCAGGAAACCACACACTTGTCTCCAGTAGTTTCCTATTTCTGGACATTCCACAAACATATGTGTGTCATTTGCTTCTAAAAGCTTACATCTAGGACAAGAATATTGTACCGTTGCCATTTTAGAAAGTTTCGCTGGAGTCCAATAAGCCCTGTACATTGTGAATATGTGGTTTCTTCTCAGGTTTGAAGGTTTAATAATTTTTTGAGACATCATAAAGGAATCTGTCCAAAGTTCCACTAAATTATCCGAAATCTGAACTGTGGAGGGATCCCATAATTTAATGATTTCTGCTTCCAAATTATCCTTACTTCCCAATAGAATTTTATACCACTGAGCAGTCTCCCCCTTCCTTCCCATGTTACTGCTTATTAATTCCAACAGGGGGCTCTCATCTTCTGTATTCCAATTTTGACTCCCCCACCAGGCAGACAGTTGGTAGAACTTAAATCTTGTGAGGGTACCCCCGGTTAAGCACACTAGGGCTTCCCAATTTAATAATGTCGAAGCGTCACAAAGGTCCCCCCATTTTGAGAGACCGGCTCTCCTTAATGGAAGAGCTAAATGATCCATCAAACATTCCGTGGTGCCGGGGGAGTCCCAAATTGGGGCTCGGGAGTGATAGTAGTGAATACCTAATATTTTTCGGATCTGTTGCCAATTATCTAGGGCTGTTTTCAAAAGCTTCAGGCGAACTTTTTAAAAAATAATTTGATCACCAAACTTAAATAAAAAAAAATCTGCACTATGTGGAAGGTCTAGTAGCATAGCCTGGAAAAGTCTGCCGTGAGAAGTAAAATCCTGCTTATTGGCTAGGAATCTAACATTTTTGAATTGGAAGGCATAGCAATAAAGAAGCAAGTCTGGAAGTGCCAAACCACCAAGTTTTAATCCTCTCCTCAGCTTCTTCCAAGCAATCCTGGGAGTTTTTGTAGCCCAGATGAAGGAACCTATCCTTCCTTGCAGGTTAAGAATATCTTTTTTATTAAAAATGAAGGGAATGGAATTAAAGAGAAACGTAACTTTTGGCAAGATTATCATTTTAATTAAGTTTACCCTGCCATAGATATTTAAAGGCAGGGTGTGCCACCTAGTCAGGAGTTTTTTTACCTCTTTTATTACAATATCCCAACTGGTCTTAGGAGTATCTTCCAATTTTTGAGTAAGTTGGATCCCTAGGTACCGGATCTTAGATTTAGCTTCTGGGATAGGGAAAGGATTGTTCCAGGACATAATATCAGTTTTGTCTCTGTTAACACTATACCCAGATACTGCACCAAAATCCTCAGCCAGTTTAAATAATCTTGGTATTGCTTCCACTGGGTTCGAGTTGTAAAGGAGAAGGTTGTCTGCGTATAAAGCTGTCTTAAGTATTAGATCTCCTATTTTAAATGGTTTGATTACTAAATCCTGTCTTAGGGAACAAACAAAAGGCTCAATGTATATATCGAACAAAAGAGGAGACAAGGGACAACCCTGCCTTGTCCCTCTGAAAATGTTCAACCAATCGGACAGACTACCATTTACCAAAATCTTAGCTCTCGGTCCCCTATATAAAGTTTCAATTCCCTTGACAAAAATCAATGGAAAGCCAAATTTCTTCATCGTCTTCCATAAAAAAAGCCAGTTCACTTGATCGAACGCTTTGGCCGCATCTATTGCGACGATGGTGAGCGGGATCTTCTTCTCAATTGCAAAGTCTATGGCTCCGGTTACTTGGAAGGTAAGTTCATTTAATTGGCGGCCTGGTATAAATCCCCTCTGGTCTGGATGGATAATTGATTTTATAACTTTAGCAAGTCTAGACGCCAAGATACCAGAATATATTTTTAAATCAGAATTTAGAAGCGAGATGGGACGGTACGACTCAATTCTTTCCGGATCTTTGTTTGGTATAGCTATTAAAGAAATTGTGGCATCTAGCCAAGAGGACGGTATTTGTTCTCCCTGAATGAATATTTTGTTGAAAAGTTTCTGTAATGGAACTAAAATTTCTTCAACGATATCTTTGTAGACTTCTATCGGGAGTCCATCAGAACCAGAAGCCTTATTTCAAGCCATCTTTCTCAGCTGAGACCTAATCTCTTCCTCTGTTATCTCCTTAACCGAGGAAGCTTTATCTATGTCACTCAACTGTGGCAAGTCTCTTGAAGTCCACCAGTTATCCAGTTCTCCCACCGGCCGATTGGTTTTCTCTTGATAAAGTTCTTCATAGAAAGATCTAGCTTTCCTATTAATCTCTGTATCATCTGTTAAAGATACCCCGGTCCCCCGCTGTATCAAAGATTTAATAGTGTTCCTACTTCTATCCGTCCTGGCCTTCCAAGCTAGCAAAGATCCACCTTTCTCTCCATATTCAAAGTTGCGTAACTTACTTACTTCCCATTTCTCTTTAAGTATTTTTTCAGCTCTTGTTCTGAAGTTTGTTTGTAGTTCTAATATTTCCTTCTCAAGTCTTGGGATACTGGTTCTATCATCCAAGGCTGCGGAATAAAGTTGCTGTTGTTTTATTTTAATTAAGTTAAGCTCTTGAATGTCTTTTTCTTTGTTAAGCTTCCTGTTTAAAGTCATCTGGGAGCCATATATTCCTCTTATATAGGACTTAAATGTATCCCATATAATATAGTCTGAGGCGGTATTATCATTAAACCTAAAAAATTCGATTGAATTTTCCTTAATTTTATTCTTAAACTCTTCATTGAATAAAATGGTCCTGTCTAATGTCCACCTATATTCTAAGATGTTATTTTTGAAATTTATGTTTAGCTCAACCACAGAATGATCTGACAGACCCACTGGAATGTAGGAAATAGATGAAATATTTGCTAAAAAGGATTGGTCTAACAAAAAGAAATCTATTCTTGAAAACTGGCGGTACTTTTTACTATAAAAGGAATATTCTCTTTGGGTACCATGTTTAACTCTCCATGCGTCACGCAATGTATAATCTTTCATGATACTCTTTCGAACTGTGAGGGATTTTTTTGGAGAATTATATTTGGCTTTCGAAGTGCGATCTACTTGGGGATCTAATAATAAATTAAAATCCCCCACTAATATGATAGGAATTGTATGCTGTAGCATATATTTTTCTAGCTTTTGTAGGAAACAGGCATTGTCTTCGTTAGGGCCATAATATACCCCGCATAGGAATTTAATATTACCTATTGAAACAACTGCAGCCAACCATCTTCCTGACTGGTCTGTACTCCAGTCATACACTCTAATCCCTTTATTGGCGCTTACTACTATTGCTACCCCTCTGGTAACACCAGTTTGTTTTGAACACAGAATTTCTTGAACCCATTTATACCTAATAAATATTTTTCTACACTCTTCTGCCTCTAAATGAGTTTCCTGAAGAAGGAATATAAAAGCTCCAGTGTGAGAGAACTGAGGCTGGCGGGAGGGAGTGAGGAACATGGCGGCAGCAGGCTAACGGCTGCTGCGAGGCTCTGCACCTAAACACCCCGAGATGAGCGTTTTGGCCGGTCTTTTTTGATTCGAAATATGGATAACCGCATTTAACCTCTTGGCTGCTAATGACAAGGGTAACTCGTCATGCACTTTTCATTGATTTCAATGGAAATTAGATGAATAGTAAAATATTGCCTTAGCAGCCAAGAGGTTAAATAAACGGTGAGGCGGATGATTACTCTTTTATTGATTTTCGTTGTACGCCGCTGAGTTTTTCCCCGTTTTTTTTTCTTTGTAGATTGGGATCACGGTGGATACGGAGGCGCTAGGACCCTGCGCTGGGATCCGGCCGTGATGCGAGAGCGCGAGCAAAGGTACGCAGCGGAACAAGGTACCGGACAGCTGTACCGAATTTTGAGTGAGGAAAGTTGTGGCTCACAAACACAACACAGAAGCAGTAACTGCTCATTTGCAGTGAAGGGGGCAGAACTTAGGAGACTCGGGGTAAGCTGCTGTGACATATGGATGCGTTCGAGATTTGCATTTTTGTATCGAGTGAGTGCCCCAGTGTGTTGGGGACTTCTTTTCAGTAGTTGTATCTAGAAGTGGCATAGAGGCACTTAAAGGGGGCGATTGTATGGAGGCAACCAGAGCTATAATAGATCCCCCAAACGTTAAAGTAAGCTTAATAGAAGCCACTAAGATAGGAGAAACGATAGAGGGGGCCACTTTAATCGATCATCCTACAGAACAACCACTAAAGCAGGTTACCACTATTAAGGAAAAAAGAGGAGAAGTAAAGAATCGTTACCAGTTACGATCAAAACAAGAACTTAAGAAGAAGGGAGTTCTCAATTGCACTGATTCTGCCGAGAGTAGTGGTCCGATACCCATTTCTCCCCACAAACAAAACAGGAAAGGAGGGGCCAAGAGAGGAAAGACGTCCAAAGGGATAAAGTACCTAGAGGGACTCCCTCTTTAAAAAGTTACTTTAGAATAATGGAACAGGCTTTGAATTCTAAAGAGAGCACTACAGGAACTATGGGGGCATATACAGGCTCATTTGGAATTGAGAAGCCCACAATAGATGAAACTACTAAGTCTGCTATAGCATCAGCCCCCTCAGTTCTATCTTCATTTCCCTTAAGCAACAAGTATGCTATTTTGGACTCAACTCATGCTGGAGGAGGATTAGGGGCAACCACACAAGAAACTTCAAGGCAGAATCTAGAGTCAGCCACAGACATTCTACCGAATGATGTACAAACGATACAAACAGTTCCCCCTTCCTTGGAAGAATTCGTGACTATGAATTCAGTAGAAATTTCCTTAAATAGTACTGTCAGTACACCCTTGCCTCCACCTAATTTAGACTTGGGAAAACACGGCTCAATTCTACATCTTGATAGTGCAACTGGAATATATGGAGCAGAAAAAGAAGAGGATAGACTTGGTTCCCTATTTCATGCACTAAGAGACGATCTATTGGGAAAATTTGAGATTTCTGAGACGAATCAGAGAGGTTTACACGATAGATTTGACCTTCTGGAAGCCAAAATTGAAGGTATTAATGCCAGAACCAGTGTCCTAGAGGGTAAAGTGACAGCCCTCTCAGAGACCTCTAAAGGAAACTCTAAGGATATAGAAGCCTTAAAAGCACAGAATCGTACCTTAACAATGGATCTGGAAAGGTTGGAAACCCAAAGTCGACGTAACAATCTGAGGATCCTCAAAATTCCTGAAGGGGTAGAAATTGAGGACATAAAGGGGTTCGTGTGTAGATTGTTTGTGAAGATATCTTAAAGGATCGACCTGATATCAATCTGGAAGCTGAGATCCAGCGAGTGCACAGGGACCCATTTAGGCTACACCCTGATCGTAAAGCACCTAGAAAGATTCTGGTGTATTTTCAGACGTATAGTGCCAAAGAATTGATCCTCAGTAGATGCTTGTCACGTACTTCTTTACATTTCCGGGCTAACCCCTATCAGATAAGGTCAGATATAGGTGGAAAAAACGCTCAAAGACAGTGGGAGCTTGGCTCTAGGATGCCAGGATTGCGTTCAATGGGGGCGCAGGTACAAATGAAATTTCCAGCTCTCCTCAAAATAATGTGGAATAATAAAAATGTTTACCTGCTATTTCCCAGAAGAAGTTGACGATATACTAGTCAGGATGAGAGAACAGAAAATATAATTACATCATTTTTTAAAATTAATTCCATCAGAGAATGGCTAGATAATAAAATGGGGGAGCAAGGATGATGGTGGGGGAAATAACAAATAAAAAAAAATAAAAGAAGGTTGGGGAAAAAAAAGAAAAAGAAAATGATAAAAAACATGGAACAGAGATTTGAGAGCACTTTATATAGGGGGAAAAAAATAATAAAAAAAGGACCAATGTTTAGCTACATATATGTGGGGTGTCAGGGGTACAGGGCCTCCTAGGGCGTAATTGCGCCAATCAGGAGGGATGGGTTCCTTGGGGGGAGGGTGGGGAGGGTTCACTGGGGAGAGGGAAAAAAACAGACAAAAATGTCCTCATTTGCCATAAATCTTTATTCTTATAAATGTAAATGCAACTATAGGTTACTATGGTCACTAATGGTTGTATGTGAAGGGGTAGCTATATTTCATGATGAGTTTGTCTAGTTGTAATAAAATCCTTTCCTGGAACTTGAATGGTTTAGGGAGCCGTAAGAAACAACAAAATATTTGTAACTTTCTGAAAAACACTGGAACTTCAATATTCCTTCTTCAGGATAATTAGATATTGATGCCTGAAAACAAAAATAGAATACTACATTCATCACTTACTTATATAGTATCACATTACATATTTTCTTACTTATATAGTATCACATTACATATTTTAACTATTTAAACATTTAGTTTATATGAGATTGTATAGCTTAGGCAATCTGGAGACTCAATTTGTTCACTTTTAAGTTTTTAGCACCCATCCTATTTACTACTGATGTTATTGCTCAGTTATATGTATGGGTGAGTAAGAGGTTGCTCACACAGCTACTGACACACACAGTTACTCACCCATAGAGTTACTCACACCCTCCTCACTCACCCATTAACCTGCTTACACAGACATTAACTTTAAGGAGCATAGTCTATTTACTACCTACAGCCTACCTCAGTGTAGAAGAGTAGCTTGAAACTTGAGAAGGTCTTTACAAGTTAGACTTCAATGTTGCAGTTTTTTCACATATATGTCATAACAGTGTGAGTCCCTATCAGGAGTTCATATTTCATGCGTATGTATGTTTATTCATAAATGGCCATTTATCTTTGTGATATCTAAGGTCCTCTAAATGTGTCTGTAAAATATTGAGCTATTTAAGTATGTGAAAATGCCTTTATTAGAACAACATTCAGTTTGATTTGGGATAGGTGTCCTTAGGTTCTGTTGAGTCACTTATTAATTTATTTGTGTGTGTACCCACAGGCCTAAGTATTTTTGTATTTTCACTTATCTGTATATGAAACGACTTAATCAAACGACTCTTTGATAAAACTATATTTTTCTAATACACCTTTGTGTCTGTTGTTCATATGTTGTCTATATGTTTTGACCTAATAGAGGCCCTATATCCAACCAAAAATCACTGTGCTTAATCGATTGTTGATAAGGAATATTGATTTATCCTTTTAAATTACTTTGAATTATCAAATACTTTCAAAACAAATTCCCTTGAAGGCATCTTTACCTTTCTACTGAATATATATTAGGCACACATTTTTATATGAATGCATATAACTCACTGAAACATCCAAGTGCATCTTTTACTTTTTAAGTAAATAGATCCCTGTGCTATGGCCTACCTACAATCAACCTTATTGTTCATTTAATTGTGGTGCAAGAACAGTTTACACCTTGTCTAGCAGTTTTAAGTGATAAGACACCTCTACCAGTAATACTATATGCCCAAGCTTAAGTATACCAGGTGTGAGACATAATGCAAGTGCTACTTGTCTCCATGGTAAACTTAAAAGTGTCATTTGTTTAGCAGATATCTGAATAAGTGTTTCATTTCCTATCTGGGCAGTGATTCCTTATGTATGTAAATGTATTACTAAATCACAACCTCTCTTTATGCCATTGTCTAAATGTGTCAGAAAAGGGCCTGCATAGATTGACTCCTGGATGTACTAGTGAATATAGGGTTATGTAAGTGTGTAAGATCCTGCCTTCATTACCCCCAAAATATCCATTAGTTGTGTCTGTCTGTGTGATTGAATCTTTTTAGGCTTGTCTACTCTAAATACCTCACTAGGTGTTTCATTGTCTGTCAGCTTTTCTACCTAGGTAGCACAGAATCAAGTCTGGGTGTAGGCTGGATGTATAATTGGGCACATAGGGTTCTATGAGTGCATATAGCTCACTGAAATTTCAAAGTGCATCTCTTACTTTTTAAGCAAATAGCTCCCTGCACTTTGGCCTAGCTACATCCTACCCTTATGTTCACTTATATATGGTACAAGAACACTTTACACCTTGGGTATCACGTTTAGGTGATAAGAGGGCTCTACCAGTAAAACTACATAACTACCCTGAAGTATACCCGGCCTGAGGAATAATGCAAGCACTACTTGTCTGCATCTCACTTGTTTTGCACACATGTGAATGAGTGTTTCAGTTCCTATCTGGGGCTGTGATTCCATATGTATTTAAATGTATTACTGAATCTCTGCCTTTCTTTATGTGTTTTATGGTTCTCTAAATGTGTCTGTAATGTCCTGCATACATTACATCATGGGTGTACTAGTAAATATCGGGTTATATAAAGTTGTGAGAAACTGTGTTTATTACCAGAAGAAACATATCAGTTGTGCCTGTCTGTGTGACTGAATGTTTCAATGCTCTCTCTAACTAGCTGTGATGGTGGGCGTACTGCAGGCTGGAAAAGCAGGCAAGGAGGCCGGATATAGTGGGCGATGTTGTTGTTTATTCAGATACAAGGTGTAAAACAAGATGCGGGGACAAAAGAACAAAGTCCAGATAAGGTGTCTGAGGTCTGCTTCAGGGCTTGGGTCCAGTTCCTTTCTTCAGGTTCGTCTGGCGGGCCGGCGTTGGGGAGGTACCTCGGAGGGAAATAAGAGACACAAAAGACCTGTTAGTCTGGCTGGGATCTCTATACAATACTTCCACCGTCACCCGGGGTAGTGAGGGAGAGAAAGGAATGACCGTGAGGAAGGGGGGGGGGCGGTATCCAGAAGGGAGGTAGGGGACGAGAGCGAGTCGAGTGAGGTCGTGAGGGGAAGAGTTTCCACACAGTGAAGTGCTATACAACTAATATACAGTGAGACTAAGCGTACGTTTGTGCCTATGGGAGAAGATATGTACACAGTATCTACAATGAGCACCTAGCGAGCTCTGAGGTGGAATTACGGTACTCACACGGTCCGCCGTGACTCTCCGCTGAGTCACGGCCGCTCTTCAGCCACCTCCTCGGGTCTCCACCAATCCTACGTCCAAACGTCTTCTTCGGTCGCCTCGTCTCCTTCTCCAGCTCCAGTTCGAGTGTCCTGCCATGATACTCCAACTTCGGTCTTCTGCCAAGTCTCGGCTTTTCCCTGTTCTGACGCTGCCGCGGGGGTGGAACTTCCGGGGTTAGAGGGTTGTACTTCCGGTGATCGAAGGTCTCTGATTGGCTCCTGCAAGAGAGAGGAAGGCGGAGTTCCGTTGGACATGGTTGCAGCTCCTATGCTCGTTAATGTCATGGGGAAGTGTTCGTGGGGCTGCAGTCCCGGCGGTAAGGAAGGTGACACAGGTGTGTGGGGGCGTTCGCAGGGTAGGGGGGTCCGAGTCTCCGTCTCACATCCCCTTTCCCTAGCTGTCCTTCCTGTACGGGTTGGAGGGGTTGGAGTATGGGGGTAACGGGAAAGGTAGTCGGCGTTGCCTTGGTCTGTCCCTTTTCGGTGCAATGTCTTGAAGTGGAAGGGCTGTAGGGAAAGGAACCAGCGGAGGACGCGGTCGTTATGCCCTTTGTTCCAGGACATCCACTCCAAGGGGGCGTGGTCGGTGTAGAGGACAAAGTCTCGGCCTTCCAGGTAGTATCTTAGACTTTCAACCGCCCATTTTATTGCCAAGGCTTCCTTTTCCACTACAGCATAGGTCTTTTCTCTAGGGAACAATTTCCGGCTCAAATATAGAATGGGTTTTTCGTTCCCCTGAACATCTTTCTGTGACAACACTGCCCCCAACCCTTGGTCGGAAGCATCAGTCTGTAGAATGAAGGGAAGTGAGTAATCAGGGCTCACCAGGACCAGACTGGAGGTCAGGGCATGTTTCAGGTCCGTGAAAGCCTTCCATAATACGGGAGTGGGGTTCTTTAGAATCTCCTCGGACCTGACTGTTTTCTTGAGTATGTCGGTGAGGGGTGCTGCTCTCTGTGAGAAATTGGGCACAAACCGGCGGTAGTAACCTAGAAGCCCTAAAAAGGCTCGGAGGTCTTTCTTAGTTTGGGGAAAGGGCAAGGATTGAATGGCCTTCGTCTTGCTTTCTTGGGGTCTTATCAGGCCATCCCCCAGGAGATATCCCAGATATTTCACTGTTTTTGCTGCCAAGGTTGTTTTGGCGGGGTTGATAGCAAAGCCAAAGGAGCCCAAGGTAGAGACAACGTTGAAGAGATGGACCAGATGTTGGGCCCAGTCATCACTGAAGATGACTATATCGTCTAAATAGGCTCTGGCGTACTGGGAGTGGGGTCGCAGGACGTGGTTCATGGCACGCTGAAAAGTGGCAATGGCACCATGAAGCCCAAAGGGCATGACGATAAACTGGTACAACCCCTCAGGGGTAGAAAAGGTGGTTTTCTTTTTGTCCTCTTCCCTGAGGGGTATTTGCCAATACCCTTTACAGAGATCAAGGGTGAAGATGTACTTCGCTCTCCCAATCCTCTCGATCATTTCATCCACCCGGGGCAAGGGATAGGTGTCAAAGCTGGACACCTTATTGACTTCCCGAAATGCGATGCAGAACCTGACAGAGCCATCAGGTTTCGGCACAAGGACTATAGGGGAGTTCCATTCGCTTACGGAGGGCTCTATTATCCCCATCCTTTGCATCTCCTCTATTTCCTGTCTTATAACCACCCGGCGGGCCTCAGGGACCCTATAGGGTCGTAACCGGACTACCTTCCCTGGTTCCGTTTGTATCACATGCTCGGTGATAGAGGTTCTACCCGGGGTGCAGGAGAAGACCCCTTTTACGGGTGCTAGAGCCGCACAGAGCTCGTAGACTTGTTGTGTGTTCAGTTCGGGATCGATACAGGGATCAAAAGGGATTGGAGGCGGGAGACCAGTCCCGAACAATACTGGACGGGGTCCTTCCCATTTTTTTAGGTGGTTCACATGATAAATCTGGGATGTACCCCGAGTGGGGTCCAACTCCACTTCGTAGGTAACCGGGGTCACCTGCTGTCTGATGGTGTAGGGACCTTGCCATTGACCCAGGAGTTTCTGGTCTGAGGAGGGCATCATGAGGAGGACCAGGTCACCTACAGCGAAGACGCAGTTTTTGGTGCCCTTGTCATATTGCCTCTTCTGGGAGGATTGGGCACGCTCTAGGTTCTGGCGAACTATGTCCCGAATCACCGACAGGTGAGTCTTCAGGTTTTCTAGGTATTCAGGGAGTGGACGGGTACGGTCTGGCTCCGCTTCCCAGGCTTCCTGAGCCATGTCCAGCAAGGTACGAGGGGGACGTCCATACAACAACTCGTACGGGGAATAACCCAGGCTACTCTGTGTCTTACAGCGAATGGCGAATAGGGCCAGGGGGAGCATGTCTTCCCAACATTTTGCCTCTAAACCTAACAGTTTTTTTAACGTTTGTTTGATTGTGGCATTATACCGTTCCACCAAACCGTCGGTTTGAGGATGATACGCTGACGTTCTGATTTGTTTGATCCCCAGTTGCGAACAAACATTTTTCATGAGTGCAGAGACAAAAGGCGTGCCTTGATCGGTCAGGATTTCCCTGGGAAACCCTACCCAGGAAAATATCGAAATAAGGGCTTTGGCGATGCTTTGGGCTGTGGGTTGGCGTAAGGGAATAGCTTCCGGAAAGCGAGTGGCATAATCGACTATGACCAGCGCATAGCGACACCCGCTTCGTGAAGGCAAGAGGGGTCCAATGATGTCCATCCCTATTCTGCTAAACGGGACGTCAATGATGGGGAGGGGTTGCAAGGGTACCCTAGGGGGTCGATATCTGCTATTCCTTTGACAGACCGTACATTCTCGGCAATAGCTCTTAACCCTCTGGTGAACTCCAGGCCAGTAAAATTTCTCTAGGACAGTCTGACTAGTCTTCTCGTCCCCGAAATGGCCTCCTAATAAGTGACTGTGAGCCAAAAAGAGGACTTTATCATGAAATGGAGCGGGGACTAGTAGCTGTGGGTTCTGTTGGGGCCCCCCCTTCCGGTATAGCAACCCGTTCTTTTTGTAGAAGTAGGGACCTACGTGTAAGGGGTCTTCGTTCTCTAAGGCCCTTCCCCATGCTTCTCGTACGAGGGGGTCCTCTTGCTGTGCTGCCCGGAATTCCCGGTCTGTCTGCCAAGGGTGGTCTTCTGTGAGAGCGGGATAAGCACTTGCATAGTCTTTTTTTTCTCTTCGCTTCTGACTTTTGGGCTTGTGCGGTTTTGGTTCGTTGTCCGGGAAGGCCTGACCCTTCGAATAAGAGGCTTCCTTCCACCACTGGGTCAGAGAGTCAGTTGTGTCCTGAAGGAGCGAAGGCAGTCCAGGGTAATCACCTCCCAATATGGCTTGTTCCGGTAGAGCCGGCACAAGACCCACGGTGAGGCAGGTTCCGGGATCTTTCAGATGTTGAACTCGCACTTGGGTAGTGGGGTATCGTTTGGTGTCTCCATGGACACATTGAATGGCTACGACACCCGTAGGGTTACCAGGCGGATGGGCTAAGTCTTGTGGCCTGAGAACGCTCTGACTGCACCCAGTATCAGCAAGGGCCAAGACTCGTTGTCCGTCAATAGATACGGGGCAGTGAAAGGGGGGAGGGGAGGTCCCTGGAGTGGTGCACACATAGTTCCTTACGAGGCCTATCTCCATCGGCTCTTCCTTCTGTGGACACATGCGTGCTATGTGTCCGAAACCCCCACAGGAATAACATTGGGGTCCGGGGTTGGGTGGCCGAAATGGGACCGGTGCTGGCAAAAGAGGAGGAGGCTCTGCTCTCCGGGCTAACGGGGGTCGTGGAGGACGAGGGGCGGCAACGTGGTGTGGCCTGTGCAGATGATCCTCCTTGCCCCGCTGGAGTTCTTGAGCACGACTGAAGGCACAGGCAATGTCGATGGCTGTATCCAGAGTGAGGCGGGAATGCTGTCTCACCCAGCGTTGAGTTGCCGGGTGTAGTGAATTCAAAAACTGTTCGAGGTATATTTTCTCCAGGATGTCTTCCTTTGTAGAGGCCTCAGGTTTGAGCCATCTGTTGGCGAGATCCTTAATACGAAAAGAGAGGGCCCTTGGATTCTCTTGGGGTCTTTCTCTCGCTTGTCTCAATTTTACCCTGTAGGTGTCGTCGTCTATGCCAAGACGTTCCAGTATGCATTTTTTTATGTCCGCATACGGGGTGGTCCCCTGTACATTGGCCTGTTGATAGGCCGCTTGTAGATCACCGGTTAAAAGAGGTCCTAAATATTGGCCCCATGGGTCCACCGGCCAATTGGCGGCTTGGGCCAACCTCTCGAAGTTGTTGAAGAAGTAGTCTGCATCTTCTCCCGGCACGTACTTCTGTAGGACTACGGAAGGTAGCAAGGTCATAGGCCGTTGTTGTCCCAGGGCATCGGTCAGTTTGCCCATCGCTTGTTCGTGGACCACCCCCTGACCTTTGAGGACATCGTGAAGCTGCCCCCTGTCGTCTTCCGCGGTCTTCAAAAACTGCTCCATCAGTTTACCGAATTGTTCCTGGGATTCGGCCATTTTCTTCACCATGGCCTCCATGCTTCCAGCGGATCCCACTTCTGACACCAGATGTGATGGTGGGCGTACTGCAGGCTGTTTATTACCAGAAGAGACATATCAGTTGTGCCTGTCTGTGTGACTGAATGTTTCAATGCTCTCTCTAACTAGCTGTGATGGTGGGCGTACTGCAGGCTGGAAAAGCAGGCAAGGAGGCCGGATATAGTGGGCGATGTTGTTGTTTATTCAGATACAAGGTGTAAAACAAGATGCGGGGACAAAAGAACAAAGTCCAGATAAGGTGTCCGAGGTCTGCTTCAGGGCTTGGGTCCAGTTCCTTTCTTCAGGTTCGTCTGGCGGGCCGGCGTCGGGGAGGTACCTCGGAAGGCAATAAGAGACACAAAAGACCTGTTAGTCTGGCCGGGATCTCTATACAATACTTCCACCGTCACCCGGGGTAGTGAGGGAGAGAAAGGAATGACCGTGAGGAAGGGGTGGGGCGGTATCCAGAAGGGAGGTAGGGGACGAGAGCGAGTCGAGTGAGGTCGTGAGGGGAAGAGTTTCCACACAGTGAAGTGCTATACAACTAATATACAGTGAGACTAAGCGTACGTTTGTGCCTATGGGAGAAGATATGTACACAGTATCTACAATGAGCACCTAGCGAGCTCTGAGGTGGAATTACGGTACTCACACGGTCCGCCGTGACTCTCCGCTGAGTCACGGCCGCTCTTCAGCCACCTCCTCGGGTCTCCACCAATCCTCCGTCCAAACGTCTTCTTCGGTCGCCTCGTCTCCTTCTCCAGCTCCAGTTCGAGTGTCCTGCCACGATACTCCAACTTCGGTCTTCTGCCAAGTCTCGGCTTTTCCCTGTTCTGACGCTGCCACGGGGGTGGAACTTCTGGGGTTAGAGGGTTGTACTTCCGGTGATCGAAGGTCTCTGATTGGCTCCTGCAAGAGAGAGGAAGGCGGAATTCCGTTGGACATGGTTGCAGCTCCTATGCTCGTTAATGTCATGGGGAAGTGTTTGTGGGGCTGCAGTTCCGGCGGGAAGGAAGGTGACACAGGGGTGTGCGGGCGTTCGCAGGGTAGGGGGGTCCGAGTCTCCGTCTCACACTAGCTCACTAGGGGCCAGATGTATGTAAGTATATTTTACCGATTCATAAATACCGAATTTTACCGATTTGGTATTTATGAATCGGTAAAATAGAAGGGGGAGATGTAAATAGAATCGGTAATTGAATTACCGATTCTGTAAGAATCTGTATTTACCGTATCAGTAAATACCGATTCGATAATGCCCATTGATTCCTATGGGCATTGAAGCCCATATGAATCAATGGGCATTACCGAATCGGTATTTACCGATTCGGTAAATACCGAATGTTGCAAGGGTGCAGGGGGTGTCACTTTGACACCCTCTAGCACCCCGAATTCAGGCATGTGTGACATGTGGCACACAGACATGCCCTAAGGGCATGTCTGTCTGTCACATGCCATAGGTGTGCATGCACACATGTGGATGCACACCTGGAATCGGTATTTTACCACCCAATTGGATTGGGTGGTAAAATAACGATTCGGTAAGGCCTGTGTGACTCAGAAGAGTCCCACCTACATCTCGAAATTACCGAATCGGTAAAAATACCGATTCGGTATTTTACCGATTCGGTAAATTTACTGAATCGGTAAAATAGGGCACCTACATATGGAATGACCATTTACCGGTCGGTAACGGCCGAAATTGGCCGGTACCGGTCGGTAAATGGCCACCTACATCTGGCCCTAGGTGTTTCAGTGTCTGTCTGCTGTTCTTCTTAAGTATCTTAGATTTAATAGAACACAAAGAACACAAAGCGTGGCTGGGTTATACCTTGCGCAAAGCCAATATGTTAGTAGATCCTATAGTAAGTTGCTCCAGGGAACAAAAGGAAACGGCCACCTACGCCTACCAATACTTTGTGTAAACACAACGAATACTAAATAAACAGATTATTGTTCCAGAGCACAACACAAGAAATTAATGAGTCCAAGAGAAAATAGACTAGATCAGATTCTTTCTATATTCAAAGTTCATTCAGTCAATTCCTTTATTTTTCTTTCTTTTCTCTTCATAATCGTGAAGTTTTCATCAAATAGGCAATCTTCATATAATGTTCATTGGAATCATACAGAATGTAGCCAGAAA
This sequence comes from Lissotriton vulgaris, assembly GCF_964263255.1. Lineage (NCBI taxonomy): Eukaryota > Metazoa > Chordata > Amphibia > Caudata > Salamandridae > Lissotriton > Lissotriton vulgaris. Next base: position 1,114,089,537 of record NC_141689.1, on the reverse strand, counting down.
ACCAAGCCGACACGTGTTTCCTCACGGGAAACAATCACCCAATGACTTCATCAGGGCATAAAAATTCCTCGCGAGATAGAACACCACATTCCAGGTATATGGTCCAGTATAATACAAAGCTAGATAAAATCGATTCTCCTCAAACCAGTCACGTTTCCATCCTTCATCTATAAGTCCAATATCTCCATATAAATCATATTCTGGTGTAATCAAAAGAAGAGTATATAGAAAACTCTAGGAGAGTACTCCCATCATCATATGAACTATATGGAGATATTGGACTTATAGATGAAAGTTATACCTGGAATGTGGTGTACTATCTCGTGGGTTTCCATGAGCACCTGCACTTGCGGATGCACTCAAAAAGCACATGCAGTCCCGGAGACGCGTAGCCGCCAACAATCACCTTCCATCAAGGGAGTAAGCTGTGCCACATTTTCTACTCACTGCACTGCAGCCTTGAGGATTCAAAGTCCCGTAAGCCCCAGCACTTGCGAACGCGCTTAAAAGCACCTGCAGTCCTCTGGTGCAGGACGCGCCCGGGGCATGCCTGGGCCACGCCCTTCATCGCCCAGAAGAGGCTGACTACCCCTCTTTTATCTGGCATTTGAGGGGGAGACCCAAACACGGGCCATGCACAAGAGGAAAACAAGGTCTGCAGAACCGGGAATAGAGTTCATAACCACCATGACTCCTTTCTGATTAGATGCAACTAGAACACAGTGTCCTGAAAGGTGGGAGTCGATAGACAATTATAGATAGCATGCACATAGCATTACTTGAGTGGACAAGAAGGAGATTACTCATTTTTTGGTCAAAAGATAGTTACTCATCTTTATATGGTTACATTAGTTCCAAGGTCGGACGTATACAGTTAAGAACAGCACTGCATAGATTGGAATGACAACCACATGGAACCTTTTGTGCCCCAGGCATTGTCTGGAAAGCATTCACTGAATGCAGCCCTCCCTGCCCCAATACACTAAAGCCTGTCTGGGGAGATGCCAGCACCTCCCTGGACAGGAAACCTATTGTCCAGGTCTCCCCTGCCGGAGTTTCATTCAGCAGCAGGAGGGCAGACTCGTGTCTGTGGCAGCAGCATCCATTTTGTGATGCTGAGGCTCTGTTCAACTTTAACTGGGGTTATTAATAAATACATGTCTTCTCCCTCTAAAAGGGTTGAATGCTACCCCCGCCCTACCCCGGCCACCAGTACTGGTGGGGGGAGGGTAGTATTTCAAAGTGTTTGACACCTTACACGACATGTTTTGAAAAAGCCAAACCAAAGTTAGCATTAACAGCAAGGATTATAATGCACTTAAGAGTATATGGTATGGCTATATCATAGAATAGCTATAAGAAGATGGTTATGAAAGCTGCAGGGGGCTCAGCTCATGCTAGGGCACCCTCTCACATAAAACCAAGCACTCTGCCTCTAGGATTGTTAAGGCCTGCCATAGGAGTGACATATAGGTGTATATATGTATTTATAGATATAGGTAGACTATATCTAAGTAAGGGTTGATTACACCACCTTACCCAGGCTGTGTGAACAGACCTGTGGTGTCAGTTTGGAAGGCAAACCAGGGGTGGCACAATACATGCTGCAGCCCCTGGTAGGCCTAGGGTGCACCTATGCCCTGGGTACCTATGGTACCAATACAGGGGCTCACAAGGGTGACCCAGTAACCAATCTGGTATGTACCTAAAGTACATGGTATCAATTTAGAGAGAGGACAGCTGGGCTGTGGGCCTGATTAGCAGGTCAACAGCCACACTAAAGTCGAAAAACCAGAACATCACAGCAAAAAGTGGGGGTAACCATAGGAAGCAGGCCCTACTCTCCTACAAGCACATACTGACTTTTATGTCATGGAACATATTGGGCTTCAGGTTAAAGTCACAGGATCATGAATGGGCACAAATTGTTTCAAATGTTGATATTGTGTGTCTACAAGAAACATGGGAGTTGAAAACGGACAGCATATACGGGTTTAGAACTTACCCAACGCCGGCAGTAGCATCACGTACAGGCCACGCTAGAGGGGGGCTGGTCAGTCTAGTAGCTTGCAGTAGTGGGATCAAGGTACAAAAAGTTCACAAATATATCACCATACTATCATATTCTTTTCTGTGGAGACGGACAAGGAAGGGATTGGCTCTTAATTAACCTGTACAATAACAACGTTGCTGGTGACATGGTTGAAATATTAGACTCAATTGAGAAAGACATAGATAATCTACAGGAAAGCAATCCTAGTCTAATAGATATCCTATGGATGGGGGATTTCAACATTAACACGTTCAATAGGTCACACCTTCCTCTATGTGGTATTACGGATGATAATGGAGACCCGATTTTCCACTTCATTCATAATGGTTATGGCACTTGTCTAAATAGACAACTGTCAATCCATAACTTGGAGGTAATAAATTCAGTAGATAACAGCACAGACCTTTTAGACCATACTTTTTTTGGAAGATCTTTTAAGACAACTATAGATTTCATCCTAGCCTCTGAATACTTAAGATCTCAGGTTTTCACTACTAAGACAACAGTTTATCCCTTAAGCGATCATTTGGCAATTAGCTGACAAGTACCCTGGGATAGGAAGACCTCTATCTCAGGTGAATGAGTTTCTAAACCCTCTATTACGTGAAAAAATTGTATCATCCTAAAGTAAGAGAAAGCGGTTATACCAAATCTCCCATATAGTATAGTTGCTACCATGGCACAGGAAATTACACCCAGAGTAATTAGCGACAGCTTTTAAGCAAATTCTAACTAAAATTAATGATATGTTTGATATGATTACTGTTATGGCCCTATAGCAGTACGAATAGGGGCGCAGTGCATTGGTTTAACTGTTGTATAAAACGGCGATTAGGTTACGCATTAGCAGAAGACATGCTGTATTTGACCATTATCGTATTAAATGAACCGACTCCATTTTGTATTCGCAGCGGCCATTTTGTATGCCATACATTGCCATGTGCTCTTCATGTGCTTTGTCCTACTTTCTTGTTAACTGTGCCTGAAGTCTGCTCAGCAACAGGCTATATTTAGCATCCCCCACTTCCAGCATGCCCAGATATGCCCGGTAGGGTCTGCGGCTGTTACTAATTAGTTCCAGATAGGAATGTGTTTACTAGTTTCTGAAGACTGTTAACTCCGCCCACTCATCGATTGTGCTTTCCAATATGTCCTTATATGTACATAAAACTGCTCTTGTATTTTGTACCGCCTTCTTTTGAGCCCCCTCATTGTGTATAAAAGGGGCCATGTGCTTTAGTTCGGTGTGCTACTCTATACAATACTGAAGGGTGTAGAGTGGATTGTAGTGCCACCTTTAAAGGTTTAATAAACTTTGCTTTTGCATTTTCCAGTTTCCGTGCCAACTTCTTCCTATGGTCTAAGGACTCTGTGCAGAGAAGGGCGAATCCCTTGCACTGGTAGGCCTAGCTGAGGCTTGCTTTGATCATCACAACCGTTACGCTGAAGCTCTCAAAAATGTCCACACTGCCCTTTGTGCAAATCCAAGGGATACCACACTGGTAAAATCCTAAAATCTAACTTATAAAACAGAAAAAGGGAATAGATTAACACCTACAGCGCGGCGCGAATTCTCGCGCTGTGCTGAAGGTTCTAATGAACCAACAGGCTCATGACGGAACGGTTCCATCATGAGCACAGGCCAACCGACGCTCATGACGGAACCGTTCCGTCATGAGCATCGAAGGGGTTAAGGGAGCTAAAAGCAAAGACATGGGATCAACTAACAAAAGCAGCTCATTAAGGAATCTCAGTGTCAGCTTCCACAGGATGAATCTCACTTACTTTTTATTTTAGATGAAGTCGGTGGCACTAATTCAATGCAGTACTCTGAAGGGAGCATGCGCGATGGGGTTCCCATTGACTTCCTTCTAAACAACGAGGAGCTCTGGGCCCCGTTACTTACTGATTCTCTTAATGCCGTGTCCAAAACATATCCACTAGATTCTTGGAAAAATCTATTATTGTACCGATTTTTTAAAAGGGGGCAAAGTGCTAGCGAATAACTATCGACCCATTTCGCTGTTAGACAGCACTGCAAAATTAATTGTGTGACTCTTGTTCAACAGGCTAGAGTCATGGGCAGAAGAAAATACCATATTAATGCAAACTCAATACGGGTTCAGAAAGACAAAGGGGACAGTGCCTCAATTTAAATTTGTTGATAGCTAAATATACGGCGGCTAAAAAGGGTGAGCTATATGTGGCCTGTCAGCCACCTTCAATCGAGTGGCCCTTTTGAAACTCTGGTCCAGAATGACCGAAATGGGAATATACAGAACGATAATCAATTTCATTCGTAAAATGTACTCCTCAGCTGAGGCTTGCGTATGCATGGGGAGAGTGGGGGAGTGCTCCCTCCCCTTTTCCTTAGCTCGTGGTGTAAGGCAGGGCTGTGTACTCGCCCCCTTCCTATTCTCTCTCTACACGAACGGTGTAGAGGCAGCTTTGGTGGGGACAACGAGCGATGTTCTTCTTATTAACTTAGCTCTAGTTCCTACACTCCTTTGCGCAGATAATGCGGTCCTGCTAGCCCAAACTGGGAATGCATTGCAGAGGCTAATAGATACTTACCTAAGTTTCTTGAGCAATTTAAATCTGTAAGTTAACACAACTAAATCATTTGTGCTAGTGGCGGGAGCCAGGTCGAAAATGCATATGAGGTGGTATGCTGAAGGGAGGATATTGAAAGTAGTCAAATTGTTCACCTATTTGGGAGTAATGTTAGACTCCAAAAACTCCTGGCGCAATATGTTAGAAAACTGAGCCCTTATGATGGAAAGAAGTATAGGGGGCATCTGTAGTTTCATTAAGAAACTAGGTACCAAGGCGATAGAAACCATAAAAAAGATATATGAAGCTAAAACAGGCTCAGTCACAACCTATGGTGCAGCAGTGTGGGGAGTTATTCCTGTTTGTAGACTCCAACAAATAGAGAGCAAATTTTGGAAGCGCCTATTAGGCGTTCCTCAATCTTGTCCTGCCATCAACTGCCACACTGAATTAGATGGGCCCTTCATTTCTCACCAGATTTTTGCCACTCCCTCTCTTCTCTGGCATTCGATATGGAGTAGGGATATCCTAAAGCTGCCGCAAGGCATTTTATTACACTGTCTAAAACTAGATGGGTGCAGCAGTATATAATGGTTGCAATTTGTCAAGAATAGCTTATACACTATTGGGCTTCCAAAACAATTTGATGATCCAACGACCTGTTCCTCCATCTCTAGGTCGAAGTTGAAAAAACTTTTAATTGAAAAGCAGTGAGAGGAGAGATAGGAAATCAACTTAAACCCAGGGTAAGACAATATCACCTCAATCCTAAAACAAGTTCACTTGGTTTTAACAATTTATCTTTTGTGACTAATCTTTATCACAGATTTTTGTTGAGAAGATTTCACATAAATTACATCCCATTGAAGCTTGGTAACCCTGCTAACACCTACTCACTAAATGCTCTGACTCCTTGCCCTTTTGACTCCTGATCTAGTCAATGTGATCTCCATCCGCTATTCTTTTACATATTATATAGAGAGGAGAAGAAGAGTTTTATTTTCCCTATCTTGTGCAAACTCGGGCTGAGGCAATGTCGACCTGCCCATTATCTCCTAAAACAGCTGCCTGACCCGTATATTTGTTACTTCCTGGCTCGGTTTCTCCAAAGCGCTATAAAGACCCGCAAATGCCAACCATGACGATAATTCTGTACAATTTACACAAATGTACAGTTTGTTTTTTAACCATTTTATAGAGCTGATTAGAATTTTAAGTATTTTTTAATGTACTTCTTAATTTTAGATGATGATAGGATACTTTTTTGCAGTTTTTTATAACTAGCAAAATAGAGTACTTTGACTGACTTACTGGCTTGCATAAGTCTCTCACTCAATATGCGAGTAGTGACATGACTGCCTTTGTGCATTTTTAAGTAAGTATATAACTAAGTGACAGGATCCGAGTAGATACATGAGTATCTAAGTGGGTGTCTGAGTGACTGGGTAAATGAATGGGTGTATTGGTGTCTGAGTGGGTCTGTGAGTGAGTGCATAATTCTCTAGTTGGTTTATCACTGACAGCATGATTGTCTGAGTGGTTCTGTATGTGGGTGTGTGGGTCTCTGAATATGACTGTGATTGTGTACAGGAGTCTCTGAGCGTATAACTAACTTGGTGCATAAGTCTCTGAGTGGGTGTATGAGTGGGTATGTGAGTGACTGTATTAGTGTCTGGGTGTCTGAGTGGGTCCATGAGTGCATGTCTGAGTGGATCTGTGAGTGGTTTATGAGTATCTCAATGGGTATGTGAGTGAGAGCATTAGTCTCTGAGTGGGTGAGTGAATGAGTGCATGTATGAGTGACTGAGTGGGTCTATGACTGGGAGGGCGAGTGGGTGGATCTGTGAGTGGATACATGAGCCTTGACTGGGTGGGTGACTGAGTGGTTGCTTGTATATCTGAATGAGTTTTTGTGTGGGTGTACATTTCTGAGTTTATGAGTAAGTGACTGAGTCTATAAGTCTCTGAGAGGGTTTGTGACTGAGTGTAGGAGTGACTGTCTGGGTCTGTGAGTAGGTATATGAGTGGTTGAGTAGATTTACAATTTGGTGTATGAATTTCTCAGTGGGGCTGTTAGTACATATGTGAGTGGGTTTGTAAGTGGGTGCATGATCTCTGAATGGGTCAGTACATGGGTGCGTGACTCTGACTGAGTCTGTAAGTGGGTGCCTGTGTATCTGAGTGGGTCCCTGAGTGAGTGCATGAAGTACCCACATGGATATTTAAGTAGGTGTAAAACTGTATAAGTGGGTATGAGACTGTCTGCATGAATCTATGAGTGGGTCTCTAAGTAGGTGCATGAGTCCCTGAGAGGGTCTCTACAAGGGTGCATCAGTACCTGAATGGGTATGTGAGTGGATACATGAACATCAGAGTGGGTATGTGACTGAATGTATAAGTGTGTGAATGGGTATGTGAATGGGTGTATAAACATCTGAGTGAGTTTTTGAGTGCATACATGAGCGTGCAACAGTGACCAGCGAATGTGTACAAATATATCTTTTTTTATATTTTCACCAATAGTAATGTTGATGTAGCGCTGTTTGCGATATCCCCACAAAGGTACAAATGTGGTCATGCTGGCAGTCGCATCGTTGTCGCAAATATCGCACACAATTAAAAAAATCTATTTTGGACACATAATTTGTGTCACAAATATTCCAATTTCTCAAACATGGGGTCAAAGTACCTCCACTCTGATATGATAGCTTTCACAGAAATTTTCAGCCCTGGGAACCGTTCCCAGTCAATAAAATGGCGGCCACAACTTCTATTCAGGTTGCCTCCAGATAATCAGAGCATTCCTGTTGATGTTTGGATTCACAATTAATTGCAAAACTGTAGCGAAATATCTGTGGCCAGAGATATCAATATAATTTTCAGCTACAATTTACCATTTCATGAGTGATGTAAAATGGGAGGTCATAAGCAGTGCATTGCAGGGGGGAGGATCATGGTTACCTCAGTTAACTATACCTGCAGAATTTTTATGGTTTTGTGCATGTGAAATCTGGGTCTAACTATAACGTATCTGTAACCTTTAATTTTTTTTGTGAATTTCAACATTTTTAAAAACTGTATTTTCCCTACTGCAACCTATAACCTTTGAGAGTGGGTGAGCAAGTGACTGTGTAGGTCAGTTAGTGGATGTGTGAGAGGCTGTATGTATTTAGAATTATGTTTAGGAGTGGCTATATGGGCCTGTGAGTGGGTGTGGGAATTGTTTTGCGGGTATGTGAGTAGGTGTGTGAGCTGGTGAGTGTGTGTATGAGTGGCTGTATAGTTCTGTAAGTTGGTGTGTGAGTGTCTGCATGGGTATATGAGTAGATATGTGAGTTGTTTTGAGGGTACGTAATTGGGTGCATGAGCTGTTGTGTCGGTCAGTGAGTATATGTATGAGAATCTATATGAGTCTTTGAGTGGGTGTATGAATGGCTATATGGGTCTGTAAGTGGGTGTGTGAGAGGCTATATTGGACAGTGAGTGGGTGTCTGAGTGGTCGTGCGGATGTGTGAGGGGCATGTGAGTGGCTGTATGGGTCTGTGAGTGGCTGTGTAAGTCTGTGACTGAGTGTGAGTGGATATATGGTATATGAGTGGGTGTGTCAGTGTTTCTATCGGTGTGTGAGTAGCTGTGTAAATAGCTGTATAGGCCTATGAGTGGGTGTGTGAGTGCCTGCATGGGTCTGTGAGTGGGTATGAAAGTGCCTGCATGGGTCTGTGAGTGGGTGTGAAAGTGCCTGTGTGTGTCTGTGAGTGGGTGTGTGTGTTCCAGAGTGGGTCTGTGATTTCCTGAATGGGTTATTCGTAGGGGGGCTTGAGTGCCTAAATGGGTTGTGTTTGAGTCTGTGAGTGCTTATGTGGGTCTGTGAGTGTGAATGTGAGTGCCTATGTGGGTGTGTGACTGGGTATAAAAGTACCTGGATGCTTGTGTGAGTGGGTATGAGAGTGTCTGTATGGGTCTGTGAGTAGGCGCGTGAGTATCTGTGTGGGTCTATGAGTGAGTTTGAGATTACCTGTGTGGGTCTGTGAGTGGCTGTATGGATGTGCAAGTACATGTGTAAGTTTCACAGTGGGTCTGTGAATGGGTGTTTGAGTGCCTATGTTGGTAAGTGACTAGATATGAAAATGCCTGCATGTTTGTGTGAGTGGGTATGAGAGGGCCTGTTTGGGTCTGTCAGTGGATGTGTGAGTATCTTTTTGCATCTGTGAGTGGGTGTGTAAGTCCCAGTTTGGGTCTGTGAGTGGGTGCTATTAGTTACTGAGTGTGGGTCTGTGAGTGGGTGTGTGGGTATCTGTGTGGGTATGTGAGTGGGTGTTTGACTGTCTGAGTGGTCTGTGAGTAGGTGTATGAGTGACTATATGTACCTGTGAGTAGGTGTGAGAGGGAGCAAGTGGGTCTGTGAATGGGTGTGTTATTCGCTGTGGGGTGTATGAGTGGGTAGGTGTATGCCTGAGAAGGTCTGTGAGAGGTTGTGTGAGTGTCTGTGTATGTCTGTGAATGGGTGTGTCCGTTCCTGTGTGGGTCTGTGAGTTGGTATATGAGGGCCTGTGTGGGTCTTTGAGTAGGTTTGTAAGTGCCTCTATGGACCTGCGAGTAGGTGTGTAAGAGTCCATGTGGGTCTGTCAGTAGGTGTGTGAGTGGCTGAGTGAGTATGTCAGTGAGTATGTGAGTGTCTGTGTAGGTCTGTGAGTGGGTATATTATTGCCTGTCCGAGTCTGTGAGTGTTTGTGAGTGGGTCTGTTAGTGAGTGTGTGGGTGTCTGTGTGGGTCAGTGAGTGGGTGTATGAGTATCTGTGTGGGTTTGTTAGTGGGTGTCTGAGTGTCTGTGTGCATTTGTGAGGGCTGTGAGAGTGAGTGGGTCTGTGAGTGGGTGTGTGAGTATCTCTGTGGGTCTGTGAGTGGGTGTGTGTACCTTTGTGGGTATGTGAGTGGGTGTGTGACGGCCTTAGTAGATCTGTGAGTATCTATGTGGGTCTGTGAGTAGATGTGTGAGGTTCTGTGTGGGTCTATGAGTATCTGAGTGGGTCTATGAGTTGGAATGGGAGTGGGAGTGCTTGTGTGAGTCCGTGGGTAGGTGTGTGAGTGGAAGTATGTGTGTCTGTGAATATCTGTGTGGGTCTTTAAGTAGGAGTCAGAGTGTTTGTATGAGTCTGTGGGTAGGTGTGAGTGTTTGTGTGGGCCTATGAGTGGAAGTGGATGCATGAGTACCTGTGTAGGTCAGTAAGTGAGATTGGGTGCCTACGGGAGGTTGACCACCGGCCCAGTGGCCACCCCCCCCCCACACTGCTTATAGCTAAAGGCCAATAAATAATAATTGACATAAAAAACTAGAAATTCATTGAAGAAAAGCAAAGGTTACAAGGACATTATTGTTAGGAAATAGAATTAAAAAAACAAAGGGTACTGGGACGTTATAGTTAAGTTCAGATTTTACATGCAGAAAACCATAGAAATTCAACAGTTACAGTTATACTTACGTCAAAAAACTATAACTTGAGCCCTAAGGTAACTATAACTTTCACACTCACGGTGCAGTGCTACTTACCCCACACATTGAGTCACTAATGAAATCTCATATGAAATAATAAATAATATCACTGCAACTGTTGCAGTAAAATTATTGATGAGGAAATGGTGCATAGCGGGGATGCGAGTTATAGTTACCTGAGGGCCGAGCTATAATATTTAAAGATAAGTATAACTATAACCGATGAATTTCCAGGGTTTTGTGAGTATAAAATCTGAACCTATCTATAACGTCCATATAACCTTTTCCTTTTCAGTGAATCTATCTATCTATCTATCTATCTATCTATCTATCTATCTATCTATCTATCTATCTATCTATCTATCTATCTATCTATCTATCTATCTATCTATCTATACATACATATATATTACCTAATTATAGTTAGGACCAAAGTTTGCATAAAAAAAGCGTTTTTGTTTTGCCAATAACGTTGGCGCCGCTTGACGAATCTCAACAACATTTCCACAAATTTCCCTTTTTTGGTTCAGCTGCTGTGTTAAAAGGTACTGTGAGATCCATTAAGCAGGGTCTGAGAAAAATGGGGTCCCAAAATGTGTCTTTCCCATGTTATGTCTATTGGGATTTTTCATTTTTTGAACACAACTGCAGCCCGAACTGCTGAGCGGAATTACACCTAAATTGCCGGAGTGCTAGATTTTGGTCCAGAAAGTGTTTTTTTTTAAATTTGGTGTAATTCTGTTCAGCAGTTTCTGAGATATCCAACTTACAAAACATTTGATATCTGGGGCATGAGTCCTTGCAGTGGACTCGAGAATCCTACTAAAATATGATTGGCTGCCAGCACTTCAACCATGACGTGTTGGCAGCCATCTTTGGACTCAGCTTAAAGCCAAGTCTCCCAAACAAAGCAAAAAATAAAGAAAAGGGGTCAGGGGTAACCAATCATACTAATATAGTTTGGCAAATGCTGGTCCTATGGAAATTCCCTCTTATTTGCCAAGAGAAGTGAATTGCATATGTGAATAACACAGGATCGTGACAGTATTTGTCAGGGAGATAAGCTGGTTAAACATTCAGAATATTGGAAAAATTATTTGTGTGACTACTGTACCAATACTGTTGGTCCAAGGTCAGACTAGTACAACATTATCACATGTTTCGTTGCACGTAAAAATAATTCAGACTTTCCGGAGTGTTTCTTTTCTCTCGCACTGATGAAGCCTTTTTGTACATTCGTTTGAAAAAATACAATAAAGTGAATTGAACAAATCATATACCAAGATCTTTAATCATCTATTTATTGTTCATTACTTCTACATTTTAAATTGACAACTAGTTGTAGTTGCGTCTCTACCTGTATATAATCTATGAATACCCTGACCCTCCAGATATAGTGGGGGTCCCTTAGGGACCCTGCTGGGGTTAAAAATATATTTTTTAACATTTTGCTGTGGGCTCATGGGTAGATCCACAAATCTGTAGCAAAGTAAAAAAAACATGCTGGCTCCTGCGTGGGTTTTGTTTTAAAGCCCCTGGATGGGTCAAATCCCTAGGGCATGAAGTAGGGGAGTGGGAGCTCATGGGGCCCCCCTCCTAGGCATATGCAAAGCCCCGGGAACTGATAAAAAATGAAAATATGGGGGCCTGCTTGGCCCCCCCAGCCCCGGTGACCACCATCTCCACAGACCAATGAGCACTGTAAATGCGGGTGGCCCACTCGGTCCCCGCTGGCCGGTGGTCTCCCACCTACCTGGGGAACATTCATTATGAATAACAAATGCGGGGGAGGCCCTACATCCTCCCCCGCTGCCCCGGCACCACCACCTTTACGGGGTACTTAATAGGAATGCAAGAGGCTGCCCAGCCACCGCACAGCCCCGGGGCCGCCACCTCCCAGAGGCTCCCTGTATTATGAAAGAAATGCAGGGGAGGCCCTACCTTCTCACATACCCACAAACCTACTCACAAACCCAATCATAGACCCATAAAGCTACTCACACACCCACTCACCTACCATACAGCCACTCCCTCTCAAAGATGTTTTTAAAAAAAGCAGATGAATAAACTGCGAAATGGCCTGTGCTAGTCTTACCCACAAACATCTGTTTATCTGGAGGATAAATGTTACATTACCTTAATAGTGGATTGTGGGGAGCACAGGAACAATATTCAGAATGCAAGTTATTAAAGCACAAACAAACTCATTGATCTGGTGTTTTTGAATTTACTTGTTTCAACAAATGGACAATGTAGGATAGTGCCTCTTTTTACATGGTTAGTCCCCACTTTTTGCCTGATGTGATTTTGAACTGTAAGTGCACTGGGTCCCTGCTAACCAGGTTCCCAGTGACAGATCTCTTTCCCAAACACTGTACCATGATTTATCACAACTTTACCTATCCTGGTACCCCTGGTACCTAGGGCATGGGCATTGAAGAGTGTCCTCTGGGGCTGCAGCACTGGTTGTGCCACCACAGGTACACCTCACCAAGTCAATGCTCTCTGCCATTACAGGCTGTGTGTCTTGTTGCAGAGAATGCTGAAGAGTTGATATGGCTCACAACACTGTGTTCCATGCCACCCACACACTGTATAAGATAGAGGCAAGTCACCACTACTTCAGGCCTTAAGCCCTAAGGCAGGGTGCACTATATCCTATGTGAGGGCATATCAGCTTGAGCTGTTCGTTTGTGATACAAACCCCCGTTCCCATACAGACGATATTAAGGCACACACGCTGCACACGGGAGCGATCTGCCAGTGCAAGCGATACATAACAGAGAGACCCAATAATTTTTTTATCATTTGTTTTTTTTTTCCTTTTTCTGGTTGCTGGGTATAACGCCAGGGCTGGATAGAGGAGCCATGATGAGAATCAGCAAATGGAGCAAGGTGCTCTAAGCCCCAAAGACGATGTCCCAACGTACATGAGTCACTTGAATGCCTCCACACAGTGAGGGAATACTGGCCACGCACATAAAAAAAGGGAAAAACGTCTCTTGTAAACTGCTGGGTTGCACTGGAGACTAGATGGCGTGTCTACTAATGATCACTGCCGCTCAATTATAAATGATGTCCGACATGCTGTGCTAGTTGGTGTGCCTGAGGCTGTAGACGAGAGTGCCGACTGCTGTGGACATCTATTACGCCAATGAAGTACAGCGGGCCCCTGAGATTGGTGCTGAATGAAATCACGCTGGTGGGTAGAAGCCCTGGTGTTGCGGAGCTTAGGTGACAGCGTCGCAGGCGATTGCATGCAGATGGGAGTACACTTGTGCCAGAGGCACTGGAGGAGATTACAGACGCGGCCACAAACACTGAACGTCCGCGGACGGCGTGACGGGAGAGAAGACGGCTGCCCGCTGGTGGGTGAGAGCGAAGGTGTTGCAGATTCACCTGCGCAGAGCGGTCGTCTGAGGCAGAGAGAGCTGCGGGGGTGAGAGAGCGGCATTGTGACTGATTTGGGTGGCTTGTGGAAGCACGGCAGCTGTGACCGCTGCGTCGGCCCCCCCACGCGACTCGCGTGCGGTTGGGCTAATCCAGATACCCTACCCTCACTCACACGCAAGAGACTCCAAAATGGTTGAAAGGGAAATGCGGACCCAACTAAATAAGAACAAGAACGAACTAGGGCCTGCTGACTCGCCGAGCTATGGGGGAGATTGACTTAGGGCTCCCACCTTTGACTATCACCTACCCAGCCGGACTTTGGGCTAACACGCCAGCGTCTCTCCTGACCTTACCTTCCCCCTCCCCCTTCCCCCAACCCTCTCCGCTCCTACTCTTTCCAGCTTCTGTCTTCTGCCCTCTCATGCCCTTGCTCTTTGTTCCCACCCTGTTTTTCTGTGAACCTCTTACCTCGCCACTTGAGACTGATCTATTTTGTCTGATGCCCGATGGAGCTACCTGGTTTAGCTATAGGGGAGATGGGCCGTGGATTCCCTCCTTGGTCGTCTCCTATGCAGTCGGTCTTTAGACAGACTTCCTTCGTCTCTACGGTTGTCTCTTCCCTTATCCTCACTTTCCCTCCCCCCTACGCCCCACTACTTTCTCTCTCCTTTCTCTCCTCCCCTAATTGTATCGCAAATTGTTTGATCTTCTTCTAGTATATTGTTGAACCACCTTGTTGCACTTCCTTTCGTCTCTCCTATCGTCTTCTACCGCATCCTCCCTCTATTTTTGTCTCTCCCTCCCTCCTCGCTCAATGTTTTGAGACTGAACTATTTTGTCTGATGCCCGATGGAGCTACTTGGTTTAGCTATATTGGAGATGGGCCGTGGATTCCCTCCTTGGTCGTCACCTACCCAGTCAGTCTCTAGGCAGACTTCTTTTCGTCTCTCCTTATTGTCTCTTCCCTATCTCCCATCCTCTCTCACCTGAATCACTTCCCTTGCCTGCTACTCTGCCTACCCCCTGTCCTTTATGCCCTTTCACTAAGCACTCCTTCTCCCCTTGTTGGGGAAAGATCCAATATTTATGCTCTGGAGTCTCAGCGAATCCGCTGAGTGAGTCCACTGCGCCAAGGGGGCGACTCACACTTGAGGTATGGTATGGCACCCCTTGCCAAAGCACTCCCTCTCCCCTTTTTGGGGAAGGATCCAGTATGTAGGCCTTGGAGTCTCAGAGAACCCTCTGAGAGAGTCCACTGCGTAAAGGGAGCCTCTTGTAATAGAGATCGGGAAGGGATACCACTTCCCCTGGGATCACAGCTTACTGGACTTTCGACGTTGCCTTGACTCGTCTACCGGTTTGTGTCCCCGTCACCCTTCCCCTCCTCTGTGTCTCTCACCCTCCCCTCCTCTTTCCCGCCTTCATTATCTGTCTACTTCCCCTACTCAAACCCCCCTCCTCTGAATCTCTCACCTTGCCTTTTGTTTCCCTTATGTATTTGTGCTTATTGTTTATCTTGACCTTACAAGTAACTATGTTGTCATGCTCTAAGAACTGTGTAACCTTTATAACGATGTAACCTGTAACTATGATCTGATACTCATGTAAAGCGCTCTGATACCTCCGGGTCTAGCCAGCACTATATAAACCTTTTAAAATAAATAAATAAATGTCCAGTCTATTCTGGGATGTTGTAAGTGCACAGGGAACCAAGGAAGAGTGCATGAGCTGAATACTTGTCAACACGAGTTTCCCAGCTCCATGATGGCTTCACTGATTTTTTTTAGATGTTTGGTACCAAACATATTGTCTTAAAAAATCCTCACTGATGCTAGTGATTGGTTTAATAATAAATTCACAGAGGTGACCCTTTTAGAGGTTCCCCCCAGAAAACCTAACAAGCAGAGCTGTGAATCCTGATTTGTTTATGCCAGTCTGCCATTACCAGACATGTTTCTGAACTCATGGGGTGAGAGCCAGCGCTCTCAGAGGACCAAGGCAAAGCCTGCTCTGGGTGGAGGTGTTTCACAGCTCCTCCAGGACAGGGGGGTTTCTGGGCTGAAGGCTTAAAAGGAAATGCCACCTTTCAAACACAACCCAGGAACCTCCCGATAGTGGTGGGAGCCAAGCCCCCTTTCCTGCTCCACTTTTGGTGGGAGGAAAGGAGGGTCCCTGCTTAGCCTACACCACACCTAGGGAAGGGCAGGCAATGTGAACCCATCTCCTGAAAATCCACCATCCTGGGATGGTGGAAAAAAACTCTCAGGGCTAAGACCATGCCTTTTTCCATAGGGGGTGGTCACTAGATGGTGTAGATGACCTAAAGGTAGGTAGCCCATTGGCTAATGCCTGTCTCTCCTTCTAACACCTTTAAATTCAGTATTTAGGTGGCACCCCAAGACCTGAACATGAGATTCAATGGACAAGAAAAGATCAGGACTAAGAAGACCCTCTGCTCGAGAACTGAAGTTCTGCAGAGGAAAAAGCCTCCAAACCGCTGTTGCTTTGTCATCCTGAAACCTGAAAGGACTCCAGAAACCCTGAAGGACCTCCAGCCTTCAAGAAATCTTGAGATAAAGTATCAATCTTCTGCACACCACAGGCACCGAACTCATGAAGTCCGCTTGTCAACCTCTGCTTCCCGATTACGTTGACGTAGCACTAAACAAGAAAAGGTACATCAGATCTGGAGGGTCAGCTCTGTCTCCTCACCAAGCTTGGAAATGCCAGGAACTTCCAGAGCCATGGCATACCAATACTCGAGGTGCCGGACCGCCAACGGCAAACACAGACAAGAGTCCACACCAGACTCCCAAAGCACCAGAAGCAAGCACCCACCAAGGGACATTGAGACACCTGAGACCCACTTACTGAGTGGCCCAGCTGTCCAGAGATTTCCTCTCCAAGTTGCCTGCTCCTGAATGCAAGTAACTCAAGACACACAATGCTCGGCTTACTTGTTCACTCTACACTCAGACCCACTGGCCCTGGCATCAACAAACCCGCTGTGCTCTTGTGGTCACGAGGACTTTGTGACCTCTTCCCTCAATGGAGCCCAACGGACTTCCCTGTAAGTCCCTTCTGTGCAGTGTACTCTTAAGTGGCCCCCTTTGTCTTTGCGCACTAGTTTCCAAGATCCTCAGCACTTTGCTCCCGCCTGATCCGGATGCTCCTGCCTGATACGGGACAGTTCTGAACTTCTCCTGCTGGAACTTAGGGCCTGGTCCCACTTCCTGAAATCGACTTAAAATGAGAAGGTGAACTTCGTGAAATCATTGTCTGATTTTCTATGCATTTTTCTGCTTTTTCCCTATTACTTCCTATGATGTGTGTGCGCATAAAAGTGACATATTTACTGAACTCTGCAAAATCGTAACTCTGAAAGTACTTACCTCAGACTGTGTTCTTGGTCTTAAAAATTCTATAAAAATCTATATTATTTTTATAAAGTGGTATTGGATCTATTCTTGAGTGTGTGTCTCATCTGTGGAGTACAACAAATGCCTAGCACTATACTCTTATAAGCCTAACTGTTCTCCCACACTACTACAAAAAGGGAATCAGAATTCTGTTTTACCTCTGTGTAACATTTGGAGATTTTCTGGGCTCTCTGCACAGTCTACTTGTTTTCAGTACACTATATAGAGAGTCAGTTTTCTACAGTTGATGGCTCAGCAGAGAGATAGAAGGCTTAGCATTTGGCAATAAGTCACCACATGATTAAATCTAAGTATTCATTTTAGTTAGTCAATTTCTTGATTGCTCTATTTTTCTACATTTTTAAAATTAACTGCTAGGTCCTTGAAGAAGTCCCTGAAACTAACTAATTAGAAATGTAAAATTGTATACTTTAGTTCGGACAAAGTATTTAGTAACAGTGGGCGGTGAACTCTGCACCGCTGGTGGAGTTCACAGAGTTTTTGCCACCCTGCGCTCCCCTTAGGGCGCAGAGTTCTTAAAAACCAACTCAGCTGACTGCTTGTGGAGCAAAGTTCACTGGTTCCCAGCGCTAGGCTAGCATAGTTTGCATAGTTTCTCTGGCTGTCAACCTCGTTTGTGGGCCAGCTTGTTTTGGGCCTCTTCCCCATCAGTGTAGTTCACAAGAGTCACTGAGCCCAGGGGAGGATCTACCACACCCAACAAGAATCTATCCGGCTGTGCCCGCAATCGCATCCTGTAAACCAGAGCATACTGAAAGGGAGGAACAAACTCCACTGGCTACAATATTCATCCTGAGGCCAGGGGAGACACCAACAAGCTTGCTGTTGGGAATAGGAAGCCGTGCAGAGAGAGCCAGGTGTCATGTGAGTAAGTACTACTACTAGTACTAAGGTAGCAGAGCATTAGAGTAGCCCAGGAATCCAGAGTGAAGCTGGAACTGTGCCCCTCGGGTGGCAGCAATAGAGGGATCACATTCCTCCCCCCAGAGCTAGCAATGAGAATGGGTCTACCCGATGCCCGAGATATTTGGTGCAGTTCAGCTGCCGCATCTTCAATCCGAGGAGCTGCCAGCCGACACAGCTTGAACATCTTCCTTCTCATGCACAGCCAGAGAAGCATTGCTGCACCAATGACAAGAGCCAGAGGAGCCTTCCTGGAAAGGTTGGAAGTGGCAAGTTGCAAGCAAATCGTAGGATACCAGTAGAAATTGTTGTTAAGTAGTCTAGCTTTCACAGGACAGCTCTTATTGCGCAATTTACAAACAAACGGGCATGGGCTAATGTATGTTAATTGTATTGCTGATGACTCATGTAAATCTGTTGTATTTTTCTGCCACCTAGTGGATAATATAGTTATGCCAACTCATTAAGAAAACTCTTTTCTATGTTCCGCGACCCAGAGCTTACAACGAGGAATTTTGCGGAGCTTTTTGGAAACTCAGAGGAATTCTGCGGAGTACAACTCAGCCCACCCTTAGTAATTTAGTATGGAGTTATTTTTTGGTAACTTCATAAAAAAGGTCCAATCTTTAGTAAAATAATGCCTGAGACTGACAGCCAAGCTCAGGAGCTTGATATGACTCCTTACATGGACCTGAGCCATGCTCAATGTAGCGCCCTCTATAAGGGCTATTGTATCAAACCAGGCAAAATTCCCAAGAAAGAATATATCAGACAATGGATAGCTCAGTTTGAGAAAGATCACCCAGAACTGGGAGCCCAGTCTGAGGATGATGACAACACCAATGAAGATGATGTTGAGAATGGACATAGATCAGTTCACTCAGACACAGCTGAGACCCCTCAGATGAGGATCTTATGCTGGCTAGGAGATTGAACTTAGAAGCTCAGCTACTGGACATAGAAAGGCAAAGTTAAAAGATGGGACTAGAACTTATCTCTGGTGGCAGCATGCAAATACATTGGGAGAGTGAAGGTCCTTTCGACTCATAACTCCCCAAAGGGATTGTCCCTAAATAGTCAGAAGGGAATGACATTACCAAATGATTGTAACACGAAAAGTTAGGAAGGGTCTAAGGGGAAATATATTTAGAGACCATAAAGACCAGTCTGCACCCCCAACTAGCGTATAACCAAACAACAAAAGACTGGTGATGGTCTATGTTAGAAAGCCAAGACCGAGCAAGAGGAGAAGCAAGAATCTTAGTGTCAGAGAACTATGTGTGTGAATAACAGAAAATGACGCCCATCTCCCCACCCATATGGCGGAGTCTCGTCATCTGGGATTTTGAAGGGTCAAGGTCTGGATGAGGAGACACACCTGATGATATTGTGTATTTCTCCAATTCTCCAAGACCCCCAGTGATGGATCCGACCCAAAGTTTCATGTATGGGTGTGATGGTGTGACAAAATCAAATTGCAGTGAAAAAGTATAAACAATAAATCGAATGTGCTGCTTAAAATTGGCTACCATGATTTAAGGGAAACTTTAATGGGGATAGATCATGGTGTCAAGATTAAAAAGAAAAAGTTGTTCCAATAGTACAAAAGGACGGTGCCTGATGGGCAAGGTGTTACAAAGACCCACCTCAGAATTGTGTATAAGTGCAATAAAGAACACAAGTGTGGCCCTTAACATAGTGTAATGGAAAAAGGTACCACAAGGGTACCCCCAGGGTAGTTACAGTAGTAACTAAGTAGAGGAATGCACCTATGGATACACGCGAATGCCTGTCTCAGCTGAGGCCCGAAGCCAGAAGCTGCTGAAGTATTGCCAAGTGGCCAAGTCACATCTAATGCAGCGAAGAGGTGGCAGGGAGCTGCATGAGCTGACGAGAAGTCAGTGGCAAGTCTGTACCATGTGTAGTTACCCATGTTGTATCGTGAGTGGTGGTGACTGCGAAAAACGTCCTGGTGCTCGAGAAGAAGAAGAGAAAGGGCAGGCAGCCTGTAAAGTTAAGTGCTGGTGACTAGGGCCCCTTCCTTTCTTCCTGAAAAAAGAAGAAAGAACAGAAGTTAAAAAACATAATAAAATACACCTTGGTTAGCGGTATTGTCGCTTACTCCACCCGCCCCTCCTCATCCTGCGTTTACTTTCTTTTTTCTTTGGGGTGGTTTCTCCTGTAGTTTGGTTTTACCCCTCTGCCCCACGTTTCTCGTATTATGTAAAACTCCTCTAAAAAAGGGGCCAGTGTGGGGGTCACAGCTTGCGCTATTCCAGCCAGGGCATACATTCAGATCCTCAATGATAATAATTTGAACCTCAAATTCACAGGGGAAAACAGTACAGAACTGGTGAATTTCCTAGACTTGAAGGTTTTCCCTGCGGAGGGCAGGCTGTGCCCGTTCTTGCATTGGAAACCAACCGCTGGGAATTCCGTTTTACACGCCAAAAGCTGCCATCCTGAAAAAAACAGTCAGTAGCATACCATATGGCGAGCTTTTATGAATGAAAAGGAATTGTAAAGGGCGTGTGATTTTCAGGTTGCTGCCAAAGAATGTATGAGGAGGTTTGAGGCGAGAGGATATAGCAAGGTCATTTTAGATAAGGCGAAATCTAAAGTTGACAAGATTCAAAGGGAAGATCTGATAGTGTCAGGCAAATCTAACACCAAAAAGAGAAAGTAAAGGAGTGTAAAGGTGACAGCTTGAGGATGATAACTGACTACTCCAGTGATGCTACGAATGTTAGGAAGATTTTTGTTAAGAATTGGCACATCTTAAAGTCGGACTCAGTAATAGGTAAGAACTTACCTAGGGCGCCCCGTCTAACTTTTAGAAGAGCAAGATCCCTATGGAGTAGTCTAGTGCAGAGCCATTGCGAAAAGGAGAGCAGAGTGTCCCCATTTGGGAGGTTGGCAGGGTTTTACCCATGTCTGAAATGTAGGGCCTGCAAAAACAGCCGCACAGTGTTACAGTATCAGATAACAGGCGTTAAGGAACCAATGAAGATCAAAAGCCTGATGAATTGCAACACAAGCCCTGTTTGGTATGTCCGTGTGGCTTGCGTTACAGTGGAAGCACTATCCACCCCACGAAATAAGAATTTTCGAACCTCTCAGGGCCATACAGAATAGAGATCCCACATATCCAATGGCTAGGCATTTCGAGAGATTCCATGACA
Organism: Lissotriton vulgaris; assembly: GCF_964263255.1. Classification (NCBI taxonomy): domain Eukaryota; kingdom Metazoa; phylum Chordata; class Amphibia; order Caudata; family Salamandridae; genus Lissotriton; species Lissotriton vulgaris. The sequence continues at coordinate 1,114,068,522 of NC_141689.1, read as the reverse complement.
GCAATAGAGATCTATTGAGTTTCTTCTCTATGGATCAAGTGCCCCTGAATGTGAGAGGAGGGAATAGACTCTTACAGTTACGCAGATTAGAGGCGAAGCACATCATTGAAAATCAGACCAAGAGGCCAGGTGGCCTAATTAGTAGTGAGGAGATGGTCGTACATTTGTAATGCTCCCCATTTAATAATGCTCATTAATGCTCTTTATGTGTGATTCCGCATTGTTGTCAGTGCCTGATTATTTAAACAGCATATTTGCAGTTATTATTTTTTATAGCATGGTGTAATCAGTGGTCCATCCAGGGCTAAATATTTTGTATACTTGAAGCCAATATATTACTTCAGTATTATTAGCGATAATACTTGAACCCAATCCAGGGCACTATGTTTTGTTTTGTTTAATGTTTAGTCACACGTCAAAATCAAAACAGTTATATGTAAGCTGTGTATGATGTGGTTTGACTTTTCCATTACTATTTTGCATTTTTAGTAATGCCTGACACCTTTGCAGTTTGAAGTTGGGTGTCCTATATTTATTTTTCATGTACTGCATTATTTAAACTTGCCTCATGGCGGCGCTGGCCACTATTGAGAAAGGCGGCAAGCCGAAACGCGTCTGGAGGTGTACTTTTAATCCCAAATAAAACCTGGGGTTTATTACGTTCCAGCAAAGTGTGTGTATATATATATATATATATATATATATATATATATATATATATATTACCTACTGGCGGTCGCCAGTAGGTAGTTATAGTTAGGATTGTTTTCCATAGGAAATCCGCAACATTCTATTGTGAATAACTTTGGCGCCGGTTGAGGAATCTGCCTGTAATTTTCCTTAAATTTGCCTCGCTCCTTCCCTGAAAGTTTGATGGGGGTTCGTCAAGCGGGGGCAGAGATAAAAGGGAGGTCCCAAAACATATTTTCCCCATGTTAATTTCCATAGGGCGGTTGGGCTCACTTTTAGCCCGAACGGCTGAATGGATTTCCACCAAACTTGGCAAAATTGTAGGGACTGGTAGCCCGATGTGCCTTTGCTATGTCTCAAGATATGTGCTCCAGTGGATTTTGAGTAATATAGGTTCAAAAAAATATATATATCTATAAGCGCGCCCCGGTACGGGCACCGGGTACGTGCTCCAGCGCGCTACGCGAGTTCGCGCGTTGAAAGCTGATTGGCTCTCGGGTGTCTGTCAACATTCCAAACAGTGCGGAGCGGCCGCCATCTTGTGTCTCAGTAGGATCAAGACACAAGAGGTGGCAAAAACAAAGGGGAAATGACCAAAAGGGGGCAGGGTAGACCCCCCCTGACCCCCTAGGTTTGATGTGGGGGCCATAAAAGGGCCCCGCGGGGCAAAAAAACTTTTTTTTTGTTTTCGATTTGCGCTGGGGGAGCGCCCGGTACGCGCACCGGAGAGCGTACCGGGGAGCGTACCATAGGGAAAAAAGAATTACAGAGTTTTTTAAAAATGTAGCATTTTTTTATAAATTGGAGGTAGTTCTAAAAAGAACTGTTTTTTTATTCTTTTTGTTGTTTTATATTTTTTTATTGTTTTTTGGAAAATGTTTTACTTTTTTTGGCTTTTATGAACAATTTTATATTTTTTTGTAATTTTCATGGGGACAAACATAAAAAAGGGAATTGTAAACAGCTCAACTGGAGCAAACAAAAAACAGGAAAAAATTAAGGTTTATCTTTGCACTTGTGATTGTCTCCAGCACGGTTAATCAATTTAATACTCTGCTCTCCATAGCAAATTGTGCTTCCACAAAATTTGCAAACGATTTTAAAATCTCCAAACTGGGTTTGGATGTTTGGGACCATCTCACTTGTCTCTGGACCCGATGGAGTGGGGTGCTTACTTGGGAGGTGCTGGGCGAAGATTGGGGAGGGTTTCTGGTCAGTTCTCTGACCTCTGCCGCAGCATAGTTGTTTGGGTGCCGGCGTTGCATGTGGCGAATCATGGTGTTGTTGCCAAAAGAATACTTTTTGGCAGGGTTCCCCCTGGAAAGTACAGTGCCACAGATCAGACAAGTAACCTTTGGCGCATTAACTTTCTTGAGGCCCCTTGGGATTTTAAAAAACTCCCAGACAATGTGCTCCTTTGGCTTATAGGTGGTAGTATCTTCAGGCAGGTACCGCCTCTCCTCCTCCTCCTCCTCTTCTTCTTCTCCACCACTGTGGTGTTGTGGTGGTCCTTGTGGTGGTGGTGGTGGTTGAGATGCTCCTGCTGCTGCTGCTACTGTAGCCATTTCTCAGTAGAAATAAGTACAAATAGGTCTGCAAACAGGTCTTCCTCAGTTAAAGTAACAAGTGAGAATGAGGAAAAAAGGTGGGGGCTTTCATCATTTGGAAAACAAAACTGTCCTGAACCAATGAAAAGTGTTATTTTCAGGTCACATGACCCGGGCTTTTATCATCTGGAAACCAAAACTGTCTTGAACCAATGAAAAGTGCTATTTTCAGGTCACATGACCCGATGCGCTTACGCTACACTCCCCGGGGCGCTTACGTAGCGCGATCGTATACGCTCGAGTGCTTCCGGGTGCGCTTACGCCGTGCGTATCACGCGGACGCGGCTACGCGATACTTCATGATGACGTTTTCATTCTCGGCAATAGCGCTAATGGGACGCTCACCGGTACGCGCACCGGGGCGTGCCGCAAGACTGCGCTTACCGGTGCGCTCACCGGTACGCGCACCGGGAGCGCTCCAGGGCAAAAAAATTAAAAAAGTAAAATAAAAACCATGAACAATATACATAAAAAATAGTATTACATAAATATACAATATAGCATTCATTATAAAAAATATTATATTTCACAGCTATAGAAATTTGCTATAAAAAACCTTTGAAATTCACTGAAAAAAACATAGGTTTGAGGCACTATATATAGTTAGGACTTAGCATTTAAAAAACCTATGAAATTCACTGAAAAAACCATAGGTTTCACACCAGTTATAGTTAGGATTTAGCATTTAAAAAACCTATTAAATTCACTGAAAAAAACATAGGTTTCACACCAGTTATAGTTAACTGGAAATTTTACTGACATAAAACCATTGAAATTCCCACGTTATAGTTAGTTGGACTCACTATAACTTGCGCGCCTGCAATGCACTGCTGATGACGTCACATATTACATCACTCATGACATGGTCAGTGACATCACTCATGACATCACTGATGACACCATCCTTGTGACAGAGTGACAGACCTCCTTTCAGTGTAATGTAACCCTTCAAACACATATTCAAAAATAGAAACTAACATTCTCAAAAAAATAGAGATACCCATACCAGTTACACCAACCAATTCAGTTATTCCACCATCTATATACACATCCACTCATTCACCAACAGTTCTATATAGTCACTCATACATATACTCACTTATTATATGTAGTGATACACCTATACATCCTGTTACACACCGACAGTCATCCAAAAGTTACTCACACATGCAAATAAACTATTGAACATCCATTTATTTGCATATACAGCTATACATACACTACCACCTTACTTCTAAGGAAACTTACACATACTTACTCTCTTAAACAATCACTTATAGAAACACATACTTATTTAAACAGGAACTCTTACAATCTCTCACTCTCACATATACTCACTTATATACATCAATACTCACATATACTAGATTAAAACATGTCGTTACTGATAAAGACACTAGTGAGACTGTCATTCACTCACTAACACACACATATACACACTCATCCACCCATACAGTCCTAAACATATGCTATCTTCAAAACACATACAAACAGTGAGTCAGTCATTGATGCATCTATATGCTGAGTAATACCCCCACCAAACCATACAGACACTCATACTGATACTAAAAAAAACATCTATTAACCCATATTCACACACATGTAGCTACTCACCAACCCATGCAGCCACTTATACACAAAGTGAAACACTGATACATATATTTAAATATTTAAACATTACTCGCTAATATATGTATTCACTAAGATACACTTAATAAGCCAGTTAACCAATCAATTTTTTTTTTTTAAAACATCCATTTAGACACTTATTTAAACATTTATTCTTCCATCGACCTTTACATATACATATATAAAACATATTTATTTTTCAGAAAGACACACATTCACTGGATGGTGTCATCAGTGATGTCATGAGTGATGTCACTGACCATGTCATGAGTGATGTAATATGTGACGTCATCAGCAGTGCATTGCAGGCGCGCAAGTTATAGTGAGTCCAACTGACTAGAACGTGGGAATTTCAATGGTTTTATGTCAGTAAAATTTCCAGCTAACTATAACTGGTGTGAAACCTATGGTTTTTTCAGTGAATATATATATATATATATATATATATATTCACTGAAAAAAACCATAGGTTTCACACCAGTTATAGTTAGGAATTAGCATTTAAAAAACCTATTAAATTCACTGAAAAAACCATAGGTTTCACACCAGTTATAGTTAGCTGGAAATTTTACTGATATAAAACCATTGAAATTCCCACGTTATAGTTAGTCGGACTCACTATAACTTGCGCGTGCAATGCACTGCTGATGACATCACATATTACATCACTCATGACATGGTCAGTGACATCACTCATGACACCATCCTTGTGACATAGTGACAGACCTCCTTTCACTATAATGTAACCCTTGAGACACATATTCAAAAATAGAAACTGAAATTTTTTAAAAAAATGGACATACCTATATCAGTTACAACAAGCAATTCTGTACTTCCACTATCTATATACACATCCACTCATTCACCAACAGTTCTATATAGTCACTCATACATATACTCACTCATCATATGAAGAGATACACCTATACATCCTGTTACACACCGACATTCATCCAAAAGTTACTCACACACATATTCACACGTGCAAATAAACTATTGAACAACCATTTATTTGAATATAGAGTTATACACACACTTCCACCTTACTTCTACTGAAAATTACACATATTTATTCTCTTAAACAATCACTTATAGAAACACATACTTATTTAAACAGGAAATCTTACAATCTCTTACTCTCACATATACTCACTTATATACATCAATATTCATATATACTAGATTAAAACATATGTAGTTACTGATAAAGACACTAGTGAGACAGTCATTCACTCACTAACAAACACATATAGACACTCATCCACCCATACAGTCCTGTACATATGCTGTCTTCAAAACACATACAAACAAAGAGTCAGTCACTCATGCATCTATGTGCTAAGTAATACCTCCACCAAACCATATAGACACTCATACTGATACTACTAAAAATATCAAATAACCCATATACATACGCATGTAGCTACTTATCAACACATGTAGCCACTTATACACAAAGTGAAACACTAATATATGTATTTAAATATTTAAACATAACTCACTAATATTTATTTTTCAGAAAGACACATATTCACTGGATGGTGTCATCAGTGATGTCATGAGTGATGTCACTGACCATGTCATGAGTGATGTAATATGTGATGTCATCAGCAGTGCATTGCACGCGCAAGTTATAGTGAGTCCGACTAACTATAACGTGGGAATTTCAATGGTTTTATATCAGTAAAATTTCCAGCTAACTATAACTGGTGTGAAACCTATGGTTTTTTCAGTGAATTTATTAGGTTTTTTAAATGCTAATTCCTAACTATAACTGGTGTGAAACCTATGGTTTTTTTCAGTGAATTTCAAAGGTTTTTTTAATGCTAATTCCTAACTATAAGTTTCACTTTATAAATAAGACTGTTAGCACTCTAGTTGTTCTTTTTAACACTCTGGTACATTCTGTCATTGGGCTACAGTTGGGCTACATCTAGTTGAATATTGGGCTACATTTACAATTTTTGATCTCTGGTGGCCATCTTTGGGCTACATTGGGCTACTTTGGGCTACATTTGGGCTACATTTTGGCTCTAACATATATTAAGCCCAATGTAGCACAATACATATTTTTCTAAAGTTAATTTTTTTACAAACCACTTCAGAATAGGGCTACCTGTCCCTACAATTATCCCTTTTTTTTTTTTTTAATTTTTTGGGGGAGCGCTCCCGGAGCGCGCCCCGGAGAGCGCCCCGAAAAGCGTATTTCTGAAAAGCGCCCGAGGCGCGCTCCGGGGAGCGTCCCGTGAGCGCCAATATCGCAAACGAAAACATGATCGTGACGTATCGCGTAGCCGCGACCGCGTGATACGCACGGCGTAAGCGCACCCGGAAGTACTCGAGCGAATACGATCGCACAACGTAAACTTCCGACGCGCTTACGCTGCGCGCCCCCGGGCGCGCCCCGGGCGCGTAGCGTAAGCGCGTCGGGTCATGTGAGCAGAAAATAACACTTTTCATTGGTTCATAACAGTTTTAGTTTCATAATGATGAAGCCCCTGGTCTTGTGACCTGAAAATAACACTTCTCATTGGTTCAGGACAGTTTTTTTTTCTAAATGATGAAAGACCCCACCTTTTTTCCTTATTCTGACTTTGTCCTTTGACTGAGGAAGACCTGTTTGTTGCTCTCTCTACTTTTTTGCTCCAAATAATGGCTTCAGTAGTAGCATCAGCTGGTGCATCTGCCCCACCACCACCACCACCACCACCAAGAGGACCAGCTCCAAATTATATTGGTGGTCAAGAACAGGAGGAGGAGGAAGAGGAAGAGGAGGAGGGGAGAAGAAGATGGCTGCCAGAAGAAAATACACCTTACAAACCCAAACCACACATTGTTTGGCAGTTTTTTTCAATTCCAGAGGGGAAAAAAAAGGTGAATGCTCCCAAGGTGACTTGCCTCATCTGCAATGATGAACTTTCACGGGGCAACCCAAACAAGAAATATTCTTTTGGTAACTATACCATGATTCGGCACATGACAAGAAAGCATCCAAACAACTACTCTCGCGCAGAGTTCCGGGAACTGGCCAGTAACCTCCCCCAGTCATCAAGGACCCCCTCCCAAAGAAACCAACCCACTTCCTCGCAACCAGAAACATCTGAGGTGATGCCTTGCATTCAGCCGAGATTTGCTGATTTTAAAATTACTTGCACTGCTTGTGGCAAGCTTATCTCCTATGGGGAACAAAGTATTAAGCTCATCGTCCTTGCAGGTGATAATCACAAGTGCCCCAAAAAGAAATAATTTTTTGGGTTTTTTGTTTTTTTGCTCCAGTTGAGCCAGTTTCAATTCCCTTTTTTTGTTTCTCCCCCTAAAAAATACAAAAAAAATATAAAACTGTTTTGAAAAGCCAAAAAAAGTTCAAAAAGTTCCAAAAACACAAAAAAAATATAAAACAACAAAAAGAAGAAAAAAAAAAGTTCTTTTAAGAACTACCTCCAATTTCTAAATGAAAACTTCATTTTTTTAAAACTCTGTCATCTTTTTCCCTCATTTTACGCTCCCCGGTGCGCTACCTGGTGCGCGCACCGAGCGCTTCCCCCGCGCAAAACGAAAAAAAAAAAAAATATTTTAAATGCCCCGCGGGGCCCTTTTATAGCCCCCACATCAAACCTAGGGGGTCAAAGGGGTCTATCCCTGACGCCTTATGGTCAGTTCCCACTTTGTTTTAGCCACCTCTTATGTCTCGATTTTACCGAGACACAAGATGGCGACCGCTCTGCACTGTTTGGAATGTTTACAGACACCCGAGAGCCAATCAGCTTTCCATGCGCACCTCGCGTCACGCGCCCGGAGCGCTCCCTGGTGCGCGCACCGGTGCGCTGCTATAGATATATATATTTTTTTGAACCTAAATTACTCAAAATCCACTGGAGCACATATCTTGAGACATAGCAAAGGCACATCGGGCTACCAGTCCCTACAATTTTGCCAAGTTTGGTGTAAATCCATTCAGCCGTTCGGGCTAAAAGTGAAATCGACCGCCCTATGGAAATTAACATGGGGAAAACGCGTTTTGGGACCCCCCTTTTATCTCGGCCCCCGCTTATTGTATCCCCCCCAAACTTTCAGGGAAGGACCGGAGCTCGACGAGGCCATTTTCATGAAATTTTCAGGCAGATTCGTCAACCGGTGCCAAAGTTATTCCAAATAGAATTTTGAGATTTAACATTGAAAAAAATCCTAACTATAACTACCTACTGGCGACCGCCAGTAGGTAATATATATATATATATATATATATATATATATATATATATATATATATATATATATATATATATATATATATATATATATATATATATATATATATATATATATATATATATATTCATAAAAAAAACATAGGTCATATACCTACTAAATCAACTATTCACACATCTTTGGGCAGTCGCACACCTCCCACCGAACCACATACACATTCACTCTCCCATACAAATACTCAGTTAACTAATCAATAACTAATATAGACTTTCAAATAGCTAGTAACCAACTGGAGAAGTAGTTTTTACAACAACTCACAAAGTGATACAGATGTTCACACAGTTTAGTCACTCACTATCCAATATATTTAGAGAGACACTTTAAATTAGTCAAGTAAACAGTCAATCACACTGCTACTAAATCTCCCATCCAGATATTTATATTTATATATCCACTCATTCTTCAATGCAAATTGCTATATATATATATAATACATGTTTAAATAACGAAGCAAACCACATTCACTGGATGATGTCATCAGTGATGTCATTTGAGATGTCATCAGTGATGTCACTGACCATGTCATGAATGATGTAATATGTGACATCATCAGCAGTGGATTGCGGGCACGCGAGTTATAGTGAGTCCAACTAACTATAATGTGGGAATTTCAATGGTTTTGTATGAGTAAAATGTCCAGCTAACTATAACTGGTGTAAAACCTATGATTTTTTTAGTGAATATCAAAGGTTTTTTAAATGCTAATTCCTAACTATAACGAGATTGAAACCTTCGGTTTTTTAAGTGAATTATTCATTTTTTTAATAGCAAATTTGTATAGCTATTAATTAATATAAACTTTTGTAACTATTCCAATATTCTATATTTATGTAATATTAATTTTTGAATGTATTTTTCCTGTTTTTTTTATATTTAAACCCTGGTGCGCTCAGGGTGCGCGCACCCGTAAACGCACCCATACTGCGTGAGCGCAATTCCCGTGAGCGAAAAAAAATATATTTATGTATTTAAAGTAAATAATAATGCAAGACATTCAGTGGCATACTCATAAAAGTAGTAATTTCTGATGTGGAATTCCTGCCTGAGGACCCCCCCAAAGAAAAGTTATATAGCATTTAATTTGGAAGTTCTTTACTTTCCCAGAGGGGGAAAAGAAATGCAATGCAGCAAAGGTATTGTCCCGGATATGTGACACAACTCTGTCACGTGGGGATCCAACAAGAAAATACAGCTTTGGGAAGGCCACCTTGATCCGGCATGTGGAAAGGAGGCATCCTAACAACTTTGCTAGGGAGAGCACCAGGGACCTGGCACGCAATCCCCCAAGAGTTGGCCCCTCCACCTCCACCGGAGCATCTACTTTGTCTGTGAGAGGAACAACAGCAACTTTAATCCCTAACGTACAGCCGGTGTTTGCAGATTTGAAAATACACTGCAAACAGTGTGATCAACTGCTTTGCTATGGGGAGCAGAGCATTGAACTAATTGTTCGAAAGAAGGAGGAACACCGCTGCTCCACCCAGCCCTAATATTTCCACTTTTTTTGCTCCTGTTGAGCAGTTTTGCCTTCCCTGGTTTTTTTTTTTGTCCTGAAAAAATCCCCCCAAAATTTAAAACCGTTCTTAAAAAGTAGAAAAAAAAAATTAAAAGCACAAAAAGAAGAAAAAAAAGTTCTTTTCAGAACTACCTCCAATGCTCAAAAAAGAGCTATATTCCTTATATATTGTGTCATTCTTTTTTTCAATGAATGTGTACTGCATAAATGAATGGATAAAATGACAGAAGGGGAGTGAGGGAAGGTGAGTTGTGAACGGGAGTGATTGGTAGTGGAGTGAACAAAGGAGAGTGACAGGGAGTGAGGGAAGGGAATGAGTAAAGGTGAAAAAAGGAATTGATATTGAGGGAAGGAGGGTGAGGGAGGATAAAGTAATGGGAGTGAGAGTAAGGCAAGGGGAGTGAGGGAGAAGAAAGGGGGAGTGAGTGAGGGTGAGTTGATGACAGTGAGGGATGGATGGTGAGTGAGGGTGAGTGAAGGGAAGTAAGAAAGTGAGGGGACGGAGGAAGTGAGGGTAAGACAGAGGGAGTGAGGGAAGAGGAGTGAGGATGTAAGAGGACAGAGGGAGTGAGAGAAGGAGTGAGTGAAGTGGAGTAAGGTGAGTGAGGAAGGGGAATTACTGAGGGAGCAAAGGAAGGAAATAAGGGGAAGGGGAGTGAAGCAGAGGGACTGTGAAAAGGTGAGTGGGGAGGAGAGTGAGGGGAAAGGGGCGTTAAGGATGGGGAATGAGGATAAGTGAGGAAAGTGGAGTAAGGGAACGGGGGTGAGGGAGGGTGAGAGAAGGACAGTGAGGTTGAGGAAAGAGGGGTGATAGAGGGTGGATAAAGGCGAGTGAGCATAAGACAAGGGGAGTGAGGGAGTGAGGAGATAGAGGGAGTGAAGGAAGGAGTAAGAGAAGTGGACTGAGTGAGGGAGCAAAGAAAGGTAAGTGAGGGAGTGTTTGTGAGTTAAAGGGAGTGAGCGTGAGGGAAGGGGGAGTGACAAAGTGAGTGGATGGAGGGAGTGAGGGTAAGAGAGAGGGAGTGAGTGAAGGGGAGTGAGGATGTGAGAGGACAGAGGGAGTGAGAGAAGGAGTGAGTACGTTTTTTTAATAGCTAATGTTTATAGCTATTAATTTGTTTAATTTTTTCTAATTATTCCAATATTCTATATTTTTGTAATATTAATTTTTGAATGTTTTTTCCTGTATATTTTTTTGAGATTTTTCGAGATTTGAACGTAGTTGCGAAAAAATTTGGGTGGTTACCTTCCCCCGGGTAATACATTGCTGGTACAGCGGCCCACATCTCCAGCAACATACTCATATTTTTTCACCACCCATTTGAAAAATGCATAGGTCTCTCTCATTGATGGTCAGCACCAACATACACTTTTAGACACACCTCCCGCCACAAGTTCTAGAATGCGAACTTTAGAGCTGGGGAGCTACGTTCAAATCTCGGCATCAGCTCAACATCTTGTGATTCCAGGCAAATCGCTTTGTCTCCCCGTGCCTACCACAAATCAATGTGTTCTTCTGTTATGTAAATTGTGCTCATGCCATGTTGTCGAGTTCGCGCTATACAATATTGCAAGGAAAAATAAAGTAGGGAAACTAGAGTTCACACACTACTGAACGCGCACTCTTAAGTGCATTTGCAGTGCACTGTGAATCGGAGCGTTTCACAGGCCTGTCACAGATAAGAAATGCTATCGTAAAAGAGATTCTACAAAACAATATAGTACTGGCCGGCAGCAATTCATACCCGGACAACGTCGGGACGGGCTGCTAGTATATATATATATATATATATAGATCCACCACCAATCCGGCCTTCTTTTCAAAAACGGGCCGACACATGCTCTTGGACAATTCAGGTAAGATTTAATTGCCACCATCCAGACAGAAAAATACTTTAAACACCTGGCAGACACATTTCGGCAAATGCCTTAATCATTGCCAGCATTGTGTTTTAGAAAATAGTTAAAAAACGCAGGGACTTTACATACTGTTTGTCCTGTTCCTATTGGTACACGGAAGTCCAATCAGAGTCCTTGTTCTTCCCTCTCTGTGAACAGTAGGTGCAAAGGATGATGGTGCCTGAATTCCCGCAGTCTGTACGGGTCCCACGTAGAGTGCAAATCAGCAGTCCCACATCTCGAACACTGGTTCAGTAACCAGTCTGTGCAATTGATAATGGCCTGGCTAGTGGCCAGCTAGTGAGTCCGCACATCCACTGTTACAGGGACTATATATATATATATATATATATATATATTCACTGAAAAAACCATAGGTTATAGACCATATATAGTTAGGAATTAGCATTTACAAAACCTTGAAAATTCACTGAAAAAACCATAGGTTATAGACCATATATAGTTAGGGATTAGCATTTACAAAACCTTGAAAATTCACTGAAAAAACCATGGGTTATAGACCATACATAGTTAGGGATTAGCATTTACAAAACCTTATTTTACTCACACAAAACCATTGAAATTTCATATATAGTTAGTTCCACTAACTATATATCGCGCACCCGCAATCCACTGCTGATGATGTCACATATTACATCATTCATGACATGGTCAGTGACATCACTGATGACATCACTGATGACATCTCAAATGACATCACTGATGACATCACTGATGACAACACTGATGAGTGACATCCAGTGACTGTATGTTTCTGTAAAGTTAAAATATGTCTTACATATTGAAAAATAAGTGGATGTATAAGTGTCTGGATGAAGGATTTAGTAGGTGCATGACTGACTGTATGAGAAAGTGATTAAATGTGTCTCACTGAGTGCATGGGTTAGTGACTAAACTGTCTTAATTTGTGCATCATTATATCTGTTGTTCTGTAAACTGCTGCATGTGTTGATCAGTAGCTATATGAGTAACTATATGGGTTATTGATTGGTTGCCCAAGTATTTGTATGGGAGACTGAGTGTGTGTGTGGGTGGCTGGGAGGTGTATGACTCTGTGCATAGATGTGTGAGCAGTTGATTCACTAGATGTATGGGTTCAAAAGTGCATGTGGAAACAGCTGTATGGGCGGTTGATTGTGTGCATGAGTGTATTGGTGAGAGAATGGATATCTCAGTGCTACATGTCAAAGTAAGTACATATGTAAAAGACAGTACATGTGAGAGTTGACATATATAAATAACTGTGCATAAGAGCCAGTGAATGTGTGAGTGGCTGTATGGATCATTGTGAACTTGTATCAGTGATTGTATAAGAGAGTAAATATGTGTTAGAATATGTTTGAATAAGTAAGGTGTGTATACCTGTATAGTTGAGGAAATGGAGGTGTGATTGATTCTTTGCATGACTGACTAGGTGTATGAGTAACTCCATGGATGAGTGACAATCTGTGAGTGTCTTTTTACTCTGAGTGTATGTAAGGTTATATTAGAGTCTGAAGAGGTTGATCGTATTATCACATGATTGATGTCATCAGTGATGTTGTCTGTGATGTCATTTGAGTTGTCATCAGTGATGTCATCAGTGATGTCATGTGAGATGTCATCAGTGATGTCATCAGTGATGTCACTGACCATGTCATGAATGATGTAATATGTGACATCAACAGCAGTGGATTGCGGGTGCGTGATATATAGTTAGTGGAAGTAACTATATATGAAATTTCAATGGTTTTGTGTGAGTAAAATAAGGTTTTGTAAATGCTAATCCCTAACTATATATGGTCTATAACCCATGGTTTTTTCAGTGAATTTTCAAGGTTTTGTAAATGCTAATCCCTAACTATATATGGTCTATAACCTATGGTTTTTTCAGTGAATTTCAATGGTTTTTTAATAGCAAATATCAAAAGCTGTAAAATGTATTCTTATTCTAATTCAAAAATATATTTTTTATATTTTTGTATTATATTTTTTAAATTTAAATATTTATTTAATTATTTTTTTTGTTTCGCTGCCGGTCCGCGAACAAGGCAGCTTCCCGTTAGCTTCAATTTGTTCCGAGACCCGGTCCGCCAACCGGTAAACATTCCGTTAGCGCAAGTACCGCGTTAGAAAGCAACATCGTGACGCGTCGCGTAAGCGCGACGTATCGCGTTACTGCGTAATGCGTCTTATGACGCGCCGCGTTAGCGCACCCGGAAGCGCTTCGGAACGCGAACCGAGGCGCGAAGCGCAGCGCCCCGGAAGCGATCCGGGGCGCGGCGCGGAGCGCGTAACGTAAGCATAACAGGTCATGTGACTTGTTTATAAAACTTTTCATTGGTTCACTTTACTTTTAGTTTCCTAATGATGGAAGGCTTGGTCATATGACTTAAAATTAACACTTTTCATTGGTTTAGAACATTTTTTTTTCCCAAAATGATGAAAGTCCCACCTTTTTTCCTCACTCTGACTTTCATTTTTATGAGAGAAAGACCTACATTGACGACCTTACAAATGGCTTCAATGATTGCTGCAGCTGGTGGACCCCCACCACCACCACCACTCCCAAGGAAGAGAGGACCATCTCCTCAGGTCATCCTCCAACAAGAGGAGGAAGAAGAGGAAGAAGAGGAAGAGGAGCAAGGGACAAGGAGGTTTTTAAAAGAACAGCCAAGGAGGTCCCATATAAAAGAAAATTTTATTTGGCAATTTTTTTCATTTCCCCCACATCAAAAAAAGGTAAATGCCCGGTACGTTACCTGCCTAATCTGCCACAATGAACTGTCCAGAGGAACAGAAAAAAATACAGTTATGGTAATTATACCATGCATTGCCATATGGAGAGGTGGCACCCGATAAACTACAGTGCTGCCCAAATACGTGATCTGGTGGATAACCCCCGACCTGTAGCCAGTACATCCACCAATGAAGAGGCAGTGACGGGATCAGAGGCAAGGGAGACGGTCCCAAATCTACAGATGAACTTTGGGCAAATGAAATTAACCTGTTTAACTTGCGGCAAATTTATTTCCTGTGGAGAGAGGAGTGTAACTCTAATCAATAGAGCTTTTGAACATCATCAATGTACAAAACGTCCCAGAATATCAATTTTCTTTTTTTTTTTTGCTCCTGTTGAGCCCTTTCTAATGAATCATTTTTGTTCCCCCCCCCAAAAAAAACCAAAAAAAATATAAAACAACAAAAATAATAAAAAAAAGTTCTTTTCAGAACTACCTCCCCTTTATAAAAAATTGCTAGAATGTTTAGCACTCTAGCAACCTCTATTTTTTTTGATTCGCTTCCCGGTTCGCGCGCCGGTACGCGAACCGGAAGCAAACTAAAAAATGTTTTTTTTTAAAAAAAAGAAGAGTAAGTAAACAGAGAGTAATGTTAAAAGAAAGACAAATAAAAGGAGTAACACACTGTTACTGTTGAAAGAGGGACTGAGAAAAGGAGTGGAAAGAGTAGTATAAGTAAGTAATAGAAAAAGAAATGAGGGAAGTAGCAAAGGCAGGAAACTGAAGGTTAAAGAAATGAAGCAGTGGAACTAATAAAAGTTAAATTTGATAGAGATGTAACGTAAAGAGTACTAAACACTTACCTTATAATTGTCGTTAACTTAGTCAATTGTAATTTTTATACTTTTAATCTGTGTAAGAAATAACAAAACATTTTAAATTAATAGAAGGTAGTAAAAAAAGAGTGAGCATGAGACAAGATGAATACATTTTATAAATCACAATTCAAAGTACAAAATTAATTATACATATTTAATGGTTTATTTTTGCTGTTCTCAGAATATATCAAATTTCACTGAAAACAGTGAGTTGAAGGTATTCATCATATAACAGCGGGGAAAAAAAACACAATCAAAATGATTGTGTTTAAAAAACCCTTAAAATATAATCAATCAGAAATAAGAACTCCTCAAAAGTAACTTACTTTCTATGACGTCAAAGGATGTCCTTTGAACAGCTTATACTCTGTTGTGCTTTTACTATTTTCTGCCCGCCACTTTCTGAAAGATAAACTCCATCGTTTTAAGAAAAATGAGACATACAAAGCAATTTAAAACAGCACACTAAATTACAGCAATCATTATAGTCCAGTTACCTACCCTAAATTCTCACTTCAGAAAACAAGTCAAAAGGCAACATTGCTTCATACTCAATTGGTAATGTTTGCTGAAAGACTAGCCTTTTTTATATTTCAAATAAGCTGTGTAATATCCTGATGTTGTCAAAGGACCATCTTAATATATAATAGCTGCAGTTACAAATGTTCTTCCTGAAATCGATGACTGTGTAGCCAAATTATTTTTAATTACACTTGACAACTTATTTTCATCCAGTTTATGTAGTTGAAATTGTGAAATGACATTTCACCCATAAGTTTCCATAAATAATATGGACAGCATTGCAGACTTACATTTCCTCTACTCCTTGTTTTGATCTGCTGCTTGAATTAGCTTATAAACACAAACAGTTTTCGCTCTGTACTACACTTATCCACAAGGCCATATAGAGTAGGAGCCATTAGAACCTCTTGAAATTCCTCAGAACAAATCCCAAGATTCCTTTCCTAAAATTTTGGTTGTAAGAACACCAGGTAAGAATTTTGAAGGTGGAAAGGCAATCTTTTTTTGAAAGTTAAAACAGAATCATTGCAGAATGACCAGCCGTTTCCAGATTTTAAATACGCTGCGTAATGTCCTGAAGTAGTTGAAGGACCGTCATGATATATAATTGCTGTAGTTACAAAAGTCCTTCCTGATATTGACAACTGCGAAGCCACAAAATTATTAATTAAAGTTGTCAATTTAGTTCCATCAGGCCTACATCGTTGCAACATTAAAATGACATACTGGCCATAACTTTGTATAATTAACGTGGACAGCATTGCAGACTTACATTGGCTACACTCCATGTTTTGATCGGCTGCTTTTACTAGCTTATTGAAGGATACTGATTTACTGTCAGGCAAAGTTAAATATATAAATCTTTCTGAGTCTACACTAGTAGTACTTGATAGCCTACAGTTCTCGCAATCATTCTGCCATTGATAAGAAAGGCCAAACAGATAATCTACATCTACACCTTCATCTTGCAATACATCAAGCATATACATTAAAAACTCCTGACAATCCTGCTGAATATTTTGAGAGAATTGTGTTTGACCTGAACATTCGTCTAAGAGATAACAAATTTCAGACACACTTTCTACTCTTGTTCTATCAGCGCTACATTTCTCTAACACAGAATTCAACAAACAGCATCAACTTTGTTCCGAATTGATCACAATCTGTTCTTTTAAAGTCTCTAGTGAAAAGACAACATTAACCACTACATTAGCATAGCAGTTGACACCAGAACTATTTTCAAATTGAAAACCAACAACATCTTCAACAGAATTCATTTTCTTTCTGCTTACAATTTTCGGTTCATCGACTTTTGGTCTTTTTGCTACAACCTCCCTACTATTACTGATATTTCTTCGTTTCCGGCCTACCACACGTTTCTCAAACAAAGGATATTGAGGCAAATGTGGCGCATACTCTCTTCTTAACCTATTGTATTCCTTAACACAATCTAGATCCGCACAAATGTTTGTGACATCACAGTCAATCAAGTACAATCCCGATAAAGTTCTGACTCGTGACAATGCTACATAAGCCATACCCTCTTTGAACACAGAACTGCCAATATTCACTAAAGCAGTGTCTACACTTAAACCTTGCGATTTATGAATTGTCACCGCATATGCCAAGCAAACAGGAAACTGCTTACGGCGAACATATAAGTCTTTTACAAGCAAAAACCTAGCTGTGCAATGACCAATTAGCTGTACTTCCTCAATACCATCAAATTTAATTTTTAAAAATTCAATTCCATCTCTACTTCTGTATTTCTCAAAATCAACAACATTACCCATTGATCCATTTACCAGACCTCTTTCAACATGTAAATTCCTTCTCAAAATGATACGGCAATTTAAGCACACATTCAGAGTCTTTTCAAATCCCGCAGTTTTAGATATAGTCTTCTCTAATGAATCCAATTTAGATTTCAAATTCTCAGACAAAATAATTGATGCTCCCATATGCTCTATTCTGTCAATAGCTTCCAGTTTCACAATCTCTTGGTTTTCTAAATTCCACATTTTGTTGTTGAAGATGGAACATTCTGCAAGAGTTGGCATCAAACATATTCCAGATTTCTTCTCGGTAATTTTCTGAAAAATATCCTCTGGCAGAACGTCTTCTTCTGGATACAAATTTGACAGTAATCGTGCATGTAAAGGTTCTTTCCCACGCTCAGTCACTTTCCCGATTCTAACATCTTGTAGAATATTCTTGTAATCTTCGTCCTTCGCCTGACGCATATTTTCACGCAGCTCAGCATAATTGAAGTTTAACCATATGTTAACGTTGCCAATGCTCCCTAGGCACTTCCTGGTATCTTCATGCGTAAGCAGTTTAAACACTGGTTGTCCTTTCACTGGTGTCAGCTGCAGAAGATCACCGAAAACAATGATGTGTTTGCCACCGAATAACACATCATAATCTGTTTTAAGAACTTCCTGCATTCTCAAATGCACAAAGGCAAGCATGACATTGGAAACCATGCTTACTTCATCAATGATAAGAAGTTTCATCTTCTTCAGGACTCTAGATACTTCACAACAAGCATCCCCAGATAACTTGTGGTATTGTAATTTGTTATCATGCTCCACTGGCAGCATCAGTAGCCGATGCAAAGTAATACCTTTAATGTTATGTGCTGCCAGTCCAGTTGGAGCGGTGACAACACAAGACAGCGATGACTCAGTCCTTTTCTGCAGATAACATGAAATTGCTTTAATGAGGAAACTTTTTCCAGTTCCTGCTTCTCCACTCACGTACAGTCGGACAGGCTTCAACGACGTACATGAGCACTCTTTCTTCTCATGACTTAATCCATGATCAATTTGGTTGGTAACTGCGTCATATATTTTCCTCTGCTCAACGTTGAGTTGTCTTTCCAAAACTTCTAAGTTAACCGCATCCTTCTGAGCATGTGCCATGGCTCTTTCCACTTCAATCATAGCAGTGGCAGCTTCATTTTCGATAACTCGTTCTCCTAGTGGATCCTGACTCAATGAAACAGAACTCTGACTGTCCTGAGAACTGTCTCTAGCAATCTCAGCTGCAATTGTTGCTTCCTGCTCGATTTCTGCATTCAACATTTCTAGATATTTTGGAAAAACAGGACATTCTATGGACTCCTTGGCTGCATTAAAAGAGTCTTCGTAACAAAGAAAATCTCCAAGCAGTTCCTCTTCTGCACGCCAAGGCTTGAAAAGTTGCAAAAGAGCTAAATAGAAAAACTCTTTTCTTTCTGGAGATTCGCAATTCAATTTTCGATGATTTACCAAATGACATTTTCTTTGCTTCACCACACATCCCTCACTTCCAATTACAGCATACACTCCTTTATCAATATCTTCTTTGATGTTCCTCTTGAAAATGTAATTTTGTAGAACCTCATACAGACAAACATTCTCCAGGTGACTGCTTCTATTTGGATAATATGTATCCAACATGTTGGTCTTCAAAATATCTGTACTGCTTGGCTCCTTCTCCGCCAAATACTCAATTTCCCGTACAGGTTTCAGAACTCGATTACGCGTTGCAGCAAGACCAAGACTCGCCCAAATGATACTCCTAGATTTGGCATAGAGACTTGCTGAAGATAACCGGTCAGAACATTCGTAAGCTCCGATTTCTCGATGCGACAACATCTTCAGACTGAAACTGTACAACTTCTTACTGAGGCTCTTTTCATGGGAAATATCCTCCCACATATCCTTCAGTTCTGTCTTTTCTTTTTTGGTGATGTAAGACGTCACATACCGAGCCACAGCCATACAGTTGTCAGCCACAAACTGTATATCCATGTTAGCATTCCACATGGACAAAATCACTGGGTTGTAGTCGTTGATGTACTTGGACTCTTCGTTTCTTTTCAAATTGTATGTGTTTTTGGGTGATTTCCTCGTCACATTATGTCGCAGCGAAGACATCATATTGTTCACTCTTCCTTTAGATATCACCGATCGTGGAAATGCAAAACGACATTTGGTGTAGTACTTGTCCTTGTTTCTGAATTTACGACGACAGTACTTTCCACAACGATGGCTTTGAAACCGTAAAAGTTGTTCTCTTAGACTTTTATCTTTCTTTGTCTTTGGAACAGCACATGTAGAATACTGTTCTATGAAACTCATCACTAAGTCATCCGGATCTGTTCCAAATTTGGGTGCATCTTTGATCCATAGCAGCATATGTATATGAGGAGCACCTCTTGCTTGATACTCCTTTCTCCAGAAGAAATCCAACACCTCTCCAAGAGGCGGATTTTTCTTGTTCGTGATGAAAAACATCATAGCTTCAAATCTATGATTGAAGTATCTGCATACATTCACTGGATCCAAAGAGCACAGTTCTCCGGGTGTCTTGAATTCGATATTTTCAATGTTTCCATTTACCTCTCGTAGAAATTCAAGTAAGTCTTCCCAGCCATACTCGGCACAGCTCAGAGTGAGGAACCATGTGGGAGTTCCTAAGTTCCTCAGCATACATTTTAAGTCACCATGACGGCGGTACCAATACTCATTAGTACCACGCTGACAAGCCATGAGATTAATCAGGTGAGAATCCAAAATACTGTCTTGCACATTGACTTTATCCATAAAGTCACTTGCCGAGATATTTCGCAGTTGTACACCACTTTTCAAGATGTGGTTCACTGCATAAGACAATCCAGAGAGATCACTTTCAAACAGTAGATGAAACAAATAGGGAATGCATTGACAAAACCTAGAATCTTCTGCATGCAATCGTAAAGTCTGGTATTCTGAAGCAGGAATTTGAACAGGTCGCTCATCATATCTTCCTCCTTGACCTGTGGGAAATAACTGTGGGAAACATCGAGCTTCCAAACTTTCCTCCCAAACACTAATGGGACTCCCTTTGGCTTGTTTCATTTGAAACAACTCAATAGCATTCCCCATGACTTCTTTAGAATGCAAAGGATGAACACTATAATGTTCATATATTTCTTCATTTTTAGAGGCATCTACTTTCTCTATTTGTCCAGCACACAAATCGCTGTCCTCTTCTTCACTTACTTCCTCTTCTGCAACACATACATTCTTGTAGTACTCATTGTTTTTTACCAAATACAATGTTGCCTTTTTGACTTTCCTAACATCCACTAAATCTTGCCAGATTTTCTTACTCTTTGTCGGAACCCCATTAACTATGATAACCAGAGGTTCCTCTTCCACTTTCTCTACTCCAATTGTATTAATGTTTTTCTTCAAATCTAAAGGCAAATAAACAACTCTTCCCTTTAATCCTCTCTGTAAATCTGATGGAGGCAATTTCCCTGTCTTTGGCTCCATTCGTACAATAGCCTGGAAGGGATGGACACTTTGAATCAAAATAGATTCATAAGTATTTAAATCCTTCAATTCAGAAGGAATGTCAACCAATTCCAGATTATTATGAACCGCTCTAGCAGGCATCTGGTTTTGGTTTAATTTGTTAAAACAATAAGTACACATACGTTGGTCCGCTCCCAAATCAAAACAATTTTCTACCATCAAGTATGCGGCAAAATCCTTCCATTCACTATTGTTTTCCATATCACTTTTTGCATATACATCCACTAACTTAGTCTGATTCTTATAATAAGTCCGTCGACAACACACACAAGTGAAATTAGGCCTCTCACTTGATTTCACCATAAACGTGGAAATTTCAAAGTGAAACTTATCTGTACTGAAAATCTGTACACTCTCTTCCACATTACCTTCTTCTAGTGGGTCAATTTCAACATTGTTCTCTTTACCAGCAAAGTAACAGAACTAAATTTCTTGACAAATATTCTTCACATCTACTTCAGAACCATGCAAAAGAGCACTGCTTAATTGTTTAAGCATAATTGCTGGACTCTTAGCATAATACAACATTCTAACTAATTTCCTCACTTTATTATAATGCACTGCTAGCATCCTGAAATGATGAAAACACTCTGGCATACTCTTCTGGAAAGACAAGCCAGTGAATGACCATGCAAACCTGTCACTTGTCTCACTCTGCAAGGATCTAATTTTTGCAACAACTTTATTTTTTGTTTGAAACTTTTCTTATTAAATCTCCGTACAAAATCACAAAACAAATTGATGGAATCCTGTCGCACACTGCAAATAGAACTACACTTCCAGGTGTACACTGGTCCCTTAGGACGTCTCCCTAAAACCTCATCACTTAACACCTCTTCTGCATCTGCAGACACAAGTTTTTCTTTTTCAACCGGACAACCATCTTTTACCTCATATGCTCGACCACTGGTGTCAACTGCATGCATCAAATCATTGTCCTGAAAGTAACTCTCCTCATTAAAAAATGCCTCACAACTTGAACTATGCATCCATTCTCCTGAGAAAACTTCACAAATATTACTTTGATTAACTACTCTCTTCCATCTACTATTTGATTTGAAAACATAAATTACCTTGTTTAGTTTCCTAATTCTATTAATTACCAAAATAAATAACTTTCGCTTAATTTCGAAAGCCTGAGCAATAATTTTCTCTACATTTTTCTTTTTCTTATAAAATGCCACTTTCTGTTGGCCTTTCTTGAATGAATGAATGAATGAAGGGCGATTTATACAAGCGTCAAGGCGCAAAAGATGGAATAAAATAGCCAGGTACTGAGATGAAAAGGAGGTGAAGAAAAGGCCTAAGAGTAGGCTTCAGTGAAGAGCAGGGTTTTGAGGCCCTTTCTGAAGAGCAGCAGGGAATCCTGACCCCTGAGTTCCAGGGGGAGCTCATTCCAAAGTCTGGGAGCTAGTGTGGAGAATGCCTTACCACCCCATCTCGCCTTGGCAACTCGGGGAATAGACAACAGATACTGACCGGAGGAGCGTAGTGCCCTGCCTGGGGTATAGGATGACACTAAAGTCCTGATGCCCTCAGCGCCAGCACCGTGAAGAGCCTTGTGGGTGATGGTCAGAATCTTAAATTTTATTCTGGCATACACCGGGAGCCAGTGAAGGTTTCTCCTGATCCTGGTCCCGGAGGAACGTCTGGGGGCGTTGACAACGAATCTTGCTACCGCGTTCTGGATAACCTGCAGGCAATGGAGTAGTTTAGCGCTCATGCCAAGGTAAGGAGCATTGCAGTAATCCAGTCGCGAGGATAGAAGGGCAACTGCTACCTGTTTCCGGGCATCAGGAGAGAGGTACAGAGTGAGTTTTCTTAGGATTCTTAGGACCCCACAGCAGGTTGCGACAGTTCTACTTACTTTCTTATCAAAAGCGAGTGAGGTGTCAAAAATGACTCCCAAGTTCCGGGCAGAAAGGGAAGGCTGGGGACAGGATCCAAGAGTCTGAGGCCACCAATCATCTGACCAGATCTCCTTTTTTCCCCCGAAGATCAAGATCTCTGTTTTCTCCCCGTTCAATTTAAGAAAATTCGAGGCCATCCAGCCTGCCACAGCTTCCATACAGTTTCGGAAATTTAGGGCCGTGGTCTCAACAGAGTGGGACAAGGAGACCATAATCTGGGTGTCGTCAGCATATGAGAGTACTTCCAGTCCAAAAGATCTTACCAGTCTTGCAATTGTCTTAAATTGTTTTAGCAAATTGACAATTATCCTGTTGCGGAACATTCGCCTACGAATGTCCCTGAATGTATTTTCCCTTCTACTGCCATGCACAGAGTTATCTCCTGCTCTAGCAGAAACTTTTTTGACGGGCCTTTTCTTTCCATTTAAATTGGCTCTCTTTTTCAGGACTAAAACTTGTTCTATAGTTATACTTTTGTTTCTACAAATGTTTCTAAGGAATGATTTCATTCTCTTACCCGGAGCTTTCTTCGTGCGTTGACGAGATTTTATTGTAGAGGACTGCTGCAAGCATTTAGTAATCTGCTGTCTTTGACGTTTCGTAGCCTTTCGGATTCTATCCTTAGACGGCATTGTCTAATTTCTAAATAATCTGCAGTTGAATCCGTGGTAAAATATAATAAAAATGTTATTAACCACTATTACCAAACAGTAAATCAATAACAGTAAGGATTTGATTCAGCAATGCCATAAAGATGATTCAGTGAAATCTTCTTAATTTTACTGTGTTAGTTTTACAGGGCTTTCATGCAAATGACTGCCCACCCTGCAACAAAAAGCCCACATGAAACTTGACGCACGTTAAATTGTGTACTTACCTGCAATAATCCATATGCCAGTGTTTAGGTCCCTCCACCCTGCCCCTCCCCCTCCCCGCCTCCCTGCCCCACCGTAACTCCCTCCACGACCCGCGGCTGCTATCTTGCAACATGGTGCATCTTGTAAATCACTACTGCATTATAAAAGTGACGCAACAGCAGCACAAAAGAGGCGCACAGCCATCATAAATCTGCCCCTAACACTTTAAATGATTGATTCAGGATGACGATAAGGTGTGGACTATCTAGAAGTTTGTTTGAGGTGAGGCCTACTCAGGGTTGCAGATGAAATTTAGGCTTGTTGAAGAGTACAGAGGTGATAATACATGTACAAGCCTACCAATGAAGTGAATCATGTCCACTGCACTCTTGAACAAAGGTCAGACCTCCTCTATCTCCCTGAACACGACTAAACCTCATCTGCACAATATGATTCGTAATGTTAGGAAACACAAGTGATATAATTGAAAAACGTGCAAATATTTTTGCACATTGAACAATCACATCACCTGTATTTCTTCAGCTTAGTTATCTCATTGTGCAGATGTAGTCTACGTCCTATGTAGAAGCACACCCTATCAATACTTAAATTACCCAAGCACACATGGGAGCGTATTTACAAGGACCTTGCTCCAGGGGAAATGTCTTAAATTAAAATGGGAAAAATTACATCAAAGGGACTCAAAGGCCTTTTAAATATGCCCCAAACAACCTATGAAACACTAGCAGTACATATCAAGAAACCTAATTGATTTCAAAAAACGTTTTTAAACCTTTTATGTAAAACAATTATATACCTACATTCATGGGGAACTGACTTAAAATGCCCTAATACACATGAAAACGTTTTTTTAAGGCCCTTGCACCTTTTTTTCCATCACTTTTAACATGGCTATGTAACTCAAACAATCAAAATCAAAATTTGCCAAGCACACATGGGGGCGTATTTACAAGGACCTTGCACCACGGGGAAAGTGACTACAAATGACTAAACACACATGGGGACGTATTTACAAGGCCCTTGAACCAGGGGGAAGTGACTTGAAATGGCCAAGCACACATGGGGACGTATTTACAAGGACCTTGCACCAGGGGGAAGTGACTTGAAATGGACAAGCACACATGAGACCGTATTTACAAGGCCCTGGCCTTGCACCAGAGGGAAATGACTTGAAATGGCCAAGCACACATAACGGCGTATTTACAAAGAACTTGCACCAGAGAAATGTGACTTAAAATTGCGAAGAACACATGAGGACATATTTAGAAGACCCTTTCCCCAGGGGGAAGTGACTTAAAATGACCAAGCACACATAGGGGTGTATTTACAAGGCCCTTGCACCACTTATTATTCACTTTTAACAAGTACACTGTGGAGCACCATGGGGCAAAAACAACACAGATGCATCATGCATCTGTTCCGCAAATGCAACGCATTGCAGGAGTCACATCGCAAGTAAATAAATTCTCATACATTTTTAAAGCATTCTTTTTCCTTAAAAACGATTTTCTAATCATAATTTGAAAACACAGCACAGCTCCTATGTACAACCACACCTTGTCAGTACTAATACTTTACATTATCTGCAATTACAATTTGTAAAAGAATGCAAAATCTTCTTTGAAAACATAATGCAAACACTTGACTCAAAACATCATTTTAAATGCACAGCTGGCTTTCTTATTTTCTCAAAAAAACATACTAGTCTCTATCTAAAATAAAGAAACGATATCTCACCTTAACAAATGCTTTTTGAATTTCAAAACAGTCTCAGAAACACACCAATTTTTCTTTAGCAGAACAAAAGGTATGCACTCCGAAGGCTGCAACCAAGAAAGGCACATAAATGCTGATATTCATCACACATATCTCTCATGTCAGCCAATCAAAACTCTTCCCTCACTTTTTTCAAATCAACACCCTTCCCCCCTCTGCCCTTTTTCCCTTTTTCCATAGCAACTACCTCCTGCCAGACCTCTCATGTTTACAAGTTCACACAACAATGTTTCAAATGAACTCTGAACTCTCAGTACACCTGCTAATCCACTGCAATCTTTCATAAAATCATTTTTATTAACCATTCAAATTACATCTTTCAAAGAACACATCCATGCACCCTAACTTTCTGTTTTCAGCAATGAAAATCCACCAATCACTGCTAATGAATCATTAGCACTCAAACTCCACAGTTTTTTTTCTTTACAAACTCCACTATTTCAACTGCCATTTCATTCCCACACTTCATCTGACTGCAGCAGAACCTCCTCTCGCCATGTTTTCTGTCTGGATTCTAGGACATAGCTACATCCACTGGGCTCACAGGTATACTGATAACAGAAATTTACACAACCTCAATTTACAAAATGTGGAAATCAAATGGATTGGGCAAAGAGGATTGAGATGTCACCAATTGATACCATTGGTGAAAACATTTTTGCATTTGCCAAACCCTGACCTCATAATAGTGCACTGTGGAGAAAATGATTTGGGCACTTTGACTGGGGTAGGTCTGGAAATGCTCTTAAAGGACACCTTTGAGCAATTGATGGCACTTTTTCCTCAAACTTCCTTGGTATATTCCAATATATGCCAAAGACAAAAATGGAGGTGGTCCAATCAATTTTGTCCACAAATTGAAAAATCGAGGAAGCATGTAAATAAGTCTGTTTCAGCTTACATGAGAGACCATGGAATGGGCTGCATCTACAACAATAACTTGCGTTACTACATGCAAGATATCTACAGAGGAGATGGCGTGCACTTCTCAGATGAGGGGAACAGAGTTTTCATACAAAATTTAAGACTGTGTATTGGTACCTACTTATAAGTACCTAGAACTTACACAGAACCCAAAAGCTCTTTTCAGAGCTACCTTAACTTTAATTACTCTTTAAAAATTTCGAATGTACCTTTTTTCACTAATTTTCACTTATGTTCGCTTCCCGGTTCGCTACCCGGTTCGAGTACCGGCAGCTAACCGCGCGAAAAATTCAAAAAAAAAATCTTTTTTGTCGCACATATGGGACTCCTCAGCCACCCTCAGAAAACCTAGGGGGTCAGGATACGTCTACCGTGCCCCCTTCTACGCATTCTGAACATTATTTACCCTCCATCTTGTATCTCAATTCTACCGAAACACAAAATGGAGGACTCCCGTAACGCTGCAGGTTCGCGTACAGGGGCACGCACTGAGAAGCGCTCGCTTAAAAAAGGTGGGAAAGTAATTTACAGAAAAACCACTGGAGACACTTTCACCAAATATACATAAGCTCAAACTACATACCAATCCCTACCATTTTCACAAATTTGGTTGGAATTCCATTTAGCCATTTAGCATGTAGACCTCTCTAAATTCCCTGAGGTAAATTACTTCATAAAAACACATCTGAAGTGTTGGAATTGACAACCAATTAAAATGTTACTTTCATTTTCTACTTTTTTAACCTAACATTTGATTGATTATTACCTGAATATATATAAAGAAAGAGAGAAAAACACAGCCATTTTGACTACTACTTCCTGAAGTGCATTGCAAGAACATTTTCACTGACAACTTAAACTTGTTTTTAAAAGGTAAGATGTTATTTTAAAAATTTGACCGGAGAACTATGTTATACAATTTAAATTAATTTGGAAAACATTTTCAGATAGTTATATACTATCCAGATAGTCATATACTATCCCTCTGTAAGAGTTAGACATTGACAAAGGCTTGTTTATTATAATTATGGATTGATTTACGTTTCTGTGTTATAATTATGAATTTACTTAGGCTTTTTCGCAAGCACTTTTTAATAGTACTACTTCACGCCTGAAACCATACAGAGCCCATAGATAACTCCTCTGTTATAAACTCACAAGTACCTGTCTGAACTTAAACCCAACATTGCCCTATCTCTACTGATATATATATTTTTTATGTAAATTTCAGCACAAAAATGGAAGGAGAACAGAACGTTTCCTTTGAAATTGCCCTAGAGATAAAAAATGAGGAAATAATTGAAAGCATTGACTTGGAATTCATGGACGAATCACAAGACCAAGAACTTCTACAATGCGTAGAATCTGTGGATTTATTACTTTATTATGAGGACGATAAAATGTGGGAAGTTATGTTCACTCAACAAGAGGACATTTCGGACAGTTAAATGTTAGACAGTCTATTAAATTTTGAAAAAGAATCAGAAGAATAAATTTATATTTAATAATCAAAAATTGTTCGAGTCTTTAATCATTTTTATATGTAATTCATAAACTAGTCCCAAATTGATTATAATGTAATGTCAGACTTATAGTATACTGTGCAACTTTTTTATGTTACTGCATTGGTACCTACATTTTGCTACTTAAATAAAAAAAATAAAAAAAACAACAAAACGAACAATCAATAAACATACAATATTTTAAAAGTTTATCATTCTTGTTTCCTTATAGTACGCTCCCCAGACCGCTTTCCAGTGCGCGTACCGGGCACACCCCACGCAAAAAAATGATTTTTTTTTTGTTTTTGCCCTGCGGGGCCCTTTTAAAGCCTCCACATCAAACCTAGGGGGTCAGGGAGGATCTACTATGCCCCCTTATGGTCATTTCCCCCTTCGTTTTGGCCTCCTCTTGTCTCTCGATCCTACCGAGAGACAAGATGGCGGCCGCTCCGGACTGTTTACAATGTTGACAGACACCGGAGAGCCAATCAGCTTCGCTTCGCAAAGTTCCGTTATGCGATAAGTACGCGAACCGGAGCGCTACCCGGGACGCTGTCACAGATATATCTGTTTTTTAAAACGTTGATTTCTCAAAATCCACTGGAGCACATATATTGAGACCTAGCAAAGGCACATCGGGCTAACAGTCCCTACAATTTTGCCAAGTTTCGTCACCCCACGCAAAAAAACGATTTTTTTTTTTTTTTGCCCCGCGGGGCCCTTTTAAAGCCTCCACATCAAACCTAGGGGGTCAGGGAGGATCTACTATGCCCCCTTATGGCCATTTCCCCCTTCGTTTTGGCCTCCTCTTGTCTCTCGATCCTCTCTCGATCCTACCGAGAGACAAGATGGTGGCCAATCCGGACTGTTTAGAATGTTGACAGACACCGGAGAGCCAATCAGCTCCGCTTCGCAAAGTTCCGTTATGCAAAAAGTACGCGAACCGGAGCGCTACCCGGGACGCTGTCACAGATATATCTGTTTTTTAAAACGTTAATTTCTCAAAATCCACTGGAGCACATATATTGAGACCTAGCAAAGGCACATCGGGCTAACAGTCAATTTTGCCAAGTTTCGTGCAAATCCATTCAGCCGTTCGAGCTAAAAGTGAGGCCAACCGCCCTATGGAAAAATGAATGGGAAAAACGCGTTTTGGGACCCCCCTTTTTTCTCAGCCCCCCCTTGACGAAACCTCCCTAAATTTTCAGGGGCTGCTCAGAAACAAAATGTGCCATTTTCCTGAAGATTTCAGCCGATTCCGTCCACAAACGCCAAAGTTATTAGACATAGAATTTTCAAAAGTCCCATAGAGAAAAAATCCTAACTATATATACCTACTGGCGACTGCCAGTAGGTAATATATATATATATATATATATATATATATATATATATATATATATATATATATATATATATTTTAAATATATTTATATCAGAAAAGAATAAAAGAATTGACGAGCCCGGTTTTGTGACCATTCCAAGTATTTTATAATCACAACTGCTAACTCATGTCCTTACGCGTTTCAGCTTTTTATAGCCTTGATCAAAGGTAAATGACATTTCTATTGATTGCAAGTTCTCGAATGAAAGTCATGTGACAGTGCACAGCACTTCTAGGCCAAGGTGCACCAGTGTTGTTTAACTTTTACAAATGCAGTAAATATCCGACTTTTGCTTAATAGCTTTTCCACACTGCCATTTGCACTATTTTCCTCCTTTGGAAAATTGCACTCTGGAATAAAGTGATTACGTGCACAAAATGTCATTGAGTAGCAGCAAAATACTTTCCCAAATAGCTGGAGGAAAAAACTGTCCAAGAGAAGTGTGTGCCTCTCTCTTCTCCCTTTCGCACGTCAAATGCCAGAAATACGAAGGCAATCCATTCAGTCTGGCATCGGGTGAGCAGGTCATGCCCCGATAGTGTCTGCAACACGAAAAACAAAACCTCCATGGTGGGGGCATACATATTACCTACTGGCAGTCACCAGTAGGTAGTTATAGTTAGGACCTACTTTCCATAAGAAGAACATTTTTTGTTTTGCTTATAACTTTGGCGTCGTTTGATGAATCTTCACGAAATTTTAAAAACTAATTCTTTGTTGATTTCAGCTCCTATGTTGAAAGTTTGGGGTGATTCCTCAAGGGGGTGGGCGAGAATAAACGTGTTTTCTCTATGTTAATTTCCATAGGAAACTTTAGAACAAAGCTACAAGTTGAACGGGTGAACGGAATTACCCCAAATTGGGCAGCGAGAAGGGTCTTGGTCATTTGGTGTAAATCCGTTCAGTTGTTTTTGACAAATATTGAAATTTACAGATATCGATATTTGAGAAATTCTGCCATCTGATTGGCTGAGAGGTTACGAGCACGCGCTTGCTGCTGATTGGTTGCGAGCACTGTGAGCGGTTGCAACTAGTAAGTGTTGGCCCCCATTTTGTGATTCTGTTGAAGTGAGTAAGGGGAAAAAAGGGTGAAAAAAGTGGGAAACAGGAGGGTAGGAGCAGTGTAATCTCTGTGGCATTTTTAGGGTGTTGTAATGAGGGGGTGCATAGCAAAGTATTCACCCCTACCGGTGTGAAAGTGCTGGGCTATGGAAATTTAGTGAGGTGTTGTGTAGAGTCTGATGGTGGTACGGTAAGGTGGTGCGGGACTCGGGTATTAAAGCATGAGCCCAAACTATGTGCCTTTGCTGTGAAGTTATGTGCCGTGGCCGCTGCACTACAGCTGTGGAAGTAGTGTTAGCATGTGTTTATACCTTCTAGGATGAACTACTGACCTGTACTGGTCTGAAAGTCCTGGGGTATGGAAAATATGTGAGGTACTGTCTAGAGTCTTATACTGCTAATCTGAGTGGCTGGCGGACTCGGGGATGGAAGTGTGAGTCCAAACTGTGTGTCATATGTTGTCAAGTCATGTGCTCTGGCCGCTGTGCCACATCAGTCTAAGTAGTATAATCATGTAGTTATACCTAATCGGAGGAATTTTTGTTTCAAACGTTGTAACTTGTGTGTGGTGCTTAGGGGATGTTATAGAGAGAGTGCGAAGGAAAATTCACGTGTTTCAAATGAATTAGGTATTTCTAAAAGGAAATCACTGAGTCCTACGGGTCTGATGGCACTAGGGACATAAGTTGAGGTGCTGCTGGAGTTGGGGATGAATCTGATAAACTACTGACCCCTATTGTGAACTTTTAACCTGCACGTGTCGTTAAATGTTCAATAAAATGTTGCAAAAGTATATTATTAGGTTCCAGAAAGTATGGTGATAAAATAGGTTGAACTTGTGACCTGTATGTGGTGTGGAATATTAAGTAGCTTTTCGTATGGAAAATTCAAAATTGACCAATGGAGATAAGTTTTGGAATGTCGTTGAGGGAATGAAGTATTCTGATTTGTTCTTCACATATATTTATGTGTGGAATGACAGAGAAATTGTGCCATTAATGGTTCCATTCTTTATAGAATCGGTGCTCTACATGTACTATGTGACAAAGAAAGAATTGTATGATTGTGTAACATTTGAAATCTGCATACCAACTACAAAGGTGAATTAGAAATGAACAAGCTGTCTTATGTGTTCTGTAGTAGTGATTTAGTTTTTGAGGTGATGTTTGAAAGTATTTTTTATTTCAAAATAATATAGTGTTAGTAAAGTGTGGTGTTTGATATTGGTCATAAAATATGCATGAAGCTTGACCTGTTGTTAAATAAGTACTTTATATATGTTTAGGAATTCATCACAAAGAAGAAGTGTAGTTTGTCATCTTTAAAGGACTGTATGGTTTTGAAATTAGGTACAGCATTAATTTGGGTTTGTAATTTATTTGGGTGAGATAAACAAAATGTCCCACATTTGCAAAGTATACTTTTTGTGAAAATAGTGGGGTGGGGCGGTGGTGGGAGGAGATGTATGTGTTATTAAAAGCGATAAAACGAAACCCAGAAATGTTATGTGGGCAGGTTGTACTCTCATTTTTGACACTGAGAGGTAGATTTGAATGAAAGTCGAGGTAGGTTGTTGTACTGTGAGACCATGTAGAGTGTTTGGAGGTTACATTGAGAGGAGACGGAGATAGTGAAAGTGATACGTTCCTTTTTATATGTACGCATAGTTTGAATCATTTGATGATAGGTTGAGATATAATATGAACATTGTTTCTGGTTTGTATTTGGGTATAGTTAATAGTTTACATAGTTTCTGATTAGTGAATAATAAAGAGGTAGATATACTAAAATATATGGTAGTAACCGTATTAATGATTGTCTGTTCTTATGGAATAGAAGTAGTTGGGGAGTGCTTCTTTAGAAGAGATGTTTTATAAATATGTGAGAGATAAAAAAGAAATGAAAATGTGCTGTATATTTTCTGTATGACTTTGTTGACATTAGAGAACTACATGTGATTATAAGTGATACTATTTGTTAGGCTGTGTGCCTGTGGTGGATATACGTAGGTGTTGAAGTGGTCCGGGTTTTACCGGTGCTCAGCTTCACAATCCCTTTTGAGACACTCGTCAATTTTTTCATTCCATTTAATTTCTTTAATATAGATACAGTAAAGGGACTGTATATCAAAGGATTGGGAATTAGAACTTTGTTTACTCACCTCATCTCCTGCTATACACTCTACAGAAACAACTTTAGTAACATATAGATGTCTAGCTAGTAAAGGTGGTGAAGTTGCACTGGGCCAATTTATAAACCCTGCTATGGGACGATTTATGTTTTACCTGCCAATTTGCATGTTGAAATACTTTTTTCTGGGTGTGGGGGAGGTGGGCATGTTGGTGATTAAAACACAGAATTTAGTAATGTGCAGATGTTGAGCTACTAAAGGTGATGTAGTACTACTGGGGGCACTAAAGCGTCCTATGGCATGGTATATGTTTTACCCGCAATTTTGCATGTTTTAATACGTTTTGCTCATGAGAGTTTCGGGAGACATCTGTTGAAATTAGGCCTCTGTATGACTATAGTGGCGCTTCTACATTTGTTGAGGATCTTTCTTTTATTGCGTAAAGTTAAGTAAGGGCGGGTGTGGAGGTGGTGTAGTGGTACTGCAACTATTTATAAACCATCTTATGGTATGGTGTATGTTTTAGTTGTAAAACTGCAGGTTTTAATACCTTTTGCTGATGAGCATTCCGGCAGACACCTGTTGAATTTAAGTCTATGTATAGCTATAGTGGCGGAAACAGTAGTGCTGGGGCTGGATGTTTGATTTTGTAAGGTTAAGCAAGGGTATGGGTGGGGGTGGGGGAAGTGGGTATGTTGCTGACATTTGTAACATGGGCATGTATAGCTAGTAAAGGTAATGTAGTTCCACTGGGCCCATTTATTAACCGTGCTATGGGATGGTTTATGTTTTAGCCGCCAATTTGCATGTTTGAATACTTTTTGCTGATAAGTGTTCAGAGAGACACCTCTTCAAATTTACCCTGTGTATGGGTATACTGGGGCTACTGGGAAAGGTGGGGGTTTCTGTTTGATTTCCTATGGTTAAGCAAGGGCGGGGGTGGGTGTTGGGGAGGTGGGTATGTTGGTGTTTAAAACACAGAATTTAGTAACGCGCAGATGTCGAGCTACTAAAGGTGATGTAGTACCACTGAGAGCACTTAAAAAGCCTCCTATGGTATGGTATATGATTTACCTGCAAATTTGCAGTTTTAATACGGTTTGCTGATGAGCGTTTCAGGAGACATCTGTTGAAGTTAATCCTCTGTATGACTATAGTGGCGCTTCTACGTTTGCTGGGGCTCTTTCTTTTACTGAGTAAAGTTAAGCAAAGGCCGGTGTGGAGGTGGTGTAGTGGTACTGAAACTATTTATAAACCGTCTTATGGTATGATTTAGTTGCAAAACTGCAGGATTTAATACCTTTTGCTGATGAGAGTTCCGGCAGACACCTGTTCACTTTAAGTCTATGTATGGCTATAGTGTCGGAAACGGGAGTGCTGGGTTCATTGTTTGAATTTGTACGGTTAAGAAAGGGCAGAGGAGGGGGTGGGGGAGTTAAGTATGTTGCTGATTATAACATGGATATTTGTAAAGTGGACATTTGTAGGTAGTAAAGGTAATCTAGTGCCACTAGTCCCGTTTATAAACCAATGCTGTGGGGTGGTTTATGTTTTACCCGCTAATTTGCATGTTTGAATACTTTTTGTTGATAACTGTTCCGGTACTCACCTGTTAAAATTAACCCTGTGTATGGGCATAGTGGCACTACTAGTAATGGTAGGGGTTTGTGTTTGATTTGGTACTGTTAAGCAAGGGCGGGGTGGGTGTGGGGAGGTGGGTATGCTGGTCATCAAAACACAGAATTTAGTAACGTGCAGAGGTTGAGCTACTAAAGGTGATGTAGTACCACTGGGAGCACTTATAAAGCACCCTGTGGCATGGTATATGTTTTACCCGCCAATTTGCATGTTTTAATATGCTTTGTTGATGAACGTTCTGGCAGACAGTTGTTGAAATTACGTTCCTGTATTGCTTTAGTGTCACTAGTAGGTTTGCTAGGGCTCTTTCTTTGATTTTGTAAGGTTAAGGATGGATGGGGAAGTGGGTGGTGTAGAGGCGGTGTGCCCATTTATGAATCGCTTTATGGTATGGTATATGCTTTTCTGGCAAATCCCCATGTTTTAATACCTTTTGGTGATGAGTGTTCCAGCAGACAGCTACACAATTACACAACATTTCTGTGTATGACAAATCTTCGTGCTGCTAGACACTTTTGCACTGTGGTAGAAGGCTGCCAGCGTTGATGGCAAATTATGAAACTTTGTGCCATTGTAGATTTCAAAGGAAGCTTAGACTATTTCTTTGTTACTATGGTGCAGTCAGGGTTTTAAGTGGGAAAAAACTGGGGTATCTAAAAGGAGGGGGCAAACATCTTAAAGGGGTGTGGGCTATGCAAGAAGGGGCTTGGTCGAAATCAAGATAAGTAGCATTGTGTGCTTTAGAAAATTCCCTCCAATGATACTACTTTCGGAAAAAACATTCTTTAAAGGATTTCCCTTCCTTCTACAACGTTGCTCACCTAGCATGATGTCTCCAGTTCTCAGTAGTGAGCAAAATGAGTATGCGTATATCGATGTGCATGCTCTCACTGCAGTTCAAAAAAAGAAAAAAAAATTGACTATCTTTGCGAGGGCCTAAAATAGAGCCCGATATAGACCTGTTTGGAGGCTTCCTGAAAATAAGTGCCGGTCCTCAGACCCAGCTAAATTAAAGCCCAGAATCTATCAGTCCTAAGCACTGCGCCATCCAACCATATGTTAATTGATGCATACATTCCTACTTATATACATACATACATCTGTTCTTGCACTTATCTTAAGCATCTGTGAGCCCACTCGCCTGTGGTAAGCACTGTGCCATTCATGTAGCCATACGCCTATATTTCTATAGATACATCTGTCCCAGAATCAATCCTAAGCATCTATCGGACCACCCCTCTAGCCTAAGTACTGGTGCATGCATTTATTTATCCTTCCATACATACATTGATACATCCATCCATTTACTTATCCATTCATCCATATGTGTCACAACCAGCTCTTCTCCTTGGAACTGGCCAGCGACACAGGAGCAGAATGACGCTTGCTCCCAAACCCCCCCTCAGGACCCCCCAGCCACACACAATTTATAAATGCGTGGCTAGAAGAGCCCCATGGGGGAAAGGGGAATTGGACAGAGAAGAGAATGCACACAAGTAGTCTTCTTTTTTCTTCTTTTTACAGTCTTTTCTTCTCACTTCTTTTGCTCTACTGGTCGTGTGATTGGTGAAAGAATAAAGGTACACATAATTCTCTCTCTGACCTATTCTTCCTCTTGTATCTCTTCTATATCTCTCAGTATAACACTACCTACCCAGGAGCTGTGTGCTTTTGCTTCTTTTCTATTGGCTTCTAGTTCTTCTATTCTGTGTCTTTAATCACTGTAATGTAAAATCAAATTATTATATGTTCCGTCTCTATTTTTCTCTGCTCTTATTCCCTATTTACTCAGGTGCTTACCTACAGAATGGAGAACTGCTGCCTTGTATGTATTTCCTATTCTTCTTGCTTTTTTCTTCTCTCTTTTATATACTGCAGTTAACTTCACTGAAGTATCATATTGAACTCTCTCCTAATTAACTTCACCGTACTTCTCCCTACTCTGTTTTATGTGCGTAATATACTATAGTTTAGCGTCTTATGCTTAAGCTCAACTAAACTGACCTAGCTAGAATGAATATACCCCGTGCCCTTCTCTTTGTTTCATGCGACTAGTGCTTTTCCTTGGCAACTGGTGCAGGTTCTAGTTTTCTGGTAAATAACTTCTTCAACCCAAAATTGCGCATTCGCACTGAGGAAAAATAACTTCTGTAAAATGAACATGCGCCAATATTCCTTTACTATAATTAGGCAAGCTCTAGTTATTTTTCTGACAAGAACGTGCGCTGAACTCATAAACTCGAACTTTTCCTCAGACAATTAAATGGAACGCTCTTACTTGAACTATTATTTCTATGTCTCGGTCGAACTTGTACTCCGCTCAAGAATTCGCGACGCTTAGTTTTTCCCTAAACTAGCGAGACGCAAACAAGACACCTCTCTCCGCCTCCGCTGCTCCGGTGAAGTGCGTAGCTTTTCGCGCGCTTCACCTGGAACATGCTAATCATCTCGGTAGGCTAGAGCGCTGACCTGAGTCTTTCTGAGGGGCAAACGGCTGCCATGCTGCACTTTTCCTCGCACCCAATTCTGCCTACACAGTCTCGCCAGCGCTGCCACCACCATTCCTGTCTGGCCTCTCTGTGCTCCTTTCTGAGTGATTAACCCTTTAGCTTGGGACCTGACAGTACCCCCCCTCAAAGGCCTCTCTTCCTTCCGAATCTTGTTTGGGAATCTTCTGTGAAATTCAGCTATTAGCCTTGGAGCATTTACCTCAGACTCAGGCTCCCAGGATCTTTCTTCGTGACCATAACCTTTCCAATCTAGCAAGTAATATAACTTCCCTCTCATCAACCTAGAGTCTAAAATCTGTTGAACTTCAAACTCATCTCCTTTCTCGGTTTGAATGGGTTTGGGAATCTTATGTAATCTAACTTCTGGTTCTGCCTTTTTAAGTATTGATACATGGAATTCTGGATGAATTTGTAAGGTCTTTGGTAATCGTAACTGGTAGTTTAATGTACTTAATCTTTTCTCAATTTGGTAAGGCCCGATGTACCTTGCCTGGAATTTCCTTACCCCTTTTAGTCTAAGATTCCTGGTATTTAACCAAACCTTGTCTCCCTCCAACAGCTCTGGTGCTTCTCTTCTCTTTCTGTCTGCATAGCGTTTGTAATTTGCTTTAGCTACAGCTAAGTTTTGAGTTGCTCTACTATGTACCTGTTTTAGCTGTTCTACCAGATTGGTTACCGCTGGGACATCTACTTCTTGGAAATTCAAGGAATGGGAAGGATGTCTACCAGAGTTCAGAAAGAAAGGTGTGTACCCTGTGGACGCATTGGTAGTGTTGTTATGTGCGAATTCAGCTGCCCATAAATAATCTGGCCAGTCTCCATCATGATCTAATAGACACATTCTTAGATACTGCTCTAGTTCCTGATTAGTGCGCTCATTCTGACCATCAGACTCTGGGTGAAAACTAGTAGTGTATCTATTTTTTATGTTTAATTTCTTAGTGAATGCCTTCCAGAAATGAGACAGAAATTGAGAGCCCCTATCTGACACTAATACTTTAGGTATGCCATGTGCTCGGACAATGTGCTGACTGAAAGCATTCGCTAGAACTTGGGCAGATGAAACTCCTTTTAAAGGTACAAAATGTGCCATCTTTGTGAAGGCGTCCACACACACTAAAATGGTATTATATCCTTGACTAGAGGGTAAATCTACTACTAGATCTAAGGTTACTGTATGCCATGGAAAAGGAGGGGTGGGTAATGGTTGTAACAACCCCTGTGGACGTCTTCTGTCTGCTTTTCCTTTTGCGCAAGTCTCACAAGTGGCTACGTAATGATGGATGTCCCTGACCATGTTTGGCCACCAGAACCGCCTACGCACCAATTCCTTAGTCTTGTTTATTCCTTTGTGCCCCGCTCAGATGCTATCATGGCATTCTTTTAAAACTTGTAACTGCATCTCTTTAGTTGGCAAATACAATGATCCATTGTGATATGGTAGTCCCTGCCGTATTTCTCTTCTGGAATCTTCTTTCAACCAACTTTTTTTTTCTTCCTCACTTAAGACACTTGATTCTGCTCTGTCCTCCATGGTTTCTTGCAAAACTGCACCGATCACCCTCTCTGTGGGAATAATAGCCTGATTCTGAACTTGCTCCACAACTCCTTCAGTCTCTAATCTTGACAAGGCATCCGCTTTTCCATTCTGGGCTCCGGGCCGATAGGTGATGACAAAATCATATTCTGAAAAGTATAATGACCAGCGCAATTGTCTGGGAGTCAGAGTTCTGACGGACTTTAAGAATTTTAGATTTCTGTGATCCGTGTAAACTGTTACCACATGCCGCGCTCCCATTAAATAATGCCTCCATTCCTTGAAAGCATCTTTTATGGCTAATAGTTCTTTTCTATGATGGTATAATTTATTTCTGGGGGAGTTAGTTTTCGAGAGCGAAAGGCCACTGGATGAAGCTGGCCCGTAGTCTTGTGTCTTTGAGATAACACTCCCCCTAAGGCCTGATTTGATGCATCTGTTTGTACAAAGAATGGCTCCGCCGGGTCTGGATGTAGCAAAATTGGTGCTGAAGTAAAATCCTCCTTCAACCGCACAAATGCTGCCTCAGCTGCTTCACTCCATTGGAAAGAAACTCCCTTCTTCAATAGCCGTGTGATAGGAATTAGCTTCTGGGAGGAATCCGGGATAAACCGTCTATAAAAAATGGCAAACCCAATACATTTTTGGATCTCCTTTACCGATGTAGGAGACTTCCATTCAATCACCGCTTTAATCTTGTTTTGGTCCATAGTGATTCCTCCCGGAGCTAACACGAAGCCCAACAACTCTACGGATGTAGCATCAAAGGAGCATTTATCCAATTTTACAAAGAGTCCGTTCTCACGAAGTCTTTGCAAGACCTTTTTGATATGTTCTTCATGCAATTCCACCTCTGCCGAGTAAATCAGGATATCATCAATATATACTATTGCTATTTGGTCAATACACTCTTTCAGTACATCATTTATAAAATGTTGAAACGCTGCAGTTGCATTGCACAACCCGTAGGGCATCACTTGATATTCAAATAGACCTTGTTTCGTCCTAAATGCGGTTTTCCACTCATCACCCTCTCTATTACGGACCATGTGATAAGCTCCTCGCAAATCGAGTTTTGTATAGATTTTTGCTTCCTTCACTTGGTCCAAAAGAGTTGAAATCAGTGGCAAGGGATAGCGATTCTTGATGGTTATCCGGTTTATTGCTCTGTAATCTATACAGGAGCGTAATTCCCCACTCTTCTTTGGAATAAAGAATAAAGGGGAAGAGACTGGGGACTGAGAGGGTCGAATGAACCCATTCTCTAAATACTCTGCTAAGTATTCCTTCAAGTGCTTGTCTTCTTGTTCAGTTAAAGCATAGATTCTGCTGCAGGGTAAATTTACTCCTGGTTCCAGATCTATCTTGCAATCATACTCCCTGTGGGGAGGCAACTTCTTCGCTTCGACTTCATTGAAGACATCTTGAAATCCTAGATACTTTTCAGGTAACGTAACAGTATCAATCACACAGACTAATTTCTCAGTGTTACTTAAGTGATAAGCGGGGGATTGTTCCATCTTGAAGTCACAGTTGTGAAAGCAATTTTCCTTACAGTAACTTGAATTCAAAGTAATGGTTCTTGCCGCCCTATCTATAATTGGATTCTGTTCGCTGAGCCATGGTAACCCTAAGATTATTTGAAATTGAGGGGCGTCAATTAAATTGAATTGAAGAATCTCTTGATGTCCGTCAGCAGTTTCTAGCTGCACTGGTTCTGTATGACTCACTATGGGGTCTGATGATAGGTTTGTGCCGTCAACTGCTCTAACTGGCTCACTCTTTTCCTTCCGGATCGCTCGTATCCCAATCTTTTCTGCAAATCGCAAATCACAGAAATATCCTGTTGCTCCGGAATCTATCTTAACTGCGATTTGTTTCTCTCTTCTTTCTCGATAACTCAAGGTCACTGAAATCACTAAATGAGGAGCTGCTAATTGAATAGTATTGGCCAATGCATGATCCTTTGGAGTTGAATTTGTTTCTGCGACCACCAGTCCAACCCCACTTACTGGCGGCACGTGGCGTTTTCCGCCAACGCATTCTTTGGCTTTTCAGGACAATCTCGAACAAAATGTCCGCTCCCTCCACAATAAAGACATAATTTATTTGTCCGCCTCTTCTCTTTTTCCTCCTTAGTAAGAGGCCCGCGAATAGTTCCAATCTGCATTGGTTCCCCTCCTCGATTAGAATCACGCTCCTTTTGAGGTTCATACCTGGCTCTATCGTAACGCAGCACATTTGGTCGATACTCTCGCTTCTTCTCGCCTCTCCTTTCACTTTGACGAAAATCAATCTCCAGAACGAGGTCAACCAAAGCTGAAAGTTCGGTAGGACGATTGGGAACTTG
This sequence comes from Lissotriton vulgaris, assembly GCF_964263255.1. Taxonomy (NCBI): domain Eukaryota; kingdom Metazoa; phylum Chordata; class Amphibia; order Caudata; family Salamandridae; genus Lissotriton; species Lissotriton vulgaris. Next base: position 1,114,027,820 of record NC_141689.1, on the reverse strand, counting down.
CGCTAGGGCGTCCTTTAATTCGTCTTTTAGCCCCCGATACAATACCGCGGCTCTTTTGTTCTCTGGCCATTCTGTCTCTAGTACCAACTTGTTGAATTGCGCCAGGTATGCTACCAACTCTCTGTTTCCTTGTCTTAATTCTAAGAGTTCGTTGTCCGTAGCTTGTGACACCTTGCGTCTATCAAAGATTCGCATGAACTCCTTTTTGAAAGCGTCTAAATCAAACAGCACTGGATCGCTCCAAGAGACCAAGGGCATCGACCATGCTGCTGCATCACCACTTAAATAGGATAGGATGAATGCCACACGAGACTGCACATCAGGAAAAAGTGCAGGTCTACACATAAAGTGCAAAGTACATTGTGTCAAGAAGACTTGTGCCTTCTGTGGATCCCTACTAAAGCGTTCTGGAGGTGCTAGGGGAATCACTGGGGATAGGGAATGTATTACTTGTGTATTGACTTTTTGCTGAGATGAAGCTGACTCTCCAAATAGATTTAAAACTGGGGAGGATAACTTAAACCCATCTCCGGAAACTAAACTTCCTATTCTTTGCGCTAATTCTGTAGTATCTTTTTTGAGTTCTCTATTCTTCTCCCTAACTGTTATTAATTCTCTTTGTATGCCATTCAAAATATCCCCCAACTTCTTTAAATCCAATCCGTCCGCCATTCTGCTCAGGTGCCTCTATTTGTCGTAGGCACTTCACTCTGTCAGAACCAGCTCTTCTCCTTGGAAACGGCCAGCGACACAGGAGCAGAATGACGCTTGCTCCCAACTCCCACTCAGGACCCCCCAGCCACACACAATTTATAAATGCGTGGCTAGAAGAGCCCCACGGGGAAAAGGGGAATTGGACAGAGAAGAGAATGCACACAAGTATTTTACTTTTTTCTTCTTTTTACAGTCTTTTCTTTTTACTTCTTTTGCTCTACTGGTCGTGTGATTGGTGAAAGAATAAAGGTACATATAATTCTCTCTCTGACCTATTCTTCCTCTTGTATCTCTTCTATATCTCTCAGTATAACACTACCTACCCAGGAGCTGTGTGCTTTTGCTTCTCTTCTATTGGCTTCTAGTTCTTTTATACTGTGTCTTTAATCACTGTAATGTAAAATCAAATTATGATATGTTCCTTCTCTATTCTTCTCTGCTCTTATTCCCTATTCACTCAGGTGCTTACCTACAGAATGGAGAACTGCCGCCTTGTATGTATTTCCTATTCTTCTTGCTTCTTTCTTCTCTCTTTTATATACTGCAGTTAACTTCACTGAAGTATCCTATTGAACTCTCTTCTAATTAACTTCACCGTACTTCTCCCTACTCTGTTTTATGTGCGTGATATACTATAGTTTAGCGTCTTATGCTTAAGCTCAACTAAACTGACCTAGCTAGAATGAATATACCCCGTGCTCTTCTCTTTGTTTCATGCGACTAGTGCTTTTCCTTGGCAACTGGTGCAGGTTCTAGTTTTCTGGTAAATAACTTCTTTAACCCAAAATTGCGCATTCGCACTGAGAAAAAATGACTTCTGTAAAATGAACATGTGCCAATATTCATTCACTATAATTACGCAAGCTCTAGTTATTTTTCTGACAGGAACATGCGCTGAACTCATAAAGTCGAACTTTTCCTCAGACAATTAAATGGAACTCTCTTACTTGACCTATTATTTCTATGTCTCGGTTGAACTTGTACTCCGCTCAAGAATTCGCGACGCTTAGTTTTTCCCTAATCTAGCGCGGCGCAAACAAGACACCTCTCGCCGCCTCCGCTGCTCCGGTGAAGTGCGTAGCTTTTCGCGCGCTTCACCTGGAACACGCTAATCATCTCGGTAGGCTAGCGCGCTGATCTGAGTCTTTCTGAGGGGCAAACGGCTGCCATGCAGCTTTTTTCCTCGCACCCAATTCTGCCTACACAGTCTCGCCAGTGCTGCCACCACCATTCCTGTCTGGCCTCTCTGTGCTCCTTTCTGAGTGATTAACCCTTTAGCTTGGGACCTGACAGTACACCCCCTCAAAGGCCTCTCTTCCTTCCGAATCTTGTTTGGGAATCTTCTGTGAAATTCAGCTATTAGCCTTGGAGCATTTACCACAGACTCAGGCTCCCAGGATCTTTCTTCGGGACCATAACCTTTCCAATCCAGCAAGTAATATAACTTCCCTCTCATCAACTTAGAGTCTAAAATCTGTTGAACTTCAAACTCATCTCCTTTCTCGGTTTGAATGGGTTTGGGAATCTTATGTAATCTGACTTCTGGTTCTGCCTTTTTAAGTAGTGATACATGGAATACTGGATGAATTTGTAAGGACTTTGGTAATCGTAACTGGTAGTTTAATGTACTTAATCTTTTCTCAATTTGGTAAGGCCCGATGTACCTTGGCTGGAATTTCCTTACCCCTTTTCGTCTAAGATTCCTGGTATTTAACCAAACCTTGTCTCCCTCCAACAGCTCTGGTGCTTCTCTTCTCTTTCTGTATGCGTAGTGTTTGTAATTTGCTTTAGCTACAGCTAAGTTTTGAGTTGCTCTACTATGTACCTGTTTTAGCTGTTCTACCAGATTGGTTACCAATGGGACATCTACTTCTTGGAAATTCAAGGAATGGGAAGGATGTCTACCAGAGTTCAGAAAGAAAGGTGTGTACCCTGTGGACGCATTGGTAGTGTTGTTATGTGCGAATTCAGCTGCCCATAAATAATCTGGCCAGTCTCCATCATGATCTAATAGACACATTTTTAGATACTGCTCTAGTTCCTGATTAGTGCGCTCAGTCTGACCATCAGACTCTGGGTGAAAACTAGTAGTGTATCTATTTTCTATGTTTAATTTCTTAGTGAATGCCTTCCAGAAATGAGACAGAAATTGAAAGCCCCTATCTGGCACTAATACTTTAGGTATGCCATGTGCTCGGACAATGTGCAGACTGAAAGCATTCGCTAGAACTTGGGCAGATGGAACTCCTTTTAAAGGTACAAAATGTGCCATCTTTGTGAAGGCGTCCACACACACTAAAATGGTATTATATCCTTGACTAGAGGGTAAATCTACTGCTAGATCTAAGAATACTGTATGCCATGAAAAAGGAGGGGTGGGTAATGGTTGCAACAACCCCTGTGGACGTCTTCTGTCTGCTTTTCCTTTTGCGCAAGTCTCACAAGTGGCTACATAATGATGGATGTCCCTGACCATGTTTGGCCACCAGAACCGCCTACGCACCAATTCCTTAGTCTTGTTAATTCCTTTGTGCCCCGCTAAGATGCTATCATGGCATTCTTTTAAAGCTTGTAACTGCATCTCTTTAGTTGGCAAATACAATGCTCCATTGTGATATGGTAGTCCCTGCCGTATTTCTCTTCTGGAATCTTCTTTCAACCAACTTTTTTTTTCTTCCTCACTTAAGACACTTGATTCCGCTCTGTCCTCCATGGTTTCTTGCAAAACTGCACCGATCACCTTCTCTGTGGGAATAATAGCCTGATTCTGAACTTGCTCCACAACTCCTTCAGTCTCTAATCTTGACAAGGCATCCGGTTTTCTATTCTGGGCTCCGGGCCGATAGGTGATGACAAAATCATATTCTGAAAAGTATAATGACCAGCACAATTGTCTGGGAGTCAGAGTTCTGGCGGAGTTTAAGAATTTTAGATTTCTGTGATCCGTGTAAACTGTTACCACATGCCGCGCTACCATTAAATAATGCCTCCATTCCTTGAAAGCATCTTTTATGGCTAATAGTTCTTTTTCCGTGATGGTATAATTTATTTCTGGGGGAGTTCGTTTTCGAGAGCGAAAGGCCACTGGATGAAGCTGGCCCGTAGTCTTGTGTCTCTGAGATAACACTCCCCCTAAAGGTCAGATTTGATGCATCTGTTTTCACAAAGAATGGCTCCGCCGGGTCTGGATGTAGCAAAATTGGTGCTGAAGTAAAATCCTCCTTCAACCGCACAAATGCTGCCTCAGCTTCTTCACTCCATTGGAAAGGAACTCCCTTCTTCAATAGCAGTGTGATAGGAAATAGCTTCTTGGAGAAATCCGGGATAAACTGTCTATAAAAGTTGGCAAACCCAATAAAACTTTGGATCTCCTTTACCGATGTAGGAGACTTCCATTCAATCACCGCTTTAATCTTGTTTTGGTCCATAGTGATTCCGCCTGGAGCTAACACGAAGCCCAAAAACTCTACGGAAGTAGCATCAAAGACGCATTTATCCAGTTTTACAAAGAGTCCGTTCTCACAAAGTCTTTGCAGGACCTTCTTGACATGTTCTTCATGCAATTCCACCTCTGCCGAGTAAATCAGGATATCATCAATATATACTATTGCTATTTGGTCAATACAATCTTTCAGTACATCATTTATAAAATGTTGAAACACTGCAGGTGCATTGCACAGCCCATAGGGCATCACTTGATATTCAAATAGACCTTGTTTTGTCCTAAATGCGGTTTTCCACTCATCACCCTCTCTTATACGGACCAGGTGATAAGCTCCTCACAAATCGAGTTTTGTATAGATTTTTGCTTCCTTCACTTGGTCCAAAAGAGTTGAAATCAGTGGCAAGGGATAGTGATTCTTTATGGTTATCCGGTGTATTGCTCTGTAATCTATACGAGAGCGTAATTCCCCACTCTTCTTTGGAATAAAGAATAAAGGGGAAGAGACTGGGGACTGAGAGGGTCGAATGAACCCATTCTCTAAATGCTCTGCTAAGTATTCCTTCAAGTGCTTGTCTTCTTGTTCAGTTAAAGCATAGATTCTGCTGCAGGGTAAATTTACTCCTGGTTCCAGATCTATCTTGCAATCATACTCCCTGTGGGGAGGCAACTTCTTCGCTTCGACTTCATTGAAGGCATCTTGAAATCCTAGATACTTTTCAGGTAACGTAACAGTATCAATCACACAGACTAATTTCTCAGTGTTACTTAAGTGATAAGCGGGGGATTGTTCCATCTTGAAGTCACAGTTATGAAAGCAATTTTCCTTACAGTAACTTGAATTCAAAGTAATGGTTCTTGCCGCCCAATCTATAATTGGATTATGTTCGGTGAGCGATGGTAACCCTAAGATTAATTGAAATTGAGGGGCGTCAATTAAATTGAATTGAAGAATCTCTTGATGTCCTTCAGCACTTTCTAGCTGCACTGGTTCTGTATGACTCATTATAGGGCCTGATGATAGGTTTGTGCCGTCAACTGCTTTAACCGGCTCACTCTTTTCCTTCCGGATCGCTCGTATCCCAATCTTTTCTCCGAATCGCAAATCGCAGAAATTTCCCGTTGCTCCGGAATCTATCATAACTGTGATTTGTTTCTCTCTTCTTTCTCGATAACTCAAGGTCACTGAAATCACTAAATGAGGAGCTGCTGGTTGAATAGTATTGGCCAATGCATGATCCTTTGGAGTTGAATTTGTTTCTGCGAACACCAGTCAAACCCCACTTACTGGCGGCGCGTGGCGTTTTCCGCCAACAAAGTCTTTGGCTTTTTAGGACAATCTCGAACAAAATGTCCACTCCCTCCACAATAGAGACATAATTTATTTGTCCGCCTCTTCTCTTTTTCCTCCTTAGTAAGAGGCCCGCGAATTGTTCCAATCTGCATTGGTTCCCCTCCTCGATTAGAATCATGCTCCTTTTGAGGTTCATACCTGGCTCTATCGTAACGCAGCACATTTGGTCGATACTCTCGCTTCTTCTCGCCTCTCCTTTCACTTTGACGAAAATCAATCTCCAGAATGAGGTCAACCAAAGCTGAAAGTTTGGTAGGACGATTGGGAACTTGCGCTAGGGCGTCCTTTAATTCGTCTTTTAGCCCCCGATAGAATACAGCGGCTCTTTTGTTCTCTGGCCATTCTGTCTCTAGTGCCAACTTGTTGAATTGCGCCAGGTATGCTACCAACTCTCTGTTTCCTTGTCCTATTTCTAAGAGTTCGTTGTCCATAGCTTGTGACACCTTGCGTCTATCAAAGATTCGCATGAACTCCTTTTTGAAAGCGTCTAAGTCAAACAGCACTGGATCTCTCCTAGTGACCAAGGGCATCGACCATGCTGCTGCATCATCACTTAAATAGGATAGGATGAATGCCACAAGAGACTGCGCATCAGGAAAAAGTGCAGGTCTGCACATAAAGTGCAAAGTACATTGGGTCAAGAAGACTTGTGCCTTCTGTGGATCCCCACTAAAGCGTTCTGGGGGTGCTAGGGGAATCCCTGGGGATAGGGAATGTATTACTTGTGTATTGACTTTTTGTTGAGATGAAGCTGACTCTCCAAATGGATTCAAAACTGGGGAGGATAACTTAAACCCATCTCCGGAAACTAAACTTCCTATTCTTTGCGCTAATTCTGTAGTATCTTTTTTGAGTTCTCTATTCTCCTCCCTAACTGTTATTAATTCTCTTTGTATGCCATCCAAAATATCCCCCAACTTCTTTAAATCCAATCATTCCGCCATTCTGCTCAGGTGCCTCTATTTGTCGTGGGCACTTCACTCTGTCAGAACCAGCTCTTCTCCTTGGAACTGGCCAGCGACACAGGAGCAGAATGACACTTGCTCCCAACTCCCCCTCAGGACCCCCCAGCCACACACAATTTATAAATGCGTGGCCAGAAGAGCCCCACGGGGGAAAGGGGAATTGGACAGAGAAGAGAATGCACACAAGTAGTCTTCTTTTTTCTTCTTTTTACAGTCTTTTCTTTTCACTTCTTTTGCTCTACTAGTCGTGTGATTTCTGAAAGAATAAAGGTACATATAATTCTCTCTCTGACCTATTCTTCCTCTTGTATCTCTTCTATATCTCTCAGTATAACACTACCTACCCAGGAGCTGTGTGCTTTTGCTTCTCTTCTATTGGCTTCTAGTTCTTCTATTCTGTGTCTTTAATCACTGTAATGTAAAATCGAATTATTATATGTTCCTTCTCTATATTTCTCTGCTCTTATTCCCTATTTACTCAGGTGCTTACCTACAGAATGGAGAACTGCTGCCTTGTATGTATTTCCTATTCTTCTTGCTTCTTTCTTCTCTCTTTTATATACTGCAGTTAACTTCACTGAAGTATCATATTGAACTCTCTTCTAATTAACTTCACCGTACTTCTCCCTACTCTGTTTTATGTGCGTAATATACTATAGTTTAGCGTCTTATGCTTAAGCTCAACTAAACTGACCTAGCTAGAATGAATATACCCCGTGCTCTTCTCTTTGTTTCATGTGACTAGTGCTTTTCCTTGGCATCTGGTGCAGGTTCTAGTTTTCTGGTAAATAAGTTCTTCAACCCAAAATTGCGCATTCGCGCTGAGAAAAAATGACTCCTGTAAAATGAACATGGGCCAATATTCCTTCACTATAATTACGCAAGCTCTAGTTATTTTTTTGACAAGAACATGCGCTGAACTCATAAACTCAAACTTTTCCTCAGACAATTAAATGGAACGCTCTTACTTGAACTATTATTTCTGTCTCAGTCGAACTTGTACTCCGCTCAAGAATTCGCGACGCTTAGTTTTTCCCTAAACTAGCGTGACACAAACAAGACACCTCTCTCTGCCTCCGCTGCTCCGGTGAAGTGCGTAGCTTTTCGCGTGCTTCACCTGGAACACGCTAATCATCTCGGTAGGCTAGAGCGCTGACCTGAGTCTTTCTGAGGGGCAAACGGCTGCCATGCTGCATTTTTCCTCGCACCCAATTCTGCCTACACAGTCTCGCCAGCGCTGCCGCCACCATTCCTGTCTGGCCTCTCTGTGCTCCTTTCTGAGTGATTAACCCTTTAGCTTGGGACCTGATAATATGCCCATGCCTCCACTCACCCTTTATTCAACTATACGTTCTTATTTCCGTGCACCCTGTTGCAATGTACTATTTACTCAATGCACTCTCCCTACAGAAGTTCTCTGCCTTGCTGCTCAGCTTTTGATGAGGTCATATAGAATGTTGAGTGTGTTTGTATTGGAAGGGAGAATCAGTTGGTGTGGATGGGCTGAGCAGCGAGGAGGCTGCTCCTGGTGGGGCACTTTAAAGCTAACATCTAATAAAGCTGTGATCCTGTTCTACATCACCTGGTCTACGCATCTTTCTATCTCATGTTGTCTCCGCCCGATCCTAAATACGACGTATTATACTCATCCACCCAGCCTCAAGGGGTCGAAAAGGCTGGCGATAAGCATTGACACGCAAATGTTTCTTATAAAGAACAACAAAGCTTTGAGTTGCTCTTTGTGGAGCATACTTCAGCACCCTTCTCTGTTTTAAACAAAGGTACATCCAGCAAAAGAAATGTAAAGGAGCTTCTCAGTGTAAGATGTTAATTTTGAAACATAAAGTTTTGTCAAGTCTTATATAGAAACACTGCTTTAAAGTGGCCGTGACTGACAGATACTGAATACCTGTAATTCTTACATTTGAGAAAGTATACCAGAGAGCAAATTTGGGGTGGTGGGAACCTGCAGTTCTATATTTTCATGTAAAATAAAGTATAGGAATATAAAAGTAATTGCAAAACTTTTATCTTCATTTTAAAGAGAGGGTGTGAGAACTAAGTGAGCCAGGCAAAGCATGTGTTTTCGTCGCACTAAAACAAGACAGTGTGTAAGGTCAGAGCAGAGTCGTGCTGGAGTTGCCTGCTTGTGGTCGTTTCCAGAGGCGCAACCAGAGCAAAATTTCAGAGGAGCCTAATTCTTTCAGCAATAGGCAAAATGGGGATGTAGGGGCTGTAAAAAGGGGTGAAAAAGAACAGAGTTTCATTTACAAAACAAGCATTGAAAATGCAATAGGTCTCGCCTTTGATTAAGTTAAAGCCATTTGCTTTGCTAATGGTATTGTATATCATCCACCACCACCACATCCACCACACCCACCACCATCACTTCCACCACCACATCCACCACCACTTTCACCACCACCCCCACATCCACCACATCACCACCACATCCACCACCTCCACATCCACCCCCTCATCCACCACCATCACCACCACATCCATCATCACCACTACCACATCCACCACCACATCCACCACCACCATATCCCCCAGATCCACCACTACCACATCTATATGTGTGTGTGTGTGGCTGTGTGTGTGTGTAGGTGCACCCACCACCACCACATCCACCACCACATCCACCACCACATCCACCATCACCTCCACATCCACCATCACCTCCACATCCACCATGACATCCACCACAACCACCACCCCATCCACCACCACCACCACCGCATCCACTACCACCACCACCGCATCCACCACCACCACATCCACCGCATCCACCCCCACTGCATCCACCACCACATCCACCATCACCTCCACATCCACCATGACATCCACCGCCACATCCACCACCACCAACTCCACCACATCCACCACCACCGCATCCAACAACACCGCATCCACCACCACTACATCCACCACCACATCCACTACAACCACCACCCCATCCACCACTACCACCACCACCGCATCCACCACCACCACGGCATCCACCACCACCACGGCATCCACGGCATCCACGGCATCCACCACCACCACATCCACCGCATCCACCACCACATCCACCACCACATCCACCATGACCTCCACATCCACCACCACGGCATCCACCACCACATCCACCACCACCACATCCACATCCACCACCACCACCACCTCTTCCACCACCACCACATCCACCACCACCGCATCCACCACTGCATCCACCACCACATCCACCACCTCATCCACCACCACCACATCCACCACACCCACCACCATCACTTCCATCACCACATCCACCACCACTTTCACCATATCTACAACCACCACATCACCACCACATCCACCACCACATCCACCCCCTCATCCACCACCATCACCACCACCACATCCACCACCACCATATCCCCCAGATTCACCACTACCACATCTATATGTGTGTGTGTGTGTGTGGCTCTGTGTGTGTGTAGGTGCAAATGCAATGTTCTTGGATTTTCGTCACAATAAAATACACTGAACATAATCTTCACAAAAGGTATTTACAAACGTTTAAGCTATTGCCATTATAAATTACAATAACTTTTATTTAAGTATTAATTATTTACAAAATTAAAAGCCATTGTTATTTGTAATATCAAGACATCTAAGTCACGTAAATACAACACACATTGCATTACAAATGCTATAGGTGTCACATTTGCAAAAGTTAACACTATTGACATTGTAACTGACAAAGCTATTAATTTTGCTACTTTCAAAACCAACACATAAATTTAAAAAAGTGTCATTTACAATACCAATAGCTCAAACTTTCCTAATGCGAGACCTATTGCATTTCCAATGCTTGTTCTAACAGTGTTTCTTCCAATTTTTATCAGCCCACCCTCAGCTGCTTCTAGGTGGTCAACTGTGTTGCGGAGGAGGGTTTACAGTTATATGGAACTTTATGAATATAGTGATTATCATATTCATTGATCTGAGAACTCTCCTTCATAAACAAGAACATCCAATTGTGAACTTGAGCTTCTCCTCTCACCGACTATAGAGGTCTTTATAACTCCTCTGCTCTATATGCTCCTACATTTAATTGTGAAAAGTACTCCGATACCCTTAGCATCTGGTTCAATATATAAAAAAATGCAATAAATAAATATAACCAAGTGAAGACTGAAGCAATACCGAGAACAGCTCCTCAAAGAATTAAAGAATGGGACAGAGACAAACCCACCAATGCCTAATTTGTTCAACATGAAACCCAAGATCAATCACATTTGAGAGCACCTTGGAAAATATCAATTGAGGATGTGTGCTGTGCAACAATCTCGCTTGTAGACGTTTTAAAATGGTACATGTTGCTCCATCTACAATAACAACCAAGGCCACATAGGGTAAATACAACAACTGACTTACCTCTTCGTTCACCAACAGTATGATCATTAAGTTTAGAAACCAGCATAATAAATACTCTGTATATGCCGATACAATCTAATGTAAGTGAAATGAATGGTAAAGACATACACTGCTTTTACTTCTGAAGATTCTATTTCATTTTAGTATATGGCATTCATTGCTTAATTTACATGCCAACCGTGTTGATGGCTTGGTTAGTGGCATGGATCTTAACAACAAGAAAGAAGATTGGTTTGACTCTGGGTCAGATCACCTATTAGTTTATCCCCCTTCGCAGCGGGGGTAATTCCCCCGCTGTGCTGGGGGGCGGGCGCGCACAGCGCCCCGTGCTCATGAAGAGCTCAGCTTGTCATGAGGCACAGTGCTTGTGTGCTCATGATGAGCTGAACTCGTCATGACCACACCCGTTCCTGTGGAACTTTCAGCACAGCAGGGGAATTATTCCCGCGTGTGAGCGTTCCACGGCTCAGGACGAGCTCAGCTCGTCATGAGCACAGAAAAGGTTATTGGCTTTCCCGCCTCTATTCACTTGGCAAACAGTTTGACATTCAAATGAGTCCCCAAAGTCGCCGTGTTACATGGTTATTAAGTCATACAATAATTCCGACAGGAACGTTAATTCCTAGTCCTTAATTGCAGATGCTATCTAACAAGCCTGACATATAACTGACACACTAATTCATATAGAAGGCCAAGAAATGTATAAATTATACAACTCTCAGGAAAATACTTATGTACGCGGTTTCATGTAGTGCAGACAGAACCTGATGATGTTAGAGAACTTCACAAGAAAAGCAGCAGCTTAGATAGGAATAATGAATGTCATCACCAATGCAAATAGAGTGACGAGATACAAAGAAGTACCAAGGTAAATGAAGTATCATACAAAACCAAAGGGAGGCAGCAGGCTTCATACACCCATAGCATATATTTTGCCCTGATATAAGAAATGAAAATCTGCTCTTCTTACAACGATCAGTACATTGAAATAAATAATGCATTCATTGTGTTTGATGTTAGACTGAAAGGATATTGAAGATTTCCCCGGGCATATCAGGGATTCTTCAGTGAATCCTTAAAGTTTCCGTCATGTGAACGGATGGGCGCTGGCAACCAGAGAAACCAGGGGGGACGGTTAGAGGAGGACAGGCTGACAAGGGTTCGTACAGCGGACAACACGGAAAAATCGAAAGTGTGAGCAACTAACAGGGTCAGTTTTATTCCTGAGCTTCCTAAGAGAAGATATCTTGAAAACAGAATCAAGTCATTTTTCATTTCGCCTCTTTGATTCTTTTATCCTTCCCCGACCATATCGTTGCGCATCCTCAACAGGTTGCCTAATTTTTGCCCATTTTTGCCGTTATCCCGATCCCCAAACATACACTGACCTGCTGAGCCGCTCAAAACAACTCACTTCCTGGTCGCCTACTGGTGACGTGTTTTGCGGTGACATTTGTTAACGGGTGACGATGTCAACTTTCCAGACAACTCTGCGCATGCGTACAGGCACAGTCCTTAGCTGACTCTACAGTCATTGCCATTGAACACCGCTGTGTGACAACTACTGCTTCGCAATGTGATATGCGCACTGGCGTTAAGGGATGCCCAAGAAACCAATATTATCGGCCATCTTGAAACGTGTTGAATGTGACCCAAGTTATGCCTCGAGGAGAAATTATGTCCGTATCCCAGTTTCAAAACGTGCTGTTTTGTTTTCACAAAACATGCCTGTAACTAACACGTCTGGTTACTTTCTCCTTGGTACCGGCACTCAAAGATAGAAATCTAATCCAAAACAAGCCGTGAGCGTGCACTCTCCCGAACTTCCGGTCTCGGGATGTGCACGCTCACGGCAGTAGTGGGGCGGGACTTCCGTCTTTTGGAGAAGCCCGCGCCCACTCTCACAAAGTGGATGGCAGCAGAAGTCAGGAGAGGCGGCTGAGGCGGTAAGTGGGGCTTGGGGGGCTTGGCACCTGTGTGTGAGCGTGTGTGTATGCAGTGTGTGTGTGTGCGCGTGCGTGTATGCAGTGTGTGTGTGTGCGCGTGCGTGTATGCAGTGTGTGTGCGCATGTGACTGGAGAGGCATGGCTGACCCTGGCAATCGGCTTCTGGAGATGTGCACGGCTCGGGGGGCGGGGCATGCGCGTCCACGAGGAGCAATCCGCGCTCGTTCACCAGTTGACCTCCCTTGAGGAGCCACTCGCTGACAATAGGTCGAGACAGAGCTCGACCTAAAAATGGCCTTATGAAGACCTGTGAAGTACTCGGGTGCGGGTCTGTGTTTGTGTCCGAGAAGCTGTCTCAGAGAGTCCAGGGCAATGGGCGTTGGGTACCTGGAAGTCTGTCTGCTAATCACCCCACGTTGATGTTGCTCCTGCGCTGTAAAAAGAGAAGGGAAATCCTGAGAGAAAATGGGTCTCTTCAAAGGATTTCCCTTGTCCTACAATGCGAGTTACCTGGCATCGATGTCTGCACTTCTCAGTAGTGAGCAATGTGCATGCTCTCACATTCTCACTGCAGTGCAATAAAAAAAACAGATTAGCTTTGCGAGGCCTGAAAATAGAGCCCATTAATACCCATTTCGAGGCCCCCAAAATTAAAGTGCTGGTGCTCAGACCCCCACAGACACCCCCCACTTAAAGCCCTGGGTGTAGTGTTATGTTTGCGAAGTTGTAGATAAAATTGTTAGGCTAATAATGGTAATTTTTGTGTGTGCTGTTTGGTTGATAATATCATCCTAAGTACATAGATTACAATTTTTTAAAATACCATCTATAAAGTTGTCTGCAGTGGGTTGCAGGGGGAGTGCTGTAGGGTGGTGGGGTGCGGCGGAGAGGTGAAAAGTATGAGGTAGTGCAGTTACATATAAATTGTAAAGGTGTATGTAAATAATTAAATAAATACTTGCTGTATGTTCTATGGGAGTACTTGTCATCCTAGTGCTTCTCTGTCGTGCTCCATCCCGTTGCAGCACTGGGTCTGGAAGTCATTAGTAGAAGTTTTGTAATTGTATGTTATTGATTTTTTTTTTTTGAAAACCTTTATTGTGCAGATGGAAGTATACATATACGGGCCTACAACCAGTCAGGCCGGCCACGACACATTATGTAAGCATATGAGACAATAATAAGATTTCCCGGCAGTCACGTAGCGTCGTTCAAGCAAGCGATCTAATATTAAAAGGGGGGCTGAATATGACTGCTGGAAACAGGATTAAGGAAGGTTAATTTTATAATATAATAGGAAGTATAGCAGGATCAGTTGCAACTTTTAGCCATCTAAGTTCCCTTGGCGGGCCACATGTCCAACATCAAAACAGAAGGGCATCGATAAAACAGGTAACAGCCGCGGTTAACAGGAATCAACTTATAGACACCCCAGTTCAGAACAGTCCCACCGTGGCCCATCACGCACCCGTCGACCACCTATATATGTGCTAGTACATAACAGAGGAACCAGAGCAGCAGCTTAGTTGTGTTCATCCTCTATACTAACCCAAGTAAATAGAAAAAAAAGGGGGGGAAGGAGGGAGGAGAAAGTATTAGAAGAGGAAGAGAAAGAGCGCCGCGCTACTGCACGCGCCCCACAGCGATAAAGGCGCGCAAGACTGAGAGATCAGCTATCGGGGTTAGGGCATGCAAGTCATGATATATGTGCAATCAATACCGTAGAAGCAAGCAAGTCATCCCCCATCCCACCAGCTATCATACCATGGGAAACACGTACAGCCACAGCGTCCCGATAAAGGGATACAAAAGAGCCATAGAACTAAAAGAAAAACGAACAGTAAAGAAACCCCATACCACCCGCCCCACCCTGCACCCCTGCAGAAGGCTACGGCCTACCCCCCCAGCAGCGTGCCTGTCACCCTAAATAGAAACCCGAAATATAGGAGATTAGAAAGTGAGAAAGAAACAAAACAGAGAAGAGGGGAAAAAGAATCAGTGGGAGAGGAGATCTGCAATCGAACCATTCGGCCCTCACCCCCCCCTCACACACATGAAACCACATCCAGGCGAGATCGACACAACCTCAAGTGTCAGAAACATTCGAAAAAATCGGCCATATTGGCACGGCTGCGGGCAGTCCTCATCTCCATCCGTTAACCAGTAGACCGCCGGGTCCAGACCGGCTCACCCCTGTCCTCTCCTGACCATAGCCGTCATGCGCAATAGTTTAGTGGGTAGCAAATAGTTTGAGGTGAGATGGGCACAGGATCGGAACAAATCAGGCCAGGGGTGTAAACCAGAGGACCCCAGTATCAAACAGCAGAGCAAGCAATGGCTGCGGCAATCTAGACTTTCCAATAGCAACATTAGGATCAGCAAGCAGTATGGGAGTAGTCTCGCCGCCCAATAAAGCGAGATCTCCCCCGCAAGGTAACAGCGGGGCCACACCAAAGCAGTTCGAATCAAGCATCCACCTCGCTCCCCAGTCATTCGGGCATGAACGGGCCCCGACATTGGGCCCACGCCCGCACCCGCCACAATCGAAGCTACCTGGAGATTCGGGGCCGCAGGCGTACGGTCCTACAGATGCACAGCGACAGCACTCCTCGCAGCAGCAGAGGGGGCGAAGGAGCACACATTCGAAGTCGAGCCGCGTCCATGAGGGACGGTCCAACAAACATGGCGGCAGATCTTTTATCTTTCACACCGGAGCCGAAGACCATGGCCTCACGTAAAGAATGCAGGGCGCCAAGGACATCACCAATCGTGGGCTCACGATCACAGGACGCGGCCCTCGTGCACTTCAGCGACTCAGGTTCGCCGCTCCAAGTAGATCTGTGACTCAGGGCACCAGTCGCCATCTTGTAAATTCAGCCGTGCCTCTCCGCGCGTCAACTCCTGGAATGGGCTCTCAAGCAAGGCCCACCGCTGGGGTCCCCTCGAGCCCCGGAAATGGCAACCTTGGTGCAGAAAGAAGGGCCACCAAAAACGGGGACCGCCAGCGGCACTGTCCCACGGACAACGCCCGCCGAATCTGGGCGAAGGGCTTCAAGATGGCCGGACAGGGCAACAAAGGGGGGGCATGCCTCCTGCGCAGTCTAGCCCTGTCCGCGGCGGGCCGCGCCCTGCCACAGGGCCCCAGGCTGCCAGACCGGGCCCGGTCAGTCGCCACCGGCACAACCGCACAATGGCCTCTTCAGCCGACCCCTCTTCTCCACCAGGTGCCGCCGCCGACACCCTCACTCCGGCCGACCGTCACAGGCAAGTCCCCGGTCTGCACGCCGCGGAGGCCCCGGACCAAGCAAGGGCATAACTCCAGATGCGCTGCACACAGGAGCCCCCGGGACAAACGGTGAGTGTGAGCATGGTTTCACCTTTCCATTTCTTGCCAAGTGTGTCGCCTCGGAGCAGGATGAAGATCAGGATATGCGTTTAGGCAGGAAGGTTGGCGAAGCCGAGCTACAGTGCGGCCATCACGGTCGCAAGCTTGGCTCCTCCCCCCATATGTTATTGTTTTAATTAGGCGTGGACGTAGTTTGCGAAGTAACGCTACGCAAAGTGCTCTTTGCACTAGGCAAGCTACACGTAGCACTACGCGAACTGCGTAGTAGCATGTTCGCACTGTGCAAGATGTCATTGTCAATGATTGCACAGTGCGGACAAGGATCCGGAACTGTGCTATCATTGAAAACAGCATCTTGCACAGTGCGAGCTGTACTTTTCTGCTGCTCGTGTAGATTTTTACTCGAGCTGCAGCTTTCTCAACGCGGACTGGTAGTTTCTCATGGCGAGCGGTCGTGAGCATGCACAACCACTCTAATTGAGAAACCTGACCTCCCCGCGTTGAGAATCTCGCTGGGAGGTTTATTTTACATGCTTGCGATCGGCAACTTGATGTTGCTGATCGTGAACAAGGAAAAAGTCTTGTGAAGATGTCGTTTTGCTTGCTCGCAGTCGCCAACTTGACGTTGAGGACCGCGAGCAATCAAAAAATTACCACTGCACTACGCTACGCATGTTTGCACTGTTCTACGTGCAGTTCGCGTAGTGCGAAGTTGCGCAAACTTCACAAACTACGCATGCGTAGCTTAGTGCTTTGCCCAGGGTTAGTTTTAATACAGTGAACAAATGTGAAAAATAATTGAATCTATTTTTTGTTTTTCAGGAAATTATTTTGTTTGGATTAAAATTTGGAAATGCCTTGTAATATATATTTGACAAAAAGGAAAGATCTTGAATTTAAAAAAATGCGAGTACTACAGAAACTGTTTGTTCTACTAAAAGCAGAAGACAATTTTTGAAAGAAATATTGTGAACATTTAATGAGAAAAACCTCACACAAAGCAAAAAGAAGAATTTTTCAAATAAGGTGAACCAGACTTCAATTTCAAATACCAGGAAAAAGAAACATGATAAATAAATAGTATCTGTTACTCGGAGACAAAAGCAATTTCAAGAAATTCGTCAGAGACTCTTTCTTTCTAGAGTGATTCAGAATTTAATGAAGACATGATGCAAATATAAAAGGAAAGTGTTGCAATTCAAAGAGAAGCAGCGTATTGAAAGTATAGTGGGTACTGCTTTCAATTTAAAACTGAAGTTATTCATTCTGATTTTGAACAGAATAAAACAATTGGATAAAATAGTCAAAGTGTTGAAAGACAAAAGTAGAAAAAAGAGACTTGTGAACAGAACCAACATTTGCAAAATCTTTAGTGGCCATTGGAGACATACTTCTACTAGTGGGCCTTTTTTTAATGAGGAAAGTTAATTCCAGGAAAATAGTTTACCATTTGCAGTTGATACTGGAGGTCGTTACTACGAAGTTCAGGATGGTTGTCCTCTTCCAAAGGAGGAAATAGTTGGTAAAAAAGCAGAAGAGTTAATAGCTGAAGAAGTGCAAGGGAAACGTCCACAGGCTCCTGTGTATAAGTGGGGTAGTAGTAGTATTTGTAGCATTCAACAGGAATCCATTGATATAATGTGAACTTTGTTACAAGAATATACACAGAAAAGTATTAAACAGAGGATTAAGTTGTTACAAAGACTAGATCCATGTAATGTAAGAAGATATACTTAGAAGTATGGGCATTCTCTGGCTTGTCTTTCAAGAAAAGTATGTAGAAGTGTTTTTCATCAATTGAGGATGGTAGCAGTACACCATTCAGAAATGCTGAAGTTTGTAAGGAAACTGTACTATGTAAAAAGTCCTGCATTATGTTTAAGTGAACTGAACACATGTCTTTTATATGGTTCATTATCAGATGTTCAAAAAAGGTGTGATGATATTGAAATGCGATATTTTGGTTCAGAAGAGCAGTCCACAGAAAGTGAAAGTTTGACAATTACAGATGTTGGAGGAGATGGAAAAGTGAATATCACTGATCAGTTTCAAGATGAAATTGGAAAGTTTAATGTAATGTGTTCTGAAATACCAAACTATGGGGGTCATTACGATGGAGGATTTTCCGCATCCTCCGGGCCGGCGGAAGCCACCGCCGGCCCGGAGGATGCGGAAAATCCTCTGCGGACCCACCAGGACCCACCGCCACATTAGGATGGCTGGTGGGTCATGGTTTAAGTCCGCAGCTTTTCCGCCGCGGCTGGCTTACAACCGCGGCGGAAAAGCACTAAAATGGTGACGGTGTCTCTCAGACACCGTCAGCCAGATTAGGATGTGCTTGGGAACATGCTTTTCCGCTGCGGCTTTTCCGCCGTGGAAAAGCATGTGTAACTGCACTGCGGGGGCCCGTTGCGGGCCCCCTAGGTGTAGTGGGGGGTGCACATGGGGGTACCATAGGTACCGCCTGCATTTGCGTGCACAATGCAGCAGGCACCGCGCGGTGCCTGCCGCTTTGTGCACGCAAATGCTGTGCATGCTTTTTTAACATTGCTGCTGGTGCAGCTTGAAGCTCCACCCGCCGCAATGTTAAAATAGAGGATGTGACCGCCACCCAGGCGGTCACATCCTAATCTGCATAGAGGGAACGCCGCAGCCCATGCGGACGTTCCCTCATGCTCTGGGGTCGCGGACGGACTCAAGTCCGTCCGCGATCGTAATGACCCCCTTAGTATTTTTTTTGTCAACGCACTCATTTTAAAAGTCAAAGTAGGAATATTGATTTGTATTTGAAAAGTGAAAAGGAGAACAATGGTAAGTGGGTAGAATTTGCAACGTACTTTTATGTGGAAGGTCGTTTTGAGTTAGGTAGTGATCAACGTATGTGGAAATATTGTTACAACAAATTTGAAGGGAACAAAAAGTCTATTAAAGCAGTACATAATAAGTTATAATTAGTAGCTATTCCGTAGGAACTGGCAGAATTGAATACATATGAGTCTGTTCTAATTCAATCTATTCATCCTTTGTAAACTATAATTCGGAACTAGCTAACAACAAACAGACACCAGGTGGTAGCAATGAACTAATCAACAAAGGTATATAAACTGAAGACAGTAGGTGAGTTAACCAGTTGCAAAAAAACCTGGAGAAGAGGAAGGCGCCACGCAGTTCAGCTACCTATACCAAGTAAGTAGGATAAAAAGAGGGGGCTCTAATTTTAGAGAGAGAATGGGTACAACATAATTTTCCCTATTCTTTTTTCTATTTTGTTTTCCTAGAGTTGTCAGCTAAAAATTTAAAAAAAAAGCTCCAACTGAGAAACTGCATAATCTAAAGCTTTGGACTAATAAGAGAGTGAACTAAACAGAAAGTAACTCCTTATCTAACCAGAGAGGTAAGATTATCACTGTAGATATAAGACAGAGCACCAGATGTACTAGAAAAACCCAGATTAAAACCATGAATTGTTTTTCTGATATGATACAGCTAGAAAGATAGAAGGAAAAGAAAAGGTAGCTCCCAGAGGCGTTCTTCCCACCACGCAAAGTGATATGGAAAGTGGACCGGTAAGAACTAAGTACATTAATATGACTGACTAATGCAAGCAAAAGTGTAGTGTTACAAAAATACGTCTTTTCTAACCCTGGTCGAAGAACTACGCTCCGTTCGCGGAGTTTGCGGAGTTTCGGCAACTCCGCGCTCCGCGGAGAACGCGAAGTTGTCGAATACTCCGCAAACTGCTGCGTAGCGTAGTTCTCGCGCGCTCAATAGCATTTTCGCGTGCGCGAGGATGCTTGTTGGTAAGATCGAGTTGCCGAACACGCAGAAACTGCAATCTGGCACAGAATAACTCGCGAACACGTCACTAGTGACCGGAAATAAGGGGACGCGAGCGGGCGGGACAAACCTCATGGGTAACTTCGCGCGCTACACATCCCGAGCATGCAGGCAATCAAACAATCAATCAATCAGGATATTTGTATAGCGTGCTACTCACCCAGAGGGTCTCAAGGCGCTTGGGGGAGGGGGTCCGCTACTGCTCGAACAGCCACGTCTTGAGTTGCTTACTGAAGCAGAGGTGGTCTTGGGTCAGGCGGAGGTGGATGGGGAGGGAGTTCCAAGTCTTGGCTGCCAGGTAGGAGAAGGATCTTCCTCCCATGGTGGATCTTCGGATGCGTGGCACGGCGGCGAGGGCGTGGCTGGTCGATCGTAGCAGGCGGGTGGGAGTGTAGAAGGTCAGGCGGTTGTTGAGGTACCTGGGGCCCAGGTCGTTGAGGGCCTTGTGTGCGTGGTTGAGGAGTTGGAACGTGATTCTCTTGCTGACGGGGAGCCAGTGAAGGTCTCTCAGGTGTCCGGAGATGTGGCTGTGTCGGGGGATGTCCAAGATGAGTCGTGCGGAGGCGTTCTGGATGCGTTGGAGTCTTTTCTGGAGTTTGGCTGTGGTTCCGGTATAGAGGGTGTTCTGAAGTCCAGTAGGCTGGTAACGAGTGCCTGTGTGACCATCTTCCTTGGTTTCGGTGGGGAGCCATCGGAAGATCTTTCGGAGCATGCGTAGGATGTTGAAGCATGATGATGAGACGGCGTTGACTTGTCTGGTCATCGAGAGGGAGGAGACCAGGATGAAGCCCAGGTTGCGTGCGTGGTCCGTTGGTTTTGGTGCGCTGCCCAGGGCAGGGGGCCACCAGGAGTTGTCCCAGGCGGAGGGTGATGATCCAAGGATGAGGACTTCCGTTCCGTCTTGTCTGAGTTCAGTTTCAGGCGGCTGTTCCTCATCCACTCGGCTACGTCTTTCATCCCTTCGTGTAGGTTGGTTCTGGCGGTGGCTGGGTCATTGGTGAGGGAGAGGATCAGCTGGGTGTCGTTGGCGTAGGAGATGATGTTGAGGTTGTGTTGGCGTACGATGGCTGCGAGGGGGCTCATGTAGACGTTGAAGAGGGTGGGGCTGAGTGATGATCCTTGTGGTACGCCGCAGATGACTTCGGTGGCCTTGGATCTGTACGGGGGAGACGGACTCTCTGGGTTCTTCCGGTGAGGAACGAGATGATCCACTCCAGTGCCTTCTCTTGGATTCCGTTGTTGCTGAGGCGCTGCGCTAGGGTGCGGTGGCAGACAGTATCGAATGCTGCGGAGAGGTCCAGGAGGATGAGGCCCGCTGTTTCCCCGTTGTCGAGCAGGGCTCGGATGTCGTCAGTGGCTGCTATGAGGGCAGTCTCGGTGCTGTGGTGGGCGCGGATGCTGGACTGCGAGTGGTCGAGGGATCCGTTCGTCTCGAGGAAGGCAGCAAGCTGTCTGTTGACGGTCTTCTCGATGACTTTGGCAGGAAAGGGGAGGAGCGAGATGGGGCGGTAGTTCTTGAGGTCGGCGGGGTCCGCTGATGGTTTCTTCAGGAGGGCGCTGAGTTCGGCATGCTTCCAGCTCTCCGGGAAGGTGGCGGTGCTGAAGGAGCAGTTGATGATGTCCCGGAGTTGGGGTGCGATGACAGAGTCGGCCTTGTTGAAGACGTGGTGAGGGCATGGGTCGGTTGGTGATCCGGAGTGGATGGTGTTCATCGTGTGGATGGTGTCTTCGGTGCTGACCGGGGTCCGGTCGCGGAGGGTGGTCGTGGAGGGTGTCGGTTCGGTGGTCTTGCGAAGGAGTGATGTTGTTGTTTCCGGCGCTGGGGTTGGAGAGCTCTTTGACGATGCTGAAGAGTTCCTTGCTGTTGTGTGCGTTGTTGTCGAGACGTTCCTTGAATGCTGTCTTCTTGGTGGTGTGGATCAGCTCGTGGTGTTAGCGGGTGGCGTGCTTGAGGGCGGTCATGTTGTCTGTAGTTAGGTTTTTTCGCCAGGCTTTCTCGAGGGTATGGCAGTTCTTGGAGTTCTTGAGGTCGTCGTTGAACCAGGAGGCTTTCTTGCTGCCGGGCCTGCTGGGATGGTTTTTCAGAAGTGCAAGGTCGTCAGCGCAGTTGGTGATCCACTGTGTGAGGTTGTTGGCTGTTTGGTTGGGGTCCGTTGAGCTGGCGGGAGGGTTCTGGCTCAGTGAAGTGGTGAGCTGGTCGGTGGTGATCTTGTTCCAGCTCCTGCTGGGAACCTGTTGCGGGTGGTGGTGAGTCGTGGTCTTTCTGAAGCTGAAGTGGACGCAGCTGTGGTCTGTCCAGTGGAGTCCGGTGGAGTGGCTGAAGGAGATGTACTTGCTGGAGGAGAAGACTGGGTCAAGCGTGTGTCCGACGTAGTGGGTGGGGGTGTTCCCCAGTTGCTTGAGTCCGTGGTTGGCGAGGTTGTCCAGCAGGGTGGTGCTGTTGTTGTCGTTGTTGTTCTCCAGGTGGAAGTTGAGGTCCCCTAGGAGGATGTAGTCAGCGGAGGCGAGTGCGTGCGGGCTGATGAAGTCTGTGATGTCTTCGCTGAATTGTGTGCGAGGTCCTGGGGGTCTGTAGATGAGGGTGCCTCTGAGTGTGGTCTTGGGGTCAGTGTGTATCTGGAAGTGAAGATGTTCGGCGGCTGTGAGGGTGTCGTCTGAGTTGGTCGTGATACGGATGGTGTTCTTGTGGACGATGGCGATGCCTCCTCCTGTCTGGTTGACGCGGTCTCTCCGGGTGATCTTGTATCTGTCCAGGATGGCGACTGCGATGTCGGGCGCTGAGGAGGCATTCATCCATGTTTCCGTGAGGAAGGCGACGTCTGGAGATGTGGTGTCGAGCAGGTTCCAGAGTTCCACGGCGCTCCCAAAGACGAAAAACGGCTCGCGAACGGGTCAAGCAAGCTACTACGCATGTTCGCGGAGTTATGCGTAGTTTGCGGAGTGCAAGTGCATCTTCGCGTAGCTCCGCGGAGTGCGGCTACGCGAACTACGCCCAGGCTTAGTGAAAAGCAAGTCATTAGTGATATTTTGCTTCCTTGAGTGAAGAAACGGCTATTGAGCAACACAAGAGGAACGCACATTACATCAGAGGATTATTAGCGGGCAAGAGACACTGACAAGACTTTTTACGAAACTGCCATACATATTTTCATGCAATTACCTGTGTGTTATGTACTGTCACTGAGATGGAAATATCAGTAGCAGATTAAAAAACGATGTGGTGTCGTTTTGTCAAAGTGTTTCACTGAGCCCAAGAATGCGGAAACTCTATAAAAGTGATTATATAATGTGTAATCATATCTTCCAAGTAGCAATAGAGCAAATTGTTTTACAAGCAAACTTTCATATGTACCACTGCATACGAAAGGTCAGAAGTGATAAACAGGTTGTAATACCCTCCTCTTTTCTTGTAGTCACTTCACCACATTGCCCAGCTGAATCCACGTTTAAGAGATCCAGTGGCGCGGGCACTCAGGGGCGAGGTAGCAGAACCGTATCCAACCAGAAGATGCAAGTTTCTTCCTTTTATTTTGATCTCAAATCCTTGTGTCTCTTCTGGGACAGTGTCTGATTCACGGTTTCATTTCCCTGGCCTTATGAGAAATAGCACGTCCAGCATCATCTCCGCCAACAAGGCCAGGTGAGTGGCGTGACAAACAATAATTCCAAAGTTCGGTAAAAACCATCCCCTTATGAGTTGTACCCTGAGAAGTAAGAAATTACCATGAGAATTGTACATTCTAGATTTAATTCCCCTTGATGATTCCTCGTTTTGAGCAGGACTTTTATCCAGAGATTAGGATTGCTTTGAGCAGCTGAAATCTCCAGTTTACTGAGAAGCACAGTGTTATCGGTCCCATCAGAATTAAGATGCCACTTGTAATGAGGGTCTATGAAGTAAATTCCTGTCAACTTGCTATATATAGCACCAGTCTGTCTCTGCAATAAAAACAATGTACATTAACAATAGCAACACACAGTGACATAATAATATCTTTAACTTACATTCCAGTGAACAATGATTGATGATGAGCTGAGTAAAAGGGAATTCTTAACGTAATCAATTTTAAAAAATGGTAAGACGTGAAGTAAGTTTATTAGAGTCAAGCCTACCTTATACAAATGAGGAATCCAATATAAAGGAAAAACAAAATATATTCTTTAAAAACTCACACACTCTTTAGCTAGGTACTAATGTTAAATAGCATTTTACAGCAATTGATTATGCTGTTGATATTACTTTCTACATTTAGGTGGTGCAAATTGGACACCATATTTAACATTCATGGCTTACGACTGTGAGGCATATTTGTAACTACACAAAACATTCTGCATATGCAGACAGTGTGCTTCATCAACTGTCTGCACTTTGCAAATTGTCTTGATTTTTAATTTATGAGCCACCCAACCACTAACACATTTTCATTGATCTGGTGAACATTTTCAATGTTATCTATGTTGGAGATGGCCATTTTTGCAGGGTTTTCCTCAAACTTCTTTCATCTTCCTCCTATTTTTTCCTGACCTGCTGTTGTTGGTTTTAAGACTATGGACACTTTGCCACTGCTATTCAGTGCTAAAGTGCATATGCTCTCTGTGAAATTTGTATTATGGATTGGTGTTGATTTACTAGTCAGTTCCCAGTATAGTGCACTGTGTGTGTCCAGGGCCGGTACATCAAATGCTACTAGTGGGCCTGCAGCACTGATTGTGCCACCCATATGAGTAGCCCTGAAAAGGTAACTCAGACCTACCACTGCAGAGACTGTGTGCAGTTTGTAAACGCCATGTTAACTTGGCATGTGTACACACTTGCCAGGCCCTATTCATCCCTTTTTCGTACTGTCAATTTCATTTTTCACTATTGCAAGGTTACCTGTTCCCAAAGAACAGAATTGGGAGTTTGCCTATAATATTTTATAAACATAACTACCCCTGGGAACAAGGCAGGAAGGTAAAGTTTGGTATGCTTGACTCAGAATGTTAACATGCATCTTTTTGTGTGGATGCTTTTTACATTTTGTGTTTAAAAATACCACTTTTAGAAAGTAGGTATCTTCTTGCTTAGCCATACAGTGTGCCTCTGCTAGGATTGTGTATTGCATGTATGGCTTTTGGATGACAGGGGCTGGGGAGGAGCAGTGGCTCCAGAGAGAGTAGACGGTGCAGGGATGAGCTGAATAGACCTTGGGTGCATTTAGAGAAGGGAAGGAGATTTCCTTTCACATCAATGGGCCTTGTCTGCCTCTGACTATGCTGTCTCCACCACCTGCTAGGAAGATGCACCAGAGAGGACAGAACTGGTTCTGGCTGAGCACAGATACTCTCTGCCTCCAGAGAACAAAGGATTTTGTGGTATAAATATTGAGGCCCAGACCCCAGAATTTTAGAACTTTTTCAGACCAAGAAGAATGCCAAGAAGAAGAGTTGGAGAAGCTGTGAGGAGAAACTAACACTTTGCAGAGTTATTTACTGTGTTGGCCTGCAGTGGCTGCCTCTGTCTTCGGCAGTTAAAGGACAGGACTGTACTTTCTGCAACTTCATTATTGAGTATCTCCAAGGGCGTGAAATATAGCTTGCCTCCTGTTCTGAAGTCTCAGAGGCTGTAAAGACTTCACCTAACCTCTGGGTACCGCTTCTGGAACCTATGTTTCAGCTGCCACAGAGAAGGGAAACACAATCGACTCCGTCACCGACTCTGTCACTTGCTCTGTGTTCTGATGGCACTACAGATCGCACCTTACACATCTCGCACCGCAACCCTGGTCTCACTACTGACCATTGCCACCGAGCCACTGCTTGCACTGTGACCCGTGGGCACCACACTCAGCACCACTTCACTTCACTTCGCAATCCTGGTCTCACCGACGGCGTCGGTGCTGCTGACTTCGACAACCGTGTATGTATGTATGTGGTCTTGAAAAGCGCACTGCTGCCCTGAGGCGTCGTGGCGCTGTAGACCGCTGGGGAACCCGTCCTGGCTATCCCTGTGAGATGGTCCCTACTGGGTATCTCCAAGGTGAAACCAGGCATCCCCTGCGAATGTGGGGGGCCGTTGTAGAGATGAGGCAAGCTAATGCCCAGAGTTGCCGAGTGTGATCCCTGGTTAGAGTAGGCACCGAGGCGAGAATTATCGAGTCCGCTGACCCTGGTCCACGACCCTGCCGCGTCGGGAATTGAACCCTGGTCCCGGGCCGTTCTCTGCTTCCGGGTCTGCCGCCTCTAACCAGTGAGCCACGCCACTCCACTGCATTGTGGCTGGGGGTACCGCTCTTAAGTTTCACAACGCACCGCCTCATCCCACACAGCCATCAGGGCTGACCAACACCAACTCCCCCTAACCGGCTCTGTCAACTGCGCCGTAACCTGCCAGCACCGCATCGAGCACCGTCTCAGCCTGCACCGTAGCCTTAGTCTCACCAATGCCTACTGGAGGATCATCACTGAACTGCTTCCATTTTGCAATGCAACCGCGACGGTTGCCACGACTGGCTCGCACCACCGTGTCAGCCGCAAAGACAAAGGTACTGTTACCTAGGCTGTCTGTGTTTTTGCTGGCCCGTACTGACGCGGTCAGCTGGAACTATTAGGCTCTGCTGTTTTCAGCATCGCGGTAGCCCGGGACAGAGTGACTCGTATGAACTGTGTTTTTCAAATATTCTTGCAAAGTATACATTTTTAAGTCCTGTATTGGGGATTTTTATCGTTTTGGTCTTGTTTTAAGCATATAAAATATTGGATATTTTCGTAAAACTGGTGTGGTGTCCTTCAGTAGTGCTTTCACTGTATTACTGTTGGTTATGTGCAAATGATTTACACACTGCCCCTAAGTTAAGCCTAACTGCTTGTGCCAAGCATACCAACGGGGTGAGCAGGGGTTACTTGAAGAGTGTATCTCCCTTACCCTGACTCGGAAGAAGGGTGCCTACTTGGACAAAGGTGCAAGCCCTTGTCAACTAGAAACCCCCATTACTAACAATCTACAATGCCTTTATGTGTCACATGTTCAGTAGAACACTGCATTATATACTCATTTCAGTACAAAGAGCCTAGTCGGAAGAGGGCCAGAGGAAGTCCTCACTCCGAATAAAATATCACAACTTGAATCCGAGACAATGTCACATAAAAAGGAGATTCACAAGAATGAGCAAATTAAAAAGAAGAAAACGTTGAGGAAAGGAACTAAACAAAGAATAACAAAAGAGCCTCGCGAAAAGTAACATTTCTCCAGACAAGCCTTTCAGAGCAAGAAATGGAACAAATTAATCATGGCAACAAAAGAAGAAATGAGTACTCAAATACTAATCAGCAGCAATCTTCAATAGCACCTCAAGTTGAAGCAAAGGCCACAAAAATGTTGAATCCTCTAGCACATCATTTTTCAATAAAACCTCTAAAAATTAAAGAGCTTAATTTTCAAGTTCAACATGCCAACCAGGAACATCAGGGTGGCCTGGAATGTTCAGACTCAAGCACCCTAGAATTAATTGACATTTTTGCCAGCGGTAATTAGCCATTAAACCGCGGGAGAATAGTTGATTTATTATGCATGATTAGACCCCTTCAATCACTAATCAAAGAAGAAAAAAACTTGTTTCTTTTCCTAATAAATTGCTCTGCTCGGTGGCTCACGTGGAGTTTTGGTCAAACGTAGTCCCAGCTATCATAATTAAAGAGCAAGACATTCTCCATAAAAATGGATTCGACATCGGAATAGTTAAACAGGCCTGCCCAACTTCTAATCATTCAAAAGATGATGAAGAAGACTGGGACAATTTTGATAATAGTAACCCGCAGGGCGCCGGAGGTGAAACAAGGAAATTTGTGCAAGATAGCCCCCTATTGATTTCCATTAAAGATGGAATTCAGCGAATCTGGAATGGCTCGGACACAAGGAAAATGTCCTTATAGGATGAAAGTTCCTGGGCATGGATTGCAAGATCTCTGAACAGGAATAAGTATGACAAGGAATTGAAGCTGCTTTTTTAGCAATAGTCAATTAATAGTGTCATGGAACATCACAGGAAAAACTATAGATAAGATATATCATAGTAGAAAATTCACCTTCTATTGTGCTACTACAGGAAACATGATCTTTGGCGCCTTTCTTTTAAAAAGATGATTTTGTGTTCTTCAAGGCAGCAAAGAAGAGGCCACACAAAAGGAGGCCTAGCAATCCTTCTAAGAGAGGAGCTAGATTGGGACCCAGAGAAAATTGAGCTTTCTTTGCCAAAGTTTCAATGTATTAATATTAGGTGCCGGAAGAAAAGATTAGAGCCTCCTTCAAATCTCTTACTTTTTAATGTTTACTTCCTGCCAGGTTCCTCAAAAGATCATCTCTTGACAAAAGCTTTTAAGAAAATCGAAGTTATATTAGAAGCAAAGGGATATTCAATTATGCTAATGGCTGGGGATTGTAATGGAAAGATTTCTAATGCTTTAGTTAACAACATGGGAAAACCTCCTCAAGAAGAAGAGTGCTCTATTCCAACTCCGGTATTTCCCGATAAGATTAAAGCTGATAAAAGGGGGTAAATGCTCATGTCACCTTTCAACCAAGCCTTTAATTATAGATTATTGTATCTGTAGTCTTGATCTGTTTTCAAAGGTCCAATCATTTTCCACTCAATCTACATACAAAAGTGACCACACACTACTTTTTATAGAAATAGATGTTATCACACAGCATTGCATCTTGGTGGTCGGGCTAGTGTAAATCATAAAACAGGAAAGAACCTTTGGAAATCAAAAGCAATTAGTAAAATAACCGCACAATCTCCCAAGTATTGTTAACAACTGCAAATAGAGAAGGTAACCCAATAAACGGATTTGAAGCTACAATAAAGTCTGTAGTTGCATTGCTTCAAGCCAATTCAGCAAGGCGAGTAAACGGTAGAACACATCATAAGGGAAAACAAGCTGATTTTAATTCTCAAGAACGAAATAAATTGATTAAAAATCAATTTTGTTCTTTTTGTGCCGCAAGCAAGGAGAAATCAGGAAATTGACAAACAATACCAATGGAGAAAAGTAAGAGAAAGGAAAGTTCTAAGAGATTGTGTCTGGGTCGACATTGGTTCTGGCGGTGGCTGGGTCATTGGTGAGGGAG
This sequence comes from Lissotriton vulgaris, assembly GCF_964263255.1. Taxonomy (NCBI): domain Eukaryota; kingdom Metazoa; phylum Chordata; class Amphibia; order Caudata; family Salamandridae; genus Lissotriton; species Lissotriton vulgaris. The sequence continues at coordinate 1,113,998,703 of NC_141689.1, read as the reverse complement.
AGGATCAGCTGGGTGTCGTTGGCGTAGGAGATGATGTTGAGGTTGTGTTGGCGTACGATGGCTGCGAGGGGGCTCATGTAGACGTTGAAGAGGGTGGGGCTGAGTGATGATCCTTGTGGTACGCCGCAGATGACTTCGGTGGCCTTGGATCTGTACGGGGGAGACGGACTCTCTGGGTTCTTCCGGTGAGGAACGAGATGATCCACTCCAGTGCCTTCTCTTGGATTCCGTTGTTGCTGAGGCGCTGCACTAGGGTGCGGTGGCAGACAGTATCGAATGCTGCGGAGAGGTCCAGGAGGATGAGGCCCGCTGTTTCCCCGTTGTCGAGCAGGGCTCGGATGTCGTCAGTGGCTGCTATGAGGGCAGTCTCGGTGCTGTGGTGGGCGCGGATGCTGGACTGCGAGTGGTCGAGGGATCCGTTCGTCTCGAGGAAGGCAGCAAGCTGTCTGTTGACAGTCTTCTCGATGACTTTGGCAGGAAAGGGGAGGAGCGAGATGGGGCGGTAGTTCTTGAGGTCGGCGGGGTCCGCTGATGGTTTCTTCAGGAGGGCGCTGAGTTCGGCATGCTTCCAGCTCTCCGGGAAGGTGGCGGTGCTGAAGGAGCAGTTGATGATGTCCCGGAGTTGGGGTGCGATGACGGAGTCGGCCTTGTTGAAGACGTGGTGGGGGCATGGGTCGGTTGGTGATCCGGAGTGGATGGTGTTCATCGTGTGGATGGTGTCTTCGGTGCTGACCGGGGTCCGGTCGCGGAGGGTGGTCGTGGAGGGTGTCGGTTCGGTGGTCTTGCGAAGGAGTGATGTTGTTGTTTCCGGCGCTGGGGTTGGAGAGCTCTTTGACGATGCTGAAGAGTTCCTTGCTGTTGTGTGCGTTGTTGTCGAGACGTTCCTTGAATGCTGTCTTCTTGGTGGTGTGGATCAGCTGGTGGTGTTAGCGGGTGGCGTGCTTGAGGGCGGTCATGTTGTCTGTAGTTAGGTTTTTTCGCCAGGCTTTCTCGAGGGTATGGCAGTTCTTGGAGTTCTTGAGGTCGTCGTTGAACCAGGAGGCTTTCTTGCTGCCGGGCCTGCTGGGATGGTTTTTCAGAAGTGCAAGGTCGTCAGCGCAGTTGGTGATCCACTGTGTGAGGTTGTTGGCTGTTTGGTTGGGGTCCGTTGAGCTGGCGGGAGGGTTCTGGCTCAGTGAAGTGGTGAGCTGGTCGGTGGTGATCTTGTTCCAGCTCCTGCTGGGAACCTGTTGCGGGTGGTGGTGAGTCGTGGTCTTTCTGAAGCTGAAGTGGACGCAGCTGTGGTCTGTCCAGTGGAGTCCGGTGGAGTGGCTGAAGGAGATGTACTTGCTGGAGGAGAAGACTGGGTCAAGCGTGTGTCCGACGTAGTGGGTGGGGGTGTTCCCCAGTTGCTTGAGTCCGTGGTTGGCGAGGTTGTCCAGCAGGGTGGTGCTGTTGTTGTCGTTGTTGTTCTCCAGGTGGAAGTTGAGGTCCCCTAGGAGGATGTAGTCAGCGGAGGCGAGTGCGTGCGGGCTGATGAAGTCTGTGATGTCTTCGCTGAATTGTGTGCGAGGTCCTGGGGGTCTGTAGATGAGGGTGCCTCTGAGTGTGGTCTTGGGGTCAGTGTGTATCTGGAAGTGAAGATGTTCGGCGGCTGTGAGGGTGTCGTCTGAGTTGGTCGTGATACGGATGGTGTTCTTGTGGACGATGGCGATGCCTCCTCCTGTCTGGTTGACGCGGTCTCTCCGGGTGATCTTGTATCTGTCCAGGATGGCGACGGCAATGTCGGGCGCTGAGGAGGCATTCATCCATGTTTCCGTGAGGAAGGCGACGTCTGGAGATGTGGTGTCGAGCAGGTTCCAGAGTTCCACGGCGCTCCCGAAGACGAAAAACGGCTCGCGAACGGGTCAAGCAAGCTACTACGCATGTTCGCGGAGTTATGCGTAGTTCGCGGAGTGCAAGTGCATCTTCGCGTAGCTCCGCGGAGTGCGGCTACGCGAACTACGCCCAGGCTTACTCTTTTCCCAATTAGGATTGAAGTGGTCCTTTCCATAAAAATAGAGTGAAAACCGGAAATTAACCACCATATGAGGTAAAGATCAGAACCACAGTTTTTCTGACGAATGACCACATAAGTTAGCAGGAATAATTATATGAAAAGTTTTGTTGTTCTAGCAAAAACAAAGAAACAGTGTAAAGAGCGGATAGAAACAGGCTCAGACATCAGATCCAGGAAATAAAATCTCCTGGGTAAGTCAACCGGCGGGGGTGACTGAAGAGTCAATAAGGCAAATAGTCCTTGATGTTAATTAATGAAACATCTAACATGTATCTAGAGTACATTAACATGATATAAGTCCTAGATATAAATACTTAAGCAAATAGGCAGCGAACTAAAGATGCTTGATAGTAATATATAATGACCTTTGTATTGCAATGTGTGTGGGTTACCAAATATTAGGGCAAAACTAAATAGTTGTAGCAATCTAAGTGCAATTGATGGAATAAAAGTATGGGACCTAATGAAATGTACTATGATCTTTGTAGATGCGACAATACAGGGAACGAGTCCTGAAGAAGGTGCAAGAATAAAACAAAGGGCACCGAAACGCCACGTCGACAGTTTTGTTCCTTTACCATTGTTTGACCAATAAATGTGATGTTTTAAATATGTTGATGTAGACAGTGCTATTATAGCATTTTTTAATCTCATAATTTTTTAACATTTGAGTGTATATTTTTGCAAAAATGTGAAATGTATTGCTTGTTGTTTCATATAACGTATCTTGTGTTATTATGAATTTTTAACTTTTACAAAATAAATGAATGACATTTTACATAAACTTTTGTCCCTGTGCATGAGGTTTCTATAGTACGTGTGGGTCCGACAGATTGTTTCAGTTGTAAATTTGGTAACCCGTATAACACTGCAAATCCCTTGTTTTCCAATGAGAACTTCCTCTTAGGGATGGACCTCAATTAAGATTTACTAAATCCAGGAGAAGGAATTCTGTATTTTGTATGATTGGTGACCCAATCCTTTTCCTGTCTGAAAGGGTAGCTCCCTACTCAAAACTTTTTAGATCTATAATTCGGATGGAGCATAAAACAGGTAAACTGCCACCAATAGACTTGCAAAGAGGGCTGAAAGGAAGAGTAGTGTACTTACCTTTGGATTTTAGTAAATGGGGTACCAACAAAGACTTGGAATATACGGCAAGAATTTGTGGATGTTAATAACGTTGAAAAGGCTACTTTATATCTTATAGAGAACAATATCTAGTACAAAAATGTAAATGTGGATGAACAGGTAATAAGTTTAGAAGATGAATCTGAAATTTCAAGTGGTCAATTAAAAAAAGTGGACAAGTGTAGGACTGAAGAGATTTATGAACATTACACAATATGTCCTTTGCATTCAAAAGAAGTAGTAGAAAAGTAGTATTGAGTTATTCCAAATGAATAAAGCACAGGGAACTCCAACGAGTGTATGGGAGAAAAGCTTGGAAGCTTGTTTTCCAAAGCTGTTTCCTACTGGAGAAGGTGGACTATATGATGACCAACCTGTAATGATTCCAGATTCAGAATATCGGTCAACAAGATTATATTCTGAAGAGCCTAGATTTCGACAGTGCATTCCATACATATTTCAACTTTTGTTTGAAAGTGATCTGTCTTATCTGTCATATACAGTGAACCACATACTTAAAACTGGAGTTTTAAGTATCAATCTGCAAAAGAATTTGTGGAGAAAGTTCAAGAAACAGATGAAAATTTAGAAGCACAGTTAATCAATTTGATGGCATGTCAACATGGAACAAATGAGTATTGGTATCTTTGTCATGGAGAACTCAAGTGTATGTTACGGAACTTAGGTACACCAACATGCGTTGTCACACTCAGCCACGGCCCATGGAGGGGGTTGCGGTGGGGCAGAGAGGCGGGGGAGGGGAAGGGTGGGGGGGTGCTAAAAACCGGCATATGGATAAATGGAGGTAAGAAAACAATGTAATTAACAAAATGAATTTCGTAGCCTGCCCTGCATCGCATAATGCAATGCAGCGTGCGCTACGAAATTTGTTTTATTAATTAAATTGTTTACCGTCCTCCAATTATCTATATGCTGGTTTTTAGCACCCCCCCACCCTGCCCCTCCCATGCCCCACCTCTCTGCCCCACCGCAACTCCCTCCACGGGCCGCGGCTGGTCACAATTAGCTGTGCATAGTATACATGGGAAGATTTGCTTGAGTTTCTAAGAGAAGCGAATTCCAATATAAAAAATGTTGAAATAAAGAATCCTGGTGACTGTGTTCATTGGATCCTGTAAATGTGTGGAGATATTTTAATCATATGTTTCAAGCTATGATGTATTTTATCTGCAATAAAAAGAATCCACCTCTTGGAGAAGTTACCGATTTCTTTTGGAGAAACGACTATCAAGCAAGAGGTGCACCTCATATACATATGCTACTATGGATCAAGGATGTACCTAAATTTGAAAATGATTCTGATGAAATAGTATTGTCTTTCATCAAACAGAATGTGACATGTGATATTCCAAGAGAAGGAGGAGATAGAAGCTTGAGACAGCAAGTTTTACGTTTCCAAAGTTATCGTTGTGGAAAGTATAGCAGAAGAAAATACAAGTCTAAAGGAAAATTTTACACCAAATGTCTGTTTAGTTTTCCCCGTCCAGTCATTTCTAAAAGAAGAGTAAATTCTTTTTTTTCTTCTGTAAGGCACACAATAACTCGGAAAACTCCAAAGAATACCTACAACTTAAAAAGAACAGAAGTGTCAAAGTATATCAATGACTACAATCCATTCATTTTAAAAATGTTGAATGCGAACATGGACATCCAGTATGTTGCAGATAACTCAATTACTGTTGCACGTTGTGTTACATCGTACATAACAAAATCAGAAAAAAACGAGATGAAACAAATGTGGGAAGAAATTGCAAATGAGAAAAGCCATAGCAAAAAAGTGTACAGCTTTACTTTGAAAATGCTTTCCCACCGAGAAATTGGATCCTATGAATGTTCATACCGCTCGTGCTCTTCAAGTTTATATTCAAAATCACTAGGAATCATTTGGGTAAGTTTAGGTCTTGCCTGCAAGCAAAATAGAGTGTTGAAAATATTGGAAGAAAGTGAACAATTGGCAGCAAATGAGCCAGACAGTACATACATTCTTAAAACTAATGAAGTACTTCAACATTACAGCTTCAAAAGAAATGGTAAACAGAATTTAAAAGAAGGAAAGTTTGCAGTAGTTGGATGTCATGGTTGTTTAGTAAAACATGCAAAGGTTAAACTTATAAACCACAAAAAACTTGGGGGCATATTATCAAGGGTGGCGATAGGTAATTATCGCCGCTTTAGCGGACGTTTTTGGCCGCTAAGCGGCGATAATTCTATCGCCCTAGTAGCAAGCGGTTGCTAACGGCTGTTAGCGACTGCTGTTAGCGACAGCTTGTAGGCGATAGCGAGCGGTTTGGGGCCCGCTTTGCATCTCAGCGATATTTATCGCTAATGACACGCAAAGTGGGCGTTCCCAACCTGTTAGCGACTGAAAGCAGTTGCTAACCTCGCTATCCCCTACTACCAACACAGGCGTAGCGTTGGAAATATTTGCGCTAAGCGCAAATATCTCCAAAAACTAACAACTGCTCAGACCAGTTCTTAGCCATTATATCCAATGGGAGGTAGATATAATGGCTAAGACCCTGTTAGCGATAATGCGTGAATATCGCTGTATTCTCCGCGATATTCACAGATTTTGCCACTATCGCCTGGAATTTTATTGCATTTGAGATAAACGTTGCTAATAGCACGTTATTTCAGCGATAAATTCCAGTTATGTGCAGCAATAAAAAAATAGCCACTAAGCCTAGTTAGTGATAAATATCGCTATTTGTTGATAAAATGCCCCTTAGTTATGAAACACCAGATAAGCGAGAATTTTACTATTTAGCACTTCTGCAACTGTTTAAACCATGGAATAGCGAAAGTGAATTACTTGGAGAGTTTGACTGCTATGAAGATTCTTTTATTGCATGTAAAGATAGCATTGGATGTACAACTTTCCTTACATATTTAAAAATGTTGAATGATGAAGTTGAACAGGAAAATACTTTTAAAGCTGAAATAGCTCATGAAAGTTCTCAAGATAGTAAAAGTAGTGGTCCATGTAGTCATGATCCTCTTGGACAACCAATGCTGGAAATGAAGCAGCGATTGCTAGGCATGAAGTCGAAATTGCAATGCAACAAGCACATGAAGAGAATATTACATTGAAAAAGTTAGAAGAACAAGTAAATGTTGAACAGAAAGAAGTATATGTGCAAGTGATATAATGGATAGAACATGGTTTATTGCATGAAAAAAAAGAATGTGTGTGTTCATCTTTTAAACCTCTTCTGATGTACATCAGTGGTCAAGCTAGGACAGGTAAACGTTTTTTAATTAAAGTTTTGACCAGTTATCTTCATAAAACTACTGGTTCACATTTATGTTGTGTGGTAACAGCTCCAACTGGATTAGCTGCACACAATGTTAAAGGAGTTACTTTGCATAGATTATTGATGTTACCAGTTCAGCATGATCATTAATTAGAATATCAGAAGTTGTCCGGAGAAGCTTCTGATGAAGTGTCAAGAGTGCTGAAGAAAATGAAACTTTTAATTATTGATGAGGTGATCATGGTCTCAAACCTAAGGCTTGCTTGTGTACAATTAAGAATGCAACAGGTATTAAAAACAGATTATGACATTCTCTGTGGGGGAACACATTTAATTGTATTTGGAGATCTGCTACAACTATCCCCTGTAAAAGGAGAACCAATGTTTAAAACTCTTTTACATGAGGACACTAAGAAATCTTTGGGAAGTATTGGAAATGTGAATCTGTGGTTACATTTTGAATATAAAGAACAGACTCAGAATATGTGACAAGCAAGAGATGAAGATTATGCAAATATTCTAAAAGATGTAAGAATTGGTGTTCTAAGCAAACATGGTAAACAAGCTTTTCATAGTCGTCTACTAAAGAACTTGTTTACAAATTAAAACACACCAGCAGAAGTAATGTACAAGAAAATGAAAGAAAAATGTCTATAGTTTGCTTAATGCCTACAGTGGAAGAGTGTTATACATTTAATAGAGAGCTTATGAAATTGGAAAATCAAGAAATAGTTCACATTGACGCTATTGATAACATTGAACATCAAGGAATAAAAATTGTTCTTTCAGAAAAACTACACAATAAATTGGATTCTTTGGAAAAGTCTGTTCCAAAAACTGCTGGCTTAGAATTTTTTTTAGATGTATGTTTAAACTGTCGGGTAATTTTGAAGCGTAATCTGAATGTAGAAGAAGGTTGAGTGAATGGAGCGATGGCAATAGTGGTTGATTTTGTGAAATATCAGAATACAAATGGAATTGAATTCTTGAAAGTTAAATTTGATCAGATTACAGAGGTAAGACAGATTGCGTGTTCTGCTGCATGTTTTATGCTTGTAAAAGTCTTGTATGTTCTTAGAAAACAGTTTCCCTTCTGTTTTGCACATGCAATAACTATTCATAAATCTCAAGGTTTAAGTGTAGATAATGCTTTGGTAAATGTAGGAAGAAGTGTTTTTAAAGAGGGAATGGTATATGTTGCATTATCTTGTGTTAGAAAGTTGTCTGGTTTGTATTTCTTTGATTTTGATGAGAACAAGGTTATTGCTGATGTTAATTCGTTTGAGAAGGCTTTATGCTCCAAGTTTAGGTTAATATCGTATTTATGAGAAACGTGTTGTGTGTTCAGAATGCAAACATGTTGAAGAATCAACCATGGTTGAAAAGCAGAAAAAAAATCAAGACAAGTGATGATGTTGTTGGATACCAATTAGAAAATGCTTCTGGTGTCAACTGCTATGGTAATGTTATTCTAAACATTATATTTTATCTTGAAAATGTTTATGGTGAAATTATGGAAAGTCAAGAAAATAGTTTATGTTCAGCACTTTATAGTTTATTTCAAGAATTTTGCTTCTGGTATTCGCCAACTGTTTGATACATGTACTGGAACTTTAACGTTCAGTGCTAATATACAACAAGATGCACAAGAATTTCTGATGGTTATGCTTGGAGGATTAGAAGATGAAGGAATTCAGATTGAGAATTTATTTGGATTTAGTTACAAATGGGAACATAAATGTAAAGTGTGTTCATAAGGTTCAAGCACTATAGTTGACAGAGAACGATTTCTATATTTAACAATACCTGACTGCAAATCTATACCATTTTCCAAACTAGTAAAAGAAGCTGATCACGAGATGATGTATTCTCATTGTAAATCAAAAATGCTATCTACATTATGCCTAGAAAGATATGGAAAATATTTGAATATAGTGCTGCAACGCTGTAGACTAAATGGAAGAAAAGTGGAAACCAAATTAAAAATTTCAGGTTTCTATTTCTGGAAGAACTTTTGCAACAGTTGCTATTGTTTTCCATGCTGGAAATACTACTACAAGTGGACTTTATACTGTTTATTTAAAGTGTAATAATGGATGGAGTCACTGCAATGATACTAGGGGTGGGCGTAGTGTGCGTAATGGGGCTCCGCGAAGCTCCGCGAAGTGGGGAGGAAGCTACGCCCATCCACAAACTTCAGGTGCCCGCACATGTGCATTTGTCAGGAAGACGTGGCGAGAAACTAGGAAGAGGGAGCCTCGGGACGCTGCATGTGAGGTAGGTCATTTTAATTCATTTAACATTGTTTTAAATCATTGCCAGGGCATTTACAAGAGTGCAGGAGGGAGGGGGGCGGCAGGCTACTTCGCTCCGCCATGGCGTGTGCGTAGTGTTGCCTACAAGGTCTACTTTGCGAATTGCAAAGTAGGCAACACTACACACACTCACACACACAAAATTTGTGATACATTATTTGGCGTATTCGGAATATGTGCACAGAAACTATGAAGTAAAGGTAAGATTTGAAGAATGAAAATAGCATTGGATGTGTTATTCATTTTGATTTTGTATTATATTTGTGAGAATTAGGTTTTTATTTTTAACTATCTAGTTGATTGGTTTTTTATCTTGCTGTTTATGAAGAAACTATTCTGACATCACTGTGAATAGTGAAGTTAAGTAGTAGCTGATGACAGCAAAAAAAGGGAGATAAATTGTTATCTGAGTGTTAAATTATTTTGTATTATTTAAAAAGTCATTGTTATTTGTGAAATGTATTACATTACATAGCACTTTTGCTGTTTAATTTATGTAGTTCAAAAGTTACAAAAACAGTACCAATGACCAATACACAGTAGTAGTTTGATATTTAAAAACCTTTGAAATTCACTGAAAAAACATAGGTTTTACAGACGTTATAGTTAGAAATTAGCATTTAAAAAATCTTAGAAATTCACTGAAATAGCCATAGGTTTCAGGCACGTTATAGTTAGAAAGTAGCATTTAAAAAACCTTAGAAATTCACTGAAAAAAATATTGTTTTCAGGCACGTTATAGTTAGAGAGTAGCATTTAAAAAAACATAGGTTTGAGGGACGTTATACTTAGTTGGACATTTCACTCATACAAAACGATAGAAATTCCCCAGTATGGTTAGTTGAGCTAACTATAACTTGTCCCCCCGCAATGCACTGTTGATGATGTCACATATTACATCATTCATGACATGGTCAGTGACATCACTGATGACATCACTGATGACATCTCAAATGACATCACTGATGACATCACTGATTATATCATCCACGCGAAAATCTGATGCACCTCATCAGACCCTAATATAACACTTGATACACCCACTCTGAAATACAGACTATAATTTTCGAAACCATGAACACACCAATAGCAGTTATTACATATCCAGTCACTAATTCCTAGGTCTGTACACGTATCCATTTAATCACCCATACAGTCAATAATACATATAGTCAGCCATCAATACAGCATTATCATATTCAGTCACATATCTATACATACACTTACAGACCGCCTCTCATTCATAGAGTTATTCACACACCAGTCTGTAATGGAAATAATCTATCACACTTTCATTTACTCACCTGTACAGTTAATAACATACCACCTTACTTATTTAAACATACACTAACACATACTTTCACTCTAATACAACAAGTAATACCAGCACACACTGATCCATACAGGCACTCTCACAATCACTCACTTTCACATATAGTCATTTATAAAGTCCAACACTCACATATACTGCCTTTCATATATGCAGTTACTAACACATGTACCACTGAGGCATCCATTCACTCACCAACACACCCATACACACACTCACCCAGCCATACAGCCCTTCTCAGATACAGACTTGAACACATATACCCAGTGAATTATCCACTCACACATCTATGGACAGAGTCACACACCCCACCCACCCACACAGATACTCAGACACCCATACAGATACTCAGACAACCATTCAATAGCCCATATAGATCCTCATTTAGTTCCTAACTAACCCATGCAACCGCTTACACAGCAACTGACAACATAAACTGTGTAAATGTCTGTATCAGTCCCTAACACATCATTAAGTAAGACACGATTAATCACTCACTTATACAGTCAGTCACACACCTAGTTAATTATCCATCCTGGCTCTTATACACCCATTTATGCTTCAATACACTTTGACATCTATACTACTATTATAAAGGAAGAACTTTGAACCTTTGAGGCGGGTAAACTCGGGAACCACAGTGCCAATCCACACACCCGATACATCGTTGTAATTGTCAGGGTGTGCAGATGGACATAGGCTATATAAACTTAATAAATATACGTTATTTAAAAAAATTACCGAAAAAAAAGTAGTCCCTTGGAAGAAGCGCCGGCCGCGACGTGCGTGATGACGTGAGGAGCGCGGGGAGAAGCGGCGTCCAGGAGTGGGAGGAGGACCGGTAGACATGGCGCGGTGAGGAGCGGCGGACAGGCGGTGAGGAGCTGCGGACAGGCGGGGAGGAGCGGTGAGTGGCGGATGAGGTAGGTTATTTATTTCTTTAGTTAGGAGCGGTGAGCGGAAGAAAAATGAAGCAAAAATCACAATCGTGAGCAAGAGGAAGCAATCGGAGCATTACAAAAGTGAGCCAAACGTTGCATTACAGGAGTAAAAAGTTACGTGTGCAGGTTACAAAAGCGTACATCGTGAGCAAGAGGAAGCAAACGGAGCATTACAAAAGTGAGCCAAATGGTGCATTACAGGAGGAAAAAGTTACGTGTGCAGGTTACAAAAGCGTAGAAAGTAAACATAGAGGTATAGGAGGAAAAAGTGACGTTTGCAGGTAGCAAGAGGAAGCAAACGGAGGATTACAAAAGTGAGCCAAACGGTGCATTACAGGAGGAAAAAAGTTACATGTGCAGGTTACAAAAGCGTAGAAAGTAAACATAGAGGTATAGGAGGAAAAAGTGACATGTGCAGGTTACAAAAGCGTACAAAGTAAACAGGTAGGTATAATACTGCAATATATGGAGGAAGGCTCCGGGGGACCCACGGACAACGTTGGGGCGGGAGGGGCCCCTGAAGCCTAATTTTCCCGGACAACGTCGGGACGGGCTGCTAGTATATATATATAACATATTTATATTTTATAGAAACACATAGGCACTGGTGATGCCATTTGAGATGTCATCAGTGATGTCACTGACCATGTCATGAATGATGTAATATGTGACATTATCAGCAGTGCATTGCGGGGGCGTGAGTTATAGTTAGCTCAACTAACTATAACAGGGGAATTCTAATGTTTTGTATGAGTGAAATGTCCAAATAACACCCCAGAAATCTATGTTTTTTTCTGTGAATATATATATATATGTATATATATACACACACACACACACATAAAAATATATATATATATATATATATATATATATATATATATATATATATATATTTATATATATATATATATATATATATATATAATATATATATATATATATATTTATTTTTTTCCCCACAGTTAGCTCCTCATTGCACAGACCTTGGGCGCATCTCCATCCGGTGTGTGGCCCGAGGCAGAGCCTCGCCGCAAATTTTATCACCGTACACTTTCTTTTCAGAAAAATGACCTCGCACTCACAGATTTTCATTAAATCCCCAGGCTTCTTTTTAATCCATTTAACAGCAGGTATATGGAGACAAACCAACGAGTTTCGCTATCGCTGATAGCTTGATCACGGTGTGTGGATCGCCTATTTAAAGTGACAAGTGCATTTTATATCCCTCATTGATTTCCATTACTTGTGCAAATACTAAACTACTGACCGTCATAGTTATATGGTGGCAACATCTACCCCCCATTTTCCACAACGTAAAGTATATTAGTGATCATTCTGTGGCAGAAAGTGCAAGTGCAAAATGTAACAACGTTTACATTAAATTATAATGTAGTATATATAGTTAGTTTAAAACCACAATTTTAAACTACTTTTAAACTATTTTAAAGAGGGGGAGGAGATGGTTTAAAATATGTAACAATAATAGGTAATTCTCATGATTTCATAATGTCTCAAAAATTGTGCACAAACCATTCATATATTTTCCTAGGCACTCATCAGTTATAAATATTGAATAATAAACATTAAAAATATATATCAATTTCAATGTTAAAATTTCAATATTTATAATGTATTAACCGTAAAGTACTAGATGATACAATAAAACTGATGATTCATATAGCAGTTCTCATCAAGTTTCCTGAGAGGATGCTAACAATGGCACAGGGACAAAAAAATGTATGAACAATTTCATGAGTGGTAAACCTGATTGCACAACATTTTAAATAATCATAAAATGACTAAATACTTCATTTTGACAGAAGAGTTCAAATCTATCTGTAAACAGTGTATTCAGTGCTTCTTAGTGCAATTATATGAAATTGAAAAAGGTTAGCAATAGTCAAAACGTGTTTGATATTTAGTCGAAAATAAAAGTTAAAAGAAATTCATAATACACCTGTGTGTGTTGTGGTCATCCTTGCAGGTTTTGAAGGAGGAAGGGAAAATACATATATATCTATAAATATATACATGAACATATATTTGTATACCCCACCACCCCAGTTCAAGCTAGCCTAGCTGAAGAGGGGTGTTACCCCGAAACCAGTCCTAGGATGCCTGTTTCTGGTCCAGGAAAGACCTGGCTTGGCAGTTCGGACTATGCTGTTCCCATGAGGAACAGGGTCAAACTGATTCACATATGGCTGGGTCTGAACTTGGGTGGCAAAGTGAGCAAATAACAATGATGGTTTCAACCCAGATCTGTGACCAGAGGTGAGGGTCTGAAAAGTGTCAGAGCTCCATCCATCATCCCCTTGTGTTTGCCATGTTTTCTTAAGTCAGGTCAAGTCAAATGCTTATTTTGGACGTTGTAGAGATTTGTTATCTGAAAAAATAAAGGGAGTGGCCCAACTATCCAAGGGACAGGGTTCCAACAAAGTCAATGTAAAAAACGTAATTCCATTGGAACTATTGTAATCCTCAGTCACACTCAATCATTAACAATTAACACTCCATCCGTACTCAGTACCACAAGGGGGGAATCCCATAGTTATCAATACAAGCACATCAATCTCATCAATAGATCCAATCTTTACAAAATATATAAATTTATTATTACTTGATATTAAGGTAAAAACATTAAAATTTCATAGATACAAATTATACATATAATCGCTTCATTAAAAACCTGAAACAAAAATTACTTAAAAGAAAAAATACACGAAAGAGACTGAATCAAGTGATATTTTACAAAAAAACGTTAATTCGTTGGAATCTATTGCAACTACGTCAGAATCGGATCGGTGAATGCTGACAAAATAGTTCCTGAAATTTAACTTAGACTGTGGCGTCGACGCGTTTCGGTGTGTTGCCAGATATGCACCACCTTTGTCAAGACTTGTCTCTTTCACAAACAGAAAATTTGTTTCATTTGTATCTAAAAAACATAAATATATACACAATGTTACAAATCATTATCATACTAGGAAAATAACACCATAGGTCTATTAAACATCATATTATTTTGGATAGCACAGAAAAACATACAGTTCAAATTACGCAGAGGAAACACAGTTCAATGGGTATCTTCACAGCTATAATTTAATTCTACCAAATTGGCACTGAGATTAATCCACATATCATAATAAACCCATAACATACAGTTTAGATTACACAGAAAAGATACAGTTCAGTGGTTGTCTTCACAACTGTAGTGAAATTCTACCCAATTGGCACTGAGATTGATCCACATATCACTGTATACCCATGCATCCAGACACTCATTCATCTGTCTGAAAAACAGCAACATACCTCTAACGGGTTATTCCTAGCCAAGAGCCACTCTTCCACAATATGAATCACTTCTTTAAGAAATGGCGCCCTTCTATGATACAATTAAAAATAGAGAACCCACTGATAGGAATCCTCATAGAAAATCCTGTACTATCGAGCTTAAAACTTTCTGTGCTTGCAGCACCTCATCAACTGCAGCACATAGCGATTTCCGTGTAGGCAAATCTACAGTGGCGTGGACACAAAATATATTGTCAAAACCACAACCCAAAAACGCTGGTAACTGATTTACCAATAGGTTAGTACAACAACTAAAATAAGTTACCTGTACGTTATTTAGTTGCATCAAGGATTATGTCCAAACTGGTATTCTGAATCACAGCTGGTAAAATAGCCCGTGGAGACGTTTAAAAAGGATCGCCGCTTCAATGTAGCGCTGAGATTCAATCCAAAGGATGCGGTTCCCATGTACGGACAACCTTAAACAGACAAAGCGAGACAAAAGGGGCACCAAACCCAAAGTCAGGCATCCTGTTTCTATACCAGGATCGAATTTACCACTAAGTCAAAGCCAAAGTTAATAAAGCCGCATTCACAACACTCCGGGATCAATATCACCCCCAAATTTAACCAGGAACTTTTGGAATCACTCCATGCTCCTCTCGAAATTCTTCTCACAGCGTGCTTTTAACATACCTTTCAGTGAGCACAACAACGTCCAGCAGTCTTTGTCTTCCCAGACTCACACGAAAATGAAACCACACAATGCGCCGACTTTAAATAGACCTGGCGGGTTACCTGATAAATTCCACCTGGGGCACAAACACTGACCTCTGTATCATCGATAACTTTGCGTCGCATGTGACGTCATTATGACCGCAACACAGACTCCATGCTGCAGGATTACTGTAAGCATTATAATAAAACAGCATATCATGATAGGATCTTAAAAAACCCCAAAACGTACGCAATGTGCTCAATATTTCTAAAAAGTGCGCAATGGTATAAAAATTAACATTACCAACACCGCACATAAATTCGATGGCGCAAATGTTGTAATCCTCAGACTAAGGGGTCGATTAGGATCGCGGACGGAAACGTGTTCCATCCGCCGAGGAAGGTGGCAAGATACTCCGGACCTGTCCGCGGAAAAACCGCAATAGCGATTAGAATCAAATCTGATAGAAACGCCGATCGCGGCGGACGGAGCTCAACAATCTCCGTCCGCGGCGGTCGAAGTACACCTGAGGCCGCGGCAGGCGGACGGAACCTAAATAACACCAACCGCCGCGTACGCACATGACCAGGAGAACAACAACCTCCCCCGCGATACCTGCGTAGTGTCCGTGTCCGCAATTAGGATAACTCCGCAAGTACCCCGGTAGCCACCGCGATCCACGTCCGCGGCGGTACCAATGCTACGAGAAACCGTGCACCACAGCGGAAGTCCAACATCCCTACAGTCAAACCAATGCCATACATTGCGACAGAATTCATCACCAAACACAGGAAAATGAACGAACACCCACCTGACACATCTAAACCAAACACAAGACACAATGACCCACCCCCAAGAACCGCATAAACCACACCTGCCAACACACCCACCTATCACCTGACTGCCAATCAACATTCACACAGGGCCAACACACAGACTATAAATTAACTCCCACCCACTCCAGAAATCCTCTGCATCACAGCATAGCTGCTAGCAGGAGACACCACTTAGCCAACAGCATAAAACAGATATCATACACATACCCCACACCCAAACACACCCTGTACACAAAGACCCACCACACCATCCCCAAACACCACACACCAGCACCTCCTAATTCACACAAACACACACCCCGAGCACCATGGCACCCAAGAAAAACCCGAAATTCACCGACACCGAGCTAAGGGTTATGGTCGATGAGATCATTCGTGTCGAACCCCACATATTTGGGGGCCTAGTGCAGCACACCAGCATAGCTAGGAAGAACGGCCTGTGGGACCGGATCGTCACCAGGGTCAATGCCTCCGGGACCGTCCTGAGGACGAAGCAGGAAATTCAGAGGCGGTGGCACGACCTCAAGACCCGGGTGAAATCCATCAGAGCCAAGAACTTTCTCCGGGCCAACCACACAGGCGGTGGAACCCCCCCGGAGCCCCTACCGTACACCGAGTGGGAGGAGAAGGTGCTGACCATCCTGCACCCTGAGACCCTTGATGGACTTGATGAGGGAGAAGAGGCTGGTAAGAACCAACCAAGCACCACAAACACAACAACACGGTGTGCCTCACACAACTCTGAAGACACATCTCCCAGACCCCAAGCCATGCATGCAGTCCACATACTCACCAACGTCTAAACCACTCCTACAGGCCCCCATGTCCATAGAGAGGGTGGTGGTGGTGGGTGGGGTGTGTGAGGGGATGGAACTACAACTCCCATCAGGCCCCCATGTCCATAGAGAGGGTGGTGGTGGGTGGGGTGTGTGAGGGGACGGAACTCCAACTCCCAACAGGCCCCCATGTCCTAAGAGAGGGTGGTGGTGGTGGGTGGGGTGTGTGAGGGGACGGAACTCCAACTCCCAACAGGCCCCCATGTCCTAAGAGAGGGTGGTGGTGGTGGGTGGGGTGTGTGAGGGGACGGAACTCCAACTCCCAACAGGCCCCCATGTCCATAGAGAGGGTGGTGGTGGTGGGTGGGGTGTGTGAGGGGACGGAACTACAACTCCCAACAGGCCCCCATGTCCATAGAGAGGGTGGTGGTGGTGGGTGGGGTGTGTGAGGGGACGGAACTCCAACTCCCAACAGGCCCCCATGTCCTAAGAGAGGGTGGTGGTGGTGGGTGGGGTGTGTGAGGGGACGGAACTACAACTCCCAACAGGCCCCCATGTCCATAGAGAGGGTGGTGGTGGTGGGTGGGGTGTGAGAGGGGACGGAACTACAACTCCCAACAGGCCCCCATGTCCTAAGAGAGGGTGGTGGTGGTGGGTGGGGTGTGTGAGGGGACGGAACTACAACTCCCAACAGGCCCCCATGTCCATAGAGAGGGTGGTGGTGGTGGGTGGGGTGTGTGAGGGGACGGAACTACAACTCCCAACAGGCCCCCATGTCCATAGAGAGGGTGGTGGTGGTGGGTGGGGTGTGTGAGGGGACGGAACTACAACTCCCAACAGGCCCCCATGTCCTAAGAGAGGGTGGTGGTGGTGGGTGGGGTGTGTGAGGGGATGGAACTACAACTCCCAACAGGCCCCCATGTCCATAGAGAGGGTGGTGGTGGTGGGTGGGGTGTGTGAGGGGACGGAACTACAACTCACAACAGGCCCCCATGTCCATAGAGAGGGTGGTGGTGGTGGGTGGGGTGTGTGAGGGAACGGAACTACAACTCCCAACAGGCCCCCATGTCCTAAGAGAGGGTGGTGGTGGTGGGTGGGGTGTGTGAGGGGACGGAACTCCAACTCCCAACAGGCCCCCATGTCCATAGAGAGGGTGGTGGTGGTGGGTGGGGTGTGTGAGGGGACGGAACTACAACTCCCAACAGGCCCCCATGTCCATAGAGAGGGTGGTGGTGGTGGGTGGGGTGTGTGAGGGGACGGAACTACAACTCCCAACAGGCCCCCATGTCCTAAGAGAGGGTGGTGGTGGTGGGTGGGGTGTGTGAGGGGACAGAACTACAACTCCCAACAGGCCCCCATGTCCATAGAGAGGGTGGTGGTGGTGGGTGGAGTGTGTGAGGGGACGGAACTACAACTCACAACAGGCCCCCATGTCCATAGAGAGGGTGGTGGTGGTGGGTGGGGTGTGTGAGGGGACGGAACTACAACTCCCAACAGGCCCCCATGTCCTAAGAGAGGGTGGTGGTGGTGGGTGGGGTGTGTGAGGGGACGGAACTCCAACTCCCAACAGGCCCCCATGTCCATAGAGAGGGTGGTGGTGGTGGGTGGGGTGTGTGAGGGGACGGAACTACAACTCACAACAGGCCCCCATGTCCATAGAGAGGGTGGTGGTGGTGGGTGGGGTGTGTGAGGGGACGGAACTACAACTCCCAACAGGCCCCCATGTCCTAAGAGAGGGTGGTGGTGGTGGGTGGGGTGTGTGCCATTGCCGACTGAATGTCAAATATAAATAAATGTACACGTAATGGCCACATGACTCATCCTCACATTTTTGTTTTGCAGGGGATCCTAATCTGACAGCTGCAATTAACGCCTGGCCTCCAGCATCCCCACACTCAGAAGTTTCAGGGGACGATTGGCCAGCCACCTCCGGGGCTGAGGACGGTGCCGGCTCAAGCAGCCAGCCAGGGACATCTGGCTCCCAGGTCACACCTGCACCAACAACTACTACGGCCTCTGGCATTACCACAACACCGGCTACTGTGACCTGCACAGCTACCTCCAGCACCACCTCCACCACCACTACTACCACCACTGCTGCCCCTGCCACCCTGCACAACCCACCGCCCAACGCTTGGCCAGCCACATCCCAGCCACGCAGGGAGAGAGTGAGGCAAACCACAAATGCAAGGCCAGATCCTGCAGGCAGGAGCACAGCAGAAAGAAGGCATGATGAAACTACACCCAATGCCGTGCAACAGTGTCTAGAAGCACTAGTCAGGGTGGAGCAGAACTATCTACGTGGCCAGGCACAGGCAGACCGGGCCCACCAGGACTTTGTTGACAACACAGCGATGTTGGGGGCCATCGAGAGGCGGCTTGGCCAACTCGTGGACATTTTTAGCACGAGAATATCCGCCAACACCACCCACCCCACACCCCCTCAAACAACGCCACCGCCAACAACACCGCCACCGCCACCTGCGCCCCTGGCGGCGGATGTGGCACCTGATCAGCCAGTGCCCCCAGCTGACTCCGTCCCGACACAAAGACGGAGGGGCCGTCCGAGGCTGGAAGTGGGTGAGAGCAGTGTCGAAGGTCCTGCCACACGCTCCAAGAGGAGCCGACAATGACTCTTTTGAGTACCTGAGCCTGCCATTCACCCTGCCAACTATCCGGTCCCACCTGGCACAGGCCTTCTGCACTAGGCAGACACCACCCTATGTGGTGTCTGCACGGACATCTCATCTGCCATAACCTTTGACTCTCACTCCCCCACCCCTTCACTCATTTGTAAATATGCACCTACACCTATGCACAATCTGTAAATAAATAACACTTACTCACTCAATGATGTGTTGCCTCCATGTTTGTTCACATGATTGCATCAGAAACAGACGTAACCAGGTTCAGGGATCCAACTGGTGCAGAATCATGCCGCAAGGGAGTTACCTAGGGAAACATAGAAAACGCAAACACACGTTAGGAAAAACCATCACACTCATCCCAACGCACTGCAGTGCAACTTTCAACAAACCACACACATCACTACAGGAATGGATGAGACTACACACATCATGGAGAAGTGCATGTTCTCATAAATGAAGAGACACACACACATGCATACATCACATAACAAAACACATAGATGATGCCCAACACAATGACACAAGAGCAGCAAACCTACACAGGGCATACACAAGCAGCACAAGAGGGGCACACTCACAATCAAGGGAAGTAGCGTTCAATGAGCTGGCGCCTCTGGTCCACACCTTCCTCCTCAGTCGACATGGGTGGGTCGGGAGGGCGAGGAACTTGCTGTTCATCTGGGTCCAAGATCAGTTCAATGTTATTGCGCACAGCCAGGTTGTGGAGCATGCAGCAGGCAATCACAATCTTGCATACTTTGCCTGGTGCGTAAGGCAGGGCCCCTCCAGTCTTATCCAGGCACCGAAACCTAGACTTAAGCAGGCCAAATGTCCGTTCCACCACTCGACGTGTCCTACCATGGGCATCATTGTATCGCATTTCTCCCGCTGTAGTGGGATTGCATATTGGACTTAGAAGCCAAGGCCTGTTTGGGTAAGCCGAGTCGCCTGTGTTTGTGGAAATGAGAGAGAGAGAGAAACATCACTACCTGAACATGTGGGCACACCAAGCCACACAGATATCACTCCTGTCACCACAGCATACTCACCAACAAGCCAGGCTTGTGCCGGACGCAGATTTGCCATCAGTCAGGGGATAATGCTGCTCCGCATGATGTGGGCGTCATGTGCAGAGCCAGGAAATCTTGCACACACATGTGAGATTATGTTGTCGGCCTGGCACACCACCTGCACATATAGGGAGTGGAAGTGCTTCCGATTCCTAAACACCTGCTCACGTGCCCGTGGTGGAATGATCGCAATATGCGTGCCATCAATGGAACCCACAACGTGTGGTATGCGACCCAGTGCATAGAAGTCTGCTTTGACCGCTGCCAACTCTGCCGCCTGTGGAAAATGTATGTAGTCATTCTTGTACAGCATCATGGCTGTCAGTACATCCCGAAGTACCGTGCTGAACATGGCCTGTGACATTCCCCCGGCATGTCCAACAGTGTACTGAAATGTGCCTGTTGCAAAAAAATGGAGTGCCGCCATCACCTTTTGGGTGGGTGAAATGGAGCCTGGATAGGTTCTTCGCGGCTGCAGGTGAGGAGACAATTGGTTCACAAGCTCCAGCAATCGACGTCGATCAAGCCTGAATTTCCTGATCACCTCCTCGTCCACCATATCCTCAAGCACAGTGTATGGGCGATGGACATTTTGAGCCCTCCTGTGTGGGAGAAAATGGAATGGAAGTCAATTCACATACAACGCATGTCTGTGCAACTCACTCACATGTCATCACACTCTATCCAACATGTAATAGGCAGTGTTCAATTAGCATATGTGTGATTGTCACAACAACATGGATTGACGTAGCAACAATGTGCACCCACTAGCTACATGATGTGTTGCAACATGTGCAATGCACTTTGTCTCACCTCAACATTACTGCCAACAAGACATGTGACATGACCCAAATGTGTAGGCGCAAAATGACATACACACATGCAAGTGCATGCACACAAACGAAAATATACACACACCATTTCTTGATGCACCAATGGCAACACCAATAATGGTGACCAAACGGACATCACATGCATGGTGACCCAATAGGCAACACGCATGCACTGAACACAAGTGAACCCCCACCATAGTCAATATCACACATATACCAGTCACAGACAACTGAATCACAATGTGGCAATACATCCGGGATCTACTGTGTAGATGTGAGGTACGATAAACTTGTGTATGGAAATGACCGATGTCGACATGCACATGTGATGGACATTTGTGGCACACCGATGGCCATGGTATGGACACACATGGGATAGAGCATGAAGTGTGGAGTCACGCAATCACGCACACAACCGTCATCATGCAGCTGCAGACAATGAAACAAGGTGCATCGTCAGCTGACATGCAATCATTGACCCCGCCATGGCGGTGCACTGCTTCCGCTGTTTACGTCTGGCCATACGCGGCCCGCGTTCAACATTCCCATTGTCTGCATGTGCACAGACCGTCACGCTCACACACCGGCAAGTGCAAGTGCTAGACACCGGGACGGATGCATCATTTGCAACAAAGTTCCAACAGTGGCGCCACCATGGCGGGGCACGTATTCGGCGGGGGAGTTGCAGGCCAACATATCCATAAGCTGATGTCCATGCACATGGCAGTTCATGACCCCCCTTACAGTGACATTGCATCAGCCAGCCTACACCGGCCGGCCCAGCCCTGCCCATGACCGCCGTGCCGGCCATGCCAAATACCGCCGTTTCAGGCCCCCTCCACTACCGCCGTTTCAGGCCCCCTCCACTACCGCCGTGCCAGGCCTAGCCCATGACCGCCGTGCCGGCCATGCCAACTACCGCCGTTTCAGGCCCCCTCCACTACGTCCGTTTCAGGCCCCCTCCACTACCGCCGTGCCAGGCCCAGCCCATGACCGCCGTGCCGGCCATGCTAACTACCGCCGTTTCAGGCCCCCTCCACTACCGCCATTTCAGGCCCCCTCCACTACCGCCGTGCCAGGCCCAGCCCATGACCGCCGTGCCGGCCATGCCAACTACTGCCGTTTCAGGCCCCCTCCACTACCGCCGTTTCAGGCCCCCTCCACTACCGCCGTGCCAGGCCCAGCCCATGACCGCCGTGCCGGCCATGCCAACTACAGCCGTTTCAGGCCCCCTCCACTTCTGCCGTTTCAGGCCCCCTCCACTACCGCCGTGCCAGGCCCAGCCCATGACCGCCGTGCCGGCCATGCCAACTACCGCTGTTTCAGGCCCCCTCCACTACCGCCGTTTCAGGCCCCCTCCACTACCGCCGTGCCAGGCCCAGCCCATGACCGCCGTGCCAGGCCCGCCAGGGCACGGCGGTAGTGGAGGGGGCCTGAAACGGCGGTAGTTGGCATGGCCGACACGGCGGTCATGGGCAGGGCCTGGCACGGCGGTCATGGGCAGGGCCGGGCCGGCCGGTGTAGGCTGGCTGATGCAATGTCACTGTAAGGGGGGTCATGAACTGCCATGTGCATTGACATCAGCTTATGGATGTTTTGGCCTCCACCTCCCCCGCCGAATACGTGCCCCGCCATGGTGGCGCCACTGTTACAACTTTGTTGCAAATGATGCATCCGTCCCGGTGTCTAGCACATGCACTTGCCGGTGTGTGAGCGTGACGGTCTGTGCACGTGCAGCCAATGGGAGGTGTGGACATGGGCCACGGTTGCCCAATAGCAAGTACCGTATGCTGTTCACCGCAACACCAGGGCCAATCATTGGCCCAATTCCAAACACGCTTCCACGGCTGACCAATGGCTGGCGTCGTATGCCACTGACATGGCCACAGGGCCCTATATATGTGTGATGTGCAAAAGCATACCTTCTACGATGACCACCGACTGCTGCCTGTGACCATCACCTCCACCTGCTGCTGCGGAGCTGACCACCGACTGCTGCCTGTGACCATCACCTCCACCTGCTGCTGCGGAGCTGACCACCGACTGCTGCCTGTGACCATCACCTCCACCTGCTGCTGCGGAGCTGACCACCGACTGCTGCCTGTGACCATCACCTCCACCTGCTGCTGCGGAGCTGACCACCGACTGCCGCTCTAGTGCCATACTCCGTGACCTTGGCATGTTGAGACTCAAGGAGATCCGGTCTCGTCCCTTTACCGCCGCGGAGCTTGATGTCCTCGTGGACGCTGTGCTCCGCAACTACGGACGCCTGTACGGCGCACCCGGACAGGTGGTAAGTGCAGTGGGGATAAGTTGTTGTGCATGAGGTGTCATGACACCTGGGCTCTGGAAACTTGGCAGTGTGATGTGTGACCAACAAAAGATTCGAAATGTGCATGGCTGCAGAGAGAAATGCGTTGCTCCTATCTGTGTGACTGGCCAACTGTCCACTGACTTCCACCCTTTTGTCTCCCATCATGGTAGGTCAAGCTGCACCTTCGCAAGGACGTGTGGAGGAGCATTGCACGTGAAGTACGAGCAGCGGGGGTGTCCAATAGACGACATACACACTGCCACAAACGCTGGGACAACATTTCCAGACTGAGCAAGAATGTAGCGGAAGTGACACTAGGGATGATTCCAAGGACGGCACGTCTGGCACGACGCTCAATGACCCCTCTCATGCACCGTATCATAGCTGTGACGCATCCTGACCTGTCCGAGCGGTTGCGTGTGGATGAACAGCAACGTGGCGGTAAGCATACTGTCAGTGTATGTTGCTTGTGAGTGCAATGCATGTATAGTTGCCCACACACATTAGGGACTTCCGTCGATCGTGAGGCTCGTTCCAATGGCATGTTGGTGACATTGCCGCAGTAAAATTTCACTTCCCGATGCGGCATGTTGAGACGCCACCCGCTAAGCGGTTCAGTTTTCATGCACATGCTGTAGTGCTCCATCACCCCTTGGCAACACTTGTGTGCAGATGTAGTTCCTCATGCCCAGTGTGCATGCTGTACATGTATTACGGCCAACGCCACTTAATTTCTGTGAGGATGACTGGTTGGGGTGGGCCGTGTGCAGGTTGGGGGATCGATGGACATTGTCATCATTGGCTTTAGGGATTCCGTAGCAGTACTGTACGTGAGTGTGCCCATGACTTACACCAATTTCCTGTGCATTTCAGCTTTGGCAGAGGGCACTCAGCCACAGACGGCGGAGATGATAGAAGGCAATGCATCCGGATCAGACGTCGCGCACACGCAGGCTGACACCGAAGGGGCCAGCGCCGGAGAGGGGGACAGGACCGTCCCGGAGGACTCGCATGTGGAGACAACATCGTCATCATCTTCCGACAGTGTTGGTGAGTCAGCACTGTTGTCACAGACTGGGAGTGGGCAATCAACACCTTCGGTCGGGACACAGCACACAGGGCCCACCCTGCTGCCAACTGCACCATGTACTGTTCGTGCACGCAGGAGTAGGGGGAGCAGAGTGGCGTTCGGTGTCGGCACCGCTGCCCCAGCCTCGGTGAGCCAAAATGCACTTTGTGCAGAGGCTGTTGATCTGCTGCGACAGCTGTGTGTGGGGCAGACCAATATGATAAATGCTTTCCAAGACCACGATAGGAAGTTGGGGCAGGTGGTGGCATTCATGGAAGGTATGCATGGTGATCTGGCTGGTGTACACAGGACACTCCAGTCATTGGCTAACAGTGTGTCGTCTGCCATTGTACAGTCGCATGGACTGGGTGGTACTTCTGTTCCACCATCTACAACTCTGGATGTGTCAGGGCGGAGTGAATTTTCTGACCAGGACTCTAATACAGGTTATTGCACTAGAAGCAGCGTCAGCCAGCACGTCAAGGCACGGAGGCCTCAGACCCCATCCCCTAGGTCAGGTAAATCTGTTCACAAGGACAACGTCAGATATAGTGGAGTACACACACGTGAAGCAAAAGAGGGGTTGGGTGTAATGGCTACACATGCTGCACAGCCATCCCACACACAAGGTACTACCAAGCCAAGACTCACTCCCACTTCCATTGACACTACCTTGTACGAGGACATTGAGAAGACGAATAAATCTCTTGAGGGCTTGCATACTCCCAGTGCCAGGGAGACTAGGAAGGAAGGAGCCACTCCCAAGGGCAGGGAAACTAGGAAGGAAGGAGCCACTCCCAAGGGCAGGGAGACTAGGAAGGAAGGAGCCACTCCCAAGGGCAGGGAGACTAGGAAGGAAGGAGCCACTCCCAAGGGCAGGGAAACCAGGAAGGAAGGAGCCACTCCCAAGGGCAGGGAGACTAGGCAGGAAGGAGCCACTCTCAAGGGCAGGGACACTAGGCAGGAAGGAGCCACTCCCAAGGGCAGGGACACTAGGCAGGAAGGAGCCACTCCCAAGGGCAGGGACACTAGGCAGGAAGGAGCCACTCCCAAGGGCAGGGACACTAGGAAGGAAGGAGCCACTCCCAAGGGCAGGGAAACTAGGAACGAAGGAGCCACTCCCAAGGGCAGGGAAACTAGGAAGGAAGGAGCCACTCCCAAGGGCAGGGAAACTAGGAAGGAAGGAGCCACTCCCAAGGGCAGGGACAAGGACAGTCACAAGACAAACACACCTAAGAAGAGCACGGACACTCCCAGGGGCAGGGACACACACGGGGAGAAGGTGTGTCCTGGGGATATGTACACCACACACGACAAGTCTGCTGCCTGGAACAGGGCACCATCCAGGGAACAGGGAAAGTCCGCAGACAATAGTACTCCTACGGAAATGGAACATCCAAGGCCCAAGGCATCTCCCATGGACAGTGGCGCTGTCAGGGACAGGCATACATCACCCATTGTTGCACTGAGGCAGCTGTTTTCTGGGAAACGGAATACAGATGTCTCCGCAGTGGAGTCACCACTTACCTCCACTCCCATCAGGGCCCGTCAGGGACGGATGCAGGTGGACCCTGTAGTAGCATCCCCCATGACACATGTTGCAGAGGCCACAAGGCAGCCACACAGCAAACGACAAGCAGGCTCCAGCACGTCCCCAGAGAGCATTCCCCCCCCAGCAGATGCACCTCCCATGGTGGGTGAAATTTCTTCTCAGTCCGGCCCACTTGTCAGTCCTGTCCTGTCCAGGGCGCAGGCACATGTCCAAAAGAAACGTAGACACATAGCATTGACACATGCACAATCCGATGTCGGACATTTGCAACTATCCCCCGCTCCCAGAGCCACCCTGCCTCCTGGACCATACAGCCCTGTGGCTCATCATTTCAGTGGTCCCAGTGGCGCTGGTGCAGTTGACTCGCATGTGTCTGTTAGTGGCAGGGTATCAGTCGAGACCTATCCTGTATCAGGTGCTGGCAGTGTATCTGGGTGTATGTAAATGTAAATGTAAATGTGGCGTATTTGTATAGCGCGAACAGTGACCCGGAGGCATCCCGGCGCTTGTACTCCTACCACAAGGGAACCCCTCCTGGCTTTTCCTTGTGGGGTGTCCACTCCTGGGCATCCCATGGTGAAACCAGGCATCCCTTGTGTATCAGGGGGCCTTTGTGGAGACTAAGCAAGCTATTGCCCAGAGTTGCAGCGTGGGACCCATGCTTAGAATCGGCACTGAGGCGAGAATATCCGGTCAGAGGAATTTAAGCCCGAAACCCGCCGAGGCGGGAATCGAACCCTGGTCCCTGGCCATCGTTCTGCATCAAGGTCTGCCGCTCTAAGCATTGAGCCACACTTCTCTACTGTATGGGCCATGTGTCAGTCACTCGGTCTGTGGCTGTGTCTCACACTCCTGTATCAGGTGCTGGCAGTGTATCTGGGTCTATGGGCCATGTGTCAGTCACTCGGTCTGTGGCTGTGTCTCACACTCCTGTATCAGGTGCTGGCAGTGTATCTGGGTCTATGGGCCATGTGTCAGTCACTCGGTCTGTGGCTGTGTCTCACACTCTTGTATCAGGTGCTGGCAGTGTATCTGGGTCTATGGGCCATGTGTCAGTCACTCGGTCTGTGGCTGTGTCTCACACTCCTGTATCAGGTGCTGGCAGTGCATCTGGGTCTGTGGCTCACGTGTCAGTCACTACATCTGTGGCTGTGTGTCACACTCCGGTTTCTGGTGCTGGCAGTCTGTCCGATGCGGGTACTTCACGCAATCCACCTGATAGTGTGATGTAAGTTGCTGTAGTGTACCCTCAGATGTACTGCCTCTGATGGACCTGTGCCTTGCCATGCACTGTTTGTGCACCTAGCCCCTCTCATGTACTGCCTCTGATGTACCTACTCTGGTGTCCACACTGCCCTGTTGCTGCCCTGTTGCTGTTCTCATACTGATGTACTGCCTCTGATGTACCTGCTCTGGTGTCCACACTGCCCTGTTGCTGCCCTGTTGCTGTTCTCATACTGATGTACTGCCTCTGATGTACCTGCTCTGGTGTTCACACTGCCCTGTTGCTATTCTCATACTGATGTACTGCCTCTGATGTACCTGCTCTGGTGTCCACACTGCCCTGTTGCTGCCCTGTTGCTGTTCTCATACTGATGTACTGCCTCTGATGTACCTGCTCTGGTGTCCACACTGCCCTGTTGCTGCCCTGTTGCTGTTCTCATACTGATGTACTGCCTCTGATGTACCTGCTCTGGTGATCACACTGCCCTGTTGCTATTCTCATACTGATGTACTGCCTCTGATGTACCTGCTCTGGTGTCCACACTGCCCTGTTGCTGCCCTGTTGCTGTTCTCATACTGATGTACTGCCTCTGATGTACCTGCTCTGGCGTCCACACTGCCCTGTTGCTGCCCTGTTGCTGTTCTCATACTGATGTACTGCCTCTGATGTACCTGCTCTGGTGTCCACACTGCCCTGTTGCTGCCCTGTTGCTGTTCTCATACTGATGTACTGCCTCTGATGTACCGGCTCTGGTGTTCACACTGCCCTGTTGCTATTCTCATACTGATGTACTGCCTCTGATGTACCTGCTCTGGTGTCCACACTGCCCTGTTGCTGCCCTGTTGCTGTTCTCATACTGATGTACTGCCTCTGATGTACCTGCTCTGGTGTCCACACTGCCCTGTTGCTGCCCTGTTGCTGTTCTCATACTGATGTACTGCCTCTGATGTACCTGCTCTGGTGTTCACACTGCCCTGTTGCTATTCTCATACTGATGTACTGCCTCTGATGTACCTGCTCTGGTGTCCACACTGCCCTGTTGCTGCCCTGTTGCTGTTCTCATACTGATGTACTGCCTCTGATGTACCTGCTCTGGTGTCCACACTGCCCTGTTGCTGCCCTGTTGCTGTTCTCATACTGATGTACTGCCTCTGATGTACCTGCTCTGGTGTTCACACTGCCCTGTTGCAATTCTCATACTGATGTACTGCCTCTGATGTACCTGCTCTGGTGTCCACTATGCCCTGTTGCTGTTCTGATACTGCATTGTGCCCTCTCATGTGCTGCCTCTGATGGACCTTTTCAGTGCAATGGACTGTTGGTGCACTTAGCCCCTCTCATATGCTGCTTCTGATGGACCTGTGCCTTGCCATGGACTGTTGGTGCACTTAGCCCCTCTCATGTGCTGCTTCTGATGGACCTGTGCCTTGCCATGGACTGTTGGTGCACTTAGCCCCTCTCATGTACTGCCTCTGATGTACCTGCTCTGGTGTCCACTATGCCCTGTTGCTGTTCTGATACTGCATTGTGCCCTCTCATGTGCTGCCTCTGATGGACCTTTTCAGTGCAATGGACTGTTGGTGCACTTAGCCCCTCTCATGTGCTGCTTCTGATGGACCTGTGCCTTGCCATGGACTGTTGGTGCACTTAGCCCCTCTCATGTACTGCCTCTGATGTACCTGCTCTGGTGTCCACACTGCCCTGTTGCTGCCCTGTTGCTGTTCTCATACTGATGTACTGCCTCTGATGTACCGGCTCTGGTGTTCACACTGCCCTGTTGCTATTCTCATACTGATGTACTGCCTCTGATGTACCTGCTCTGGTGTCCACACTGCCCTGTTGCTGCCCTGTTGCTGTTCTCATACTGATGTACTGCCTCTGATGTACCTGCTCTTGTGTCCACACTGCCCTGTTGCTGCCCTGTTGCTGTTCTCATACTGATGTACTGCCTCTGATGTACCTGCTCTGGTGTCCACACTGCCCTGTTGCTGTTCTCATACTGATGTACTGCCTCTGATGTACCTGCTCTGGTGTTCACACTGCCCTGTTGCTATTCTCATACTGATGTACTGCCTCTGATGTACCTGCTCTGGTGTCCACACTGCCCTGTTGCTGCCCTGTTGTTGTTCTCATACTGATGTACTGCCTCTGATGTACCTGCTCTGGTGTCCACACTGCCCTGTTGCTGCCCTGTTGCTGTTCTCATACTGATGTACTGCCTCTGATGTACCGGCTCTGGTGTTCACACTGCCCTGTTGCTATTCTCATACTGATGTACTGCCTCTGATGTACCTGCTCTGGTGTCCACACTGCCCTGTTGCTGCCCTGTTGCTGTTCTCATACTGATGTACTGCCTCTGATGTACCTGCTCTGGTGTCCACACTGCCCTGTTGCTGCCCTGTTGCTGTTCTCATACTGATGTACTGCCTCTGATATACCTGCTCTGGTGTCCACACTGCCCTGTTGCTGCCCTGTTGCTGTTCTCATACTGATGTACTGCCTCTGATGTACCTGCTCTGGTGTTCACACTGCCCTGTTGCTATTCTCATACTGATGTACTGCCTCTGATGTACCTGCTCTGGTGTCCACACTGCCCTGTTGCTGCCCTGTTGCTGTTCTCATACTGATGTACTGCCTCTGATGTGTCTGCTCTGGTGTCCACACTGCCCTGTTGCTGCCCTGTTGCTGTTCTCATACTGATGTACTGCCTCTGATGTACCTGCTCTGGTGTTCACACTGCCCTGTTGCAATTCTCATACTGATGTACTGCCTCTGATGTACCTGCTCTGGTGTCCACTATGCCCTGTTGCTGTTCTGATACTGCATTGTGCCCTCTCATGTGCTGCCTCTGATGGACCTTTTCAGTGCAATGGACTGTTGGTGCACTTAGCCCCTCTCATGTGCTGCTTCTGATGGACCTGTGCCTTGCCATGGACTGTTGGTGCACTTAGCCCCTCTCATGTACTGCCTCTGATGTACCTGCTCTGGTGTCCACTATGCCCTGTTGCTCTTCTCATACTGCTGTATGCCCTCTCATGTGCTGCCTCTGATGTACCTGCTCTGGTGTCCACACTGCCCTGTTGCTATTCTCATATTGCTGTATGCCCTCTGATGTACTGCCTCTGATGTACTTGCTCTGGTGTCCACACTGCCCTGTTGCTATTCTCATACTGATGTATGCCCTCTGATGTAAATGCTCTGGTGTCCACACTGCCCATGCTCGATCCTAGACTGTGATGTTACTCCGATTCTGCGTAAATAAAATTGTGATTCATGTGTCGTGGGTTGTCGGAGTCATTCTTGCGTGTGTGATGCTGGTGTGGATTTGTATTTTCTTGAGGGCGGTGGGTTCAGATACATGTCACTCCCCCCTACCTGGGTCACGACCCTTGGAGGCGTTGCCGTACACAAGAATATGTCGATTCCGGGACATGTCACTCCCCCCTCCCTACGTCACGGCCCTTGCAGGTACTCCTCTCCAGACAGCGAATGGTTTGTAGCCTACCTGCGTCGTCCTCGATGGTGGGCCAAGACTAGGACGTAGTGGATCGCGAAGAGTATCGGGTAAGCGTGTATTGCAGGGTCCATGTCGGCGAGCGGCTCGTGGTGGGTATGGTCGCTGTGGGGCATCCGCAGTGTTCAGGCAGGTTGTTTTTCCGCAGCGCTTTTATGTGTATTTTCCGCCATCTTGATTTGGAGGACGGTCCTAGACGTCAGTCCGTACGGCGGAGTCTCTGGATAGGTTACGTCCGCCGCGTGGTTGGGTGTGGTGGTGCGGCGGACCGTGTTCTACTGCCGCGGACAGATTTTGGCACGTATTTCTTATCTTAATTTGGCGGACGGAGTGTCCGCGACGGGTGCACGGAAAATAGGCATGTTCCGCATGCTCTGGGTCTGCGGAGGCACTTCCGTCCGCCATCCTAATGAGCCCCTAAGTCTTTTAAAACCAATGTTACCCCCACAGGTACTCAATCGGTCTCATAAAGACCAAGAGGATGTTTCTGACTCACTGAATATTTGTAACAAACTCGGGATGGCATATTACATTTATTTAAACTATTAATGGAGGACTTGCACAGCGGTAATTCAACAATTATAATCAACAATAAACTTTTGTAGCGTGCGAGCAGGGTTGGACGCTGTCTGTACCTCCCAGCGAGACTCAAAACTAATACACAGCTCCTCCCTATGGAAGGAGACACCCTGTTGCACAGCTTTGTGATTCTGACGTATCAGTCTTTCTGATTAATCATCAAAATTAATTCTTCCTCATATTGGGGTTCCAAAAAGTATTTAATTTTTCATCAAGGTTTCCATAAAGTATAAGTTTCTGGTTGTATGTCCAACATTAACATAATCCAATATCATTCCTTCCCCAATGCATTTCGGGCTAATAGGAAAGCCCTTCCTCAGGGGACAACTCTACAAAAAAAGGAACAAATCAACATATCACTGTGTGTGTCAAAGGAAATTACTATACACACAATATATGACATCACTACGTTTGTAACCGTCATATCAAGTCAATCAGAAAGTGCCCAGAAATTTATATAGAAGTTAAAGACCCATGCGTGTGTCATTAATATCCTAATCCTCGGTCGCCAGGAAAGCTGGTGTGCTTGTGAAGATCAATCGAGCAGATAAACAAAATGCGTGTTGAAACAACCTCATACCACGGTCACCGAACGGTGTGTTAGAAAAGATCCAAACGTTTTGAGGTGCATTAACGTGAGCGGCATACTCACGGACTATTTCAATGAGCTGTGACGCTGTCTCTGCAACAGAACAGCGCGTGTTAACATTAAGGCAATCAGCATTAAAGCATTCAGCTCATTTGTGCAACGTAGCGTGGTCTCGTGCGACGAGTACTTACTTGGTGTTACAATTAGAAGCGCGCATAGCCGTCAATGTGTCGGGAACCCCAAGAGGTGTTCTCCCTAGGTGCTGTTTTTACCGGCTCGTGGATGCATGCAAAAAGTAAAAACGGACTACGAAAACAAGCTCAAACCAAAAAACGCGGCGGCCATATTGAGTGAGGCATTAAGAGTGTAAATAAGGGATATGTGCGTCAAGAGCATGGTTACTTCAAATAGGATTCAGGTACATTCAGAAAAAATGTAATACATGTAAAACTGAACATTGCAGGTTACAAATAACACAAAAACTCCATTCGATCATTCAGACCGTGTGGCTGCATCGATGCCATATAGCGAATCCAAAAGTTCTCTCTTTTAAGCAATGTCTGTTTGTTGTTATGAGTGGGGGTAATTTGTTCAAGTATGACAAATTTCAGTTGGGCTACAGAGTGTTTTTGTTCAACAAAATGTGCAGCAACAGTGGATTTCAAGTTTCCTGTTCTTATATTGCTTTTATGCTCAAGTAAACGGATCCTGATCTTCCTCGCCGTGTGTCCAATGTAACACTTGCCGCATGGGCACTTGAGCATGTAAATTAAATTGGCTGAATTACAGGTGGCATTCACTCTTAATTTCACAGGATGACCCTTCATTGGGTGACTGATGGTGTTCCCTGGGATGCAATTGTTGCAATTGCTGCAATTGTAACAAGGACGTAGGCCTCTGAATGTGGTAGATTCACCTTCTTTGATGGGTTTCTTCAAAATTTCCTTCAAATTGCGACCCCTGGTGTATGCAAACATAGGTGGTTGATCAAAAATACCTCTGAAATCCGGTTCAAAATTCAATAATGCCCAGTGTTTGCGAATGATGTTCTTGTAGCAGTTACTCAGAATGCTGTATTTGGAGACTACCACCATCCTGGTGTTCACTGGTTTGACAGTGGGTTGTAGCAAGTCTTCTCGTTTCATGTCTCCGACTCGGCTGACTGCTGTGGAAATCGAGGGTATCCACAACAAACCTTAGACACAACAGTCAGCCGGATGAGCTTGTTTTCGTAGTCCGTTTTTACTTTTTGCATGCATCCACGAGCCGGTAAAAACAGCACCTAGGGAGAACACCTCTTGGGGTTCCCGACACATTGACGGCTATGCGCGCTTCTAATTGTAACACCAAGTAAGTACTCGTCGCACGAGACCACGCTACGTTGCACAAATGAGCTGAATGCTTTAATGCTGATTGCCTTAATGTTAACACGCGCTGTTCTGTTGCAGAGACAGCGTCACAGCTCATTGAAATAGTCCGTGAGTATGCCGCTCACGTTAATGCACCTCAAAACGTTTGGATCTTTTCTAACACACCGTTCGGTGACCGTGGTATGAGGTTGTTTCAACACGCATTTTGTTTATCTGCTCGATTGATCTTCACAAGCACACCAGCTTTCCTGGAGACCGAGGATTAGGATATTATTGACACACGCATGGGTCTTTAACTTCTATATAAACTTCTGGGCACTTTCTGATTGACTTGATATGACGGTTACAAACGTAGTGATGTCAAATATTGTGTGTATAGTAATTTCCTTTGACACACACAGTGATATGTTGATTTGTTCCTTTTTTTGTAGAGTTGTCCCCTGAGGAAGGGCTTTCCTATTAGCCCGAAATGCATTGGGGAAGGAATGATATTGGATTATGTTAATGTTGGACATACAACCAGAAACTTATACTTTATGGAAACCTTGATGAAAAATTAAATACTTTTTGGAACCCCAATATGAGGAAGAATTAATTTTGATGATTAATCAGAAAGACTGATACGTCAGAATCACAAAGCTGTGCAACAGGGTGTCTCCTTCCATAGGGAGGAGCTGTGTATTAATATTACATTTATTTGCCATCACTGCAACTCAATAATCAAGTTGCCAAACTAAACAAGATGCTCCATCGTAATTTTACCTAAATTTGACGTTAATTATAAAAAATAACTAATGTCACAAGGGTCTTGACACAATCCACTATCCCAAAATACACCATAAATCCAGGCAGGCGGGCAGACGACACCTATCAATCTGGTGGCAGTTAAGGTTAGTCAAAATTAACTTTAACTTACGATGAAGCATCTTGTTTAGATTGCAACTTGATTATTGAGTTGCAGTGATGGCAAATAAATGTATTATGCCATCCCGAGTAAAGTTATAAACCTATATATATTTTTTTTGTCTTAAAACTTAGGGCTAAAATACAGATTAAATTAGACCACTGGACAAGACAGAGCAGGGGGTTACTGCTCCTTCCGCCTTTGCTGTAAAGATGCGGTGCGCATCCCGAATATATATTGTAAAGGCAATGTTTAGAGCTATGTTTTCTGGGCACAGAGAGGTGATAATTGCCTGTCTACAGGTCCGAACACCCAACCTGTTCCACTCTGCTCTGAGTTTGCGTCTGCGTTGAGACATAAGTGCGGGACATAAGCAAACCACGTGCTCTAGCATTTCGGTTGTCTTGCCGCACCCTCTGCATGTTAGATCTTCCGTGGAGCGCAGCCATGTGGGCAGATCTTTTAAGAATCGCCAAACCCCCAGTCTAATGGCCAGAAAACTCTGCTTTAAGTGCAGTGAATAAGCACAGGAAACGTAGGTAGCGGGAGATATGCACCCATAGGAATTCATGACTGACCATGCGTGGCTGCGTTTGCAGAGATGCCCTTTGTCCATGATGAGTGAGCACATTCTGACGCTTTTTTTAATGCAGGTTTTAAATGCGGTCGTGCTGTGGTTGAGGGCCCATAGGACACCCACCGGCATTTCGCGGATAGAGTCTGTAAAGAGGTGTCCATACGAGGCCCAAGGGTTTTTCTGACTGATCTCTAACCAAACTAAAGACTCTAAAGTACCTATAGCTGCTTTTCTGAGTTTATGACAGAAGTTTAGATATGTGCCACTGTTAGAAGCCTCATAATTCAATAAGCCCAGTTCTAGCCTGATCTGGGCAGCAGAGGCAGATTTGGGCAGGTGGAGGACTTTTTTGTAGATCTTGGTTACAAGTTGGTTCAGGGTTGTATTTAGCTTACCCCTAAATATTTCGATCCCATACATTAGGGTAGGTCCGCTTTTAGCTCTCAAAATTTCCAGTAGGAATGAGAGTGTTGGACCGGACAGCTCTTTAGCAAGCTTAGATAAAGTAACCTGTAGAGTCGTGTCTTTTACTGCAATTTTGTCGCGCTGTTTGGAGAAGTTACCCCTAGAATCAAAATGGACCCCTAGGTATTTTTTATGTGCGTCCTGTTGTTAGATTTTTATTGTTATATAACCACACACCGCCGCCATTGCGTTTCCTTCCAAAGGACACAACTTGGGTTTTCTTTAAGTTTACCTAGAGTTGGTTTTTAATTTTGTATCTGTGTAGCCTATCCAAAAGCCTTTGAAGCCCGACCCGTGTAATGCTGAAAAGAACCAGATCGTCGGCGTAAAGAAGATTGCTTATTGCTATGCCTCTGACCTTAGGGGGGTGACTGTTTATTTCGTCAAGTGTGACCGACAAATCTGCTATGAACAGGTTAAAAAGGAGGGGGGCCAGCACGCACCCCTGTTTGACTCCTCTGGTTGTTATGATTTTCCGTGAGAGGTGCGTACCGGACCCCAGCTTCACCTGAACCCAAGTGTGTGAGTATAGTTGGATTATTGCATCCAGAAGTTTTTCAGGAATCCCCCGTTTTTTCAGTTTACCCCATAGAGCTGCCCTTGGGACCCGATCAAACGCAGCTTTGAAATCAACAAAACAACAGTGTACAGATCTAGATGATAAAAGCGTTTTGTCGATGATTATAGACAATGTAAACAAATTGGTCAGGGTCCCTGAATTGGCAATAAAGCCTGTTTAGTTCATTGGTAGCAGTTCGTGCCATTCCGCCCTTGCCTTCAGCTCCTTCAGAAGAATGCCTGCGTTATGCTTTGCCTCGATGTCAAGGAGGGCAATTAATCTGTAATTGCTTGGAGTGGCACGGGAGCCTAATTTGTGGATTGGGTGGATTATTGCCCCACGCCAGGAGTCCAGAACAGTTGAGATTCTAAGCGCAAAGTTAAACAAGTTGGCTATGTGCCCCAACCAAAGAGCTATGTTGGATTTAAACAGTCTCTGAGGCAAGCCGTTTGGGCCCGGTGCCCCGACCGATTTTGCTTTTGACACAGCATTGGCAACCATTTCTTCAGTGATCTTGATATCATCTGTACGATAGTCTACACAGTTTGTGTTCCTGCGCCTGCAGATGCTTGGGGACGCTTCTACCTCTTTGGAGGGGCTGCTTCCTGTTAGCGCTGTGCTCTCCGGGGACCTAAAGTAGTCAGTCAGAAAGGCGGCCCAGTCTGATTCCTGTATATTTGCCGACCCAACTTTTGATGGCCCTGAGTTAGAGCGGTTGAACAAGGCCCAAAATCTTCTCGCATTGCGGTTTTTGCTTTCCCAAAGAAACGTGGCCCATAATTGGTTTTGATGTAGTCGTTTGTCTTTTTGTGAGGCCATCCTGAATGATTTTTGCGCTGATTTGTACACATGCCTGAGATCATTATTTCCTGGGGATTTTGTAAGTGCCCGCAAGGCGTTGTTCCTGACTTTCTTCAGCGCCCTCGACCGGATTGAGAGTGAGAACTGCCGGATGGATCTAGCATTGTGTTGGTGCTGTTTAACAGGAAAAAGCGTGACCAGTTGTGAGCAAAGAGTCGTCCATACAGCAATCGGGGAAGCCGTCCGATCTGTGTCCTCATTGATGAGAGCCAAGCTTGCCTTCATGATGTTGGGGCTTACATCGTCGCTCCATCTTAGGCGCTTCAGATTCTCAGTGTAGATCCCAGTACAAGTGGTTAAAGTAGACGTATGATACTCCGGCTTTATGTTGAGGGTGATGACCTGTGGACGGTGATCGCTTTCCCGTCGTGGTTGGATGCTAAAGCTGGTCAGATGATGGAACAGGTCTGAATTGCAGATGGTGAAGTCCAGAAAAGTTTTCTTGTGCCCGATCGTCCAGGTCCAATTTGGGGGGGGTCATCCGGTGTTCTTCCGTTCATTACTAGGTATCCGGCGCTATAGAATTGTAACACGCAGAGCTCACCCAGGGCACAGTGGGCTTGGTTTGGGGGCTTAGATTGGTCTGGCACCTCTGATAGTGTAAATGGGGAAAGTCCGTCGTAGTCTGCAGGTTTGCCCTGGAAGAGATTGGTGTTGAAGTCCCCCGTCACTATGCAGTCCGAATCGGGGTGGTCCCCGGCTGGATCGCTCATGATTATAGATAAGCGTGCCAGATGTCCCTTTTTTGTCCGCGTGCTTGGGTTGATATACAAATTAAGGAGAAGGAGCGAGCGTTGCTTGGACCATGATTTAATTTTAACCCCAAGTAGCCAATCTTCCTCAAAGTTTAGCGGAAGAATCGGGCCTTTTAAATTATTTGAAACATAGATTGACAGTCCCCCTTTTGGGTGGCCGTAGCGGCAGACTCTGATTCCTGGTTTCCATAATTCAATGAACCCTGTGACTGGGGAGCTTTGGGTGGCCCACGTTTCTTGCAGGGCTATTAGTGCGTGCCCGTATATGAAGGAGTGTGTCTCTAGGTTGGTTATTTTGTGCTGGAGGCCACTGATGTTCCATGAACACAGTGTGAAAATGGGGTCTGTCTTTGTCCTTATCACGGTTGGAGTTCCAGATTTTTGAAGGTGTGGTTGTGCTGGTGCTTTGTGGTTTTGGTCCTCTGAGAGAACATCCTGTGGTCAGACTGTTTTCCCGCATGACAGGACAGCCAGAAGCCATCCACATCCTTGGGTGTTATCAGGGCTGTGTTCCCCAGTTAAGAGGGGTGTCTGTGTTTCTGTGATCCCCAGCGCGTTTTTTAGAATTGAATAGGGCTTAGCTTTGTTGCCAGCTGGGAGAATTTCTGCTTTTGTTCCTACACCTGGCTGGTTTAATAACGCTGTGGGGTAGCCTGGGGTAGAGAAGGTGGGGATTCCCGGAAGATGGCTTTGTGGTCAATGAACACTCCTGCCCAAAAGGGCGATCTGAATGACACCAGGGTTGCCTCAGAAGGTTGTGTGCCCCTTGGGGGAAGGAATCCAATCAAGTCTATGTCGTCCGATAATAGTGCTTCAAACCCCGGGATGTCATTTACTAGTTTTAATATATTTGACCTGTTAAGGGTGTCGTGCCTCCCCCTTGATTTATATTCGGGGACTAGTAGGATAGAAGAATATTTTAAGTTACTTTTAATCCCCGTGGGGCAATGGGTTTGGATTGTGCGGGGGCTTTGTCGGGTGGGGCCCCTAGATCAACTCCTCGATGGGGTAGGGACTGAAGTTGAGGTGCTGGCCTCGTGGCCTGCCTTCCTGGCCTCGTGCCTGCCTACTTACTTCCATTTGGATACACTTTGATTTAGAGCGTAAACATATTATCCCTCTTATTGTCATATGAGCCCTGATGAAGTTTGTTGTAAATAGCTCTTGTGCTTTTAGTCTGTTTTCACTGTTTCCTACTTGGAGCTTTAGCATGTTCTTAATGTTATGATTCTACTTAAGAATTCCAGCTGTGTCAGTTGGTGTCTGACCAGATGGTGATCTGCTGTATTTCTCTGTGCTGCTAATAAACCTGCATTCAACAAGTCTCTACCTGTTTGGATCTACTTATGTTCTTTACTACATTTTGGCGACAAGGACTAGTATCTGGTCAGATGTTCAGTGGCGCAGTGGGACAGAAGTTTACAGATTAAATACGGCTTTCACCGCAAAAGAACTCCGTGTGCATTAAGAGACTCATCATTGTCATCACCCTTCGAGAATTGGGAGTCCTGTAAAAGTTTTGTCAAGGTGAGTGCTTTTTCTCGATATTTGGAGGATTTCATTTAGACTATTAACTTGCCTTGATCAGTTACCTTGGTTGCCTGGTTACTGCCTCGAGACCTCCATTCTACTTCGTGATCACTGCAACGCTCCTCGCGCAGCCTGCTTCCAGCGCGATCCCTTTGACAAAGACTACGTCAATTATCACGTGATTCCGTTTTAGATGCTACTCATCTATTCATCTCTCGCGAGGACTCTACAATAGACGCTACTCACGTCTGATGTCAGTTTCAGCCTCGAAGTGAAACCATTAAAATTGATGAGCGTTTGATGTCAAAGGGAGTAAGAACATTGGCAGAAGAGAGTTCAGCTTTAATTGAATTGAAACAAACTTCCTGTTCGTTAGCCCATGAAAACGTAACTCCTTTTTTAAGTAAACCCCTTAGTGAGGCAGTCTTACTAGAAAAGTCCTTCACAAATTTGAATAAAATTCAATTAAGCCCATAAAGGACCGTAACTGGTCTTTGTCAACGGGAGAAGGAGCAAGCTCAATTGCTTCTAACAAATTCCTCCTAGGTTTAACACCTTCAGCTGAGAGAGAAAAACCCAAGTATTCAATCTCAGAAACCAAAAATGCACATTTCTCCTTCCTCAAGGTAAGACCAGCTTCAGATATTCTATGCACACACTTTGAAGAACACTATTATGTTCATCAATTGAATCCCCAAAGATTAAAATATCATCTTGAAAGTAGATGACCTTCTCCAACCCTTTAAATACTTCAGATACCATTCGCTGAAAAACACTCGCAGCTGAAATGAGACCAAAAGGCAACCAAGTGAACTGAAAGGTACCTTCCCCAGTGATAAATGCAGTGAGATGTTTTGATTCTTCATCAAGTCGAATCTGGTGATAAGCATGCTTGAGGTCAAGTTTGCTGAAAAATCTAGCCCCTTTTAAGGTAGAGACCAATTCCCCAATGTTAGGTAGTGGAAAAACATCTGCAACAACACACTTATTTAGAGACCTAAGGTCCACACAAAATCTGATTTTGTTATCAGGTTTCTGGTAAATAACCACAGGAGAAATCCACGGAGATGCCTCTACAGGCTCAATAATCCCCCTTGCAGCGTTTCTTCCAGAACAGCCTTCACTTACTTCCTTACAGCAAAAGGAACTCTTCTTGCCTTATGCTGAATGGGGACACTACCTTCCTTTTAACAAGATTCTATGAAAATAACCTTGTAATTCGCCCAATTGTTCTCTAAATACATTGGGAAATTTTAAAAGAATATCATTCACATCAGAATCAATCACGACCATCACAGGTTCCTCAGCTCTATATCTATAACTATGTGAAGATCATATTGGTGAATACGACCTAGAATGGCCGGTCCATCAACAGAGATATAAATTTTACCATGTGTAGATCTGTTTTTGAAAATAATTTCAGTTTCAAAATACCCAAGAAGATCAATTTTTTCCCCTTGCTGTATTTCTCTGTGCTGCGAATTAACCTGCATTCAACGAGTCTCTACCTGTTTGGATCTACTGATGTTCTTTACTACAAAGTTCCCTCAGGGGAACAATATGTTTTGGCTGATGTCCATGTTTTACTATCAAGAACAATAAAAGGATATTGTTTGGATACATTTGGAGGATATTGACTCTGCTTTTGCTGCACCTTCCCTATCTTTAAAGATTACAAAGAGTCCTCCACCAACACTCAAAAACCAGTTAAAGAGTCTGGGCATTTGGATGGATTGTGAATTAACGTTTAAAACTCAGGCCGGGAAGACAGCAGCCTCGTGCTACGGGATCCTAAAAATGATTCGGAAGGTTCTTCCCCTTCTCCCTTTTCAGGCCTGAAAATTAACAGTCCAGGCCCTGGTGCTCTCGAGGCTGGATTATGGGAACGCCCTTTATTTAGGCGCGCATGCTGCCACCTTTTCCAAACTCCAAACCACTCAAAACTGGGCGGCCAGACTTTTACTGGGTATTCCTAAACACCAGTCAGCCAGAGCAGCCCTTAAATTTCTTCACTGGCTGCCAGTTGATGAGAGAGTAAAGTTCAAAAGCTTATGCATTGTCCACAAGTCTCTGTTCAATTCTGGTCCCCCCATCCTTCAAGACATTATCCAGCCTTACGAGCCCAAAAGATCCCTTTGCTCCGGAAATAAGAACCTGGCCATTATTCCGAGGATTCGTAAGGCCAGAAGCGGAGGCCAGTCATTTTCGGCCAATGCCTCCAGACTCTGGAATTCTCTTCCTCTCTCCATACGATCAGAACCCAACCACCTATCTTTTCTAAGAGCTCTGAAAACCTTCCTCTTCCCAAACTGAGTTACACTATCCCGCCATTACTGCAAGCGTTGGGACGCCTCCGGGTATCCATGCGCTATATAAATGTGCATACACACACACAGGTATCTGGTTTCCAGTAGAGCTTAACTGCGGCAAGCTCTGGAAGTGGTTACACAAGACTCTTAATGCTTATGAAAACTTGGTATTTGATGTGCTGAACCTTGGGACAGCTGTTGATGTGTGTGCTGGTTTGTTGTTATAAAAAAAAAATCTGACCTTGTGTAATGTAATCCGGCCGTGTAAAATGCTATGATGACATTGTGTCAAGTTCACGCTAAACAAAACTGCAAAAAGTTAGCTAAACTGAGTTAAATGACTATTAATAAAAATGATGACTTAGGGCCTTATTATGAGTGCGGCAGGCTACAGACTGCCAGACTCACTGTGGCAGTCTCCCGACCACCCTATTAAGACTCGAGTGGTCTGGCCGCCCTGGAACTGCTGCAACCACCAGCGATCCACCATTCCCTGGTGGTTACACGGCGGTCCTGAGTCCGCAATGTGTTTGGCGGGACACCAGCGGCACGTCAAGCATATTACGAGTTTCCTCTCTGCTGCTGTTTTCATGGCGGAAACAAAGGGGCCCCCTGGTGCTTTAGACCAAGTGGATGCAAACAGGGGGGCACAACATGTGCCCCCCTGTGTCCATGCACCCCAATACCAGCATGGCATGGACAGCAGCAGTCCATGCCGTACAGGTACCGCCTTTGACGATCCCACTGCGGTGCCTATTTCATAGGCACTGCCCTGGGAATGCCTAAGAACTGCCGCCAGACCAGGAGGAAACTTCTGATCTGGCGGGCAGTTCATACATGGGTTTGGCAGTGCAGGAGCAGGGCGGTGCTGCTGCGGCACCGCCAAACTCGGAATGAGGCCCTAAGTACCATGCCCTGCTGTGTTGGCTCTGCCTCCAGCTCTACAGTATCCAGCATGCCTACATCTTGAGCGGCTAACCTACCAGACCCATACTGTCTGACAAATGCAGGTTGCCTGGTGCATTGTCAGACACACTCTCCCCTTAGCTAGGGAAGAGCTTTTACTTTACCCTAGGTACTAGCATCCATGGATAGTGTTTGTGAATAGTAAA
This sequence comes from Lissotriton vulgaris, assembly GCF_964263255.1. Taxonomy (NCBI): domain Eukaryota; kingdom Metazoa; phylum Chordata; class Amphibia; order Caudata; family Salamandridae; genus Lissotriton; species Lissotriton vulgaris. The sequence goes on along the minus strand of NC_141689.1, from coordinate 1,113,956,211 downwards.
AGGAGCACTGCAATCTAGCCTAATGAAACCTGATTCTGTGGCTCAGGTCTGCCATGCTAGCAAAATCAAACAAAAAAACAAAAACCACCGAATCAGCTTACATTTACGTCATAAACTGGTACTGGTCGTTTGAAAAAATAAATCAAGGCACGCGCAAACTGCGCGCTCAGGTGATTTGCGAACTAATGTTAAAGACAGCATCAAAGCAGTTAACTATTTTATGTATGAGCTTTTATTGAGTCGCTTAATTTTGTTTGTTTTTTGCCACACAATTATATTTGATTCAAGATTCTTAAATAGAAAATATTAATTCTCACTGGCTCGTGTATAACATAAAGGCATTGTTTTTTTAAGAAAGCACAAGTTCTGCGGAGTAAAATTGTGTGGTGTAGTAAGCCGGTGGAGGTGTAGGTCAAAGCAGAAAAAGCTATAAGACTGCTTCTTGTGATATACCTTTTAACAAACTCAAATGGCCCTATAGATCGGTAGAATCAATATTTTGTTTTAATTGCACAGCACGATTTGCTTCCATTATATCCCTTGGAAGTAAGTAAATGCATTAAATAGCTCAGTGGCTGCACATATCAGCTGTTCTCGCTGATTGGGCATCAGCTGTGTGAATCAAGCAAATCATTAGATGACAATGGAGGCCTTCGCTTGTGCTACTGCCTTCTAGTGAGTCATTTCTAGTGAGTCATTTCCGCTTTGTATCATAAATGCAGTTGCATATTCACCATTTTTAATGGATTGACATCAAGGGGCATCTTTATATCACGACACAGTCAATGTTTTTCCATCACGTTACACAACAAAAAGAGCTTCGATAGCAATGGGATAGCTTTGCTTTTAATGCGCCATTCAAGTAGTCACTGAAGGAATCAGGCACTAACCAGAGAGAAACAAATGTTCAAAATAACACATCAGGCAATGAGAATTACAAAAACGCCTTAAAATCTGTATTAAGTAAATCCAGGAGACAAAAGTAGAGTTCAAGGTGTGGGTTTATTTCAATGAAGGGGTTGCCTAGTCCAACTCTCCGCAGCTTACTGCCCAACATTCTACAGTGCACTTCCAAGAGTTCCAAAGTGGAACCATTGTCCCAGGAATGCAGGGGTGGAACATACCATTATGTAAAATAGTGTGAGCTAAAAGGCAAGGACAACTATGTACAGAGAGGGAAATATATATACATATACATATATATATATATATATATATATATATATATATATATATATATATATATATATATATATATATATATATATATATATATATATATATATATATATATATATATATATATTACCTACTGGCGGTCGCCAGTAGGTATATATAGTTAGGATTTTTTCTCTATGGGATTTTTGAAAATTCTATGTCTAATAACTTTGGCGTTTGTGGACGGAATTGGCTGAAATTTTCAGGAAAATGGAACATTTTGTTTCTGAGCAGCCCCTGACAATTTGGGGGGGTTTCATCAAGGGGGGGCCGAGAAAAAAGGGGGGTCCCAAAACGCGTTTTTCCCATGTTAATTTCCATAGGGCGGTTGGCCTCACTTTTAGCTCGAACGGCTGAATGGATTTGCACGAAACTTGGCAAAATTGTAGGGACTGTTAGCCCGATGTGCCTTTGCTAGGTCTCAATATATGTGCTCCAGTGGATTTTGAGTAATTTAGGTTCAAAAAAAGATATATATCTGGGCGGAGCCTAACCACACATCTGATCTGATTGGCTGTCAGCACTTCATCCAAGAAGTGTTGGCAGCCATCTTGGGACCAATATACATGATAGCACCTCATTAAAAAGCATTGTAGTTAATAGAGGGTTTTAGGACTTTAGTTACATTATAAATCATTTGTTGATGGTACCATACTCGTTTTAGGAATTGTGGTGGGTTCTAAGGTGATTTTACCATGTGAAAAAACCTTCTGCTGTGATATCATGAATATTGTTTGAAAGAAAACTAATATCTCATGATTTTCCCACAGTGGTTTGGAAGGGGATCTATAAGCTAAACTGAAAGCATATTTTCTGTAAATTCACATTATCTTTCTCAGTCATGTGAAAATGAAGTCTGACATTCTCAGTAAAACATGTACATCCAACAAGGACAGAGACTGTCAGTTGATTCCTTTGTGTTCTACTGCAGCCTACTAGAGTGTTCTAAAGAACAACTAGAGCGCTAACAGTCCTACTTATTACAAAGGTATGGCACACCTGAAGCCATCTTGATTGGAATAAAGTGGTAACTCTTAAAACATTTAATTTAAAAAGAAACAACATGAGGGGGTATATTTTGCCATAGAAAATATGATTAGTGCTGCAGAATGAAAAATTAGGGCACATTTTGAGTGACTTCTCAAATCCTTTTCTATTTCATTAAAACATTCTGACATGCAGTCTCCCAAAATGGCCACCAGAGACAAAAGAGCCCAAATGTAGCCCAAATATCACCCAGATGTAGCCCAAGTATAGCCCAATGACAGAATGTCCCAGAGTGTCCTAAAGAACAACTAGAGCGCTAACAGTCCTACTTATTACAAAGGTATGGCACACCTGAAGCCATCTTGATTGGAATAAAGTGGTAACTCTTAAAACATTTAATTTAAAAAGAAACAACATGAGGGGGTATATTTTGCCATAGAAAGTATGATTAGTGCTGCAGAATGAAAAATTAGGGCACATTTTGAGTGAGTTCTCAAATCCTTTTCTATTTCATTAAAACATTCTGACATGCAGTCTCCCAAAATGGCCACCAGAGACAAAAGAGCCCAAATGTAGCCCAAATATCACCCAGATGTAGCCCAAGTATAGCCCAATGACAGAATGTCCCAGAGTGTTCTAAAGAACAACTAGAGCGCTAACAGTCCTACTTATTACAAAGGTATAGCACACCTGGAGCCATCGTGATGGGAATAAAGTGGTAACTCTTAAAACATTTAATTTAAAAAGGAACAAAATGAGGGGGTATATTATGCAATAGAAGGTATTATTAGTGCTGCAGAAAGAAAAATTAGGGCACATTTTGAGTGACTTTTCAAATCCTCTTCTATTTCATTAAAAAATTCTGACATGCAGTCTCCCAAAATGGCCACCAGAGACAAAAGAGCCCAAATGTAGCCCAAATATCACCCAGATGTAGCCCAAGTATAGCCCAATGACAGAATGTCCCAGAGTGTTCTAAAGAACAACTAGAGCGCTAACAGTCCTACTTATTACAAAGGTATGGCACACCTGAAGCCATCTTGATTGGAATAAAGTGGTAACTCTTAAAACATTTAATTTAAAAAGGAACAAAATGAGGGGGTATATTTTGCCATATGAATTATGATTAGTAGCGCAGAAAGAAAAATTAGGGCACATTTTGAGTGACTTCTCAAACCCTCTTCAATTTCATTAAAAAATTCTGACATACAGTCTCCCAAGATGGCCACCAGAGACAAAAGAGCCTAAATGTAGCCCAAATATCACCCAGATGTACCCCAAGTATAGCCCAATGACAGAATGTCCCAGAGTGTTCTAAAGAACAACTAGAGCGCTAACAGTCTTACTTATGACAAAAGTATGGCACACCAGAAGCCATCTTGATTGGAATGAAGTGGTAAGTCTGAAAACACTCAATTTAAAAAGGAACAACATGAGGGGGTTAATTTTGCCATAGAAAGTATGATTAGTGCTTCAGAAAGAAAAATTAGGGATCATTTTGAGTGACTTCTCAAATCCTCTTCTATTTCATTAAAAAAATTCTGACATGCAGACTGAAACATGCACTTTGAATACCAGCAGCAGACGTCCCTGGTGAGCAGTAGCTTTACTACAGTGATCTAATGTGCAACTAGAGTGCTAACATTCAGAATTTATGGCAAATGTGTGACACATCTGAATGCCTTCTTGATGGAACCAAAGTAAACAAGCATTGAAAATGCAATAGATCTCGCCCTCGTTTAAGTTAAAGTCATTCTGTTTGTAATGAGGTGGCTTTTTAGCTTTGCTTTTATTAGTGTTTTTTCAACTTTCATGTAAATAACATGCATCTGTATGCATATAAGTATATGTATGCATGCATTTATGTTTGTATTCATATAGATATACAGATAATATATGTTTATATATGTATGTATATATATATATATTCACTGAAAAAACCATAGGCTATAGACCATATATAGTTAGGAATTAGCATTTACAAAACCTTGAAAATTCACTGAAAAAACCATAGGTTATAGACCATATATAGTTAGGAATTAGCATTTACAAACCTTGAAAATTCACTGAAAAAACCATAGGTTATAGACCATATATAGTTAGGAATTCGCATTTACAAAACCTTATTTTACTCACACAAAACCATTGAAATTCCATATATAGTTAGTTGCACTAACTATATATCGCGCACCCGCAATCCACTGCTGATGATGTCACATATTACATCATTCATGACATGGTCAGTGACATCACTGATGACATCACTGATGACATCTCAAATGACATCACTGATGACATCACTGATGACAACATCCAGTGACTGTATGTTTCTGTAAAGTTAAAATATGTCTTACATATTGAAGAATGAGTGGATGTATATGTGTCTGGATGAAGGATTTAGTAGGTGCATGACTGACTGTATGAGTGAGTGATTAAATGTGTCTCACTGAATGCATGGGTTAGTGACTAAACTGTCTTAATTTGTGCATCATTATGTCTGTTGTTCTGTAAACTGTTGCATGTGTTGATAAGTAGCTATATGAGTAACTATATGGGTTATTGATTGGTTGCCCAAGTATTTGTATGGGAGACTGAGTGTGTGTGTGGGTGGCTGGGAGGTGTATGACTCTGTGCATAGATGTGTGAGCAGTTGATTCACTAGATGTATGGTTTCAAAAGTGCATGTGGAAACAGCTGTATGGGCGTATATGCACAGAGTCATACACCTCCCAGCCACCCACACATACACTCAGTCTCCCATACAAATACTTGGGCAACCAATCAATAACCCATATAGTTACTCATATAGCTACTGATCAACACATGCAGCAGTTTACAGAACAACAGACATAATGATGCACAAATTAAGACAGTTTAGTCACTAACCCATGCACTCAGTGAGACACATTTAATCACTCACTCATACAGTCAGTCATGCACCTACTAAATCCTTCATCCAGACACGTATTCATCCACTCATTCTTCAATATGTAAGACATATTTTAACTTTACAGAAATATTCAGTCACTGGATGTTGTCATCATTGATGTCATTTGAGATGTCATCAGTGATGTCATCAGTGATGTCACTGACCATGTCATGAATGATGTAATATGTGACATGATCAGCAGTGGATTGCGGGTGCGCAATATATAGTTAGTGCAACTAACTATATATGGAATTTCAATGGTTTTGTGTGAGTAAAATAAGGTTTTGTAAATGCGAATTCCTAACTATATATGGTCTATAACCTATGGTTTTTTCAGTGAATATATATATATATATATTACCTACTGGCGGTCGCCAGTAGGTATATATAGTTAGGATTTTTTTCTAAGTCGAATAACTTTGGCGTTTGTGGACGGAATTGGCTGAAATTTTCAGGAAAATGGCACATTTTGTTTCTGAGCAGCCGTTAAAAATTTGGGGAGGTTTCGTCAAGGGGGGGCGAGAAAAAAGGGGGGTCCCAAAACACGTTTTTAACATTGAGTTTTCCATAGGGCGGTTGGACTCACTTTTAGCTCGAACGGCTGAATGGATTTACACGAAACTTGGCAAAATTGTAGATATGGTTTGCCCGACGTGCGTTTGCTATGTCTCAATATATGTGCTCCAGTGGATTTTGAGAAATTAACGTTTTAAAAAACAGATATATCTGTGACAGCGCTCCGGTTAGCGCTCCGGTTCGTGTACCTGACGCGTAACGGAACTTCGCGAGGAGAAGCGGATTGGCTCTCCGGTGACTCTCAACATTCTAAACAGTCCGGAGCGGCCGCCATCTTGTCTCTCGGTAGGATCGAGAGACAAGAGGTGGAAATAAACGAAGGGGGAAATGAGCATAAGGGGGCAGAGTACATCCTCCCTGACCCCCTAGGTTTGATGAGGGGGCTTTAAAAGGGCCTCGCGGGGTCAAAAAATGATAATTTTTATATCGTTTTTTTTGCGGGGGGAGCGCTCGGTACGTGCACCGGGAAGCGGTCCGGAAAGCGTAATATTGGGAAAATAGGATGAAAGAATGTTCAAATATTGTATGTTTATTGATTGTTATTTTTTTTTAATTTTTTTTTTATTTAAGTACCAACATGTAGGTACCAATGCAGAGTCTAAAAATAAAAATACATTGTTTCCTTTGTAGATATCTTGCAGGTTGTTTCAGAAGTTATTGAGGTATATGGAATTCATAGCGTAGTCTGTTAGGAAAGCAGAAACACCATGGAGGCAGGAGATGATAAAGAGATGTTAAATACACATTGGAGATGATATAGTGGAAGAAAGGAAGTAACTATGAGCAAACTTAAAGTTGCACAGTATATTTAAAGTCTGATTTTACATTAAAATCAATTTGCTACTAGTTTAAAAAATACATATAAAAATGAATAATGTCTCAAACAATTTTTGAATTATTATATATAAATTTAATATTCTGATTTATTTTCAAAATTAAAAAGAACTTCTAATAATTCTTGGTCAGATTTTGACTCATTTTCAATTAAGAAATCCACAGCTTCAACACATTGCAGAAGTTCTATGTCCATTGATTCATCAAAGAATTCTGAATCATTTGCTGTGTCTTGGTTGCATTCTGCAACATTTTCCATGTTATTTTTCTGCTGTCCTTCCATTTTGTATGCTGTAAAATGAATTTTAAAAAAATATATCAGTACAGATAGGGCACTGTTGGGTTTAAGTACAGACAGGTAGTTTGGTTCTTTAAACAGTGATTTTTTCGTTGGGCAGTGTATGGTATCAAACTGGAAGTAGAAATATCAAAGAATTTATGAAATAAACTCTACGTCAATTCTTAATTATACAAGACAAGTCTAACTCCATCCATAACTAAAACAGAGAAGTCTTTTTTATTCTATAAGTATTACAGAGGGATAGTATATAACTATCAGAAAATGTTTACCTAATTAACTTACAGTACAGAACATACTTCAGTTTTTAAAATAACATCTTACCTTTCAAATAGAACTTTAAGTTATCAGTTGAAATGTACTTGTATTGTACTTCAAGAAGTAGTAGTCAAAATGGCTGTGTTTCTCTCTCTTTCTTGATATATATTCAGGTACATAACCAATCAAATGTCATGAAATAATAGAAGATATTGAAAGTAGCATTTTGATTGGTTGTCAATACTAACACTTCAAAACTGTTTTGGTTAGGTAATTTACCTCAGGATATTTAATCAGGCTTACAGCATAATTTTCACAATGAAATTCCATCTAATTTGGGTGAGTGGTAGGGACTGCTATGTAGTAGGGGCTTTTCTATATTTTTGAAAGTGTCTGTAGTGGTTTTTCTGTAAATTACTTTCCCACCTTTTTTTATCGAGCGCTTACCGGTGCGCTCCCCGGTACGCGAACCGGCAGCGTTACGGGAGTCCTCCATTTTGAGTATTGGTAGAATTGAGACACAAAATGGAGGACAAACAATGTTCGGAATGGGTAGAAGGGGGCACGGTAGACACTTTGTGACCCTCTAGGTTTTCGGAGGGAGGATTAGGATGCGGATACATGCAAAAAAAAATTTTCAAAAAAATTAAAATTTCGCGGGGGGAGCGCCCGGTACGCGAACCAGGGAGCGTACTTTGGAGAAAAAAAAATAAAGAATACATTTTACAGCTTTTGATGTTTGCTATTAAAAAAACATTGAAATTCACTGAAAAAACCATAGGTTATAGACCATATATAGTTAGGAATTAGCATTTACAAAACCTTGAAAATTCACTGAAAAAACCATAGGTTATAGACCATATATAGTTAGGGATTAGCATTTTGAAAACCTTATTTTACTCGCACAAAACCATTGAAATTCGCATATATAGTTAGATGCACTAACTATATATCGCGCACCCGCAATCCACTGCTGATGATGTCACATATTACATCATTCATGACATGGTCAGTGACATCACTGATGACATCACTGATGACATAATTCATGTGATAATACGATGAATCTGTTCAGACTCTAATATAACCTTAGATACACTCAGTGTAAACAGACACACACAGATTGTCACTTATCCATAGAGTTACTCATACACCTAGTCAGTCATGCAAAGAATCTATCACACCTCCATTTCCTCAACTATACAGTTATACACATCTTACTTATTGAAACTTACTTATTTTCAGTGAATATATATATATATATATTACCTACTGGCGGTCGCCAGTATGTAGTTATAGTTAGGATTTATTTCAATGCAAAATCTCAAAATTCTATTGTGAATAACTTTGGCGCCGGTTGAGGAATCTGCCTGAAAATTTCCTCAAATTTGCCTCGCGGAGCTTGGGTCCTTCCTTGAACGTTTGGGGGGGATTCGTCAAGCAGGGGCCGAGATAAAAGGGGGGTCCCAAAATGTGTTTTCCCCATGTTAATTTCCATAGGGCGGTCGACCTCACTTTTAGCCCGAACAGCTGAATGGATTTCCACCAAACTTGGCAAAATTGTAGGGACTGGTACCCCGATGTGCCTTTGCCATGTATCAAGATATATGCTCCAGTGGTTTTTACGAAAATGAACTTTGAAAAAATATATATTGGGCTACATTGGGCTATATATATGTTAGCACTACATAACCCAGCATGCAACATTTGTTGGACTCACCTGCAAAGCCCACTGGGGGCAATTTAAATGAATCACATGCAGAGGGAAGTGCCTTTTGAAAACTACTGCGCAATCCTTTCTACATGCCTGTGAACAAGGGGCTGCTGCCCTGAAACGCGTAAGGCTAAAGAATTATTCTGTAGGGAAAATGCTCACCTTGTCCTAATAAAGAATTGAAAGAATTCACCTGCCTTTGTGTATGTCTTCGAACAGGAGGATACTTTGCAAGCATCATTTTTCAAGGGTAGTCCAGCCCTGAAGACTGCACCGCCCTTCAATTGAACTCGGGGCCACATGACATGGAACTGCTCTGAGTCTGTCAGTGGAAAGGCAGACCGACACAAACTACGTGAACAATTTTCTTTTGGGAGGCCCACTGGAGGGCTAAGAAACAGTACAAACATTATGGGAGAAGTGCAGAACCCACTGGAGGGTAATCATTTGTAAAAAAGCACTACATAACCCAGCATGCAACATTTGTTGGACTCACCTGCAAAGCCCACTGGGGGCAATTTAAATGAATCACATGCAGAGGGGAGTGCCTTTTGAAAACTACTGCGCAATCCTTTCTACATGCCTGTGAACAAGGGGCTGCTGCCCTGAAACGCGTAAGGCTAAAGAATTATTCTGAAGGGAAAATGCTCACCTTGTCCTAATAAAGAATTGAAAGAATTCACCTGCCTTTGTGTGCGTCTTCGAACAGGAGGCTACTTTGCAAGCATCATTTTTCAAGGGTAGTCCAGCCCTGAAGACTGCACCGCCCTTCAATTGAACTCGGGGCCACATGACATGGAACTGCTCCGAGTCTGTCAGTGGAAAGGCAGACCGACACAAACTACGTGAACAATTTTCTTTTGGGAGGCCCACTGGAGGGCTAAGAAACAGTACGAACATTATGGGAGAAGTGCAGAACCCACTGGAGGGTAATCATTTGTAAAAAAGCACTACATAACCCAGCATGCAACATTTGTTGGACTCACCTGCAAAGCCCACTGGGGGCAATTTAAATGAATCACATGCGGAGGGAAGTGCCTTTTGAAAACTACTGCGCAATCCTTTCTACATGCCTGTGAACAAGGGGCTGCTGCCCTGAAACGCGTAAGGCTAAAGAATTATTCTGAAGGGAAAATGCTCACATTGTCCTAATAAAGAATTGAAAGAATTCACCTGCCTTTGTGTGCGTCTTCGAACAGGAGGCTACTTTGCAAGCATCATTTTTCAAGGGTAGTCCAGCCCTGAAGACTGCACCGCCCTTCAATTGAACTCGGGGCCACATGACATGGAACTGCTCCGAGTCTGTCAGTGGAAAGGCAGACCGACACAAACTACGTGAACAATTTTCTTTTGGGAGGCCCACTGGAGGGCTAAGAAACAGTACGAACATTATGGGAGAAGTGCAGAACCCACTGGAGGGTAATCATTTGTAAAAAAGCACTACATAACCCAGCATGCAACATTTGTTGGACTCACCTGCAAAGCCCACTGGGGGTAATTTAAATGAATCACATGCAGAGGGAAGTGCCTTTTGAAAACTACTGCGCAATCCTTTCTACATGCTGGTGAACAAGGGGCTGCTGCCCTGAAACAAGTAAGGCTAAAGAATTATTCTGAAGGGAAAATGCTCACCTTGTCCTAATAAAGAATTGAAAGAATTCACCTGCCTTTGTGTGCGTCTTCGAACAGGAGGATACTTTGCAAGCATCATATATATATATATATATTACCTACTGGCGGTTGCCAGTATGTAGTTATAGTTAGGATTTATTTCAATGCAAAATCTCAAAATTCTATTGTGAATAACTTTGGCGCCGGTTGACGAATCTGCCTGAAAATTTCCTCAAATTTGCCTCGCGGAGCTTGGGTCCTTCCTTGAAAGTTTGGGGGGGATTCGCCAAGCAGGGGCCAAGATAAAAGGTGGGTCCCAAAATGTGTTTTCCCCATGTTAATTTCCATAGGGCGGTCAACCTCACTTTTAGCCCGAACGGCTGAATGGATTTCCACCAAACTTGGCAAAATTGTAGGGACTGGTACCCCGATGTGCCTTTGCTATGTATCAAGATATATGCTCCAGTGGTTTTTACGAAAATGAACTTTGAAAAAATATATATTGGGCTACATTGGGCTATATATATGTTAGCACTACATAACCCAGCATGCAACATTTGTTGGACTCACCTGCAAAGCCCACTGGGGGCAATTTAAATGAATCACATGCAGAGGGAAGTGCCTTTTGAAAACTACTGCGCAATCCTTTCTACATGCCTGTGAACAAGGGGCTGCTGCCCTGAAACGCGTAAGGCTAAAGAATTATTCTGTAGGGAAAATGCTCACCTTGTCCTAATAAAGAATTGAAAGAATTCACCTGCCTTTGTGTGCGTCTTCGAACAGGAGGATACTTTGCAAGCATCATTTTTCAAGGGAAGTCCAGCCCTGAAGACTGCACCGCCCTTCAATTGAACTCGGGGCCACATGACATGGAACTGCTCTGAGTCTGTCAGTGGAAAGGCAGACCGACACAAACTATGTGAACAATTTTCTTTTGGGAGGCCCACTGGAGGGCTAAGAAACAGTACAAACATTATGGGAGAAGTGCAGAACCCACTGGAGGGTAATCATTTGTAAAAAAGCACTACATAACCCAGCATGCAACATTTGTTGGACTCACCTGCAAATCCCACTGGGGGCAATTTAAATGAATCACATGCAGAGGGAAGTGCCTTTTGAAAACTACTGCGCAATCCTTTCTACATGCCTGTGAACAAGGGGCTGCTGCCCTGAAACGCGTAAGGCTAAAGAATTATTCTGAAGGGAAAATGCTCACCTTGTCCTAATAAAGAATTGAAAGAATTCACCTGCCTTTGTGTGCGTCTTCGAACAGGAGGCTACTTTGCAAGCATCATTTTTCAAGGGTAGTCCAGCCCTGAAGACTGCACCGCCCTTCAATTGAACTCGGGGCCACATGACATGGAACTGCTCCGAGTCTGTCAGTGGAAAGGCAGACCGACACAAACTACGTGAACAATTTTCTTTTGGGAGGCCCACTGGAGGGCTAAGAAACAGTACGAACATTATGGGAGAAGTGCAGAACCCACTGGAGGGTAATCATTTGTAAAAAAGCACTACATAACCCAGCATGCAACATTTGTTGGACTCACCTGCAAAGCCCACTGGGGCAATTTAAATGAATCACATGCAGAGGGAAGTGCCTTTTGAAAACTACTGCGCAATCCTTTCTACATGCCGGTGAACAAGGGGCTGCTGCCCTGAAAAGCGTAAGGCTAAAGAATTATTCTGAAGTGAAAATGCTCACCTTGTCCTAATAAAGAATTGAAAGAATTCACCTGCCTTTGTGTGCGTCTTCGAACAGGAGGCTACTTTGCAAGCATCATTTTTCAAGGGTAGTCCAGCCCTGAAGACTGCACCGCCCTTCAATTGAACTCGGGGCCACATGACATGGAACTGCTCCGAGTCTGTCAGTCATTTGAGATGTCATCAGTGATGTCATGAGTAATGTCACTGACCATGTCATGAGTGATGTAATATGTGACGTCATCAGCAGTGCATTGCACGCGCAAGTTATAGTGAGTCCAACTAACTATAACGTGGGAATTTCAATGGTTTTATGCAAGTAAAATTTCCACCTAACTATAACTGGTGTGAAACCTATGGTTTTTCAGTGAATATATATATATATATATATATATATATATATATATATATATATATATATATATATATAATATATTACGTTTCACAACGCACCCCAATGCGAGGCGCACTCCCAGACAGCTCGCTCCAGGTAGGGGAGAAATCAGGTGCAACCTGCGTCAGCAGAGTCTGACGCGTTTCGGGCTACGCCCTTCTTCATAGACTCTCTGCTGCTGAATCACTGCCACCAAGGAGACATCCGGTATTTTACCCTGTATTTATTCACAATCACACTCAGGTGAGTAATGTTATACCAAATGCATTATGGGGCCGGTAGTCTCAAATAATGCCCCAGTGGGCTGGAAGGCAGTCAATTCAGTAAAATCCCCAACATTACCAAGGGTACACTCTTACATTGTCTCTCCGTTCAAATTCTGAGCCAGAATGTTCCATACCGCTGATGTTTTCACCAGCAGTGGATCCGCTCGATAACGCGGTGGTGCGCCTCCCGGCCGGGTCGGCCATTCAAATTAAGTTTCACAAAGCACCCCAATGCGAGGCGCACTCCCAGACAGCTCGCTCCAGGTAGGGGAGAAATCTAGTGCAACCTGCGTCAGCAGAGTCTGACGCGTTTCGGGCTACGCCCTTCTTCATAGACTCTCTGCTGCTGAATCACTGCCACCAAGGAGACATCCGGTATTTTACCCTGTATTTATTCACAATCACACTCAGGTGAGTAATGTTATACCAAATGCATTATGGGGCCGGTAGTCTCAAATAATGCCCCAGTGGGCTGGAAGGCAGTCAATTCAGTAAAATCCCCAACATTATCAATGGTACACTCTTACATTGTCTCTCCGTTCAAATTCTGATCCAGAATGTTCCATACCGCTGATGTTTTCACCAGCAGTGGATCCACTCGATAACGCGGTGGTGCGCCTCCCGGCCGGGTCGGCCGTTCAAATTAAGTTTCACAAAGCACCCCAATGCGAGGCGCACTCCCAGACAGCTCGCTCCAGGTAGGGGAGAAATCAAGTGCAACCTGCGTCAGCAGAGTCTGACGCGTTTCGGGCTTCGCCCTTCTTCATAGACTCTCTGCTGCTGAATCACTGCCACCAAGGAGACATCCGGTATTTTACCCTGTATTTATTCACAATCACACTCAGGTGAGTAATGTTATACCAAATGCATTATGGGGCCGGTAGTCTCAAATAATGCCCCAGTGGGCTGGAAGGCAGTCAATTCAGTAAAATCCCCAACATTATCAAGGGTACACTCTTACATTGTCTCTCCGTTCAAATTCTGAGCCAGAATGTTCCATACCGCTGATGTTTTCACCAGCAGTGGATCCACTCGATAACGCGGTGGTGCGCCTCCCGGCCGGGTCGGCCGTTCAAATTAAGTTTCACAAAGCACCCCAATGCGAGGCGCACTCCCAGACAGCTCGCTCCAGGTAGGGGAGAAATCAAGTGTAACCTGCATCAGCAGAGTCTGACGCGTTTCGGGCTACGCCCTTCTTCATAGACTCTCTGCTGCTGAATCACTGCCACCAAGGAGACATCCGGTATTTTACCCTGTATTTATTCACAATCACACTCAGGTGAGTAATGTTATACCAAATGCATTATGGGGCCGGTAGTCTCAAATAATGCCCCAGTGGGCTGGAAGGCAGTCAATTCAGTAAAATCCCCAAGATTATCAAGGGTACACTCTTACATTGTCTCTCCGTTCAAATTCTGAGCCAGAATGTTCCATACCGCTGATGTTTTCACCAGCAGTGGATCCGCTCGATAACGTGGTGGTGCGCCTCCCGGCCGAGTCGGCCGTTCAAATTAAGTTTCACAAAGCACCCCAATGCGAGGCGCACTCCCAGACAGCTCGCTCCAGGTAGGGGAGAAATCAAGTGCAACCTGCGTCAGCAGAGTATTGATTGTGAATAAATACAGGGTAAAATACCGGATGTCTCCTTGGTGGCAGTGATTCAGCAGCAGAGAGTCTATGAAGAAGGGCGTAGCCCGAAACGCGTCAGACTCTGCTGACGCAGGTTGCACTTGATTTCTCCCCTACCTGGAGCGAGCTGTCTGGGAGTGCGCCTCGCATTGGGGTGCTTTGTGAAACTTAATTTGAACGGCCGACCCGGCCGGGAGGCGCACCACCGCGTTATCGGGCGGATCCACTGCTGGTGAAAACATCAGCGGTATGGAACATTCTGGCTCAGAATTTGAACGGAGAGACAATGTAAGAGTGTACCCTTGATAATGTTGGGGATTTTACTGAATTGACTGCCTTCCAGCCCACTGGGGCATTATTTGAGACTACCGGCCCCATAATGCATTTGGTATAACATTACTCACCTGAGTGTGATTGTGAATAAATACAGGGTAAAATACCGGATGTCTCCTTGGTGGCAGTGATTCAGCAGCAGAGAGTCTATGAAGAAGGGCGTAGCCCGAAACGCGTCAGACTCTGCTGACGCAGGTTGCACTTGATTTCTCCCCTACCTGGAGCGAGCTGTCTGGGAGTGCGCCTCGCATTGGGGTGCTTTGTGAAACTTAATATATATATATATATATATATATATATATATATATATATATATATATATATATATATATGTATATATATATATATTCACTGAAAAACCATAGGTTTCACACCAGTTATAGTTAGGTGGAAATTTTACTTGCATAAAACCATTGAAATTCCCACGTTATAGTTAGTTGGACTCACTATAACTTGCGCGTGCAATGCACTGCTGATGACGTCACATATTACATCACTCATGACATGAATACTACTTGTGGCCTGGACGTCGTTCTTGTGGATTGTGAACGAATTGGTTGAATATATATATATATATATATATATATATATATATATATATATATATATATATATATATATATATATATATATATTATTTTTTACTTAAAATTATAACAAACTCAAAGTCAACGATGTGTCCAAATTCCAAAACAATCTCAGGGAGCTCCTTAACTGAGGGTATGTATTGTTATTACCCTGAATTAGAAAAACTGTAATATAAAGAGTTTCAACCAATTTACAAAGTCATTTCCAACCCCAAAGAATATCACTACAGTAGTACTACTTAGCATTACTGCATTTTACGACCATCGACAATTCACGAAGGGCCAATCACAAACAGGTATTCCCTATCTTTTATGTTCAGAATATTTTGCCCACACATGAATATAAATCCTTCACAAGAACTCCTATGAAGGTGTAAAAGTGGAAGTGACTGACTCAAAAACTGGTACTATCTTCCTCAAAATGGATAAACAAAGAAATAAAGGAGGGCCCTGTAGCACTAGTGACTCGCATATTACAGTGTAAATCAAGACCAATTCACAAACGTTTCACCCATATCTACTTTAAAAGTACCAAAGGAGAAACAGGCTCATATTTACTTTATCTCAAATTCGAAGTAATTCCCACACCACTATAAACCACTTATAGGAGCTGCAATGTATTCGTGCAGATATCAGTTTATGCTTCCATTAATAATACAATGATAAACTAACAATAAAACGATGAATGGAGCAATAGTTCACACACAGGGCATAGCACATGTATTATATATATCATACATAAACACCTCTAGCATGCCACATGAACACACCAAAAAAGTCAAAACTAAACCCATACCTCAGAATGCAGTTAAATGTATACACAGTAAAACAAAATCTGTCTATACAGCACAATGAGATAAATACACATTGTCCAATTCAAGAGGTCTCATTACCAACACCTTCATCTCGTCCCTCAACAGCTGTACAACAGCAACCCATCAACCAGCCGAGGCCCTTGCAGGTAAGACCAGTGGGGCCGGGTAAGGGGGGATTTCGATGGATGATGACCGCAGCCGCGGCGGCAATCACACACAGGACAGCACCATAAGGAACAACAAAAAGGCAGAGTCAGGCACAACTACGTTTCCACAATGCCTTTGTCAGTACCTGTCCGGGTGGTGAGTGGGGGTCGAGGGCACACAGTGTTTAATAGGCCCCAACTGTGTGGATTGGGGTCGTTAACCAATGATGTCCTTCGGCTCGCCCCAGCCGCGGTCAGTAGTAGGAGTTCCTGCAGGGCGGTGATGTGGGGAGGGGGAGGGGCAGGGTGGGGGGTAGTAATGCATGGATTACGGAGTTTAACAGGTAAGTAAACATATAAATAAATAAAACGAATTTCGTTGCATGCACTGCATCACCAAATACGATTCAGTGCGCGCAACTAAATTTGTTTTATTTATTTATATGTTTACTTACCTGTTAAACTCCGTAATCCATACATTACTACCGCCCACCCTGCTCCTCCCCACGTCACCGCCCTGCAGGAACTCCTACTACCGATCGGGCTGGCTCGCCCTACAACAGTAGTGCAAAATGTGGCAAGTGCATCCCTAACCTACTTGACTCTCTGGATAGCAAGGGAGAACAGTCCAAGATGACTCTGGGAACTAATGTGGTAGTGGAAATAGAAAGAGACTCAGAACTCAACAGTGACACACATTAGATAGCCCCAATATGTGAATGTCGAGATTATTGCTTTTCTTTATGAAAAGTACTTTGATCACATCAAAACATAATATGGTACCTAAACAAGAGGGTGGCATACTGGGAATCTATGAGGTTTACTAAATAGTAAAGGGAAAGGCTTCAATTTCAGAGCAAGCACAAGCTCACCATGGCTAGACTGGAGCACTTTCCCCGCAGTTTGTGACCCGACAGTCAGTTAGTATTCTTGACGCAGGAGTTCTGTTTGGATGGTAGAGGTATTATTAAAAGGGACCACCAAGTAGTTCTCTTTGGCAGCTTGAGCGAAGTTTCCTAGGTGCTTCTGGTACCTGATCGTTGATGCGCACTTGGATCAACCCATCATTTTGTGGGGTTTGTCCTTCTAAATGGGTGAGCGGGTGAGCTGCAGATCACCAGGGTGTGTCTTGGTGGCCCTGCCTCCTCCGCTCGGCATCAGTCGACAGATTCTCAATGAACGACAAACAGTGTTATCAATGGAAAAGGCAGCAGCAGCTCCTCCGCTACTGCTTTAAAGCAGTGCGAAGGAAAAAGGAAATGATAATAACGGAAAGTTATTATCATTTTATTTTTTGTGTTGCAGCTGCACTGCAGCCAGGTTGTTAGGGCAGGGCGGGACCGAGCTCCTGTGACAAGGGAGAAGGAGTGGTGGCTGCAACTTATTTGCGGATGGTGGCCAGCCAAACCGTCATGCACATTTGAATGCCAAGCCTAGGTGGAGAACATGTCCAGCCTCCTAGTCCCTCTCTGAGCACCGGACCACGGCGCTCAGACAAATCACAATGTTGCTGTAAGGCAGCGTTGTGATTGGTCAGTGGAGTCAGGGAGACTGGGTGCTTCCTGCTCTGAGGAGAGGCTGACAACGGCGACCACAAGGTCAGTTTTCTTTTTTATCCCCTAACACCCCCCACGACTCCCCGTCACGGTTCCCTACCAGCCGCCACTGGGTAATGGGGAATCCATTCCCTCAGGCACAGGCTTGCAGAGGTAGTCTTCAGGTATGGGTGAATGTAGGCTCAACTCAGTTTCTTTCGCTACCTTTGGGGCACTCACAGCAGCAGGCGTCCATTAAAGAAAATCCTGATGCCAAACATGGGGCTTGGTTGAACAGGAATGTCGAGAGCCTCTCAGAGTGATGCAGGTCAGCTGTAGCACTCTACTTTGGGCCAAATGGCTCTTCTGGGCCCCTCCATTTCTGTATACAAGTAAGTAATTCCTGTGGGGCAAAGGCTTTCTCCCTCGCCCCTCTTATCAGTCAAGCTGGCTCCCAGATCTTAGCAGACCCCCAGCTTTCTCCAGCAAGACACACAGTTTCAGACAATTCCCCATCACCTCTGGGAGGCAGGCTATCAGTAATACCAGGTTTGGATCACAGTAACTCTGTAAGTACCTTGTGGAATACCCACATGCATGGCCATTGAAGAGGCTTCAAACCATACACAAGTGGAAAGGAGGTTTGAGCCCACTTTTATTTGAGTTTTAAGACACGAGGTGTTGATTTCTAGCTGTAAAATTATGGCACTCACAGCAGATGTTGATGATTCTGGCTGCAATCCTAACACTAGCACTATGAGTGTGAAACTCTGCACCTGCTAGTCACCATCCTTCCTGGATGGGCAACTTATGGGAAGGCAGATCACCCAAGTCCTAACTAGAAACGTCTCTCCCATAGCAATTAAATCTGCTGCCTCACCCCTCATTCCCCTACCATCACCCTCATTTCTGTGCTCTCACAGGACTAATCAGTGGCCCATTGCTCAGTAAGTCATATTGAATTTGTAAGGGAAGCCCTGCCTCCATCCCTTCACACCTTTGTGTCTAGGGCTAGCACCTCAAGTTCAGCAATGCAGGTAATGCATTTCTACTGTCTAGGAAGGCTGTATCGACGCCTTCGTCGTGTGCCATTTCTACGTCAAGGACAATCCAAGATGGCTTATAGCATGCACTTGTATCTCAAATGGTGCCCTGCTAGCAGCTACCATTCACACAACACACTCTCTACACAAGCACACAGCTAGTAGTGCAGGGTCTGGCCATGACACAACTTTACAATTACAGACTGGTAGGCTTCACACTCAGCCCTGGAACCAAGAAAAGGGCATGTTTCATGCTGATAATTCAAAAGGAGTATGCTGCCACCACAGCTCACAATGCTACCATCTCTGTCCCAGAGGCACAGCCGGTATTATTGTGGCAACAACGAGATACACTTTTGGTGCTCCCAACTTAACCTCAAAGCCAGGCTGGGGTCAATGTTGGGTCTGGTCCTCAGTGCACAAGCAAGGCTTTAGGGGTGCGGGGGCCAACAGAAAGTCAACATTCCAGATTCACTCACTGTTAGATAACTTGTAGGCAGGGGTGCATATAGATTTACCATGCAGGGGAATTTCATGTTCTAAGAGCCATCATCAGTATTTGTTGCACTGCCCTCATCTTGAGAAGTAACTATTTTCAGAGGGGAGAGAGGATATATAGACAGGTGGTGACACTCTGGTGCATCTAAGTAAGAGGTACTGAGAAAATCCTTCTTTCTTTCCTCCTGCTATGATCCTGGATATGGTTGCAGAACTTGAGCAGGAGCTAACTTCCCCAGCGGCTCATTCCCATGCCATCCCTTACCAAGGTACTGGCTGCACTCCACTTTGTGGTATTGGTTTATATTTGAAGTCCATCTCACAAGCAAGTCAATGCTGGTCCTTCCGCCGGATATTCACATGCATCACCAGTCAACTGCAGCAGTAAGTCAAAACACCACAGTCACTGCAGGACAGGCACCGAACCCATATGTAACAGTCTGTTTCCTCTGTGTGCTAGAAGTCATTAACTGCACACATGTGGCATTTTAGCAACCAAGACATCGGGCACATCATTACCAGAATAATCACTGACGACACTCCATGAATAAGATACAAGGCTACTGATTGATGCCTGTGTAAGCTGCCTTTGCTGATGCAACACATGACAACTTCATGTTCAATCAGGTGTCAATTCCACATTAGTTGTTTGTTAGTGATTGTGGTGTCATGCAGCAATTTAGTGAATGCAGCTAAAACACACAGGGAATGCATATGCATTATAGATGTGAAATGGTGACACACACCGATCCTCACTTTCTGTTTCATGACCCCTTCTGAAGTTGTCGATCCATGTTTGAATCCAATGAGAAGACATGGTAATGGAGAACAGCTGTAACAATTGTACCCATGTCTTTTTTGCAGGTGATGGTGTACGGCCTCCCTACCCATTTCCTCACCCTTTCAGACATCCATCTGCTGTGCCTCAACAGAGATATAACAGAGTGCACGCTGACTGAAGGCATCAAAGAGCACACATTTGGCCTCCTTTAGTTATATATCAGATGTATTTATCATTCACTGTGTTATTAGTCTACTGGCAGGGTCGTGGGATGATATACCCTACAGGGTGGTACAGGTATGTATCTGAAATTTCCCACAATAGTAGAATTGTTCCGATAACTATGAGGAACAATGAAGAATGAAGGTCAACACCAAAGTGAAGGCAACAAAGTTTTACTCAGTCATCATGTTTAAGAGTAAGGACCCACTGAATTATTGTATGTATATATATATATTCACTGAAAAAACCATAGGTTTTAGGCCTTATATAGTTAGGAATTAGCATTTAAAAAACCTTGAAAATTCACTGAAAAAACCATAGGTTCCAGGCCCTATATAGTTAGGAATTAACATATAAAAAACCACTGAAATTGCTTCTATATAGTTAGTTGAACTAACTATATATTTCGCGCATTCGCAATCCACTGCTGATGATGTCACATATTACATCATTCATGACATGGTCAGTGACATCACTGATGACATCACTGATGACATCTCAAATGACATCACTGATGACATCACTGATGACATCTAATTTGACATCAATGATCACACCACTGATGATATACTTCATGTGATAATACAATGCTCCTCCCTACACTCTAATATAACCTCTGTTACACCTAGTGTTAAATACAGAGTATCATTTTTGAAACCATTGACACACGAATACCAGTTACTACATACGCACTCACTGATTCCTACATCTACACACACATTCACTCATTCAGCCATACAATCACTCGTACATACAGTCACTCATTATTACAACACTATCACATGCACTCATACACCTATGCAGACACTCACACACTGCCACTCATCCATGGAGTTACTCACACACCTAGTCAGTCCTGTAAAGAATCAATCACACTTTGATTTCTTCATCTATACAGTTAAACACAGAACAGCTTACATTTTCACAGATATACTAACACATACTTACTCACTTATACAATCAAATCCTTCATCCATACTCTTATACATCCACTCATTCTTCAATATGTAAAACATATTTAAACTTTACAAAAACACACAGACACTGAGTGATGTCATCAGTGATGTCATTTGAGATGTCATCAGTGATGTCACTGACCATGTCATGAATGATGTAATATGTGACATCATCAGCAGTGGATTGCGAATGCGCGAAATATATAGTTAGTTCAACTAACTATATAGGAGCAATTTCAGTGGTTTTTTATATGTTAATTCCTAACTATATAGGGCCTGAAACCTATGGTTTTTTCAGTGAATTTTCAAGGTTTTTTAAATGCTAATTCCTAACTATATAAGGCCTAAAACCTATGGTTTTTTTCAGTGAATTTCAATGGTTTTTTATATGTTAATTCCTAACTATATAAGGCCTAAAACCTATGTTTTTTTCAGTGAATTTCAAAGGTTTTTTAAATGCCAATTCCTACCTGAATAAGGCCTGAAACCTATGGTTTTTTCAGTGAATTTGCAAGGTTTTGAAAATGCAAATTCTATTAGCGGATAACGTTTAAATATGGTAATATCCTTGTGGGACCACCTGAGCAGCCCTAGGGATCCGATTTTTGGACCGGAGCAAGATACTCTCTGATTGGGCCGTATTTCTTGCCTTCTGCCCCCTGATTGTGTCCGTATTTCTTGGCTTCTGCCCCCCTGATTATGCCGTATTTCCTGCCTCATGCACCCTGATTGTGCCATATTTCTTGCCTTCTGCACCCTAATTGTGCTGTATTTTTTGCCTTCTGCTCCCTGATTGTGCCGTATTTGTTGCCTTCTGACCACTAATTGTGCCGTTTTTTCTTGCCTT
Organism: Lissotriton vulgaris; assembly: GCF_964263255.1. Taxonomy (NCBI): domain Eukaryota; kingdom Metazoa; phylum Chordata; class Amphibia; order Caudata; family Salamandridae; genus Lissotriton; species Lissotriton vulgaris. The sequence goes on along the minus strand of NC_141689.1, from coordinate 1,113,934,030 downwards.
CTGCCCACTGATTGTGCCGTTTGTCGGGCCTTCTGTCCCCTGATTGTGCCGTTTTTTGTGCCCCTGCCCCCCTGATTGTATTATCTTTGCCAGTGTTGGTTCGCTGCTGGTATTGCCTTTGTCCGTGTTTTTTTTTTGCTGCCGTTATTGTCTTAGCCTTTTTTTTCTGCCTTTATTGTCTTTGCCAGTGTTTGTTTGCTGCTGGTATTGTCTTTGCCAGTGCTTGTTCTCTGCTGGTATTATCTTTGCCAGAGCAGTGTGGGCTGTGTGGGCTGTGAGAGCTGTGTGGGCTGTGAGAGCTGTTTGGGCTGTGAGAGCTCTGTGGGCTATGAGAGCTGTTTGGGCTGTGAGAGTGTGGGCTGTGTGGGCTGTGAAGGCTGTGAGAGCTGTGTGGGCTGTGAGAGATGTGTGGGCTGTGAGGGCTGTGTGGGCTGTGAGGCCTGTGAGAGCTGTGTGGGCTGTGAGACCTGTGGGGCTGTGAGAACTGTGTTGGCTGTGAGAGCTGTGTGTGCTGTGAGGGCTGTGAGGGCTGTGTGGGCTGTGTGGGCTGTGAGGGCTGTGTGGGCTGTGAGAGCTATGTGGGCTGTGAGAGCTGTGTGGGCTGTGAGAGCTGTGTGGGCTGTGAGCTCTGCTTCTTTTGTGCCTCGGTCTACCTAGGCGGGCTGTGAGAGCTGTGTGGGCTTTGAGAGCTGTGTGGGATGTGAGGGCTGTGTGGGCTGTGAGGACTGTGTGGGCTGTGAGGTCTCTGTGGGCTGTGAGAGCTGTGAGAGCTGTTTGGGCTGTGAGAGTGTGAGCCATGTGGGCTGTGAGAGCTGTGTGGACTGTGAGAGCTGTGTGGGCTGTGAGAACTGTATGGGCTGTGTTGACTGTGAGAGCTGTGTGGGCTTTGAGGGCTGTGTGGGCTGTGTGGGCTGTGAGGGCTGTGTGGGCTGTGAGAGCTGTGTTGGCTGTGAGAGCTGTGTGGGCTGTGAGAGCTGTGTGGGCTGTGAGAGCTGTGTGGGCTGTGAGCTCTGCTTCTTTTGTGCCTCGGTCTACCTAGCACAAGATGGATGCCAACACTTCCTGGTTTGTAGTGTTGACAGCCAATGAGCATGCAACTTTCTCTGGAAGGCATGCTGATTGGCTGCTACTGTCTATCAACACTCCATAACAGAAACAGTTGGCAGCCATCTTGTGCCTCAGTAGACTAAGGCACAGGAAAGCAGGAAAACAAATGTGTAGAACTCAAAAAGGGGCAGGGTAGAAGCACCCTGACCCTCTAGGCCTGCTCAGGAGGTCCCACAAGGACCCCCAAGGCCCCTAAATTGTTTTTTTTTTTTGGGAAAAATCATGGGGTGCTCGCACGGTGCGCGCACGGTGCTCGCACTGTGCGCGCTTATAGATATATAATTGATTTCAACTTGAATTTTCTCAGCAACTACTGCAGGGATTTACACCATTTAAGCAAAAGCGTGATATGCGAATCAGACTCTACCATTTTGCCAAATTTCTTGTAATTCCGTTCAGCCGTTTGGGCTGTAGCCGTGTCTAAAGGTCCTATGGAAAATTGCATGGGGAAAACATGTTTTGGGACCCCCCTTTTTTCTCGGCCCCTGCTTCACGAATCCCCCCGAAACTTTCAGGGAAGGAGCGGAGCGTAACGCGCCATCTTCTTTGAGAAATTCACATAGATTGATCAACCGGCGCCAAAGTTATTCCCAATAGAATGTTGCGGATTTCCTATGGAAACTAGGTTCGAACTATATATACCTACTGGCGAGCGCCAGTAGGTGATATATATACACACACATACATATATATATATATATATATATATATATATATATATATATATATATATATATATATATATATATATATATATGCACAGTGATAAGGATTCATGTGGCATGTGATGAGGATTTAATGTCAATTGTAGAGCTTCCTGGCCGATTAAGTAAATTAGTAATTAGAGGAGTCACAGCAGGTGGAGTTACCAATGGCATGTTTCTACATAGATGCTTTAGTACTACCAGCAGTGATGCTGATAGATAGGTGTTAATACTGAGAGCTGTGACTCTGATGGAAGACATCCTTCAATGGCGGGTGTACATCACCCACTGGGATATGACAAATTTTAGATTGCTGGGTGTCCCTAAATCAATCCAAATAATGTAGCCAAAGAAGTATATACAATTATGGAACCTACCACCTGCCTCAGCCTGTGAGGGAGTCCACGAATTTCGTAGCGCGCCCTGCATCGCAAAATGCATTTTAATAATAAAATTGTTTACTTACCTCCAATTATCCATATTACGGTTTTTAGCACCCCCCACCCTGCCCCCCGCCCCGCCTTTCTGCCCCACCGATACTCCCTCCACGGGCCTTGGCTGCCTACCACATCAAATAAATCAGCCATTTATTATTTTGGTGAAATAAAGACAACAGATTGATTGCCAAGAAAATGGCTCGAAAATATTGTGATAATTTCCACTCATGGATGAAACTATAGTATCTAAATTTGAGAATTAACCCTGGTCCTGATGTATGAAGATCACTTTCACATAAATTGGTTGCAAATTGTGCACTGAAACTTTGTGAATTGAGTCTGATATTGTGAACCGACTTGTGTACTAACAAGTTGGTTCACAACATATCCAACGGCAGCGGGTTGCAGAACAGCCTACCTAATTATTATTATATAGGTAGGTAGAAATTTGCGATTTAATTTGTGACCTCCTGTGATTAGCTACATGATCAGAGATGGTGGCCTGCCCCGAACAGCAACCCCCCATTCCTGTGATTGCATTCCAAAATGCAAATCATTTTCTTGAAAGGAACTGGTACTTCTTTAAATAGACATGTTTTCCATTTTGGAAGACTTCAGGGGGAGCAGACAGTGGTTCCCTGGACAAAAAAAGTACTCCCCTTTGAGGCTACCACTCGGATTCCCAAAGGGGGAGGAGTCCCAGTATGACCCCTTACTCTTTGCAAATCAGCTACCATCTCCTTCGAGCGGTCAGCAACTGGTCAATGGTTTGCAACCAGTATTCATTCTCGTTGCCAACCATGATACATAGGCTACTGGTTTGCAGTTTTAAAGGAAAACCACTTTCATGATGCTTCCAAATTGCAATTCAATATGGTTCACAAAGCCCAGGTTATGAGATTGAAAAGGTTTTCCGACTCACAAAATGTGTTGCTATTTTATTGAAAGGGATTTTTAAGTTCAAAAACCCTGTGATTTTATGAATCACACGGTTTGTGAAATCAAAATCTTTTTGTGCATCTGAGGTCTGCTCATTTGAGACAAAAAAACAAATGGAAAGCAGTACCAAAAATAAATAAAAGTTACAACGAACATACTCTCTGGTAAAGCACTCCATCTGGTGCAAGGGTGCCAGCTTGCAGGGGAGTTTTGGTTATATGTAGTAAGGTGTACCTTCCTGCACATAAACAATCCTAGAATGCCATTTTGTAACTTTCATGTGTGCTGCTTCATGCAGCATACATGAAAGTTACAAAACGGCATTTTTTAAATAGATGTATTTATGTACAGGAAGGGACACCTTCCTGTACATAAACAAACCATGGAATTTTGCTTTTTCCTTGTGTGCTGCACAAGGCAGCACACATGGAAAAAGCAAAAACGAGGGGAAATAATGCATTCCTTTTCGTTTCGCCAATTTAAGACTAGGATTTTCCTGCTCTTAATTTTTCACGCTGGCTCCTATGTTCAGCTCCCTTGTACATAGGGGGCAGCGCCAAATACAATGGGTGTTGCAGTGGAACACCCACTGCAACACCCACTGCACGCCCTTTTCACGCTGACCATAGCGTGAAAGGGTGCCTTATGTACAAGGCAGCGTTAAGCCACGTTAAGTGGCTTAACACTGCCTTGTACATAAGGCAAGGCCCCTATTGCCGCGAGAACGTGACAAAGAGTGACATTCCTGTGGCGATAGGGGTTTGTACATATGCTCCCAAAGATGCATGTCGGGATGTAGTAACCCATTTACTCTATTCAAACAATTACTTCATGAAGAAAAATATCAAGTGACAAGTTTCTTAATAAAAAGGACATCGTACGAGCATGTAAATGTATAACTTATCGGAATGTTATGTAATCTCGGGAATTAGAATGGAAATATTTTATGCCTAGATGAAATGTGTATCATGGTGTCCACTGTGCTTTATCATCGACACAGGTTTTCCTTCTATAGAATGATGGAACTTTCCAAAGGAGAGACACTGATATCCTACCAGTCACCATAGTTTTCATCCTATGGCCCAGATTTAAAATATGTTTTGCATTAGCACTCGTGCAATAAAAACGTGGTGCAAACAGAAGTGTCAATCAACTTTCTTTGTGAAAATTGCCTCACGCAGAGCGCTAAACAGCATTGTATCACATGGTGCAACACCCCTGCTAATATATGCAAAGAGGACGCTAGGGCGGGAGCTGCAAAAACACCGATAGGTCAATTGTTAATTCAAAAGTAACGCAAATTAGCACAACCTAACACCATAGGATAACCCAGGGGCATAAGTACAAGCCCCTATCGCCGCAGGAACATCACTTTTAATGATATTCTTGTGGGGATATGTGCTTCGCCTTATTTACAAAGTAGTGTTAAGCCACTTAACATGGCTTAAAGCTGCCTTGTAAGAGGCACCCTTTCACGCTACACTTAGCGTTAAATGGGTGGGCAATGGGTGTTGCAGTGGGCAATGAGTGTGGCGGTGGTGTTGCAGGTGGGGAGAGGAGTTGGCCTAATGGCTAGTGCGGTCGAACTCGGCAATGACGCAGAACATCCTGTGATTCTGGGCAAATCACTTAATCTCCCCGTGCCTAACAAAAAATTGAATGTGTCCTCATGTCATGTAACTGATGGTATGTAAAGCACTCTGAAACCCGATTCGGGGCAAGTTTGCACTATATAAATCTCTGTAAAAAAAAAAAAACGATTGATTTTGACACTGCCCCCTGTTTACAAGGGTGGTGTAAATAGGAGGCAGTGCCAGAATTAAGACCAGGGAAAACCTGGTCTTAAACAGGCAAAATGAGGAGAAATTGTTTATTTCTCCTCATTTTCGCTGTTTGCATGTGTGCTACATTGTGCAGCACACATAGAAACAGCAAAAACCCATTGGTTATTTATGAGCAGGAAGCTGACCCTTCCTGCACATAAACAATCTTAAAAAAATGAAATGTTGTAACTTCTATGTGTGCTGCATTAACCCCTTCCATGCTGGTGACGGAACCGCTCCGTCACCAGCATCGGTCGCGCTGTGCTGGTGACGGAGCGGTTCCGTCACGGCCCGCTCGGCGCGCCTGCGCGGCTCTGATTCCACGCCTGCGCTAAGCATTTCATTGAGCGGGCGGGCCCGTGACCGAACCGCTCTGTCACAAGGACAGCGCGCCCGAGGCTCGTGACGGAGCGGTTCCTTCACGAGCATGGGAGAGCTGTGCGGCCCCCCAGCGCCGCGGCGGAATTACCGCCGCGGCCAAGGGGTTAAGCAGCACACGTAGAAGTTACAAAACGCCATGTAAAGTTTGTTTATGTGCAGGAAGGGACACCTTCCTTCACATAAACAATCTTCCCCTCAATGCAGACACCCGGTGCAAGGGCGCATGCGTTGACACTAGGCAGCTAAATTTAGCGCCAGCGCACGAGGAAATGCAGGGGTGCACCGTATTTTTTGTAAATAAGGTACTGCCTGGCGTTTTCAAAAGTGGCGAGCCCGGCATTAAGCCAATGAGACTAACTTCATTATAAATATGCCCCCTAATGCCAAGTGAAAACAGGTGCAAATAAAGAGCATGAGTCAGACAGTGGGTGACACCACATCATTGTCCACAAATATGTCTAAGTTGCACGAAAGTTACACATATTGCGCAAGTCACCCTTCGGCGACCATATACGTTATGATCATTGGCTCCCCTCCAGTACAAAGGGCATGCGAGGCACTGCTCAATTACGAGTTAGATGCGCACTTGGCGCATTCCTAAATCGGGCAAAGTTTTGATCGAGCGCACATCACTTTGCAATTATGTCCCTCGTGACATCCGTGACGCGCACTTCTTTTCAAATATGACAGTGCCCTATTTTTTCCCATTCGCACAACACAATGTTGCCGATTTTGCATATCGTTATGTTTTTGCGCGAATATTTGTAATTCGGCCCCTAAAAGTCTGTCAAGGACAGCTTACTGTAGTAATCGACTGACGTTGTTCTGGGTGAGTTTTGATAAAAGATTCGGTTAGGGAATTTGGAGCAGGCAATCAGTATAAATACACGGTTGATTAAGGACTTAGGGAAGCCGGCACTGTCATATTTAACCTCTGCATTACCTCCAAAATCTAACCTACAGAAGGAGGTAACTAACATTACTAAACCAACTACTCGCGATCAACAGAGGATAACCCCTCCTAAACTGGTACACAAACCGGTGCAGAATGTTGTTAAAACTGCACATGATGGGAGGAGTAGTAATAGCCCAGTCAGGACAGAGAAGCCTAAGGGACACCCAGTGGAATTGCCCCCAGAAGCGGTACCGTTCGTGGTGGTCCTTACAGGAGTTCTAACACTGGTAGAGGGCAAAAGGGAGGGCTTCTTTCAGTTAAAACATAAAGTCATCCACTGGCTTAGCCAGGATAGACCACTCCCCCATAACATAAATGGAGAGATCCTGCACGTCCGGCGTCTCCCCTGGTTGGGAAACAGAATCAAGGATATTGAGGGGGACATTATTGTTGTCAATTTTAGAGACCATGGAGCTGTCAGACACATCTTAGGCTGGTTCCCAGATAATGGTAGTAATTCTATCATTCCCAACGATCTGACGTATTTCTACCCAAGACCCTTATTGGTTTCTAAAATGTATTCTGGGGCTCTAGCCTTCCACTAACTTAATCGCTTTATACTTCCTAAAATACGTTACATGCCCCATGTACCCTACCCTACGGTCCCCGACAGAGTAACTGGGTGGGATACTGTTCCACCTGGGCAACACAGAAGTAAGTGGACTGATTCATGGGGCCCGCTCACCCCACTTGAGGTGACGAACAGATTTAATGCCCTCTCAGGCATTGACGACTGTGATTGACAGATTGGGTTCCCCGGTAGCCCTTCGCTCATCCCTGAAGAAGCTGAGGTACTTGTAAATCATATTACCTCAGCCAAACTTTCAGTATCGGAACAGGCATCCCAGCCTCCATCCTCTATTCCTCTTGCAGACCGACTTATTTCAAGCGGTGAGTCAGAAGAAATGGAGGATGTGAGTACTAACGAAATCAGTGAATCCCTAGATTCCTGGGATTGTGCACCTATTAAGCTGGGTCCAGCCGACTCACAAATTAAAATTCTTTCCTGGAATGTGGCGGGATTGAAGAACAAACTGCCCATTCCAGCTTGGGGCTCCTTCATGTCCTTACAACTTTTGATGTCTTAGCAACTATGGGCGGTCGTGGTAGGCCATCGGGTGGGTTGTCTATCTGGGTTGGCACCCATTTGGGGGTCCAGGAAACGCATATCAATACTAACTCTTTAGATGTTCAGTGCGTTCTTTTAACCCCGCCAAATAAGCAAAAGATAGCTCTGATTAATGTATACTCAAGGCCAGTTAGGCGGGGTTCAGAGGCTATAGAAACTTTATCAAAATTTATTCAGATGATTGATCATTCCACTGTGATAATTCTGTGTGGAGATTTCAATTGTCACTTTGAGCCTCTTGTGGACCCAAGTTTAGGAGACCCAGATGAAGTTGATTTGCTGTGGTCTATCCCGGACCCGCTGATTCCCAAGGTCAAGGTTTGGACCCCACTTGTTCTACAACTGCAGTCATTGGCGTTAGTCACTTCGTTACGAGCATGCAATGGGAGGGTGGAGCCCGACAGGCCTGGGAGAATTACTTTCAATCGCTTAAACCAGACTTCTGTGATTGACTACATATTCATGGAAGCCAGGTACTGGGAGAGGTTGCTTGAGTTTAGGGTTGTTGACAGGTATGATAGCGACCATAATGCTTTATTTCTTGCTCTTAAACCGGGGAGCTTTGGGTTAAATGATCCACCACCTACCCAAAAAAGTGCTTCACAAACACTAACAATCACCAATTGTAGGCGAAGGGTTAAATGGTCAGATTTCCAGGACTCTCAGAGCAAACTTGCCGACTTGTATGAGACTGCAATTCCATTTATTGCCAAAATGGGGGACCCTGACTGTATGGGAAGGGCCACTGATATACATAATCAATTAGTGGCCACCTTAAAGGACGCCCTTTGCCCTTTGATAAAGACTAGCCAGCCCGGGGTGAACAAGCATTTGTGGTTTAACACCTCATGCCGTAAGTCCAAAAAAACCTTGCTATTAGCACTAAAAACTAAAGACGTTGGAGCTATTGAAGTCCAACGTACTCTGTACAAGAAGGCAATTAGTGACGCAAAGAGGGAATGAGACGTTCTCCTGTGGGAGGAGTTGGGTGCTGCACGCACTGCTAGGGACTCCAAATTGTTTTGGACTATCGTTGCAACCGGTCTTCATGGCCTCAACTCTGTCCCTGGCCCTAACATTTTTTCCAAAATTTGGGAAAATCACTTTGGTGGCCTGTATGGAATTCCTGAGATAGACAGCTTAACCTGTGACTCCCAACAAATTTCAAATGTCCTTGAGCCTGAAGAGTCTGGAATGATGACTATAGTCCCCAGTCTCCACCCAGGGGTCGAACCTTTTACACTGAGAGAGGTTTAGGCAGCAATAGGTAAACTGCTTCCCAATAAGGCCCCTGGGCTAGATAAATTACATGGGGATGTTTCGAACACAGCCTAAAATCTGGGCACCTTATCTGGTCGTTCTATTTAATGGAGTTCTCCTGGGTGCTGATCTGCCCCCTACCTGGCTGGGGGCCGAGATTGTGCCAATCCTCAAAAAGGGCTGCCCGCTTACCCCCTCGAACTATAGACCAATTAGCTTAATTGATACATCACAAAAGCTAATGGGGAGGGTCATTCTTGACAGGATCCTGAGGTGGATTGATGAAAACGAGATCCTATCTACATTCCAGGCAGGTTTTAGGTCCGGCACTTCCACTCTAGATCAGATATTTCGCTTGCAGGTCCTGTATTGGAAGGTAGCAAAGGTGTAGGGTGGCAGCCTCGACCTTGTGTTTGTGGATTTACGGGCAGCTTTCGATCTAGTTCCTCGAGCGAAATTGTGGAAGGTACTGGCAGACCTAGGACTTCCATCTTACCTGCTGTCCATTCTGTCTAGGCTCCATACAAATAATTATGCCCAGGTTAGGTGCGGCAGGCATGGTGATCTTACGGACCAATTTCCTGTCCAAAAAGGGGTTCGCCAAGGGTGCGTATTGGCTCCTACGTTAGTCAGCCTCTACATTAATGGACTTGTGGACTACCTGAACGGTGTGGTGGATAATGATGCCCCTAAACTGGCCACGGGGAGGGTGTCTGCTCTGATGTTTGCAGACGACACTCTGTTGTTGTCTAAAACATCGTTGGGCATCCAAAAAACACTTGATGGCTCTGTAGAGTTCTGTGCGCTCCGGGGATTGGAAATCAATCTGGAAAGAACAAAGTTCATGGTATTCAATCCCCCTAAGCGGACACGCCCCAACCCGGTCCTACACGGTATTCCCCTTGAGAGGGTTGAGACATTTGTCTACTTGGGTGTTACCCTTACAGAGAACTTTGAGTGGAACACCCAGATTGCCAAATCTGAACTAAAACTATCACAGCTTGCGGGGGGAATTAGTAAAGTAGTCAAAATGTCAACATTTAAGCCGGTGTCCCCGGCTTTGGAAATATACTGTCGTCAGGCTAGAACTGCAGTAATCTATGGGGCGGAGCTTTGGGGCACACAAAAATAACGACCATCTCAAGGGTGGAACAAACTTTTATGCGAAACCTAGTTGGATTACCTGCTAGTACACCCTTGATCCCCCTAAGAATGGACCTTGGGATGGAGCCAATAGAGGAAATTGCGAGTGCAAGACCAATTATGTACTGGAAGAGGCTGTGGTCAGTCCCAGAATTGGCCGCATACAGAACAGAACTATCTGATATCTGGACTTCTCTGAAAAGTAAAAAGATGCCGTGGTTTGAGCATATTAGGGCAGATAGTCTCCGGCTGGGTCTCCCGGACTTGTGGGAAAAACCAGAGACCTTTTGCTCCGGGATACCAAAACAAGAACTTTGTGCTCCGATACGTATGCAGAATTCTCAAACACTTCTGAGCTCTGCAACTATGGGCAGGCTAACGTCTGAGTTCCTCTTAGTTAAATCGGACTCTACAATCGAGGAATTCATGGATGTAATTGAAACCCCTCTTGCCAGAAAGTTGTATCTCCAGTTAAGGCATGGCACTTTACCCAATAGGTCATTTACAACCAAATGGACCAAAACCAGTATTGTAGTTTGCCCTGCCTGTGACTACAAAATTGAAAATATGCCACATGTTCTGTTTTTTTGTCCAGCTTTTTCCGCAATTAGAAATTGTTGGCTGATCCCAATTTGTAAGAATCTCACATTTCTGTATTTCTCCCAGGCATGTAGAATATTGACTTATGATACTCATCCCCCCATTGTGTTTGCTGTATCTCGATACCTATTTAGCATGTGGCGTAGGAGACAAACATTTTTAACTTAATTGTTAGTAATTATGAAATTTTACTGTTCTTCTTTATTGATAACTCATAGTTTAATTCTCTTTTTTAATGTCTAATGATAATTTATTGTTTTAACAACTTGTGCTGGTTAGTATTTTATGTGCACTTTTATGGTCATTGACCGAAATAAAGTTATCAAATGAATGAAAATGATAAAAGATTCATTTAAAGACTTCCAGTTATACTTTGATGAACATTTTTAAGTGCTAATCTTAAATAGTATGTCATTTTAAAAGCAATCAGAGCTTCATCATCATCATCATGATCTTTACTCGGTTTATAAAAACAAACCATAAAAGTTAAAAACAATAAAACAATAAAAAACTTCATATATGTGATAAACTTTTCTTCAGTCGAACAGCACCAGTAAATAAATTGGTCTTCTCACCAGGTAATAAAATAAGATAAAGGACAGGGACGAACTAGTACAAAATGGGTTTCAACTAACAATTGCATAATGAAAGATTTGCGAAGCTTTTTAAAAAAAAGAACAAAACATTATATAGCGCAAGGTATCTTAAATGAGACACGTCACATTTACATGGGTTAGGGACCGGTTCAAATGAGTTCCCATCGAGGTATGTGACCAGCAAATGCTGAATGAAGTTCAGTCTAAATTGAATCAATGAAAAATGATGGTGATTTGATAAATACTGTGGTTTGCAAGGGAAAATAGTTTTTCACAGTGGTTTTATTTAGAGCAACACTCTCTCTCTCTCTCTTTAGCTTTAAGCGCCCTAAATGTTAACTACTTCCAACTGTGGAACCCATATAATCCCGAGGGACTCTATGCCATCTGTCCCATATACATCGGATACATCTGTGGCTATTGTGTGAAATGTTGTATGAAGTTTGAATGACTGTGTTTGTGTGTTGGTGATGTGAATCGTGGGAACTTGGGCTATAACTTGTAAATAACTGTCTTATCTGCTATTTTATCTTATATATATTATTGTTCTCCTTGAATATGTCCTTTCACACTAATGAAATATCAAATGAAAATGAGAAAAATGAACTATAATACCCTATAATAAACTGTTTTTGATACAATGAATGTGTTGATGTATCTGTGAGATATTCATGTAGGGTTCAGAGTGGTACATAATTCTTCGGACCTCTTGTAGGCTGACCATAAAAATTACTGGGCAGGTCCTCCTTCCTGTTTTGATACTTGGCTCAGTTTTGACCCAGGCAAGCGCTCGGGCCCATCTTGTGTGCGACCCGTCCCTCGGGAAGAACAGGGCGCCTTTCAGCGCTGGGTTTGGGTAGCCCCGCCTCCACAGCACACAGCACCTCGGAGACTGCTGGGGGATGAAGTCCCATCCCAGCAAGAAGATGGGGCAGTATCTGGGGTTCCTACTCCGAGGGAAGAACAGGGTACTTTTTAGCATTGGATTCAGCAAGCCCCTCCGTTGCACAGCACACAGCACAGTGGAGACTGCTGGGGGGAGGAAGTCTCACCTCGGTAAGAAAATGCAGAAGTGTCTGGGCCCCATTCAGTACTTAATTTAAACTGGTGGTTGCCTGTGGGGCTCACCAGCACTCATTTTTGAGGATCAGCATGTATTTTTCCGAATTGGACATTGCCCAAGAGATGGCAAAACATATAGAGGAAAAGAAGCAGAAAGAGAAAGAATGGGAAACTGTCACAAAGGGAGAACGCAGGAACCTGAAAGAGTGATCTGAAGTGACAGGGAGTGTCTGGTAGTTGATTAAAGAGGCATGAGGTGGATTGCAGACTACACAGCCTTGGTATTTGCACAACGTGCAAGCAGCTGGTTTCCGAGTAGAGCTTTGGGCGCCAGCACTTATTATTTTACAAACTAAGCACTGCCAGCAATTGTATATACCTACTAGCATTAATATGACACTGAAGTGCATTTGTTCAGTTTGTACACTTCAGGAATTTCTATCGATTGGTTGTGTGGGTGCAGTGTTCAGCTTCAATGTTGCGCCTCAAAAGTTACTTTAATAGCACACCCATGGGAGAGTGGATTGGGATGGTGTAGATCTCAATTTAATGAGGCAATGTGTCCCCAAAAAAGGTGCAAAATCAGCATATCAAGAGTACATTTAAATAAGGAAAAACATACTCAGTAAGACAGAAATTGTAAATTGCAGACGCATAAAGTAATTTCCATTAAGGCTTTCAGTAATAAGACATTACAGAATAACAGGCAAAATCAAAAATAGTTTAAGTCCCAAATCAGTAAGAAATATGATAGCATCCCTAGCAGCATAGGAAAGTCATCTGGCTCATCCCCAATTTTGAGTGTTTATATGGGGACTTTTCACATAGAACATCACTGGAACTGCAAAATTATCATGGGGTGATCAAAGAAATACTTTTTCAATAATTCCCAAACAAGACTTTTGAAATGTTATATAGCCTTAACACCTAAGCCCTATCCCACTACACAAATATTGATTCCGCTTCCTCTCACCTAAAGTCATCCAGAGACAAAATGTCAGAATAATCTAGTCACATAAACAACAGTGAACCATTGTAAGTGAATGCAATACTGTGGGCAAGTGGAAGGGACTTGAATAACAGTTATAATACTGTGCCCATGCTGGAGAGCCTTCTTCAAAAACAGTGACAATGGGAAATAAACAAACAAGATTTGCTTGACTACATGCAACAGAAATAATAAGGAGAACAAGATTGCAATGAGAAATGCGTTTTGAAAAAGATGCTGTTGAGGCCTAGCTGAAACCTAGTTAGCATAATCCAGGAAAATGTATTTTAACAGGTCATCAAAATCGATTGAAGAGCAATATTATCATAATAGTGTACACATGTGAATCTGAGTGTAGATATTATTCTGTTCATTATTATTGATGCACAATTATTAATAATGCTCTAAAAGTCCCACAGTTGTGCATGGATGTTTTCTTGTACATACTTGGAAGAGATTTGTTAAATGTCTATTTTAGCAAAGGTTTGTGTTTACGTGAAAATAAAATGAGAGCTTATCATATTTTTTACAGCACTCTAAGCTGGAGCTGTATTTTCTTCAGCTGAAGTGCAACACTCCCTTGTGGTTGGTTCTACGGCTGCACTTTGCGGCCTGAAAAATGTTTTTAAAATACTCAGACATGTTTGATTTCTTTCTTTTAATAATGCTTTATTGAAAATATTTTGTAATCACTATTATTAGTCATTGCAATGTATTAATTTAAGAAAAACTCATTGCATTTTTTTTATTGGAAACTTCTTACCAAAGCCAAAATGAGTTTTTTTTATATATGTTGATGTGCTGACCTTTTGATAAAGCCATTGGGCTGCTGACTTTTTGGCAAAGCCAATAGGTGTTCCTTACGTAAAATGACACCTTTTATATTGCTATGTGACATTGTGAGCTGTGCGTGGTGGGAGAGGTGGACACCATTGGGGGTGAACGTTAAAGGTTAAAGTAACGATATAGTTAGGAATTGTAATATTATAATTCTTTACATTTAAAAAACTTAGAAATTCTCTAAAAAACAAAAGTTAAAGGGGACATTATAGCCAGGTGAAAATGTTAGTTAAACATACCATTTTAAATTAATACAATCACTGAAATTCACGAATTTTAGTTACCTCAAGTAACAATAACGTGTGCCTTAATGTAACTATAACTCACTCCATTGCCTTGCACTGATAATTACCTAACATATGCAAAGACATCCTTGATAACATCACTATAAAATCTTAAGTGATATCATTGATAACAGCATTGTGCATGGCTGGTGCCGGAGTTATGATTACTGGTCTAAAATGGGTGATGCAGCAAATTTGGGTAATGTATCTGTCTTAGTGATCTGTGAGTAAACAGCCCACCAAAGGAATGAGTTCTCAGAGAGTTAAAGCATCTGTGGAAGAGGATGGAGTGTAACCTACTGGCCACATGGTTGAAGCTAAATAGATGGGTGCAGTCTTTGCCTGTATTTTAGGTTCTAGAATTCCTAATGTAGTCCACAGTTCCTATCCTGATGCCCGACTTCAGATGGATATGTGTCTGTTGCAAACATCTACATGGTGGCTAGGTAGACAAAAAGGTGATGGAATAGGATGTGGCATGAGTGATTGCCAACATTCCATCCATCACTTTGTTGCTTTCGCTTTTGATGCCCTAAGTGCACTAGGTATGCTAGATATGGGTCCCGAGGTCACTGTGCCACTGGAACCAATTATTAGCTAACTGAAGAGCCCTAACATCTGCAAAATCAGTCATGTGCTGCTTGTGTTCAGGTCCAGGGAGGACCTGACCTGGCAGTTTGGGTTGAACTGTTCCCATGAGGAGCAAGAGTCAAGACTGCTTTGCATATAGGGCGTGGCTTGGACGGCAGAGCCAATGGCTGCCTGATCTCGTCGTTCTGTCAGGTGTGGAATGCCAGCGCTTGATTTCCAGAGGTGATGGTATCATAGAAACGTTATTGTAACGGGATTCGGCTTTGGAGCACTTACTGGGCTCGCTGATGTCTTTGTTTGTGCTCTGAGGCGACAAATTCCAAGATTAGATTGTGGACAAGTTTGTCCCGACTTGTGTGCTGTAAATCAAAATGGCGGATTGGAACGGCTCAATTATCGGAAGTCGCAACGGATGGATAAGGTTACACTGAGCCCTGCAGTAAATCAGATCCTCATGCCCACATCTTCTTTTCATGTCCGGTGAGGCTTTTGGTGCATATTTCAGATCAGCGGGCGAAAAAGCGATCTTAAAGACATTTTGCCTGACCCTTAAATGGCGGATTCACGCACCTGATAAAAAGAGGTTTATTCTTATGCAGCGTAACTCAAAATGAAAAGGAAGCTCGTGCACTGCTAGATACAATATTTGGATGAATAGACCTATTTCTTTGCAACGTGGGGCCGCCCTGGAAGTTTTGCTCCCGTAGTGATGCTTATTGCCTAACACTGTCATGGCACCATCAAGACAGAACTGATCACTGCTTAAATCAATCTAGATTGTTTTGTACAATTCGCCGGATGTATGTGCTGATTGCTAGAAGATCCTTGCTTGTGTGCTTAATAAAGGGAATGTAACAGATGCACATCTTTGCTTCAAGTCAAACTGAGCTAATCCTGACAATGTTAAGCCTAAACTCCTAAATACCATGTATTGCAAATGAAGAGCAAGGCTGTGGCATGACAAGTTTCTGTTTGACCCTCTCCTTGACCAGCATTTTGATAAGAGGGGGGACCTATCCTAAAACCAAAGTCATGCTTCTGATATGCAGGTGGATGTGCAGCCCTCATCTTTATGCTTGATTTATTATTGAAAACTGCAAAGTGGGACTGTGGGGGACCCACAGCCAAGGTAGTGCACAGCTAGTGGACAATAATGTCTCTACGAGATTTTTAGATAAACTTTAGACCCAATTAAACGAAAAATGCTCAAGGCAAAGGTTTTTTATATACGTGTTTCAATTGCCAAATCATCATTTGTCAAGAAAACATAGATACATGATTATAAACATTGTATGCATGCTAATAAACATGTGTGTCTGTCCACAGATATT
The DNA here is from genome assembly GCF_964263255.1 of Lissotriton vulgaris. Taxonomy (NCBI): domain Eukaryota; kingdom Metazoa; phylum Chordata; class Amphibia; order Caudata; family Salamandridae; genus Lissotriton; species Lissotriton vulgaris. The sequence goes on along the minus strand of NC_141689.1, from coordinate 1,113,917,860 downwards.
CAATTTTGTAAACGATTAAATAACATGAACAATACATTTATATATGTGAAAGATAACGTTATTGACTTCAAAAAGTTCCAAAGTCCCAATGCATTTCGGGTTCGAGGTACTGAACCCTTCGTCAGGGGAATGCGACCCTGTCAATTGAGGTATCTTCTCAATTTTTTTTCAAATCCACAGTAATCTATGACACAACAAAAACGCAGTCAATCTACTGCATTGACAATTTAGGATTTGCACTCAAAGCTAGAGTGGGTGCTCATTAAAGAAAGGAAAGGTGGTGGTATATTTATACAAAAGGAGGTTATTAAGACTATTTAAAGTCACCCCAGCGTGTAAAGTTGTTGAGATTATGCATGGTGTGTATCCCATCGCCCCTAGTAGCTTTAAAATGTAATAGAAACAATGTGTAATTAGCTTGCCTTGTGGAATTCACTCCGAGTGTGGGATCTTAAATGCAGAGTGGCCTCGCTACTATGCACCTAATGGTCTAAATGATAAAAGTACATCAATTTAGGTGAAGTCGGTAACGACATAAGTGAAAACGAGAAGCGTCAAAAACGACTGCTCTCAACTTAGCCACGAAGTTTCCTACGTCCGTCAATGCTCGGGACGTAAGACTGATTGAACGGTGCACGGGACGTGAGGTTGAATAACCGCTGCAGAAAAGTAAACCCAAACGCATTGTCAGGTACAAAGCTTTTTGATTTATTATTGAAAGCATTTACCATTGTTGCTCTTGTTGATTCTTGCCCTATAAGTGAAACAGATGGAGTCAGATCACTCACCTCTCACTAATTGTGCGTTACAGTGATATACTGATGAGTGGATTTACTTAAGTTCAGAGACAGTCTGATATTGGGGGCATTAATCAGTTATACAGGGCTCTATTCCCATCAGCCTTTTACCTGTATTTTCTCTTGTGCGAGTAGACCTGCGATGAAAAGGTACATATCCTTCCAATTCAACCCCGCTAAAATTGCTGAGAAAGAGTCTAGACTGCAGTTTAAAAAGAACAAGGGGGAACCTTCACCATCTGATTCTCCCATGAAGGCGAAAGCAGACATTAGTAGTATAATGGATATCATTCTTAAAAAACTAGCAGATGTACATGATCTTGCTAAATCCACTAAATAAAACATGGACGCTGTGCAGTTAGAGCTTACTGCTATCAGAGCAGATATGAGCACAATCAATTCTAAAATGTCAGCGGCTGAACAAAGAATCAGTGATGCTGAGGATGTTTCTATTAAAACCAGCAAAGAATTGAAATCTCTCAGTGATATGACAGCCATCCTCAGAAAACAAACAGCCGAATTTAAAGATAGAAATAGGAGAGGTAATATAAGGATTATAGGTGCTCCGGAATGTTCAGAAGATTCAGCGGATTCGTGTATAGCTTTTCTGGAACAAAATTGATTTCTAATCAAGCATCAAACAAATACATCATACATTTTGTTACAGTTAAAAATGCAATATAAAAAGAGAACTCGACAAGATGTATCCACAGTATAAAATATAAAATTAGCAAAGACAGGCATCAGAGGGTACACATTGCATTCCTCAATTCACTGGTATAACATTTTCAAATCCTCTCTAGTTAGACTGCGCACAGAGTGCCTTCTTTTAACTCTTCTTCACGTCAAATAAACCGGCCTATTATCTGTAAACCTCTGAAATTACAACACATGGAAGCTATCCTCAACTCTGCCGGTAAAAGTCGCCAACTGATCTGGAATGAACACAAAATATTCTTCACGCAGGACTACTCCAAGCCTACAGTGGACACTGGAAAGGGTTTTCTCATGCTGAGAGACAAACTTAGAGCAAAAAATATTCAATTCTCCTTTGTAGGCTCACCTAAATTTAGAATCATAGACAATGATTGTCGTCACTACTTTACGGACCCCAATGACTTGCTGAACTCTCTAGAAGGATCACCTCCTCAAGACATGGACTTTGCTCAATCTTCCTCCAATAAAAGAAAGTCATGATATCCACATATCCTTTAATAACCGGATAACAGTTAATGTTCAATATTGTGTTTAGTCAGTGGTTGTAGCACTGTATTTACACTTAATTTGTTAGTTAATGTGATTAGATCGTGTGGTATGAGAAACTTGAGATCAGATCTTAACTCCCAGATGTGTGTTCTTCCCTGACATGGAGTCTGATTGCTGCCACACTCATTGCGTTATAAGATGGTTTAAAGGGGTGTATATCTTTTTGCCCTGGGTAGCTTTCTGTTGTTCTACTTAAATTGATTCACTTCATGTGTAAATGTCTGGAAATCTTAATAATGATGATATAACTCAATATCCGCTCGACAGATTAATGCTCCTGTTGTCGCTCCTCCTACATTTGAGGTTTGCAGGTTTGGGTGGGGAGGGAGAGGGGTGCAGGGGTGTTTAGGGGGGAGGTCCTAGGGTGGTTGGATTTTCATTATGCATGTTGCATTTTGTTTTTGTCTATTGGGTACTCTCAGCTGTCTCTTATTTTTGAGTTCTTCTTTCTCTTCTTATTTTCCTTTTCTTTTTCTGTCCTTTGCTCTTTTCTTATTAGCGCAAATAAGGGTTGTTCTTCCTATAAATGTTTTAGGAACATATGATATTTTTTGGGCCAATACATGTTACCTTTCAGCATCATTCGCGATTCATGGAGATGTTTGTATGTATAATTGGTTCTTATACTCACTTCATAACTCCATGCGTTTAGGAATTATTGCTCTCAAATGTACTGATGATGGCCCCTAATAGTTCATGTAAGATTATAGAAGATATCGACATCGTTTCTTTAAATGTCAAGGGTCTAAATCACCCAATTAAGCATCATAACATTTTCAATTATTTAGCCAAAACTAAGGGAGGTATAATATTGCTGCAGGAGACAAAATTGTCTGGGGAAGATCCTGCCTTTATTAAGGACAATTGAATCTCACAGGTTGCTTGTTCTCCAGCTGATAGAAAAAAAGGGAGTGATTACTTTAATATCTAAAAAAGCTAATATATCTCTCGTCTCATAATCTCATGATACTGACGGGAGAATATTGGTCACTCATCTCAGGAAATGTGAAGACACCACACATTTTGTGAACATTTATGGCTCTAACACAGATGAGCCTCAATTTTGGGAAACTGTTTTAATTGCTATAGAGAATCTCCCCCAGAATGATCTCAATATTGTTGGTGATTTCAAAATCCCATTTTGGTCCCATTATAGATCGCCAGTCTACATGTAATTACCATATTACATGGTCACACAGCATAATACATAACATTTGTGCCAAGTTTAATCTTAAAGATGCTTGGCGCTTACAGCATCCAGATTGTAAATTGTAAATTGATACTTATATAGCACACTAATCACCCGCAAGGGTCTCAAGGCGCTTGTACGAATACCACTGTGGAACCCATCCTGGCTTTCCCTGTGAGGTGTCCACTCCTGGGCACCCCCAAGGTGGAGGCCAGGCATCCTTAGCATTGTGGGGGCCATTGTGGAGATTAAGCAAGCTATTGCCCAGAGTTGCAGAGTGGGACTCCATGATTGGAATAGGCACCGAGGCGAGAACTATCAGGTCCGTGGAATTTTGAGCCCAATACCCGCCGAGGCAGGTAATTGAACCCTGGTCCCGGGCCAGACCTCTGCATCAGGGTCTGCCGCTCTAACCATTGAGCCACACTTCTCCATAGGGATTATACGTTCTACTCAGCACCACATAACTCATACACTAGAATAGATTATATGCTTATCTCCGGTTCATTCTCACACCTAATAGAACACTCAGCTATAGTACCCAAACTAGTGTTGGATCACTCCTGTATTAATGTTAAACTGGCTGGCAGCCATAATGAACCCTCGCCCAAAAGATGGCACTTTAATAAGGATGTTCTATCAGATCCTAAGGATAAAAGGACAATTGAGGAGGCTATCTTAGATTATCTTAAACATAATGATAACGAGGACACTAACATAAACATTTTTAGGAATGCTATGAAAGCTACTATCAGGGGAATCCTTATCAAAATTAAAACAAAAAAGTAATTCTGAATTAGCTAAATTAGAATAATCATCAAAGCTTTATTTCAATATAAATATATCTTAAAGCATTTTACAGATTATATAAAAAAGCACCATTTATAATTATTGCACAAAGAAATCAGATTAAAAATCTTAAAAGACATCTCTCAAAGGATGCAATTTACTTTACAGAACAGTGGAATACCTATTCTAAGTTTAGGACAATTCATAAGTTACATTTCTGAGAAATTCATTTGACATAAACATTCCATCAATAAATAACAACTCAAAAGGATGAAAACCCACAAGGGAAGTTAAAAGTGAATGAAACTATCTCAGCTTTGATGGAACTTAAAAACAAATTGAATAAGAATCTTCAGCCTGGTCATAGCACTTTTAATCTTATCACGCAGACCCAGCTAAGGAATTTGGCCACACCCCAAGCAAAAATTGTATTGGTTTCCGCTCGCAAAATTCTAAGTGGTTTGTGGTGCTTCCTGGTTCCTAATTGCCAACAAATGGGTTTTAACCATCTAGTTCCAGGTTTGCAATAAGCTGGGCATGCAAACGCTTTCAACTACTCCTTCACAGTGCGGACTGTTTGATGGGGAGGCTTCCATTTATTTGTATATTTGCGAATGGGAAGCGTACCCAATTTAAACAGAATGAAAAGGGCCCTATCCCTGGGTTTCTGAATAAAATCTAAGTAGGGCTTCAAACGGGTTATCTGCTTGTGCTGACGAAACTCGTCGGTCAGTCTGCCTGAGCTGGGATTTCTTTTTTCCTTGCTCTCGACCCATGCCCAGTAGGCTCCTTTGATATCTAACTTGGTCAGCGGGGCCCCTGACTCCCAAGCCGCTTTGAATCCCAATGCTAAAAGAAACCTTTTTGTATTTGTTAGCCAACTAATCTTATGGGATCCCTAAAGTTTCATCACTTCTCTTAGGCCGTCGTCGTATTTAGATAACTCGGGTGTACGCCAAAGACGAGCCCAGTATAAAAGAGGACATAAGGTAACAATATCCTTGATTGAGCGGCATCCGACGTCGCTCAGTAGTGGCTTAGTGGGGGTTCCCTGTGGGAGTGAGACCAATTCTCTAAAGAATTTATTTTCTGCTTTTACAATGACATCAACGTTGTCAAAGCCCCAAAGCTCAGCACTTTATAGTACTGAACCTACGGCCCTGGCAGCATAAATCTCACGGACAGGAGCAATTGGCCTAGATTTTGAAGCACGATGTTCCCTTCCTATCACACCCACAACTCGCTTGGGATTCAGAGCCATTTTAATCAATATGTGGTCGCCAGCTTAGATTGCCTGAGATTCTAATTCCCAGGTACGTTTTGACGCACTCTAAGGATGCCCCATCTAGTGTGAGGGTGGACTTAACTGACCTATTGGGATTAAAATAGAGGAGCTTTGTCTTAGAGGTATTAATGACTAAGCCCCTCAAATGGCAAAAAAGATAAAACCTATTTAACAGTTTCTGCAGTCCAACAGGGGTTTTAGATATTAATAAAGTGTCATCCGCAAAGAGTAAGGCAGGCATCTTATCGCCCGCCAAAACTGGGACATCAGCATTTATTTCCAATAAAAAAGAAACCACCCCATTCACAAAAAGCGAGAAAAGGGTGAGGGCCATAACACATCCCTGACGGACGCCTCTATTGACAGGGATTTTATCTGTTTTCTGTTCCTGTCAGCCCCACTTAACTCGGGCGTAATTGTCCTAGTGCATACGGACCGAAAGACTTAGAATAGACTGGAAGAATCCCATCCCCTGTAAGACCGACCATAGGCGATCTCGAGGGACCAGGTCAAAGGCAGTCTTTGGGTCAATGAAGGCGAGATAAAGACTGCCCTTGCCAATGGTCACCACTTTCCAGTAGAAAAGGGCTAGCCTGAAGGCCTGATCGACCGTGCTTGTATATACCCTAAAGCCAGCCTGAAATAAGTTGTGACAGGATATTGTTATCCCCGGCCCAAGAGAGAATTCTCTCCAGTAGGACCCTGCCAACCACCTTCTGACCAGCATCTATAAGGCTAATGGGACGATAGTTGGCAGGATCCTCCCTGGGACCCTTCTTATAGATAGGGATTAATTCCGCCCCCTTCCATGAGTCAGGGATGGGAGCCCCTTCCAGGAGAGCATTAACCAAAAGTGCAAAATATATGGCCCATTTTTCAGAATTTTGCAAGAAATAGATCGCCCGGTAGGCCATCTTGGCGAGGGGCTTTCGCCAGGACAATCTTATTTATGGCGGCCTCTACCTCGCTTGTCACTATGGGATAAAAAGGTGCAGGGGAGAAGGTGGTTGGGGGGTAACAAGGGAGCTCTCGACCCTCAGGATCGTGTTCTCCCGTCATGCCACTCCTAGTCGTTATGTGGTTCCGAATCTGATCTGGGTCCTGTCCATTGGATCTCCTAACCAGGCTCCAAAACAACTCACTGTTCTTTGACAGACTAGCAGCCTTTAGATCTGTCCAATATGATTCCTCCCAAACCCTCTTGGCCTCTGCCATAGCCCGCCTATACTCCGTTCTGGCCAGTCGTACCTCAGTAGTATTATGGTTTTTAATAGCAAATATCAGGGAAGTCTTTTTCTGTCTGCATTTCTTGTTATACCATGTTTCCGGTGGTTTGCGGACAATAGGGCGCTTGTTGGGGAGAGAGGACTCTAAGAAAAGGGAACCCATCTGGTCAACGGTGTCTACATAGGTGGATCCAACAGCTAAAAAAACCATCCTTAGCCAGACATGCTGTAGATAGTTTAGTAGTCTGATCACTCCTCTAAAGCTTGCATTTTCAGTTCATTTACAGCAATTTTTGGCCATTTGACGAACCTCTTACAGTTGGTTGGTAAAACCTCTTTTGTGGACATCCTAGGGCCAGTGTTGGGACGACATTCCTTACTAGGCCAGAAATCCATCATAGAGAGGCATAATGGGTTATGGTCGCTATCAGTAGATGAAACTATGATCATATCGATCACGTGTCTCCAAAGTCTCCTATCAACCAGTATGTAGTCGATTCTAGTGGGACATGAAACTCTGTTAATGGTGTTAGCTCCCGAAGCATCCGAGAACGTACGTCCATTGACAGCCCTTAACCCAAGTTCTAATACTATGGCATTCAATTGAATAGCCACCGGTGACCATTTCTCAACTGGCGGTATAATTAGTGATGGTATGCCCCATCTAGCATCCTCGTCCTCCGTTCCTGTCATGTCATCAGAGCTAAATTAGAATCGGAAATTAAATCTTTGGAGTCCTCTCATGCTCCATCAATGAAAGATACTTCAATTCCTAACGATCTAACTCAAAAGAAATATGAATATAATCAAATTTTAAGTGATAGAGCGGGGGTGTTTGGTAAAGCAGGTTATAGCTCTTGAGCTTTGTGAAGCTAATAAAGCAGAATGGGTTCATTTTTTAAACATAAACAGAACCAAAATGTTATATCAGCCATCAAGGATGGTAATAACCTAACAAATACAAAACAAAAAGATATTTTAAATACCTTTAAATCTTTTTATGAAGATGTATATAAAAATTATTTGAAATTTGACTCGACTGATTGCTCCCAATATTTAAACAGATTAAAGTTACCCCAATTGGGCGAATCTGACAAAATAATATTGGGTAGACCAATTGGGTCAATAGAAATGGAGGCCGCAGTCAAGTCCTTGAAGGATAACGAGGCTCCGGGTCTTGATGGTTTTACTATTACCTTCTATAAGACCTTTTCAAGCCAATTGCAACCAATTATGACAAAACTATTTGATAATATAGCGAAGACTGGGCGTACGACTGATTCCATGACAGAAGCTAATATAATTGTTATACCTAAAGAGGGAAAAGACTCCCTTTTACCAAAGATTTACAGGCCAATGTCTCTCATAAATGTAGACTGTAAAATTTACGGCAACATTTTGGTTACAAGACTTAACACTATCTTCCCTCGTTTAATAAGAAATTCTTAATCTGGTTTTCTTAAAAGGCGTATGTCAAACGATAACACCCATTTATTATGCCATGTTTAGAACATGCAGTGGTTAAACAAGAGCCAACTATAGCAATCACATTAGATGCAGAAAAGGCCTTCGACAGGGTCTCATGGTCTTTTTAAAAACAATGTATGTACTCGTTTAATTTGGGGGAGTCTTATATAAATATGGTTATGGCCCTTTACCTGACACCTTCGGCTAGCATTGCGGTCAATGGATCACTGTCAGATCCTTTTACTTTGCAACAAGGTACCAGACAAGGTTACCGCTTCTCTCTGTCTCTTTTCCTTTTGGCTTTGGAACCTTTGATTCAAGACATTAAACAGAACCCAGACATTAATGGGGTAGGGTTTAATGAGACTCAAGTTAAGTTAGCTGCATATTCAGACGGTATTTCAATAATGGCTGAGAACCCAGAGTCTTCACTTAAGGCGCAGAAGTCTACCATTGGGTAATACTCAAAACATTCAGGCTAAAAATTCAATAGGGATAAATCGGAGGTCAGACCTTTGAACATTCACTGTACCAAAGAAGTTCTAGGTAACTCAGGTCTCGCGTGGCAAGACGGATACATAAAGTATTTAGGTATCGAATTTGGAAGTGATATAATTGACACACTCCACCACAATGAGAAACTCACTTTGGAAAAGGTCACGAAACATCTTGAATCGTGGTCATCAAAATTCATCACATGGTGGGGAAGGATAGAAACTATTAAGATGATGATTATCCCCTAATTAATTATCTTATTAACATGCTCCAACTTATTCTGTCAGATGACTGTCACAAAAAACTAGACACTCGGCTAACAAAATTCTTATGGCAAGGTAAGAAGGCTCGTATTGGACTTAAAAAACTAAGGCTGGATAAAACCTTAGGTGGAGTTAACCTAGACAATTTCCAATTCTATCAATCAGCCTTCTTAGCTAAACAGGGTTCCTATTGGTTCGAAGCTCCAACCCAATACACCCCGGTATGGTTGAAGTCGAAAGGTCTATTTTGGACAATCCTAATCCTTTGGCCATTCTTACATCTAATCAACTATATCCAAATAGCTCTAAATCTATCTTCAAAAATACAAAACTGTCTCTTCTTCAGGTGGATAAGAATCTTGACTATAGTATTAGGGGATCTAAACTGGAGTGTCTCTGGAATAATCAAAACATTTTATATAAAGGTAAGAGTTAACATTTTGATACCTGGATAAATGTGGGTATATTTTTTCCTTATCAACTAGAACATTCTTCCTACCCTAAGACATTTGAGGAACTCCAAACCAGTTACAAATTAGATAACATCGAATTTTATCAGTTCTTAAAAATAAAGGTGGCTCTATCTAAAGCTGAATTAAATAACTTATCACCATCCCTACCAATGTTCGTAACACAAATAAATAAACTAGGCTATCAAGTATCACATATTTATAAAATACTTCATCCTAAAACTTCTAGCCTTTTGGGAGAGTCATTCCTCTGTCCCCATACCTCAATCTATTTGGCCTCAAGACCGGAGTTCCATAACATGTAACAAGATATCTCCTGTAATGTCTCAAACTAAATATTGGGTATTGTATAAGGCTTTTTGGATGCCTGCTCGCTTGCACTCTCTACATATTCAAGATGAGTCTTTGTGTTGGAACTATAAAGCAGAGAATGTTGATCTAGCCCATCTTATTCTTCACTGTAAAACTGTGGTGTCTTTTTAGAATAAAGTTCTCGACTTCCTTTCAAAATTATTCAAGTGTGATCTGAGAAGAGAACTTTCTACGTCGACAACATGCTCTTTTATGATAGATTCATGTAATGAAGCAGACAAGGCATTATTAGATATTTTATTTACATCAGTAGTTAAAATGGTTTTAAACAATTAGAAGGATACGAGCAAGGCCTCTTATAAAGGTTGGTTGAATTGGATTATTCATCTCAGAAGTGCAGATAATATCGTTCTGCAGAACTCTCCTTGGAAAGCCTCTTCCAGAGACATGTGGACCTCTTTAGACACTTATTTTAACTCACTTAAACCTCCTTGAATGTTCTTACATCTTCATAAAGAGTATGTTTTGGGTAACTTGCACAATGTATCTATGTATATCTATCAGAATCCCAGCAAGCATTTTATTATTATCTAAGTATACTTTGTTAGGTATTTCCTTGGGCTCTCTTTCTTTAGTAGCTATTTGTTCTCTACTCTCTTCTTTTTTTCCTCATGTCTTGTCCTCTTTTTTCCTTTTCTTCTCTATACTGATTTTCCTTTGTTTTTTTTGTTATCTAATGCACCATTGGTCTATACACTGCCCAAATCCATATTTAGTTTGTGTTCTGTTATTTTAATGCTTTGCTTATATGGTATGTATTCAATGCAGTGTGTACACCTGATCAACCATGTTTTTGTACTTCTTTCAATTTTGTTTATTAAAAAAATTAATAAAGTCTTGGGAATTAAAAGAGACTGCTTTGCATTTCACTGGTTCCAAACAGGAGTGGGTGAAAAATGATGGATTGGGATGTGGCTCGACTGATTGCCAGTGGCTGAGATTAATTCAAGCAATCCATCTGTTCTCTTGTTCTCTTGTTGTTTTTGCATTTGACACCCTAAGTGTGCCGGTTATGCCCAGACGTTAGTCCTGGGTTCACTGGGTCACTAGAACAAAGTAAAACCTGGCTGAAGAGCTCTAATCAGGACTAACCTGGTTTTGGGTTACTTGTGGTCCGGTTCAGAGGGGCCCTGGCCTGGCAGCTCGGTCTGGACTGTTCCCATGAGGAGACTGGCCAAGAGTTATATGCATATGGCTGGGTCCAAACTGAGGTGGCATGGTGGGTGAAAAACAATGGATTGGATTGCGGACCAAGTGAGTGTCAATGACTGAAATTAATTGAAGCATGCCATCCATCACCTTGTTGTTTTTTACATTGAAGCAAATTATTGTTGCAGAAAGAACTGATGTGCAAGGGAAATCGGTAGGTTATATGTTTTTTAAAATGGCAAATTATAAGCCACCGTGTTCCAAACTGCAAAAACAGGTTTATTTAGAATTTTGCGAACTGCGATCAAACCCAAAGTGGCTGTGTTTTGAGGTTTAAAACCAGGATGTGCTTATGGGGAACAATGCTATTGTTAGACCTGGCACCATTGGCGTGGGTCTCCCTTCCATTTTTCGCTGTTGTCTCCTCTGTTTTTGCTGGTATTAGATGCTCTAGGCGCCGTGCCACTGCCATTCAGTGCCACAGCGCAAATGCTGCCTGTGTAAATATAACTGTGAATTTGTATATCCCTGATTGACTTATTTGGGTTACCTGTTAGTCCCTGTCCAGGGCTGGTAACCCAAATGCTGCTGGTGGGCCTGCAGCACTGGTTAGTACCACCCACAGAAGTAGCTTGTAAAGTGTACCTCAGACCTGCCACTGCAGTGTCTGCGCGCAGTCCAGAACTGCCATCTTGGCTGTGAAGTGCCCACACTTCCCAGCCCCTGACCCTTCCCTTAGCCTCATGTCAGTCACCCCTATGGTAGGTGCATTGTGTGCGTAAGGTAGGACATGGCTTGATATGTGTAGCATGTCCCGGTAGTGAATCCCCCTCCATTTTGTTTTATCACTGCAGCAAGGCTACCTGTCTCCATAGGCTAGAATGGGCAGCCTGGCTATTACATCTTATAGTCCTATCTGACTGAGGGAACATGGTAGAAATTCGAATTTAGTATGCCTGAGCTCAGAATAATAAAATGCATCTTTTAGTGAAGTTGGTTTCAATATTCTGTGTTTGAAAATACCACTTTTAGAAAGTAGGTATTTTCTTGCCTAAGCCTCCAGTGTGCTCTGCTGTTATTTGTATTGGCTGTCTGGGTTTAGAGGGGCAAGGCAGGCTGAGTCAGACCTGGGTTGAATAGAGAGATCTGCATTGAGTACTGGGGAGGGGTAGCTCCTTGTCCTGAATAGAGCTGTGCCTGGCAAGGTGAATGCTGGCTCCACCTCCTACTGTTCGTCTGATGGCAGACCCCCTCTTTCTGAAAGGATGGATGTAGCCCGGTAAACAAAATGCTCCAGGCCTGAGCAGAACTGGTTCTGGCTGGGTTCAGTGATTAGAGACTTCTGAGAACAAAGACTTTTGGGGTATAAATATCTGTTCCCAAACCCCTCATTTTGGTATTGCTCCTGGATATCAAGAGGAACCTCTGTCCGTGTTACTGAAGGAATCTGCAGGAGAGGACTGTCCTTGTGCTTGTGTGCTTTTTCTTGGACTGGCCTGCAGTAATTCCCCTTGGACTTGGAAGAAGAGGGAAAAGGACTTTTGAGAGACTTTTATCTTTGCTAAGCAATCACCCAAGGGCTAGAAGAGACCTAGTATCCTGCTGGAGTCACAGGCACATCTGACTCCCCCACCAGCCTCCTGATTCCTCCCAGCGAGGATTTCTATCTGCAGGTGAGGCCCCTGTGAGTTCCGGGGCCTCTAGTTCTACTACAGAGAAAAGAGAGCTGAAAATCGTCGCTAACGCCGTTTGCGAGCCGCTGCAGCTGAAGAGCGTAAGAAAAATCCACGCGCTGCTGCCGCCGAGCGCTCACAAACCAGAGATCATCGCATCACATGCTTGCGGGCCCCAAAGTGCTCGCTAACTCCAGAAATCATCGCACGTTTGCGGGCTTTTCGAAGGCTCGCTGACCCCGGATCATCGCATTGAGATTATCGCAGCGCAGACGCTGAGTGTCTGCCATTTTCCTCGCATCGCAACCAGATCGTCATTCCTTTGCGGAGTGCCATTTTCTTTCATCACAACAAGATCGCACACGCAACAGGATCAGCGCATCATCCTCCCTCGCGGCAAGGATTCAATGCACCGCTGGCCTAGCGTGAAGAAATCTGTTGCTTTGTCCCGCATGCACCCGCAGCCTAGCGCATCATCCTCCCTTGCGGCAAGTATTCAACGCATTGCCGGCCTAGCGTGGGAAACATCATCACCACAGGTCCTTTGTGACATTATGTTGGTTTTGCTGCGAAATCCAGGTACTTTGTAAGTAAGACTTTTGGGGTATAAATATCTGTTCCCAAACCCCTCATTTTGGTATTGCTCCTGGATATCAAGAGGAACCTCTGTCCGTGTTACTGAAGGAATCTGCAGGAGAGGACTGTCCTTGTTCTTGTGTGCTTTTTCTTGGATTGGCCTGCAGTAATTCCCCTTGGACTTGGAAGAAGATGAAAAAGGACTTTTGAGAGACTTTTATCTTTGCTAAGCAATCACCCAAGGGCTAGAAGAGAGCTAGTATCCTGCTGGAGTCACAGGCACATCTGGCTCCCCCACCAGCCTCCTGATTCCTCCCAGCGAGGATTTCTATCTGCAGGTGAGGCCCCTGTGAGTTCCGGGGCCTCTAGTTCTACTACAGAGAAAAGAGAGCTGAAAATCGTCGCTAACGCCGTTTGTGAGCCACTGCAGCTGAAGAGCGTAAGAAAAATCCACGCGCTGCTGCCGCCGAGCGCTCACAAACCAGAGATCATCGCATCACATGCTTGCGGGCCCCAAAGTGCTCGGTAACCCCAGAAATCATCGCACGTTTGCAGGCTTTTCGAAGGCTCGCTGACCCCGTATCATCGCATCGAGATCATCGCAGCGCTGACGCTGAGTGTCTGCCATTTTCCTCGCATCGCACCCAGATCGTCGTTCCTTTGCGGAGCGCCATTTTCTTTCATCACAGCAAGATCGCACACGCAACAGGATCAGCGCATCATCCTCCCTCGCGGCAAGGATTCAACGCACCGCTGGCCTAGCGTGAAGAAATCTGTTGCTTTGTCCCGCATGTACCCGCAGCCTAGCGCATCATCCTCCCTTGCGGCAAGTATTCAACGCATTGCCGGCCTAGCGTGGGGAACATCATCACCACAGGTTCTTTGTGACATTATGTTGGTTTTGCTGCAAAATCCAGGTACTTTGTAAGTAAGAGGGTCGCAGAGACCACTGCTTTGAACTGAACCCCTATTTGAACCCTTGAACTCTTTTTCCAGCTTTTCAAGAGTACCCCCATTTTCCATAATTGTGGCTTTTTACAGTTATTGGTCTTGTGTTAAGTCTATATATAAAGATACTTATTTTTTACAACTACTTGTGTGGTGTCCCTTTGTAGTGTCCTTCACTGTGTAACTGTGTATGATCATAAATGCTTTACACACTGCCTCTGAGATAAGCCTAGCTGCTCGTGCTACGTTACCACAGGGTTGAGCAGGGGTTATCAAAGTGTGTAGCACCCTTACTCTGACCTAGGAAGAAGGGTCCCTACTTGGACTGTGGCCAGCCACTGCCAACTAGAGACCCCCATTTCTAACAGTTATACAGAGCAGTCCAGTGTTATTAGTATGGCCATCTGGTAAGAAAGGAAATTCTGGTCAGTGACTGTAAAAAGTCTGAACAAAAGTTCAATTTTATGGATACATCTGAGGTAGTCACATAATTCTACCACAGACAGCTGACAGACGTATACATCAGAATTAGTTTATGTTCTTTGATTTGTACCAAACATAGGCTTAATGAGCAAATGTTCACATGTACGAGGACTTAAATGAAGAAGGAAAACATAGCCAACATATTCATTCCAAGCAAAATATTACAGCCAACATTAAGGACAGTTGTCACAATCCTACCCTGTACCATGAATGATAGTGCCAGTGCAGCACTTTGATGCTGAATGTGGACTTTGACTTCATATGATGTATCAGTAGTAGTTTTGATTTTTCTTTCTAAAGGTACACTTTTGATCGCAGTTGGCATAAGGAACAAATTCTTTGCTCCCAAGAGAGGTTGCTTGTCAGAGAGTTCATGTGTTGTGAGAGTGAGAAGTGCAAAAGAGCAATGGTGTTGTGAAAGTGATGGGTGTGAGATAGGGTAGTATTTGGAGAGCAATAGTGTGGCAAAAGTTTTGGTTGTCAGAGTGCTTTAAAGTTGTGAAAGAATTGGATGCCTGAAATGCCTTTGTAGTAAGAGTACTCATGGTGAGAGAGGAAGGGGTGTTATAGCATTGAATGTGTGAGTGTTCAGCACCCAATGCAACACTTGCAGCTCTCACACCCAGATTGTTTCTCAACACTACTGATTAGGGTAACCAGGAGTCCCAGATTTGCTGGGACATACCTAGTTTTTCATTATCTGTCCTGAAACATTTTGGCATTTATCTCATGTCTTGGTTTTCAGAGAGAGTGGACTGAAAACAGGTAGACACATTTCTGTGCGTTCCAACACAGGACAAGTTAGCAGTTCTTAACAGAAAGCAATTTATTTAACAAGTATGAAATGCATTATATCTGTCATCCTTAAGGTGGTCTTTCCCCAAAATGTTTGCTTTTTGCCTTCATATTTTGATGAACCTATTTGTTGGCCTTTAAACTCTGAGAAATGTTCCAGTGTTCATCAGTGCTAAAGTGCATGTGTTTCTTCCCTAAAACATGTGTGTAATTGTTGTATACATGATTGGGATATTTAATTTACCTACAAGTCCATTGTAAATTTGTATACCGTATACCAAGGGTCTGTAAGTTAAATGCTACTGGTGGGGACTCAGTACTGATTGTGCCACCCACAGAAGTAGCCTTTGAAACCTTCCTCAGGCCTGCCACTGCAGGGCCTGTGTGTAGAGTTTACCACCACTTCGACTTGGCATTTAAAACTACATGCCAAGCTCTCAACTCCCCTTTTCTTACACATAAGACACTCCTAATGTATGCCGTAGGCAGCCCTAAGGGCAGGGTGTTATGTCAGATAAAAGTAGGGCATGTACTTTAATGTTTTGCATGTCCTGCTATTGACAAACAGCAAAATTAGTTTTTCAGTATTGTGAGGCCTACTCCTCTCGCAGGTTAAAATTGGCAATTCCTTAATATACTTTTAAGCTTTAATTCCTGATCAAAGAGGCGTAGCCAGTTAATGTTTTATATCTTTGGAATGCTAATGATAAATCCTCCATACTTGTGGAATTGGATTTAGCATTACTGTTTTAGAAATGCCACTTTTAGAAAGTGTTATATCTAAAGTACATGAGCAACCCTCTAATGGAACCAAGCATATAGCAGACTAGGAAAAACAACGGTTCACATGGGCAATGCAATGATAAATAATATTTTATCAGGCAAAATGGCAAAATAAACACTGACGTAGAATGCCAAGAGAGAACCTTAATACAGACACTAATAAACACTAAGGAGTCCATTAGGATGTAGGGAGGCTCGCAACCGCCCGCATGGCGTTGACGAACTTTACCTTAGATCCTTCCCCGCCCGCCACTCATTTACCCATGCCATATTAGTATGGCATGGGTACCGTGGCGGATGGAAAGACCGTCCGCCGCTTTTCCGCCCGGTCGACAAGTCGACCGGGAGGAAAATGGTTTACTTTGGTGGCAGTGTTTGCTAGACACCGCCATCCATATTAGCATGGGGGCGGAAACATGCGAAAGGCATGTAGAATTCTCTTACTGAGGCCCGTTGCTGGTCCCAGGGTAATGGTGGGGTGGGGGGTGCACATGGGGGGTGCCTATGTCACCTTGTGCATGACAATGCAGGCAGTGCATTCCCACATTCGTGGCGCGCTGTGCTTGTCTGCAGAATCAACGTATTGCCACCACTGTAGGATCGATATCAACACATCGCTCGGTGCCTCCTCGCACCTCGCTGTTGCGACCAGGATAAGGTACTTTGTTCACCGGGGCCTGTGTGGGCCTTGTAGCTGGCCTGCGCCCCATCGCCCTTGGCCAGAATTTCTGACTCTGTCCCAGTCCAATATTACCTCAAGTAAACCCTAAAGTGCTATTTGCATCCAAGTGCTATTTTTCACTTTTATTTAAAAATGCATATCTTGACTTGTACTTCTTGGAATTTTTACTTTTTGGTCTTGTTTAGTTCAGAATATAATACTCTGTTTTTCTAGTGTGGAGTCTTTTTGTGGTGTCTTCATTGTGTTACTGTGTGTATGTGCGTTGTACCAATACTTTACATATTGCCTCTTTAGATAAGCCTGACTGCTCTGTCCCAAGCTGCCAGAGGGTGAGCACAGGTCATCTTTTAGTGTGTACTTTGCTTACCCTGACTAGAGTGGTGATTCCTGCGTGGCCTGGGTGCATCCCTCACCCAACCAGGAATCCCATTTTTAACACTGTGTTTAAAATTGTATTTAATGTTTTACTTTAGTGCCTTGATGTCTGCGTATCTATGTTGATTAAGGCTGCCGTTCTGTGACCTTAGGTTGATGTAAAATTGAAGTCCTTCTTCTATGTTTGTGAAATGTCCCAATGTTTGGTTTGTAAAATCTAGTCACCCTACCACTGCAAGAGCTTGTTGGGTGTGAGAGTGCAGGGAGACTTAGATCCATTGCTCCTCCCTACAACACACACATGCTGACAAAATTGCATTCAGCCTCCTTGAGTGAAAGGCTGAAGGTCTGCATTCACTGCAAAGTGAACCTTGTTTTTCCAGGGATACAAGTGGCTATGTCCAAAATCATAAGTGTACAGAGGACAGAGAGATGAGGGGTTGATAGGCAAGTAGGTCTTGGAGGCACTTTAGAATCACCAACCGTTGTGCCTGCTATTCCTACATCATGGAAGTAGGGGCTTGAGAGCACCGGAGCACAGACAGAAACCTAAAAAAATTGCTTGAAGAGCAAAGAACAAATGTCTCAAAACAGAGGAGTGAAATAGGAGCGAGGGGGGAGGAAGAGAGTGTGAAATGGAGAGAGAAACAATGGTGAGAAGAGAGGATATATATGTTTATACATATATATGTGTGTGCATACACACATATATATACCTTTTTTTAAATGGTGTAAATCCGTTCAGTAGTTGCTGAGCATTTAAAGAAACTAAACGTTATGATTTCTGAGCACCGAGGAGGAATTGCGACTCCTCCCGGGCACAGGATGACTTCTAATTGGCTGCCAACACTCCAAACCAGGAAGTGTTGGCAGGTTGGTAACCGAGTCACAGGAAAACACTGAAGTCAACATTAAAAAACAAGAAAAGGGGGCAGGGTTCAAACCCCCTAACCCCCTAGGCCTGCTAAGGGGGTCCCACGGGGACCACCAGGGCCCAAAAAGCATTTATTTGTTTAACGGCAGAATTTGCACTGGCTGCTCGAATCCTGCCAATAAAATATTTACAAAAGGAAGCGCAGTCTACAGCGCTTCGTTATTATTGAGCCCTCGGATAGGCCAGGACCCGAGGGCATGCGCAGATTTAATAGCGGGGGCCCATGCAGCCCCGGGGACCGCCACCTCCCAGGGCTCTCATATTTAATTAAATAAACCTGTGGGGGGGCTCCACATGCCCCGAGGACCACCACCTCCCCGGGGCTTTGCACTGGTAGGGTGGGGGGCCACACAGCCCCCCTCCTGGAGCCCTTCATGGTCCTGGGGACCACAACTCCCCAGGGCCGGCTCCTGCAATGTCCTGGGGTGCCCACCCCCGGGACATTGCCGTTTGCTATGGCAGAGTGGCAGCACACTCCCACCCTGCCATAGTAAACCCTGCTTTGCTTCATTGAAGCAAGAGCAGGAAAACCTTGTGCTTCAACGAAGCAAACCTGAATTGCTTTTGGGCAAGGGGAACTGCATATTAGCAGCTCCCCTTGCCCAAAAGCAATGTCGGCTGCCGCAGGAGGCGGGGAGCCCAGCGGGACCATGGGGCATTGAGGCTTCCCCCACGGTCCCCAGCGGAGAGTCCCCAGGGAAGGGGTCCCCGGGGCCAGAAGTGGCCTGGGAGGGGGGCCATGTGGCACCCCAGCCCTTTAAAAAATGAGAAAAAAAACGGACAGGCCGGCCCCAACAAAAAATAAAATAAAATAAATAAAGAGGGTGGCAAGGCCCCAGGGGATGGGGTCCTTGGGGCCATAATTGGCCTTTTTATGGGAGCCAAGCGGCACCCCCTCCTGTTTAAAATATATTTTAAAAACGGCATTGCGCCGGAGGCCCCGCCACCACCCTGCACCACTCTGCAACTGCTCCCTGTGGCGTATTTTAAGTTGGGCAATTGATTCCCCTTGAATACTGAGGGTCCCTGGGGGCCCACTAGCCCACCAGGTACCTCCAGTAAGCACCACAGGGCTGTGTTGCAGAGAGGTGGTCCGAGGCCACACCCCTTTTTACACCTCTCTGCAATGCAGCCTTTTTGTGCTTATTGGTACCTGGTGGGCTGTTGAACCCCAGGGACCCTCAGAATTCAAGGGGACTTCAGCCCCTAACTTAAAACATGCCACGGGGCAATATTGCAGTCTTGTCACATCAGGACCCACCCCCTCCCTGCACCACTGTGCAAACGTGCCTCGTGGTGCGTTTTACGTTTGGTGATTACTTCTCCTTCAATACTGAGCGTTCCTGGGGCCAACTAGCCCACCAGGTACCTCCAGTAAGAGCCACAGAGCTGCGTTGTAAAAAGGGGCAAGGCCTCGGACCACCTCTCAGCAACGCAGCTCTGTGGTGCTTACTGGAGGTACGTGGTGGGCTAGTTGGCCCCCAGGGACCCTCAGGATTCAAGGGGACTTAATCCCCCAACTTAAAACGCACCACGGGTGCATTTGCATACTTGTCACATCAGGCCCCACCCCCTCCGTTCACCACTGTGCAAACGGGCCCTCTGGCACATTGTAAGTTGGGGGATTAAGTCGCCTTGAATCTTGAGGGTCGCTGGGGTCCAACTAGTCCACCAGGTACCTCCAGTAAGTGCCACAGAGCAGCGTTGTAGAGAGGTGTAAAAAGGGGCATGGCCTTGGACCACCTCACTGCAAAGCAGCTCTGTGGCGCTTACTGGATGTACATGGTGGGCCAATTGGCCCCCAGGGACCCTCAAGATTCAACTGGACTTAATCCCCCAACTTACAACCTGCTAGGGGGCGTGTTTGCACAGTGGTGCAGGGAGGGGGCGGGCCTGATATAAGAAGTTAGCAATCCTGCTGTGTGGGCCTTACTGGTGGTAATAAAAGGGGTAGTTGGCCCCCAAGGTTGACGTTGGGGGCTAACTACTCCTTCTGTTATCTCCTGTGGGATTATCACAGTGGGATTGCTAAGAGGAGTTTCGGAGGCCTCGCTCACCTTTTTCCACCACTCTGGAAACGTGACTGGTATGTTAGAGTTAGAGTTAGAAATTAGAATTTAAAAACCTTTGAAATTCACGGAAAAAACATAGGTTTCAGTGACTTTATGGTTACAAATTAGCATTTAAAAAACTTTTGAAATTCACTGAAAAAAACATAGGTTTCAGGGACGTTATATTTAGAAATTGGCATTTTAAAAACCTTTGAAATTCACTGAAAAAACCATATGTTTCAGGGTCGTTATAGTTAGTTGGACATTTCGCTCGTACAAAACCAGAGAAATTCTGCCGTTAAAGTTAGTTCAGCTAACTATAACTTGTGCTCCCGCAATGCACTGTTGATGATGTCACATATTAAATCATTCATGACATGGTCAGTGACATCACTGATGACATCACTGAGGACATCTCAAATGACATCACCGATGGCATCACTGATGACATCATCCACGTGAAAATCTGATGCACCTCCTCACACCCTAATATAAACTTTGATACACCCACTCTAAAATACATACTACCATTTTCGAAACCATATACACAACCCAATACCAGTTACTACATATGCACTCACTGATTCCTAGGTCTACACACACATCCACTCATTTACCCATACAGTCACTCATACATGCACTCACTCATCAATACAGCACTATCATATGCACTCATACACCTATACAGACACTCCCACACCACCACTCATCCAGAGATACTCACACACCTAGTCAGTGAGTCATGCAAAGAATCAATCACACTTCCATTTACTAACCTATACAGTTATACAAACACCACCTCTCTTATTCATACAGATACTGATGCATGCTTCCTCTCTTATACAATCACTGATACAAGTACACACTCATCCATGCAGCCACTCTCACAATCACTCACTCTCAAATATACTTATTTATATACATCATCACTCACATATACTGCCTTTTATATATGTAGTTACTTGCACATGTACCACTGAGACATCCACTCACTTACAAACACACTCATACACAAACTCACACACCTATACAGCTGTTACAAACATGCACTCTTGAACCCATACACCCAGTGAATCAACCACTCACGCATCTATGCAAAGATTCACACACCTTTCACCCATCCACACACACACTCAGGCACCCATACAAATACTCAGGCAACCAATCAATAACCCATATAGACATAGCTACTCACCAACCCATGCAGCAGCTTACACAACAACACAGACTGATAGACATTCACACAGTTTATTCACTAACCCATGCATTCAGTAAGACACATTTAATCACTCACCTATACAGTCAGTCACATACCTACTAAATCCTCCATCCATACACTTATACACCCACTTGTTCTTCAATACACCTTGGCATATATATGTAAAACATATTTAAACTTTATAGAAACACACAGTCAATGGATGATGTCATCAGTGACGTCATTTTAGATATCATGTCATCAGTGATGTCACTGACCATGTCATGAATGATGTAGTATGTGATGAAATCAGCAGTGCATTGCGGGGACATGAGTTATAGTTAGATGAACTAACTATAATAGCGGAATATTTCTGGTTTTGTATTAGTGAAATGTCCAACTAACTATAACGCCCTTGAAACCTATGATTTTTTCAGTGATCTTCAAAGTATTTTTAAATGCTAATTCCTAACTAGAATGTCCCTGAAACCTATGTTTTTTTGAGTGAATATGTATATATATATATATATATATATATATATATATATATATATATATATACATACATACATACATACATACATACATACATACATATATATATATATATATATATATATATATATATATATATATATATATATATATATATATATATATATATATATATACATATGAGAGAGAGAGAGAGAAGGGGTTAGAATGGTAAGAGTGAACGCTCAAAGAAAAGGAAAGTGGCTGAGGGTCAGTCAGTAGCGAGACTGGGAGAATCTCACAGGGAAACATGAGTGAAAGAGATACAGAATGATTCTGAGGGTGACAGCGTGTAGGGAGAAAAGAAAAAAAGGTAGAGGGACATATAGAAAGTGAGATAAAATGAACAGAGAGAAAGAGGAAGCATGTGGGCGATAGAGAGGTAGAGAGAAATCCAAGCATAAGGGAGAAGAGGGAACAGACATAGAAAATGGAAGGCGAGAGAAGAAACGGTTGCAAGGGTAGTGAACAGAGAGTAATACATGAGGGTTCCATTTGTGAGTCAACAGACAGATTACTTGAGGGTTACATTTGTAACTTGCATGTCAGAGCTCTCAGTTCCAATGGCATAATTTGCCATGGAAGCTGAGAGGGATAATGCATGTTGCTGATATTTGCAGAACTCGTTTTGAGAGTCCTGCAAGAGGCCAACGTGGACAGGATCTACTGGAAAAAATAGTTCCTACTTGTAATTTTACCAAAGCAGACAGTCCTGAATGGTTAATGCTGATTATGAGGTGCCTCCTGGGCTGGACTGGCCGTTGCGGGCGCGTGGCCTTTCCCTGGTGGGCCAGAAGGGTAGGGGCAGTTTGTTGTTCTGTAAACAGCTGGAAGAAACAAGCATTCTCTACAGGGTGCCTATTACCTGAAAGAAATGTAGATGTGTGCAACTAGTTAATCAGTAAATATTAAAGAGATTGGGCTAACCTACCTTTTACAGTGGGTAATTCTATTTTGTTTCTAAATATTGACATAGTGACTTATATATGCACAGTGATTTCTGTCACAAGCTCTGGCTTCATAGCACTATATTGATGTCATTATTCCTCAATGCTCAAAATAATTGATTGCAATAACCAACTATCATTTCACCACAACATTGCGTTTCCCACAGACTAATTTAACTTGTGTTTACTTTTATTTAACATGCATGCATTAGAGGTAGGTGAAAGGCCAATCAAATAGTTACATACTTTTAGTCATTGCACACAGGATCATAGTTCCCATAAATGTTTATGATAGTTGAGCAATAGTCTGTGCTCCTTGTTGTAGATTTCTGAGGCTTCTTGCAGTTGTAGGTGGGTCTGACACTGTTGCCTTTCTCCTCTAAACAGTGGGCAGGCAGGACACTTTGCCTGTGTAAAGGCTCGTTGCATGTACAAACCGCTTCGCATGTGCTTAGATATTGGAAAAACGTGTATTGGGGAAACTATGAGACTCGTCTCACAATTTCTTGGTCTTACTCTAAATTCCACTCCTCTTAAAAGCCACAGCTCAGTCAGAAACTGAGTTCAGCGAGTGTGATTTCGATTCATACTGTATTTGAATTCTAATACATTTACAGCTTTCTGAAGTAAGCCTTAACAACTCATTATTTCAACTTTTGGCAAACAAGTAACCAAAAGTAAAGGAATTAGTCGTAAGCTTTGTAACTCCAATGGTAAATATCACACATTCTGGCCAGTAACCACACCCGCCCCAAGACTTGGTTATCGATATTTTTTAGCAAACTATGACACTTGACATCTAATCTCAGCTTTACCATTCCACCTAAATATGTTGAAAATAAGCACTATGAGGCATATTTACAATGAAATGTAGGAGGGTAGACCTGTGCCAAATTTGGCAGTGCAACCCTCTGACATTTCCAAAACGCAGGGATGCAGCATATTTACAAGACATCACACGCCTGTGTTTTCCCTAGCACTGGCACTAAAATTAGCTGCCTATAGTCAACACAGACACCCTTGTGCCAAAGTGCAGGGAATGATAGTTTATGTGCAGGAAAGGGTCCCTTCCTGCACATAAACAATATATAATTGTGATTATTTACTTCTATGTGTGCTGCAGAATGCAGCACACATCAAAGTAGCAAATAGTCATTATTTAATGATTATTTATGTGCAGGAAGGGACACCTTCTTGCACATAAACAATCATTAAAGGCTTTTGCTCTTTCTATGTGTGTTGCAGAATACAGCACACATAGAAAAAAGCATAAACGAGGAGAAATAAAAGTGTTTCTCCTTGTTTCACAACTCTAACACCTGCTCTTGCATGGTGTTAGTTTTTGGTGCTGCCTCAGATTTGCAGATCCTTGTAAATCTGGGGCAGTGTCAAAAAGCAATGGGTGTTGCAGTGGAATGCCCACAGCAACACCCATTACACCCCTCTTTCACTCTAAGTGAGGCGTGTAAATGGGCCATATTTACAAGTTTCTATTCCAGTACAGAGTTAAAATCACTAAACGTATCACTAAACGTGCATTGTAACACACTTTTAAACCAAAAGCATTATCAAGCACCAAGATGTTATATGTTTCTCACACTCCGGGCACTCAGACAACCAATAATGAATCAGCAACGGTGCCCACTCCTCATAAAATTAAAATAAAGGATACCTGAGACATCCCCAAACAGCTATGTAGGCTGTACCTTAATGCTCGGTCGATCCCCAAGCATGCACTGGAATTGTGGAGTCTTCTAGACTTTGAAAATCCGGACATCTGTATCATTACAGAAACTTGGCTGAATGACCTGGCAACCCCGATGTAGTTACAGCACTCCCACCCCAATACCATCTAACTAGA
Organism: Lissotriton vulgaris; assembly: GCF_964263255.1. Classification (NCBI taxonomy): domain Eukaryota; kingdom Metazoa; phylum Chordata; class Amphibia; order Caudata; family Salamandridae; genus Lissotriton; species Lissotriton vulgaris. Next base: position 1,113,893,252 of record NC_141689.1, on the reverse strand, counting down.
TTAGATAGAGCTGTTGGTAGAGGGGGGGATAGCAGATGCTTTTAATGAAAAAGTAGATATCATTGTGTTAGATTCCTGGAGTACAGCAGAAATACTCATTTTTAAAATTTCAACGCAATCACCCGAAACCTGGAGCAGGGCTCTGGTTTACAGACCCCCAGGCCACAAAACCTACTTTGCAAATCACTTACTGGAAATAATCGCACCACATGTAGTGGCCACAAATAATTTTGTCCTCATAGGAGATTTTAATTATCATGCGGAGTTATCATTGGATCTAGACACAAACCAATTCATAATGTCGCTGGAAACACGGGGGCTGGTCCAGATGGTGGTGGGTCCTACCCATCAGGTCGGCCACACCTTGGATCTGTTATTTACAAACTCAACCAAACTTACAGTAGAACAACCTCTACCCTTACTCAGGTCACACCATAATCTGCTAAAATGTTGCATCCCTATTGATGGCCCAGCAATCGCCAGAATGATGATTCCACCTTGATCAGGGCGTGGTGTAAAGTTACCCCAGAAGCTTTTTCAGCTCATTTTAATTTTTAAACCAGGTCTTACTCAGGAAACGTAGATCAGGTAGCTATGGCCTTTGAAGATGCCTTTACTCTGTCTTTGAACACAGTGGCACCCTGTCAAAGGTCAGGGTTAAAGCCAAAACATCACCTTGGTTCATGCCAGAACTAAAAATTGACATACTCTCTAGTAGGATGGCTGAGCCTCCTTGGAGGAAAACTAAAATGATTGAAGACTGAACAAGATATAAACAGATCCACCGCATTTATCTAAGTAAGATTAAAAAGGCCAAAAAGTGTATCCAACAGATAGAATTAATAATGCTGCAAATTCCAACGAGGAGCACTATAAAAATTTTCAAGGAGTTTACCACCCCCCGCAGCAACCTGCGTGTCTTCCCACTCATGGAAGATTGGGTTGACACAGTATCTTCCTTCTTTGACGAAAAGGTCAAAGCTATATATAGATCTTTTCCTAAAAAAAAACTTAAAAACTCTTATCCTTACCCTGATGAAAATAGCCATCCTACCATGCCTTTGTTGACAAAATTTAAAGCTTGGACTTGTGAACAGGTATCAGCAGCCACAGCTAAGATTAAATCAGGCTCCCCAGCGGATCCCATTCTACCCCGTTTCTTCACAAAAATAGCTCCCCTGTTAACACCCAATCCTACCGAGATCTTCAACATGTCACAAGATCAAGCCATAGTCCCAACAAGGAGCTCTATAAAATATTGAAGGAGTTAACCACCCCCCGCAGTGACCAGCGTGTCTTCCCACCCACGCAAGATTGGGTTGACACAGTATCTTCCTTCTTTGATGAAAAGGTCAAAGCTATATATAGATCTTTTCCTCAAAAAAACTTTAAAACTATTTTCCTTATCCTGATGAAAATAGCCATCCCACCATGCCTTTGTTGACAAAATTTAAAGCTTTGACTTGTGAACAAGTATGAGCAGCCACAGCTAAGATTAAATCAGGCTCCCCAGCGGATCCCATTCCACCCCGCTTCTTCACAAAAATAGCTCCCCTGTTAACACCCAATCTTACCGAGATCTTCAACATGTCACTAGATCAAGACATAGTCCTAACCAGAAGGAAAACATCCCAGGGTACCAGGTAACTACCGTCCAATATCGCTACTGCCTTATTTCCGGAAGGTGCTTGAATCCTTGGTAAATAAAGTACTTACCGCACACCTGGAAAACCATGGAGTCCTTAATCCATCACAATCAGGTTAACGGATGGCACATAGTACTGAAACAGCAGTGGTAGAGATGGTCAATAATATCAGGCTGCCCCTGGATAAAAGAGAATCAGCTATGCTGGTCCTTTTGGACCTGTAGGCCTCTTTCAACACCATCTCCCACAGCATTTTAGAACAGCGGCTCGGGGAGGTTGGAGTCAGGGAGAAGGCCTTGGACTGGTTGAAAAACTATCTAATGAACCGTTCTTACAGAGGCACACTGGCTGCACATAGTAGGCCAGTAAGCATAGGAGTTCCCCAGGGATCCATCTTGAGCCCAATGCTTTTCAACCTCTATGTAACACCTTTGGCCAGGGTAAGCAGGTCCTATGGCTTTGAGGATGTGTCATATGCCAATGACACTCAGCTGTTGATTACGTTTGGTCCCGACCTTGCAGACACAATGACCTGGTTTAAAAACTGTATGATCCATATTAACAAATCGATGGGCTATAACAAATTACAGCTCAACGGAAGCAAGACAGAGATCATTTTGTTTGGTAGGGCCGAAGAGCATTGGTCTGAGGATTGGTGGCCGCAGGAACTGGGTGTATGCCTGTTCCAGAAAAAAACAGTGCATAATCTCGGAATAACTATTGACAATAAACTATCCATGAAAAACCATGCTAATCTTGTATTAGGCACCTGCTATGGGATCCTGCGTAAACTGCATAAAATCATCAGCTGGTTACCTATTGAATCTAGGAAACCTCTGGTGCAGGGTCTAATTGTAAGCCATTGAACTATGAGAATACTCTATTGACCTCGGTAAATGAAGATCTCTTTTCCAAGCTGCAGATCCTGCAGAACACTGCTGACAGACTCATCTTGAATCTTCCACCAAGGTCCCCTTCAGCCCTCAGCCTCAGGTCCCTCCACTGGCTTCCGGTAAAAAAAAAGAGGCTATTTTAAAATCATATGCCTCACTCACAAGACCATTCATGGCACTGGACCCAGTTACGTATTGAAAAAGCTCAGCAGGTACCAGCCAGAAAGACTGTTAAGATCCAGCTCTAAATCTCTCCTTACCCCACTCCGAATCCGCACTGTACTAAGTGAAGGACATTCCTTTTCCTTTCTCGCCCCTACCTCTGGAAAGCGCTGCCGTCCCATCCTATTTACATTACTGAACATAAGCGATTGCAGAAGGAATTAAAAACATGGCTATTCGACCAGAATTATTAAGGTTCAGTTTTGACCTTTAGTCTACTGGAGTCACACAAGCGCCATGAGACCTTACGGTGATTTGTGCTCTCAATAAGTTTATGTGACTTTTACTTTGACTTTGACTAGTGCACAGGGCATCATCACAGGCTGCACACTGCTCAGCCCTTGAGGTGCCACTAACTCTGTGACCAGCAAGCCCACGCCTCGTGGCGGTATGCCCCAACTGTCCGATGGCTCAGGCCTATACTGCGGTCCAGCAGGGCACACAAAACCTGAGTTGTCCGGACTGCCGGGACGGGTATAATCACAGACTGCACACCCGCTCAGCACTTACGGTGCCCCTACCTCAGTGCACCGAATGCCACCGTCCCGTGGCGGGGTGCTTGTGCCGGCAGCAGTGCATCCGGTGCCACCAAGTCTGTGCCCCAAAAGTCATGGACCCTCCATGATTGGTTATTGCGGTGCGGACACTATCATATCACCTCCAGGCCGGTGGAATGTGATGTCACAGGCCACCTGGCCCCCATACCCACAGGCACACCACACGTATACACCCCAAGAGAGGTCAAAAACGGCATCAAACACATGTGTTTGGCCCTTTTTATTGCCCGGGTCACATGTCCTGTGATGCGTGGGCTGGATGGGTGTGGTGTGGGTGTATACTAGCCATGAGGGAGTGGCTGTGGCATGTTGAAAACTAGACCTGTGAGCAGAATATCACTACAGAGAAGTCCTGGCACATGAAGCGTTGTCGTCCACCCCTTGAGCGTAAGCGTAGTGGGCTGACCTGGCGTATGCCAGTCCAGCGTATGGGTTTGTACAAAGACCCCGGAGCTCTGGGAGTTGTACCATGTGGGGCTGGACAGGGAATTATCAAATGGGTGTCGCGGTTGTGGCGTCGGCGCCACCCGGACAACATTCGGCAATGTGTCACCCTGTGACCCAAGTCCAATGACATGAGCCACATGGACGTAAGAGGAATTCACGGACCCTACATTTATCCATGCTACCACACATGACAGACCATGGACACGACACATCTGTGTGATTCAGAATGTTTAATGCACATTCAGTGGAGTGTTGCATCTGGAGCAGTACAGGGCCGTGCACACCACACATGATGTTGTTGGTCCGCAGAGAACCAGTCATAGTCCTTCAGGGAATGACAAGTCCAAAGGAAGGCGAAGAGTACAGTCCGCAGTCTAATTGCTGTGGCGATCAAATAAAATATGGCAGTTCATGTTGAGATCCAAGGTGAGTGTCGCAGGGTGCATCGGGGACTGTGGAAGGTGATGATGCAGAGGGCAGTACCGAGCTGAAATCGGCCACCTGGCAGAGATGAATGCTACAGCGTCCTTCTTACCATGAAGGAGGTGTAATCTGCATCTTCGTTCTCTGCTGTTCCATGTGCCTCATGTGTGGGTGGTGGTGTTCTGTCTCCTGCACTGTGTGGCAGTGGCACGTCAGGGGCCGGAGGTGGAATGTCTGCTGCACTGTGTGGCACTGAAACTTCAGGGGGTGAAGATGTGGATGTAGAGGTAGCATCAGCATGCATCAGCACCCCTTGTGGAAGCAATGCCATGAGGTCATTGAGGAACCCCGTCACCTGTTGCTTGTGTGCAGCCATGGCAGCCGCTCTTTCCGCATTGGTACGCTCCATGGTCTCCATTAACCTCCACATGTGTCCCAACTCCCGGGTGACAGAGCTAGAGCCACTCTGACTGGACAGTTGTTCTAGTCTCTGAGTCAGGGCTCCACCGATGTCATCCATGGTACATTGGAGTGAATGGAGCAGACTGTGGGTGTCCGATAAGTACAGTGAGTGGTCCCTGTATGGCATCTAGTTTGTCTGCCATGCGGGCAAACCCCACCCACACCTGCTAAGCCAGCTGCTCCTGGCACCCCAACACATGGCATTCGAAGGCAATGTGTTCTTCGTGGGGGTCCTGGGAAACAGCCTTGGTGCTGGGTGCTGCCTGCTGTGTGGTCTGTGCTGGGGGTGGGGTATCCTCGATGCAGCTGGGCTGCCCTGCTCCTGGAGGTGTGTTACGGAGGCTGTCTATAAACTCTTAGAGGGCGTCTGATTCAAATCTGTGGTTGTCCTCTTCGTCCTCAGACAAAAGAGGTTTGGGCTGCTCTGGTGTTGATTCTCCCTCTGCAATGTGAAAGGGAGATGCAGTTTAACAATGTGTTCACATGTATGTTATTGCATTGTCCATGTCTACATACAGACTGCATGACTGTGTACATCATGGCTGTTTGGGAGGAGCTGCCTATTTGAGGTTGGACAGTGGACGTTTCGACAACAGACATGTGTGTGTTTGTACTTGTGTATTGTCAACTCACATTTTCCTGCATTGCCACTTGTGATTGGCTAGTGTCTACACCCAGTCGGCACCAGTTGTTCTGTTGTGGATGTGTTGCGGTTTGTACCACATTGTTGTCAGTGTTGATGTACTCTGCCTATTATGTGTGTGTGTGGCATTTTGGGAGAGTCGCCCCTGAAGCTCTGATTTTGCTGACCCTTCTCTATTTCATGTGATGTGCCTTTGACTTCTGCACTTATGCAGTGCTGAGATGTTGCTTACTTGGGTACATTGGTCTCTTGGTGAGAGTTGGGGCGTGGTTTGTCCGCAGGTGTGATCTACTCAATTGTACATGTGTGCCATTGTGCCCATCTCCCCTATCACCCCTGTCCCTGGTATTTACTCACCTTGTTGCTGTTGTGTCCGGTCATGTTGAGCAGTGTCCTGTCCCCCGACTCCTGCCACCGTCTCCCCACTGATGACTGTGGACACCATTTCCTCCATATCGTCCAGCTCCTCCTGTAGCGCAGGACTCCCACCTCCATTCTGAATTGCTGCCTTCCGGTTGTTGCGGTACAAAAGGGGGTGGTGATGAACGGAGCATCTGAACCAATCAATCACTCACAACCAGTCAACAGATCTTGGTTTAATCCATCACCGTTCTTTAGCACGCTCTGCCACCTCAGTTCAGACATGGCCATATGCAAATCAGTCTGACCCTGACTCTCATGGGAACAGTCCAGCCCGAACTGCCAAGCCATGCCTTCCCTGGACTGCATTCAAGCTTCCTAGGACCGGTTTCTGGCATTACAGCCATCTTCTGCCAGGCTTGCTTGAATCCAGTGGCAAAGTGAGCAAGGTGCTCACTTCTGAGCATACCCTGCCAACTTATGGCAAACAAAGTGGTACAAAAGGGGGTGGTGATGGACGGAGCATCTGAACCAATCAAACACTCACAACCAGTCAACAGATCTGGGTTTAATCCATCACAGTGCTTTAGTCCACTCCGCCACCCCAGTTCAGACATGGCCATATCCAAATTAGTCCGACCCTGTGCCTCATGGAAACAGTCCAGCCCGAACTTCCAAGCCATGCCTTCCCTGGACCGGATTCAAGCTTCCTAGGACCGGTTTCTGGCATTACAGCCGTCTTCAGCCAGGCTTGCTTGAATGCAGTGGCAAAATGAGCCATCCGGTTGTTGGTGAATTTCAGCTTGGTTTTGCGCTTGACGTCATTCCAGCGCCTCTTGACCTCTTCCATTGTCCTCTTCAGCACTCCCACTGCATTCACCTTGTCTAAAATGGACTGTCATAGTCGATTTTTGGTTGCCAATGACACAGTGGAGGTGACGAACAGTTGTTGATGGTGTTCGACCACCTATATTATCAGGATCCTGTTCTCCTGAGGGCTGAACCGCTTCTTCCTACTCTTCTCATTGGCATTCCCTGACCCCGAGGTCGCAGGCTGTTCCTCCAGGGGGCTTGTGGGGTTCAGGTTCTCCTCTGTACTTGCTCCGGCACCATCCATTGTGTTTTGCTGTTATTTGGCATTTGTTTGTCTGTTGTTTTCTACTTTTATGGTGATTTTTCCAACCTGACGCATGTGAATTGCAGGCCTGTGGCTGGTTTTCGCAGATTTTTGTACCGCGATTGGCCCCATCGCTAGATTTTTTGCGTTCGCTTTTCACATTTTTGTGGAGCAGCATTGATTCTAATGCGGTCATTTGATGCGTTATCTGGTGACGATTGCATGGCACCGCCGTGTTGCGCATACTTATTTAACACACTGTAATTTTCCCACGATGGACTGCGATGTTGAAGGTTGCATTAAGTTATTAAGTTATTAATGTGATGTTTAGGGCATGTTTTTGCGAATATCCCCCACAATTTGTGATCCTGGCCTACCATTTGGCCAAATTGGGAGCTTTTGGACAATTACTTTTTGAATAATCTCCGCTGCTGTCTGTATGGAACAATTAAGAAAACGTGAAATCAAGGTAAAAGCTGCTAATAAGCATATTGTTATAAAAATGGACAGGAAATTGTCTGGGGAGGTTAAAAGTGCTCAGTCTCATGATATAATCACCAAAATAAAATACTGCTGCAACAAGTAGCAGTGTGCAGATGCAGAACTCTTGTGTCTTCCATTTTACCAAACTGTGTGATTCTGAGTAAATCATATTCTTCCTGTGCCTCTCTCCACTGATGTGACAATTTATCTGCATTATGAAGCAGAGTTAATCAAATATAAAAACACCAAGTGCATACTCAGATCATTTGACTGGGTGTGAGTGTTTGATTGATTCAGATGCTCCGTCCATCACCACCCCCTTCTTTACCGCTTTTGGCCGCCATAAGTGTGGCAGGGTATGCTCAGACGTGTGTCCCTTGCTCACTTTGCCACTGGATTCAAGCAAGCCGGGCTGAAGACGGCTGGAATGCCAGAAACCGGTCCTCGGAAGCTTGTTTCCGGTCCAGGGAAGACATGGCTTGGCAGTTCGGGCTGGACTGTCCGATGAGGCACAGGGTCAGACTGATTTGCATACAGCCATGTCTGAACTGGGGTGGCAGAGTGGGCTAAAGAACAGTGATGGATTAAACCCAGATCTTTTGACTGGGTGTGAGTGTTTGATTGAGATGCTCCGTCCATCACCACCCCCTTTTTTACCGCTTTTAGCCGCCATAAGTGTGGCAGGGTATTTCAGACATGAGTCCCTTGCTCACTTTGCCACTGGATTCAAGTAAGCCGGGCTGAAGACGGCTGGAATGCCAGAAACCGGTCCTCGGAAGCTTGTTTCCGGTCCATGGAAGACATGGCTTGGCAGTTCGGGCTGGACTGTTCCGATGAGGCACAGGGTCAGACTGATTTGCATATAGCCATGTCTGAACTGGGGTGGCAGAGTGGGCTAAAGAATGGTGATGGATTAAACCCAGATCCTTTGACTGGGTGTGAGTGTTTGATTGATTCAGATGCTCCGTCTATCACCACCCCCTTTTTTACAGCTTTTGGCCGCCATAAGTGTGGCAGGGTATGCTCAGACGTGAGTCCCTTGCTCACTTAGCCACTAGATTCAAGCAAGATGGGCTGAAGACGGGTGGAATGCCAGAAACAGGTCCTCGGAAGCTTGTTTCCGGTCCAGGGAAGACATGGCTTGGCAGTTCGGGCTGGACTGTTCCGATGAAGCACAGGGTCAGACTGATTTGCATATAGCCATGTCTGAACTGGGGTGGCAGAGTGGGCTAAAGAACGGTGATGGATTAAACCCAGATCTCTTGACTGGGTGTCAGTGTTTGATTGATTCAGATGCTCCGTCCATCACCACCCCCTTTTTTACTGCTTTTGGCCGCCATAAGTGTGGCAGGGTATGCTCAGACGTGTGACCCTTGCTCACTTTGCCACTGGATTCAAGCAAGCCGGGCTGAAGACGGCTGGAATGCCAGAAACCCGTCCTCGGAAGCTTGTTTCCGGTCCAGGGAAGACATGGCTTGGCAGTTCGGGCTGGACTGTTCCGATGAGGCACAGGGTCAGACTGATTTGCATATAGCCATGTCTGAACTGGGGTGGCAGAGTGGGCTAAAGAACGGTGATGGATTAAATCCAGATCTTTTGACTGGATGTGAGTGTTTGATTGATTCAGATGCTACGTCCATCACCACCCCCTTTTTTACCGCTAAAAGCAGCTAATAAGCATATTGTTATAAAAATGGACAGGAAATTGTCTGGGGAGGTTAAAAGTGCTCAGTCTCATCAAAATAAAAGACTGCTGCAACAAGTAGCAGTGTGCAGAACTCTTGTGCCTTCCATTTTACCAAACTGTGTGATTCTGAGTAAATCATATTCTTCCTGTGCCTCTCTCCACTGATGTGACAATTTATCTGCATTATGAAGCATAGTTAATCAAATATAAAAACACCAAGGGCATACTCTCATGACAGGTCCCCTGCATGGTTTCTATTCACATAATCAGAGCTGCTCATCACCAGGTGGCAGACTTGCATCTCAATAGCTGAAGTGCTCCTGAAGCTGTATTTTAAGTCTGCCCACTGGTGCTGCAGCTCCTTCTATCAGCCAATAATAGGCACTGGGGTAACAGCTCATAAAAGGGTTGAAAAAGAGAGATTTGCTTGCCCTTTGAGAGAGCTAACAAGGTCAAAGGGGGGCCCCACGTCACCTCTGCGGGCAGCAGGACAAACCTGGAAAGTGTAGGACTGGGTGATACCCTAGGCTGTTCAAATGTCTAACTGGTCCTAGTCCTTCAACTGCTCCCTGCCATTATCTAGAATTACAATCAAAAGACATACGCAAATAGATACTCATGGGCAACAGACTTGAGTCACAAATAGCAGACTATCTATGAAATTTACAGACGGGTGGTCATCCCTGAGTTAATGGGATATGTTCAAATTGATTTACATAGTGCAGTGAGAGTGGGTGTCTTTATTTAGATGAAGGAGTAGAGTACTGATATAGCCTAAACACCTCCTTGCAGTGAGCTGAATCTCTCAATATTAAATAGGTCCCAGTGCTAGCAAATAAGTACCAACGTCGACCACCTTAAACAGAGACACAAATTTGGCACTGATCTTCATGATCAAGTCATTTAATCCCATTTATATTTTCTGGTGTTAGGTCCTCTCTCTGCTCAACATGACAACTTTAGCTGTTTAAGGTAGTTCTGGGTTGCGGTAATCTTTCCCTGTCCAATTCTGTGCATCCTCCTTTCACCTCACCTCTCTTTTGTAAATCCTTAGGACAAGCTGAAGCCCAACTAAATATGAAATTGTAGCACTTGCCTTCAAATGGACTGACAAAATCTGATGTATTCACCAATTTCTGTACACAGCTACATCAGAGAGAATTTTAGTAACTGTGATGATTAATTTAAATGTGGAATGTGGAAGACGGTTTGTCAATAGTTTCTATGGTTCTTTATTCATGGAGTGCAGGTTTACTCCAAGTACTGACATCCTACTTCATTTTCTAGGTATAGATTGAGACAAATTGTTCTGAGTTCTATCGGAATATACAAATACATCACCACATTGCTAGACCTATAATGTGCCACACTTGTGGCGAACTAGCATATAAACAACCAGAAATGCTGCCGCAATGGCATATGGCCATGTCTGAACTGGGGTGACGGAGTGAGCTGAAGAATGATGATGAATTAAACCCAGATCAGTTGACAGGGTGTGAGTGCTTGCAATGTTCAACACTCCGTCCATCATCCCCTTTGGTTTTGCTTTCCCCCACTTGTGGCAGCGGACATGCGGAGCTGCGGCGGGAATGCGTTGCATCCTGGGACTTGTAGTCGCACCATGGTGGATGGTGACCCAGGTAATAGAGGCGGAAGAAGAAGAAATATGTCAAATATTACACCCTGGGCTTAGGCTCTTGCCAGGGTGTATTCTGCCAGATTTGGTGATCAGCTGAGCCCCGCACATGACAGCATCCAGTGACGCGGGGGGAGGCAGAGTTTTGTAGCGTGATGGAAGTGCCTCCCCCCCACCTGTGGCACTGGAAATGCGGAGCTTCGGCGGGAATGTGGGAATGCGTTGCACCCTAGGACTTGTAGTCCCACCAAGGAGGATGGTGGCCCAAGTAATGAAGGTGAAAGAAGAAGAAGGAGGATGTCAAATATTACACTATGGGCTTAGGCTCCCGCCAGGGTGTATTCTGCCAGAGTTGGTGATCAGCTGCACCCCGCACACAACATTAATACCGATAGGAGGGTGAGTTCTCTGGGGACATCAAGGGAGAGATAAAGGTTATGCATCACCAATTTTCCAACAATTATTGCAGGATTTTACACTGGAGGCCTGCACTGGGATTAGCCTGATAAGGGAGCTCAGGTCAAGTAGAGATTACAGAGAAGACAATAAGGGTGGACAATTTCTTTGTCAGGTTCAGGGCAGTTAAGGTTTTTAAACAAGACACACAATGATTAATAATCAGACATAGACAATGGCTCCATAAAATGGTGGTTGCCACATGGCAAGAAAAGGATACATGGAGAACTACAAGAACATTTCCACCTGTGGCACACACTCACACACACAGACGCTGGTTTACCAAATTGGTGAATTCAAAAAAGGGGGTGTCTGATCCTATAAGTGGCCATAGTCCCTGCTTCTGGCCCCAGCAGCTCTGCTGTTGTGCAGTTGCCACCTACACCTCTCCTGGCAGGTGTATGAGGCCCTCCGCCACCCGCAGACTCCTGCCTGCGCCTCATCCCTGGTGGTCCAGTGGGAGAGCCTTACTCTTTGACTGGTCTGATGCTGTCTGTCTCTGTCTGTCTTTGCGTCTGGGACCATTTTCTGTCCTTCGTTCTGTTTACTTGTTTTTTGTGCCTTGTACATTGTTTTTGTGCCTTGCATTTGTGCCTTGTCTATTTTTTGCCTGTTATCGGTTCCTTTGCCCTTGTTGTGTCCTCCGTGCCCGTTTTGATGCCCTCTCTCGCTGCTACCGCCCCCGTGGCCCCTCCCCCTGCCGGTTCCCACACCGCCTCCCAGCTGCACGTCCCTCTCCCCTTCCATATTTAAAGGCTGCTGCTGAGGGGTGTGCGAACAGGACCTCTGACCTCCTGGCCAGAGTCTCTGCCTCAGCAGCTCCACTGTTGTGCCATTGATGCCTACATCTCTCCTGGCAGGTGTTCGAGGCCCTCTGCCCCCCGCAGGCTCCTGCCTGTGCCTCATCTCTGGTGATCCAGTGGGAGAGCCTAGCTCTTATGCTGGCCTGCTGCTTTCTGTCTCTGTCTGTCATTGTGTCTGTGACCGTTTTCTGTCCTTCGTTCTGTTTACTTGTTTTCTGTGCCTTTTAAATTGTTTTTGTACCTGGTAATTGTTTTTGTGCCTTGTATTTGTGCCTTGTCCATTTTTTGCCTGTTTTGCATTCCTGTGCCCTTGTTGTGTGCTCTGTGCCCTTTTTGTTGCCCTCTCCCGCTGCTGCTGCCCCCTTGGCCCTTCCCCCTGCCGGTTCCCACTCCCAGCTGCACATCCCTCCCCCTTCCCTTTTTAATGGCGGCTGCTGGATGGCTGTGCTCAGCGGGTGCACGGCTGGCATGCCAAACGCACGCCAAAGGCAAGCCTGTTTGCGTCTGTCCATGACCCGACCATGACCTGCCGCCGCCCCCATGCTGGATGCCAACACCAGCGAAGCCCTGAAGTGCATCCTCCTCAATGTGCGCTCCCGGCACCGTCATGCCGTAGAGATCTGGGACCTCCTCTCGCCAGACGTCGCCTTCTATGTGGAAACCTGGACCAATGCCTCCTCTGCCCCTGACATCACCACCTCCATCCCCCATGGATACAAGAGCAAAAAGAAGGACCGCCCCAACCGCCCAGGAGGACTCACCATCACACGCAAGAGCTCCCTCTGACTCTCCACCTCCACCACGAAAAACTCCTCCACCACCACCAAACAACTTCACTTCCTGATCCAGACCAACCATAGACCCGCCCTACAGGGCACCCTCGCCTACGGGCCTCCCAGATCTTGAACAGCATTCACCATTTCGTCACACTCTATACCATCGCCTCGACAAACTACATACTCATCAGAGACCTCAACTTCCACCTTGACAACCTCAACAACCCCAACTGCTCCACCCTCCTGGACAACCTCACCAACCTCAGACTGCAACAACTCATCACCACCCCCACCCACTAGGTGAGACACACTCTTAGCCCCATCTTCGCAGGAGGCAACAACGTCTACTCAGCCACACCTCACAGCCCCTCTGGAAGGACTACCACTGCATTTATTTACACATCAACAAACCCACTGCCCCCAAACCTACAGCCTGGCGACCACAAAGGGACTGGGCTAAGGTCACAGAGGAGCACTTCTATTCCATCCTCAACCTCAATGCCTTCTCCACTCCGACTGATGCCAACCTCACTGCCAAAGAAATACACAAATGAATCCCCAACTGCGTAGACAAATTCGCAACCCTTCACATCCCCGACAAACAGCGCCCAAGGAAGGCCATCTGGTTTACCTCTGATCTCCAAGAATCCAGACAAACCTGCAGATGTCTCCAAAATAAGTGGAGGAACCGCAAATCTTCAGAAGACGACACCACATCAAGAATGCAAGGACAGAGCACTACCAACTCATCTGATCAACTAAAAGGACCTTCATCCAAAACAAGATCACCGCCAAATCCAGCAACTCAAAGGAACTCTTCAGCATTATACAAGAATTAACTAAACACCCCAGTGAAGCCATGGACATTACCCCTCCCAGGACCTCTGCAACAAACTCAGCACCTACTGCCATCTGAAAATCAAGTCCTTCTATGACAACTTCAACAAACTGACACCAGACGGCGAAACCACGCACTCCCCCAGCAATGCCAGTAAACCCATTATCTCCGCCTGGACACCAGCCACAACAGAAGAGACTTAATCAACCATGAAAGGCATCCACTCAGGAGAACCGACGGACACCTGCCCTCCTCACATCTTCCACAGAGCTGCCGCAGTCGTTCCGGAACTATGGCGCCCCATCGCCACCGTCTTCAAAACTGGCATTTTTTCCGATGACTGGAAATGTGCAGAAGTCAAGCTCCTTCTCAAGAAGCCCTCGGCAGATCCTTCGTACCTCAAAAACTACTGACCCATCTCCCTCCTCCCCTTCATGGCCAAAATCACTGAGAAGACCGTCAACGTCCAACCAACAAAATTCATCTAAGAGAACTCCATCCTCGACCCCTCCCAATGTGGATTCCGCAGCAACCACAGCAACAAGACCGCCCATTTCCCACCGCACTCTCGGCACCAGACTCCATGACACCGGTATACAGGCCACCCTCGAATGGCTCTGCTCCTTCCACATCGGCAGATCCCAAAGAATCATACTGCCACCCTTCTTCTCCGAACACTCAGAGATCAACTGTGGAGTACCTCAAGATTCATCTCTCAGCCCAACGCTCTTCAACATATACATGGTCCCCCAGCTGCCATCATCAGACAGCACGAACTCAACTTAGTCTACTACGCCGATGACAACCAGCTTATCCTCTCCCCCACCAAGGATCCCGTCACCACCCGACTCAGCTTTCAGGAACGAATCAAGGATGTTGCATCCTGGATGAGCAGCAGCTGCCTGAAGCTCAACTCAGAGAAGACAGAGGTCTTTGTCCTCAGATCCTCTCACACTGCATGGGACAACACCTGGTGCCCCACCGCCCTTGGCAGCCCGCCCACACCCAAGGACCATGCCCAGAAACTCAGCATCGTACTCAACTCCTCCCTCTCCATGACCTGACAGGTCATCGCCATTGTCGCCATCTGCTTCAACACCCTCCACATCCTTCAAAAGGCCTTCAAATGGATCCCCCCAATCAAGAAACCACGCACTCATATCCAGCAGACTGGACTACTGAAACGCCCTTTGCACCGGATTCAACAAGTCTTGGCTCCTCAAACTCCAGACCATACAGAGCACCGAAGCCAGACGTGTCTTCGTCATCCCTCAACAAGAACATATCTCCCAACACCTGTGAGACCTCTACTGGCTCCCTGTTGCGAAGAGAGTAACCTTCAAGATACTCACTGACGCCTACAAATGCCTCCACAACATCAGACCCTAATGCCTCAATGAGAGAATATCCTTCCACATAACCAAGAGATACCTCTGATCCACCGACCTCGCCCTTGCCAAAACCCCTCAAAACTGCAGCCCCAGAATGGGTGGAAGAACCTTCTCCTTCATCGCAGCCAAGACCTAGAACAAGCTCCCAGTTGACATTAGATGCACCCCCTCTCTACACATCGACAGGAAGACCCTCAAGATCTGGTTCTTTTACTGACCGGAGCTGCTTAACCTCACCCACCCCCCCAGCGCCTTGAGACCCTCATGGGTGAGTAGTTCGCTTAACAATTCCCTGATTGATAGATTGATTGATTGATTGATTGATTGATTGATTGATTGATTGATTGATTGATTGAAGGTAAAACAGGCAGAGAGGTTTAGGTCTGGATCGCTACTCCACATCTGATCATTGTCTGACCGTAGTCATTATGCGGTCCTCTGCCACGATCCATGGTGTTTGAAACGAAACAACCATAGGGTTGGATTTTGTTTACTCATTTTACAGTGTACCACTGAATGTCCCATGAGATATACATAAAAGAAAATTCCCAGGGTTTCTGCCCTATTTGCATCACCACACACAAACCAGCCCTGGTGTAGGATAGACATCACTCTTATTTACTTTTACAGTCTGCAGCACATGCGGATAGAGGAAAATGCCTGTTAGGATAGTTTTTGTGTAGGATTGTGTCCCTTCTTGCACAGAAACACTATGGTACACTATTATGCAAAAGACACATGCAGAACACAATCTGCCAGAGCATGGGGACAGATGAAATGCTCCATATCATTCTAAATATGGAGCATTTTTGTGCTCTCCAATTTTAAGCAATACAGCAACTTTTCTGTGCTGCTCTGTTCGGCTTTAAGTGAAATTTGGAATGAGTACAAGTACATCCACAAACCCCTACAATAATACAAAATACCTGTAGCACAGCAGCAGCAGTGGCAATGTGAAAAAGACATTAAAAAGAAATCCAATTTTACAGCACACCAAGCCCCAAGAGTAAAACCCCACAGTAATAATGATCAATCTGGGCAAAATTCACAAGAACACAAGGAGTGGAGGAAATAAATATAACCACAAGCTTCCTCTACCCAAAATATCTATTGCCCTTACATTTCTCTTCCTGTCCTTTCATTCTACATGGGCCTATATGTACTCTGTACTTCAAAACCCAGACCAACTTGCAACAACAAACTAACCAAATAAAAAGCATATAGTGGTTCATTCTAAAATTAAACATTTTAGAAAGTAATGCACTGGACTTACTTGATTATAGTGGAGGAAGGAACAGAGATTTCAAACACCGGAAAAGTGATACTTCCCCTCAAAAATGCAAATCTAAAATCACGAGCTGAACACATCACAAGGAGAAGTCTTCAGGACAGGAAGAGGAAGTTGATACTGTATATATAGCAGCCACACTTTCTATGGTAATTCCTTTACTGACTATTTTTTTTAAGACAGATGGATTTTTGCACTGACACGAATTCCCTGAACCATCCACTCGGGAGGAAAAAGTCAATTTAAAATGACTTTTTGAGATTCATTTTAGAGGTGCCTGCATTAAGGACCTGAAACCCTTTTTTGGTTGCCATCACAATCTTTCTGTGCTCCTGCTGCATGATTTTTTCCATAAAGCGATCTTGCTTGCGCAATGTGGTGTAATGGCGTTATCTCTGGTAATACACGTCATTTATGCAATACAAAATGCTAAGGATTACAATACAATAAGTTGGTTTAATGCAAATTACACACAGGTCTAATTCAAATCAGATAGTGTTGAAGTTTTTTTGTCCACTGGAGCGGGATTATTAACAGAACCACTGCATTTTATTATCCGAGCAATAATGATGCAGCAGAGAGATTTAATAGAGAAATTAAGGTGCATATCATCAAGGGCCGGCGATAATTATCGATCAGCGCGCTTAACGCAAGGATAATTATCGCCGGCTAACGCTGCATTTTATCGCTGAGATAGCGTGCTATCAGCAACGTTTATCTCAACAGCGATAAAATTCCAGGCCCAAGCTGCCATATGTGCGATTATCGCTGGAAATTTGCACAAATTATGGCGATAGCTTGATAATAGGGGAGGGCATACTCAGCCAGGATATCCACCTTCCATTGGATATCATGGCTAAGTCAGACTGTAAGCAGGCATAAGGAAAGTAGCGATAACCGTGGTTAGCGTTGCTTTTCTTATCGCTATGCATGTTAGCGTGCAGCTTGATATTTGGAGAAATGTCGGTTAGCGACAGTTCTCCAGTTATTTTGGGAAGGAAAGCCCACTTTGCATCTCATTAGAGATGCAAAGCTGGGCGTTGAGGGAAAGGGCGCTAAGGCAAGGATTCACACAATAGCGTGCCTTGCTGATAGGGCATTAGGATTGTCGCTGCTTTAGCGGCAAAAAGTGCTTCTAAAGCGGCGATAATGATATACCCCAAAATGAGTGATGCCATGGTGCAAGGGGGCCTGCATTGGCGTTAGGCAGCCATTTGTGCACCATTTCAGTGTAAGAGGACAGGCGTGCGCCGTATCTCATAGATACACCACATTCCTGGCCTTTCCATTTGATGCAGGGCAGCACAGCAAAGTGGCGTGAAGCGCTGCCCTGTGTCAAATTGTTGTAAATAAGTCACTCAGTTCTTGTCATTTCAGTGAGCTCACAGAAGTATATGGTTCCATAGGTTCAGGGGACAAAGGGCAATGCTTGTTACAAGGATTGACTAGTGTCCCCGGAGGTTAGCTACGAAACTGGTCTGAAAAACCTAAAGTTAAAACGTTTTGAAAGCAGCAGCTTCTTTAATTTTATTTAATAAAATAAAGGTAAGAAGTGTTTTCACCTACCTAAGTAGCCTACTCGACGTTCGAAAGGAGAACAGGTTGCAAGCTGGAGCCTGAAGGACACATTTCAGCTAAGACCTCTACTATGGACTTGTTCTGTAATGCTTGAGCGTGCTTTTGAGAGGACTTGCATTTCAGGAACAGGGATTTCACTCCTAAGGTTAGTTATTTAGGGCCAGATGTAGGTAAATTCAATTTTAGCGAGTCCTTAATAGCGAGTTTTACTGAATCGCTATTAAGGACTCGTTAAATTGTATGTAGGTAGGAATTGCTAAAATATTAGTGATTCCTTAAAATTCCTCAATGGCCAAACGCAAATTGAAATTCGTTAATAAGGAAATACCTACCCATTCATTCCTATGGGCTAGGAGGCCCATATGAATGAATGGGAAGATATTCACTATTTGCGATTCTGTATAAAAGAATCGCAAATAGCGGGAGCTGTTTCAAGGGTGCCAGGGTGTCAAAAGGACACTCTTTTGCACCCCTGAAATGTGCATGTGTGCACATGTGGCGCACATACATGCCCTAAGGGCATGAATGTGTGCCACATTGCACTTTAAAAAAAGCAAAAAAGTGCTTTTTTACAGGAAATCGCTAATTACCACCAACTTGAAGTTGGTGGTAATTAGCGATTCCTTAAGCCTAAAGTGCACCTTCTTTTGTGCTACCTACATTGTATTTAAGGAATCGCAATTAGCGATTCCTTAAATGCAAGAGCAACATAAGGAATCGCAAATTTTGCGATCCCTTATTTTGTAGTACGTTTAAACTCACCTACATCTGCGAATTTCAGCGTTAGCGATCGGTATTCGGCCACCTACATCTGGCCCTTAGTTATTTATTCCAGTTGCTTTTCATTTCTTTTTTCAAAAATCACAGTTTTCATTACAAAGCCTTATATCAGGGCCTGATATACCCAGCCACATGTGTAAGCGCGCTGGGGTGTGAAATTAACAGCTTTGTAGTCCGAAAATTGTGTTAAATTCTTGCTCTGTTTCTCATCTCATACAAGCCCCGGGGACCGCCACCCCCCGGGGCTTGTATATGAATGTTGGGGGGCCTCTAGGGCCCCCGAGCCCCGGGGACCTCCATCCCCGGGGCTTTATTATGTAGTAGCGGGGGGCTCACGCCCCCCCGCAGCCCTGGGGACCACCACCCATGGGGCTTCATTTTTTAAAATAAAAAAAACCTGTGTGGGGGGCTCAATCCCCCCACCACGCCCCGGGGACGACCACCTCCCCGGGGCTCTAATATGTAAAATAGGGGGGGCCGTGATAGACTCCCCCAGCCCTGAGGACCACCACCCATGGGGCTTTTAACAGGTGGGAGAAGGGCCGCGCGGCCCCCCTCCTGGAGCCCTTGATGGCCCTGGGGACCACCACCCCCCCAGGGCCGGCTCCTGCAGTGTCCCGGGGTGCCTTCCCCCCAGACACTGCTGTTTGCTATGGTAGGGCGGGAGCCTCGCGGCTCCACCCTACCACAGCAAACTGCTTTGATTTTTAAAGGAGAGAGCAGGAAACCTGCACCTGCTCTCTCTTTAAAAAATCAAAGCGTAATGCTTTTCTGCATGGGGAGCAGCATGTTAGCTGTTCCCCAAGCAGAAAAGCAATGCTGGCTCCTGCAGGATGCGGGGAGCCAGCAGGGACTGTGGGGGGCTTGGGGACCCCCCACGGTCCCCAACGGAGAGGTCAGGCCCCGGGGGATGGTGTCCCCGGGCCCATAAGTTGCCCAGGAGGAGGCCACGCCAGCATTAAAAAAAGGCAGGTCCCGGGGGAGGGGGTCCCCAGGGACTAAAGGGGGCCTAGGAGGGGGGTTGCACAGCCCTCCTTCTTAAAAGTATTTAAAAATAAAAATGGGATCCTGCACCTCTCTGTGAACGCGCCCCCGGCGCGTTTGCAAAGGTGGAACTAATTCCACTTGCATACTGGGGGTCCCTGGGGGCCAACTAGCCCACCAGGAGCCTCCTGTATGGGCCAGGGGGCTCCCTTGCAGAGAGGTGTAATGAGGCCATGCCCCTTTTTACACCTCTCTGCAACACAGCCCCCTGGCGCATACTGGAGGTTGCTGGTGGGCTAGTTGGCCCCCAGGGACCCCCAGTTTGCAAGGAGAATTAGTTCCCCCTCTAAAAAAGCACCAGGGGGCTGCATTGCAGAGAGATGTAAAAAGGGGCATGGCCTCATTACACCTCTCTGCAACGCAGCCCCCTGGCACATACTTGAGGTTCCTGGTGGGCTAGTTGGCCCCCAGGGACCCCCAGTATGCAAGGGGAATTAGTTCCCCCTCTCCAAACGCGACAGGGGGCTGCGTTGCAGAGAGGTGTAAAAAGGGGCGTGGCCTCATTACACCTCTCTGCAATGCAGCCCCCTGGCGCATACTGGAGGTTCCTGTGGGGCTAGTTGGCCCCCAGGGACTCCCAGTATGCAAGGGGAATTAGTTCCCCCTCCGCAAACGCGCCAGGGGGCTGTGTTGCATAGAGGTGTTCTGAGGCCATGCCCCTTTTTACACCTCTCTGCAACGCAGCCCCCTGGCGCATACTGAAGGTTCCTGGTGGGCTAGTTGCAAGAGGACTTAATCCCCCAACTTAGAATGCGTTACGGGCATGTTTGCACTGTGGTGAAGGTAGGGGGCGGGGCATGAAGTGACATGTGTGCAAACACGCCCTGTGGCACCTTTTAGTTTGGGGAATATATTTCTAACTATATCAGAGTAATTTCAATAGTTTTGGATGAGTTAAATGTCCAGCTAACTATAACACCCCTAAAACCTATACTTTTTCCAGTGAATTTCTAAGGTTTTTTATTGCTAATTCCTAACTATATCAGGCCTGAACCTATGTTTTTTTCAGTGAATATATATATATATATATATATATATATATATATATATATATATATATATATATATATATATATATATATATATATATATATATATGTATTACCTACTGGCGGTCGCCAGTAGGTAGTTATAGTTAGAACCTAGTTTCCATAGGAAAAGCATTTTTTGATTTGCTAATTACTTTGGCGTCGTAGACAAATCTTTGCGGAATTCTCCAGAAAAACAGTCTT
Source organism: Lissotriton vulgaris (assembly GCF_964263255.1). NCBI lineage: Eukaryota > Metazoa > Chordata > Amphibia > Caudata > Salamandridae > Lissotriton > Lissotriton vulgaris. The sequence goes on along the minus strand of NC_141689.1, from coordinate 1,113,872,490 downwards.
TCCAGGTCAGCTGCTATCCTGAAAGTTTGGGGGTGATTCGTCAGGCGGGGGCTGAGAAAAAAAAGGGGGTCCCCAAACACGTTTTCGCAATGTTTATTTCATAGGAAATTTTCATACGGGCTACAGCTCAAACTGCTGAATGGAATTACCCAAAATTTGTCAAAAAGGTAGAGCTTGGTTCAGAAAGCAACCTTTTTTTTAAATGGTGTAAATCCGTTCAGTAGTTTTTGAGAAATTCAAAAAATAAGAGTAAAAAAATCCAATTTGTCACTCGTCCATGAACGCGAGTGCAGCTACGTAATGCACTATCTCTAATGAGTGATGGTTGACCACAATATTTGACATGTTGTCGACGTGATCCATCAGCTGACTGGGACAGATGTGCTGACTCCAACCACTGTACCCAATGTGCATGAAAGCAGAATCAGGAAGTGGGTCAATTTGCTCACTGCATACTACGACATGTGCAATCTCCCAGACCCAGTTCACAACATGCATGCATTCCATAAACAGGCATCACCATGACACTCCTGGTCGTGGGCTAATAGGGGGCCCACACACCAGTTGTAATTCATGTCAGCTACCCACTCGTCGGAGAGGCACACGTCCATGCACCACTCGGATAGGCACGAGCGACATTGGAATACAGGTTGAACGTAGGTGACGTCTGCAATGCGGAAGTTCAGCCGGTAAGTGATCTGCAGTACTGCCAAAGGCAATGCACCAAGGACATGCAGCAGATGTGCAAGGTATAGGTGGACGTAAATGGAGTTGACCATGTGTTCGGGATGCCCTGCCATTGCTTCAGTGGCTCTGCATGTAGCTGCACTGGCTTGCCGTGTGCCAGTCTTGTGGCTGAAATGGCACAGCTTGGTGCAATGAGCTGTGTCTTTGTGCAATGGGTGCAGGGCAGGTGTGTGGTGGGAGTAGATGTGAGGGCCATTTTACACACGCTAACTACGGCGAAGGACTTTTGAGTGTGGCATGTGTACTCGTTGTTCCCAAATCTGCAAATATTATCGTATCTGTCGTGGGGGCTAGCCACTTGCGAGTTCTTTCTCAGAGCAGCTGATGTGCTAGCGCAAGATAGCTCAGACAAAGAACCTTTCATCTATGCAGTAACTTCTCCAGCTGCCTTCATACAGGATGTGCACAAAGGACGGACATTGGTGTTGTGGGATGTCTGCGACCCTGGTCAACATGGATGAGATGCCCAGCATGTGTTACATGGGCAGGTTGACTGTGTGTTACATTGCCAAACAGCTGCTCCTTCCTCCCATGAGCCCCCACACTTTTTGTACGGTGCGCTGTTGTATCCCGTGCACTCCTACGGCACGCCATTGTAATGCCTATTTGCGCATGTCCTGCGGCATTCCAACCACCCCATGACAGTGCCGTCTGGAGATGGTGCATGCCACTTTACAACATCAACTGCTGTGGCACTTGTGGCAGGCCACACTAGAACATAGAGACACACTTACCGCACTTCCTGCACATGGACATGTTTGAGACACCCCATTCCCTTTGCCAGATAGGCACACCCCTTTGCTGACCATTGTATGCCAGACCAGTATACACCACTTGTGCATGCAGGAGGATGCATGTCTAGCTACATGTCCAGGGTCACTGCCAATGCTGAGGTGACATGGTAACCTCTGTTGAATACAGCACACTATGATGTTGCAGGGCCCGTGCCTATCTTGCTAACACAATGACCACACGGACACACATGCTCAGATGCAGGTTCGGGGGCATTGGCGGTCCTGGGGTTGTTGTGATGAGTGTTGTGGCCCTCATGGTTATCCCTGTATCATGCTCATTGACTCTTTGGCACCTGTGGGTGTTCTGGTGTGGCTTTTGACTGTGTTCCCTTTCATGCTGCAGGCAGTCGCCCTGCTTAACACCAGCATAAAGCAGGTGTAAAATCACGCAGCTTATCACCCGAATTTGTTTCGCATCGGAGTTGTTGTGAAAATTGTGATGTGATTTTTTTGTATACAGAAAAATAAACAAACTGGGCAGTGTATCCCATCAAGATCCTGCACCTAACCCACTATTCCCAATCAATATAAATACAAGGAGATTTCTTCATTGATTTTGTGAGTACACTGTAAGTGTACCCACTACCACAGTGCAATTCTTTACAGGATTTTAGTATTTAGAATAAATCTCAAAGGTGCATCTTGTGTCTTTTTGCATGGGAACGGCTACTCTGCATTTCATTATTAGCACTTTAATGCAAATAAAATTGAGATAAATCTAACACAGTATTCAAAAGCTGCTGCAAACTGCAGATATCACCAGTATTCCCGCAATAACTGCCCCAGAATTTAACACAATTGTGGACACCACCACCAAATAACAGTAATAAGAACGAGAAAGCGTCACACAGCACTTAAGAAAACAACCAAAAACGTTATTGATTTTTTTTTCCAAACTTTCTTTTTTCATAAACATATATATAAAGGATGAACTAATAAACTAAATTTACTAAAAAGAACACAAAACAACAAGGCAGAACACTCCTGTGGGTACCATGAATGTCGACCACAGCCTGGAAAATAAAACACCATAATAGGGACATGTGTAATGCGCATATCAAAGGAGTGAGACACAGAGAAACAAACAAGGAAAAAAAAGCCAGAGAGAAAAAGAGAGGGAAGGAAGGAAAGGGAGTGAGAAAGGGCAAAGGGAGAGACAGTGAGAGAGATAGAAGGAATGGAAGGAAGAGAGTGAAAGAGAGAGTGAAGAGAGGGAAATTAGAGAGAGAGAGAGAGAGAGAGAGAGAGACACTGCCGACCCTGCACATCCATGACCAAATAATTACCTGCTGTCACCGGAGTGTTTACCAGTGGGAACTCCATGTGCCGGTCAAAGCTCCGCGGCCTGGCAGATCTCACAGATGTCACTGAGTCTGAGTCATGAATGGCTGAGACCGCATCAGCTTCTCCACGGCCCGGCAGATCTCACAGATGTTGTTGAGTCCTGAGTCATCAATGGCGGAGACCACATGAGCTTTTTGGTGCTGCTAACCGGGTGCAACGCAAGTCAGCGCCATGTGGTGGTAGGCCGCTGACGACCATAGAACTTAGGGTGCTACAAACCCTGTGCAACTTAAGTCTGTGCCACGTGGTGGTAGGCCCCTGATGGGCACATCAGCTTTGGGTGGCACTAACCCTGTGCAACTCAAATGCACGCCACGTGGTGGTAGGCCCCTGACAGCCACTGAGCTTCAGGTGGCACTAACCCTCTGCATCTCAAGTCCACGCCATGTGATTGTAGGCCCTGGAAGGCCACATCAGCTTTGGGTGGCACTAACCCTGTGCAACTCAAGTCCGCACCACGATGTAGTAGGCTCCTGACGGCCATACAGCTCAGGTTGCGACTAACCCTCTGCACAACTCTTCATGGACTCTTTATGATTCAGACCCGTGGAGCGTCCACCATCCAGTCACCACCGGCAATAAAGGATGTGAAGTTGTCAATCCTATTTGCGTGGTCACATGGCCTATGACGCATGTGCTGGATGGGTGTGGTGTGTGTGCAAACCTGACCTCATGGCATGGCCGTAGCATGTTGACAACTAGACCACTGACTTGCACACCAATAGGGAGTACGCCTGCAACATGTAGCTATGTGGGTGGGGGGGTGAAAACATGTTTTCTCCATGGATTTTCCTCAGGACTCTTTAGAGAAGGCTATAGGTCAAACTGCTGAGTGGCATTGGCAGGGAGAAAGGTTTTGGTCCAGAAAGCACGCTTTCTCGCATCAAGTGAAAATATAAAAGAAAGGTCTTGGTTCAATTTAATGTAGTGGAGCTCTGTCTGTGCGAGATAACTCTTTCACGGTCTCTCTGCCCAACATCACCACTTCGCAGCTATGCCGTTAGAAGCCAGTCCGTCAGCTTGCAGCTCTCTACCTTTGCGAGCTAGTACGCTGCTGTGCCTCTACATCTGAGAGCTACTACGCCGCTGTTCCTTTGGGAGCAGACAGCCTGCAGTTCTCCCTCTGCGAGTCGAGCCCACGGGCTGCAGTTGTCCCTCTGCCAGCCTGGGTGCGAACTGTTCATAAGTCACAATATAAGAGCATTGAAAAGTCATTTTGTGATTCAGTCCATCAACTGACATCTGTCCGAGGCATCTCTGAAACATACCAGAGTTCTGTCTGTGCGAGATACCCCTTTCACGCTGCATCTCCCCACATCAGCAGGTAACGCATCCTCTGCCCACATCACCAGCATACCCCTAACAACCTTCTTGGGCCCGCAAGTGTCCCTCTGCGAACCACTTGTCAGCTCGCAGCTCTTCGGGTGCGACCTCTTAGGCCAGCAGTTGCGTCTGTGAAGCCAAGACTGGAAATATACCGCAGGCCTCTCTCTGCGAGATACCCCCTTCACACTCCCTCTCCCCACATCACTGTCCTGCATCTATCCCTTTGGAAGCCGACGGCCCGCACCTTTCCCTATACCAGTCGGCCTGCAGGTGTTCCTCTGCGAGCTGGGCCGCAGATCTCCCTCTGCAAAATGACGGGCCGTGGTTCTCCCTCTATGAGCCAGCCAGTCAGCTCGCAGCTCTTCATCTACGAGCAATGGAGGCAACAATCATGCAGGCCGGACACCCAAAACAGCTCTGTCATCCCCCAGCAGCAGCTACTTGTCCTCCATCCTTCCTCGCCCCCACCGCCACAAACAAATGTGACAGGTACGTTAGGGAATCTGGAACATAAAACATTAGGTAACGTCATACAAATATTAATAAGAAAAAGCTGTGAGGTTGGCCAAATAAGAATCTTAGTCATGTATGGATTTACATATAAAACATTTTATTAAACAAAACAACAACAAATAAAACTATGTACAGCCATGGCGTGTCATCGCTGGTCCATTTGTGAATCCCAGCCTGCAAGACAAAAGGGAAGATAAGATGGTGCATCATGCGTACAGCAAAGGAGAGAGAGAAACAGTGAGAGGGAGGGAGAGAGAGAGAAAGAAAGAAAGAGAGAGAGAGAGAGGAAGACAGAGAGAGAGAGAAAGAGAGAAAGTGTAAGATACAATGAAGAGAAGAGAGAAAGAGAGAACAGTGTGAGAGAGAGGAAGAGAGAGAGACAGAAATAGTGAGAGAGAGGAAGAGAGAAAGAGTGAGAGAGAGTGAGGAAGAGAGAAAGAGTGAGATACAAGGAAGAGAGAAACAGTGTGAGAGAGAGGAAGGAAGAGAGAGGAAGAGAGAGAGAGAGAGAGAGAGAGAGAGAGAGAGAGAGAGAGAGGAAGAGAGAGAGAAAGAGTGAGAGAGAGGAAGAGAGAGAAAAAGAGTGAGAGAGAGGAAGGCAGAGAAAGAGTGAGAAACAAGAAAGAGAGAAAGAGGGAGATGCAAGATAGAGAGAAAGAGAGAAACAGTATGAGAGAGAGGAAGAGAGAGAGAAAGAGTGAGAGAGAAGAAAAGAGAAAAAGAAAGAATGGGAGAGAGAAGAAGAGACAGAGAAAGAGAGAAAGTGTTGCAGAGAGAGAAGAAGAGATGCAGAGGGAGAGGGAGTGTTAACACTGGAGAAAATCTTCGCAGCTCACCTTTCTGCCACCGTTGTGTATCCAAACACGTGCCGGGACATAGTGCACCCTCAAGTTTAGTCATCTGAAAGATAGCATAGACTTGGTTAGTGCAGAGTACATACAACTGCACACACGTAATTCTCTGTCAGGCTTCTGCACCCCATCCACTCCCACTGCTCGGAGGTGTCTGTGCGCTCTTGTGCACCCAGGTTGCTACACACTATCCACTCCCACCACCCAGAGGTGACTGCCCGGAGCTGCGGAAAGAAACCTCTCTGCTCACCTTCCGCCACCGGCGTTTGTGAAAGAGGGTCCACCACATGCTCAATCATTCTTCTCAGGCACCGCAGTAAAGCAGAGCTCACAATTCAGAGTGGGTGTTGATTGTCAGGATGGCCACACATCATCGCAGGTTCCACATGCGTTCATCTCTGGTGGCACTGAGTGGTGGGAGTTCCTTTTTGGGGGGGACATCAATTTGTGAATCACAGCCTGTTAGATAAAAAGAAAGAAAAGATTGTGCGTCATGGTTCCAGTAAAGGAGAGAGGAAGAAAGAGAGAGAGAAAGGAAGACAGAGAGAAAAAAAAAAAGAGTGAGAGGAAGACAGAGAGAAAGAGAGAAACAGTGAGAGTGAGAGGAAGAGAGAGAGAAAAATAAAGAAAGTGAGGTTGGCCAAATAAGAATCTTAGTCATGTATGGATTTACATATAAAACATTTTATTAAAACAAAACAACAACAAATAAAACTATGTACAGCCATGGCGTGTCATCGCTGGTCCATTTGTGAATCCCAGCCTGCAAGACAAAAGGGAAGATAAGATGGTGCATCATGCGTACAGCAAAGGAGAGAGAGAAACAGTGAGAGGGAGGGAGAGAGAGAGAAAGAAAGAAAGAGAGAGAGAGGAAGACAGAGAGAGAGAGAAAGAGAGAAAGTGTAAGATACAATGAAGAGAAGAGAGAAAGAGAGAACAGTGTGAGAGAGAGGAAGAGAGAGAGACAGAAATAGTGAGAGAGAGGAAGAGAGAAAGAGTGAGAGAGAGTGAGGAAGAGAGAAAGAGTGAGATACAAGGAAGAGAGAAACAGTGTGAGAGAGAGGAAGGAAGAGAGAGGAAGAGAGAGAGAGAGAGAGAGAGAGAGAGAGAGAGAGAGAGAGGAAGAGAGAGAGAAAGAGTGTGAGAGAGGAAGAGAGAGAAAAAGAGTGAGAGAGAGGAAGGCAGAGAAAGAGTGAGAAACAAGAAAGAGAGAAAGAGGGAGATGCAAGATAGAGAGAAAGAGAGAAACAGTATGAGAGAGAGGAAGAGAGAGAGAAAGAGTGAGAGAGAAGAAAAGAGAAAAAGAAAGAATGGGAGAGAGAAGAAGAGACAGAGAAAGAGAGAAAGTGTTGCAGAGAGAGAAGAAGAGATGGAGAGGGAGAGGGAGTGTTAACACTGGAGAAAATCTTCGCAGCTCACCTTTCTGCCACCGTTGTGTATCCAAACACGTGCCGGGACATAGTGCACCCTCAAGTTTAGTCATCTGAAAGATAGCATAGACTTGGTTAGTGCAGAGTACATACAACTGCACACGCTTAATTCTCTGTCAGGCTGCTGCACCCCATCCACTCCCACTGCTCGGAGGTGTCTGTGCGCTCTTGTGCGCCCAGGCTGCTACACACTATCCACTCCCACCACCCAGAGGTGACTGCCCGGAGCTGCGGAAAGAAACCTCTCTGCTCACCTTCCGCCACCGGCGTTTGTGAAAGAGGGTCCACCACATGCTCAATCATTCTTCTCAGGCACCACAGTAAAGCAGAGCTCACAATTCAGAGTGGGTGTTGATTGTCAGGATGGCCACACATCATCGCAGGTTCCACATGCGTTCAGCTCTGGTGGCACTGAGTGGTGGGAGTTCCTTTTTGGGGGGGACGTCAATTTGTGAATCACAGCCTGTTAGATAAAAAGAAAGAAAAGATTGTGCGTCATGGTTCCAGTAAAGGAGAGAGGAAGAAAGAGAGAGAGAAAGGAAGATAGGGAAAAAAAAAAAGAAAGAGTGAGAGGAAGACAGAGAGAAAGAGAGAAACAGTGAGAGTGAGAGGAAGAGAGAGAGAAAAATAAAGAAAGTGTGAGAGGAAGACAGAGGAAAGAGTGAGAGAGACGAAGAGAGTGAGAAACAGTGAGAGAGAGGAAGCGAGAGAGAGAGAGAAAAAGAGAGAGTGTGAAAAAGAAGAAGATAGAAACAGAGGAAGAGTGAGAGAGACAGAGAAAGAGAGAGAGAAAGAGTGAGAGAGAGAGGAAGAGAGAGGAAGATAAAAACAGTGTGAGAGAGAGGAAGAGGGAGAGAAAAAGAAAGAAAAAGTGAGAAGAAGACAGAGAGAAAGAGAGAAACAGTGGGAGGAAGAGAGAGAGAAAAAGAAAGTGAGAGGAAGACAGAGAGAGAGAAAGAGTGAGAGAGACGAAGAGAGAGAGAAACAGTGAGAGAAAGAGAGAGAGAAATATAGAAAGAGTGTGAGAAGGAGGATGAGAGCAATAGGGGAAGAGTGAGAGAGAGAGAGAGAGAAAAATAGAGAAACAGTGAGAGAGAAAGAGTGGGTGGGAGAGAAAGGAAGAGATGAGGAGGGACAGAGAGTCCCCACACTGTGGACAAAACCCTCACAGCTCACCTTTACACCACCACTGTGTCTCCAACCACATGCTGGGACCTAGTGGAGCCCTCAAGCTCCCACATCTGAAACATAGTACAGAATTAGTAGTGGCAGAGTATATACGACTGCGTACGCCTAAATCGCTGTGCTGCCTTTGTGCATCCAGGCTGCTGCACCCCATCCACTCCCGCCGCCCAGAGGTATCAGCCCGCCGCTGCGCACCCAGGCCGCATTGCTCACTTTTTCGCGGACAGGGCACCCTCCACATCATGCAGCCCCTCTCCGCAAGCCGACAAGTCTTACATTTAGTGCTGCGTCTTGATTTTGCCATGGCAGAGGACATACTAGTGCACCCATCATCATCGCAGGTTGCACACCCACTCAGTCCTTGTGGTGTCACTAACTCAGGGACCAGTGAGGACATGCCCATGGTGGTAGGCCCCTGCTGTTCCATGGCTCAGGCCTACACTGAGGTCCAGCACAGAACATAAAACATGAGGTGTCCAGACCACAGGGACGGGTCATCACCATGGCAGTGTGACTCTGCCAGCCGCAGTGCATCCAGTGCGAGCAACTCTAAAATGGCGTAGAGCACGTGCGTTCTGTCTTTTTTATTGGTCGGGTCACGTCTCCTGTGACGCATGTGCTTGATGGGTGTGGTGTGGGTGTATGCCAGCCATGAGGGACTGGCTGTGGCATACTGATAACTAGACGTTTGACCAGCAGATTACTACAATGAAAATCTGGGCCATGTAGCGATGTTGTCCTTCTCTGTAAGCGTAAGCAGAGTGGGCTGGCCTGGCGTATGCCAGTCCTGCGTGAGGCTGTGAAGAATGACTCCAGAGCTATGGGCGTGGCTCCGTCATGAGCTGTATGAGGAATCAACTGATACAGGTGTCCGTGTTGTAGTGCTGCCATCACCCGGGTCGCAAGTGCCAATGTGTCACTCTGTGAGCTAAGTCACACAACATGGCCAACATGGAAGGTACTGTGAATCACTGACCCTATGTTTATTCATAGTTCCACACAAGAAAGATGGTGGACTTGCAACATCTGTGTGGATATGAATGTTTATTGCACATTCAGTGAAGTGTTGCAGCTGTAGCAATACAGGGCCATGGAAAGTTCAAGTTTCAGTTTTTGGCACATGGAGGGCAGCCCATTAGAGACAAGCTTGTTGTCAGAGTTAGGATGTGCCAACATATGCACTTATACAATCACTCCGCCAATTCCCACGTACTTATAAATTCACTATACACTCTCCTTGCAGTACTGTAATGATCCAGTATCTACGTACGTACTTGTACAATGACCAAGACAAAGTTACATAACCAATGTTTTCCCCCACTGTCAAAGGTAAGATGGTTGCATACACTGTTCAGAGCACAATGTAATGTGGTAGGGCCAAGGGGCAGCATGGTGCATACATAATGAACACACTGACACAGATAGATAGTGGAACTGGGTACAGGCATGTGCGCTCGACTACTTTTTATTACCAAGGCCACATGTCTAGTGACATCTGTGCTCGATGCCTGTAGGGTGAGTGTAAGCTAACCCTCCGGGAATGGTTGCTGCTGGCAACAAGTACAAAAGTAATCATTGGATCAGACACAAAGATTTTCATAAAGGGTCCATGAGTTGTGCTCAACTAAGGTAGGGGCATCAGAAGCATTCGGCGTGTGTGCAGCCAGCGATGATGCATGGTCCGGGGGGCCGCACTGGGAGCAATGTCTCAATGTGAATTGTGAGACCTGCTATCCGCAGTGTAGATAGAAGGCAGTAGTCAGCATAGACATCGAGAAATGCTTTTTGTGACTTCCTCTTGAGAAAATCCAACAACATAGAGTACCGTTCACTCTGCAATAAATAAATTAAAACTGAATTCAAATTGTGAGCTCTGCTGTCTGCAGTGTAGACTGCCATTCAGTGTTCGTTTGGACTTGCAAGATGAATTTGGTCATTATAGTAAAGCTATATGTGATATAAAACAAGTTTTTGAAGCAAGGATACTAAAAGGATATTGTGTAGGTTTGAGGGACGTTATACTTAGTTGCCTACTATACTCTGCAATTAATGAATAAAGACTCAATTTTAATTGTGAGCCCTTATGATCGCAGTGTAGGCAGGAGGCAGCGGTCAGCAAGGGCCCATAGCCAGGTGGCGTTGAGTTGAGCTGCACAGTTATTGGCAATTCAGCATGTGTGCAGCCAGCTATGATAAGTGGTGCACTGAGTTAGTGGCACCTGAAGCAGTCATCGTGTGCGCACCCTGCGATGATGCGTGGTCCGGGTGGGCCGCACTGGGAGCAATGTGTTTTGCCTACTGAATTCTGCCTTACTAAGTCCACGTGGCGATGACTTATGGTGCAGTGAGTTAGTGGCACCTGAAGCACTCAGCGTGCACGCACCCTGAGATGATGCATGGTCCAGGCAGGCTGCACTGTTGGAAATATCTGTTGCCTACTGAACTGTGTCATCGACAGTTGCCACTCCATCTGAATTGTGAGCCCTGCTGTCCGCAGTGTAGATCGAAGGCAGTAGTCTGTACAGACATAAGTCTGCGGTGCTGTGCCACTGGGTTTGCAGGGGGCCTGTGTCGAGGAGGCACGCGGTCATGGCAGCAGCCACGTTGCAGGGTGAGGGCCACCGCTGGCAGACGCTTTGGCCTTCCCACAAGTGAACCACACCCAGAATCCCAGCCTATTTATTCATACTCCTATGCTGCAGTGGTGTAGGTTTGACCAACCCACTCCACTTGCGCTTTCAGGGGGGGACAACACAGCTACATGACCAAGATCTTCCCCACTGATTGAGGTAACATGGTGTGTGTCTTTTGTCCACAACACTACAAGCACCAGCAGTATATGTCCACATGGAGAGGTTTGTACTCTGCATAGTGAGCTCTGTCCAGCACATCACCGGTACACTTGGCATTGTGTGCATTATTTTTGCTGGTTGATTTGCGTCCTTCACACATACTTGGTTGCCACATCTGCCAACATTCAAGTATTGTGTGGCTGAGGGACCATGCCATTTTTGGAAGGTCCGCTGTCCTATTCTACGCTGCCTTAGTGGTAGTAGGGAGGGGAGGGGTCCGGGGGGACGTCCTGAGACTCGTGGCCGTGGGTGTTTTGGCCTTGGTGGGTATCGGAGCTGCATTATCAGTAACTTTATGACATGTGTTGGTCTTCAGATGTGATTCTGGGATGGGCTCCCTTTCACACTGTAGGTAGTCATCCTGGTTTACACCAGTAAAAGGCAAATGTTAGATTCCTACTGCTAACGTGGCTTATTGCCTGATTTTGGATCGCAGCCCAGATTTGGCTGCTCATTGAAAATATCGGGAAGTGGTTTTTTGTGTTATTTTTACACTGGAATGCCTACTCTGAATATTATTACCGTTAGTTGTTGCTCTCATTTATGACCAATTTATTTCATGCGGAAGCTATTGCTGGAAAACTGGGCATATCGGCTGTTTTCACTAGGTTGACAATGGAATCATAATTTAAAATCACTGAAAAAAAATTATAATTAGAAATTAGCATTTAAAAAAACTTTTGAAATTCACTGACAAAACCATAGGCTTCAGGGACATTATAGTTAGTTGGGTATTTCATTCGTACAAAACCATAGAAATTTCGCTGTTATAGTGAGTTGAGCTAACTATAACACGCGCCCACTGATCACTGATGACATCACTTATGACATCTCAAATGAGATCAATGATGACATCACTGATGACATAATCCACGTGAAAATCTGATGCACCTCCTCACACCTTAATAAAACCTTTGATACACCCACTCTAAAATACAGACTACCAATTTTGAAACAATAGAGACACCAATACCAGTTACTATGCACACACTCACTGATTCCTAGGTCTACACATACATCCACTCAATTCAATTCAAATAACTTTATTCGGTTACTATACAAAGTGAACCATAAAAGCACAATTCATAAAAAACATGTTAAAACAATCCCTGAGCATTTTTAAAACAAATGTACGTAATGTCACTTCATCAATTGATTTCCGTTGTAAAAAACATTTTTTTCAAAAGCAGTAATAGAGGCGATGGTAAATTCGCTATTGTAAAGCCAGAAATGCTGGACGACATTCTTTCAGTCACTGATGTTTTAACACTGGCATGATCCATCTTTTTTTAGGAATAAGGTGAAATTTCCAGAAAAACAAGATGTGTAGGGAGGATTGTGGAGAAAAGTCGTCACACAGGCATTTACATGCAGTTTTGGATCAGTCATTACATTCTGGGAAACTTAGCGCTCTATAAATAATGTCCAATCTAAAGCACGTTAGCAGATATCTCTCATAAGCACTGGAGACTAATAAAACATATGGTTGAATGTTTTCAAAAGCCAGGGTAAGATGATGTGACTGGACCATCAGTTTCTTCATTTCTGACATAGATCTCATTTCACTCAATTTTTCAATTTATTTATTTATGATTTTGGAACTCCAAAGAGGTCCACATAAAAGAAGAACCCAAACAAAAATATACATTTTCATACAATTAAGTAAAAGATGCAGAAATAACATTTTAAGAACATCGAATAAAATCTCTAAAAGGATCATAACATCCATAAAAAGATTATTTAATATATATCTAAAAAACTTGTAAAAAATTTAAAAATTCTATGGCAGAACATTTCATTTGGTGGATTATGAATAGCGTCAATAAATGCGGTGGCAGACAAAATGTTTAGTTGTAGACAAATTGGTCTCATCCACTTACGCCGATGTAAAAATAGAGCCGGGCAAACAATAAGCACATGAGTAACATCCTGAATTGAATTATTACAAAAGTTGCACATAGCTGAAGAACCATACCATCTGGACAATACATTATTCAGAGGAAGAAGATACAGCCTCAATACAAGCCAAAAACGGCGTACTCCATGGGGGAGATTCCAAGTAATATAAGGTTGTACTTTTCTTATCAGACAAGAGTCAATGGTCAGAGCAACACCTTTCTTTGAAATGCAAGCTTCCCTATCCATATTGAAGCATAATTTCCAAGAGGCCTATTTCAAAATAGATTTTAGCTGATATGGGGATAGAGTAGAAAGTACAGATTCATCTAATTGAAGCAGGTCGACCGCCATTCTAAAATTTTTTACAATTAAAGAATGCTCTTTCAGAGTTCCTAATAATTCTTTCTGAATAAGAAATCTTAATGTACCAGGTTCTCCCTTTGCGAGGCTAAAAACCCATCGCACTATCCCTGCAAGTCCCTGAACCCAACTGCTACGCAGACCAAATTCTAGCCTAAGGGCGGCCACGGACCAGCCGGAATTAACTGAGGTTAAAATCCGCAAAATATTACCTTCAGTTGTATTTAAAAAACCACATTTTCCCAGGTCAAGTAATTCAATGGTATACAGTAAGGAAGCTGGAATTTTAACGCGGAAAACCTCTAGGAGAAAGGAAAAATGTCTTTTACCTGTAGATCTATAGAGAGAGATTAAACTTTTGCCTTGTGCCAATGCGTTCCGAGTGTTATTTGCTATGTGAGCCTTATCACTAAAATTTCCACCTATAATTTTTCCTAGAAAGACATAAGATTTTACCACTTCCAGTTTCTGTCCACCTACTGACCAAGTGAAATTCCCATATTTTGGCTTTTTCCTTCCCGTCATACATATTACTTTACTTTTTGCCACATTTATCTTTAAGTGGTGAGTCTCTGCATAATCATGTAATGCCTGCATATGATTATTTAATCCCCGCGGAGTTAAGTCCAGGATTAATATATCGTCTGCATAAAGCAGACAGACAATCGATTTGCCCCACAAAAAAAGGGGCGATACCTTCACATGAAGACAAGGCATAGGGGAGGTCAGATATGTATAAGGAAAATAATGAAGGGGCCAGCAAACACCCTTGTATTAAACCATATGCCGTTGGAATGGCTTGGGAAAGGCCTCTTTCCCCTCCTATCCGATCTACTTTATCGAATGCTGTGGAGAAGTCTATGAAGGCTGCATAGATTCTCCCTCCTCGGACCTTAATGTATTTTTCTGTTAAGACTTGCAATGCCGTAACATTATCCATAGTTCCATGCTTTCGCCTGAACCCAGTCTGTTCAAAGGGTAGAATTTCACCCTTAACTACCCAATCATTATTCAACATCAGAAGGCATTTGGCGAAGACTTTACCTATGGCATCCAGAAGGGCAATTTGTCGATAGTTATGTGGGGCATCACGGTCTCCCTTCTTGAAAAGGGGGACTAATATGCTCCCCTTCCAAGATGGGAGGACGGTTTTGCATGCAAAACAAAAACTAAACACCGGGAAAAGAATTTTGCTCCACAATTCACTATTTTGTTTTAGAACAGAGATTGGAAGCTCATCGGGACCCATTGCCCCAGAGGAACGCAAACACTTTATGGCCAGTTCAATGTCTTTTTCAGAGGGCGGCCCATATAGTGAGCGATCCACTTTTGCTCCATTACGGCCATCTACTGTACCGTTACTTGCGTAAAGGTTCTCTATATAACCAACTCACGTATGCTCTTCGATGGCTACTGGGAGTGGTCTAGATCTTGCTCCCCAACCCTCCCCAATAAGGGACCAAAATGTTCTTACTTGACCTTTAAACACAGCTTTCCGTAGATTAATCCATAAGGTATCTGCCCTCTCTTTTTTTGACCTAGCCTTCACCCTACTTCTCCTTCTTTTTAATAGTACTATTCTATGGTATCTTTCGAGCGAATAAATCAGATACTGTTCCCTTATTAATTTATTTATTTCTGTGTTAAGTGAACGAAGAGAACTGGGGATTACTTTAATATTTCTTTTTGGGCTCACTCAGGTACCTCATCCACTCATACATGCAGTGACTCATCCATATACCACTATTATAGTATTATAGGCACTCATACACGTATGCAAACACTCACACACTGTCATTCATTCAGAGTTACTCACACATCTAGTCAGTCATGCAAAGAATCAATCACCTATACAGTTATACAAGCACAACCTAACTTATTCATACAGACACTAACATATTCTTTTTCTCTTACACAATCACTGATACAAGTACACACTTATTGTACAGCCCCTCTCACAATCACTGACTCTCACGTATAGTCATTTACATACTCCAACTCTCACATACACTGCCTTTTACATATGTAGTTACTTGGACATGTAGCACTGAGATATCCATTCACTCACAAACACACCCATAGACACACTCATCCACCCATACAGCTGTTCCCACATGCACTCTTGAACCCATACACCCAGTGAGTAAAGCACTCACACATCTATGTACAGAGTCACACACCTCCCGCCCACCCACACAACACTCAGGCACCATGTCATGAATGGTGTAACATGTGATGTCATCAGCATTGCATTGCGAGGGCGCGAGTTATAGCTAGCTCAACTAACTATAACTGCGGAATTTCTATGGTTTTGTACGAGTGAAATGTCCAACTAACTATAACGTCCCTGAAACCCATGTTTTTTCAGTTTATATATATATATATATATATATATATATATATATATATATATGTATATATATATATTACCTACTGGCGGTTGTCAGTAGGTAGTTATAGTTAGGACCTTGTTTCTATTCATAAAGCGTTTTTTTATTTCCCAATAACTTTGCCGCGGGTTGACGAATCTTCACAAAATTTTCAAAATTAATGGGCGGCTCTGCTCCTATCTTGAAAGTTTCGGGTGATTTCGCAAGCGGGCCGAGAAAAAAGGGGAGCCCAAAACGTGTTTAGACAGTGCTAAAGCCCGAATTGCTGAACGGAATTACACCAAATTTGGCAAAAAGGTAGCCCTTGTTTCAGAAAGAGCTCTTTTGTTAAATGGTGTAAATCCATTTTGTAGTTCCTGAGAAATAAAAAAAAGAGGTTGAAAAAGGCATTTCCCCTAGGAAATTTTGGACACAGCTACAGCTGGAACTGCTGAACGGAATTACACCAAATTTGGCAAAAAGGTAGTGCTTGCTTCAGAAAGCATCCTTTTTTTAAATGGTGTAAATCTGTTCAGTTGCTGAGAAAAGCAAAAATAAATGTTTCGATATTTAGAGGCACAGAGGATCCGCGCACCCTCCTTATCACAAGCTTTATGCTAATTGGCTGTCAACACTCCAAACCAGGAAGTGTTGGCAGCCAAGAAAACAGTAAAACAAACATGCAAAACAAGAAAAGGGGGCAGGGAAGAAACACCCTGACCCCCTAAGCCTGCTAAGAGGGTCCCATAAGGACCCCCAGGGCCCAAAAAAGCATTTATTGGTTTTTAAAATCGGCCGAATTTTTGCTGGGTGCGCGCATCCTGCTGAGAAAACAAAAAAAAACGAAGTGCGGACTCCTGCGCTTCGTTTAATTGAAGTCCCCGGTTGGGCCAGGTCCCGGGAGCAGTAAAACAATGTGTGGGAGTTGCCTCACTCCCCCCACACTGCCCCGGGAACCGCCACCCCCGGGGTTTGTATAAATATTTGAGGAGTGCACATGGCCCCCGCAGCCCCGGGGACCGCCACCACCAGGGCTTGTTTTAATAAAGTTTAGGGGGCCTCTAAGGCCCCTGCAAGCCACAGGGACTGCCACCCCCCTGGGGTCTCATTAATTATGATCGTGGGGGGGGCACACTGCCCCCCCGCAGCCCTGGGGACCATCACCCCTGAGGTTTTAAAAATAATATATATACCTGTGTGGGGGGGCTTGAGTCCCCCACATTCCTCGGGGACCGCCACCTCCCCGGGGCACTAATATTTAAATTTGGGTGTCCGTAATGGACCCCCGAGCCCCGGGGACCACCACCTCCCCAGGGCTGTTCAGATGTTGGGAGGGGCCCATGTGGCCTCCCTCCTGGAGCCTGTGATGGCCCTGGGAACCGCCACCCCCCAGGGCCGGCTCCTGCAGTGTCCCGGGGTGCCCCCCCTGGGACACTGCAGTTTGCTATGCCAGGGCGGGAGCCCTGTCAAAACAAAATGTGGTTTGGATTTTGGAAGCGAGAGTAGTAAACCTGCTCTCTCTTCTAACATTCAACCACATTGCTTTTCCACACGGGGAGTTGCATGTCAGCAGCTCCCTGTGTGGAAAAGCAATGCCGGCTCCCGCAGGAGGCCGGGGAGCCGGTTGGGACCGTGGGGGCATTGGGTCTCCCCCCACAGCCCCCAATGAAGTTTCCAGGCCCCGGGGGATGGGGTCCCCAGGGCCAGAAGTGGCATGGGAAGGGGGCCACGCGGGCTCCCTCCCCTTTAATCAAAATATGTATTATTAAAAAAAACACACACACAAAGTCCGGCCCCGGGGGAAGGGGTCCCTGGGGCCATAAATGTCCCAAAGAGAAGGGCCACGCAGTCCCCCTCCAAAAATATATTTTTTTAAATCACAGGCCATGACCCAGGGGATGGTGTCCCAGGGGCTGAATATGGCCTCTGGAGGGGGGCCACGTAGTCCCCTTCCATTGAAAAAAAAAATAGGGGTCAGGCCGGGGGGATGGGGTCCCTAGGACCACACAAAAAGGAAAGGAAGGGGGGAACACAGCTCCCCTTCTTAAAAAAATTAATTTAAAAAAAGACTGTCATCGTGCCGGAGGCCCCGTACCCTCCCTGCAGCACTCTCCAACACGGCCCCTATCGCGTTATAATATGGGAAACTAATTCCCCTTGAATACTGGGGGTCCCGGGGGGCCAACTAGGCCACCAGGAACCTCCAGTATGCACCAGGGAGCTGCGTTGCAGAGAGGTGTTCAGAGGCCACGCCCCTTTTTACACCTCTCTGCAACGCAGCTCTATGGCGCCTACTGGATGTACCTGGTGGGCTAGTTGGACCCCAGGGACCCTCAGGATTCAAGGGGACTTAATCCCCCAACTTAATACAAGCCACGGGGCATGTTTTTACAGTGGGGAAGGGAAGGGGCGGGGCCTGAGGTGACATGTGTGTAAACACACCCTGTGACATGTTTTAAGCTGGGGAATTAATTCCTCTTCAATCCTGAGGGTCTCTGGGGTCCAACTAGCCCACCACGTACCTCCAGTAAGCACCACAGAGCTGTATTGCAGAGTGGTGTAAAAAGGGGCATGGCCTGGGCTACCTCTCCGTAACGCAGCGCAGTGGCACTTACTGGAGGTACCTGTGGGTTCCCACACAGGAAAGGTGGGCAGAGAGAGGTCTGGCCTAAGCAGTGGGGGAGGGTGGATGGTGTGCTGAGAGAGCACTGGACTACAATTACCTGCACTGCTACTGCCCCCTAGGTGTCTCACCACTGTCTACAATTGGAAAATGCCTGACAATTGATTCCCATTCCACTCAACTGCCCATGTGGACCACAGAGATCCTTACATCATGTGAGACAAACTGTGCCTCTGCTGCACTCTTACACAGGTGCTCCTAACCTTGCGTTCTTTGCCTGAAGGGGTTGCATTGACAGTGGTACTGGTGCTCCAGCAACTTACAGAACCAATCTCCAGGAGTTAAGGTGAGTGGTTGGAAAGATCCAACACAGCAATAACAGTACACCACCAGCGACACGAGGGGGGCCAGATGCAGGGTGCAAAACAATGTTGGGAGCCCAATAGGTTTCTATCGAGATCGGTCACTGAAGAAACAGGATGCAGGCTCAGGCTGGAAGGCTAGTCAGGTTGAACCAACAGGTGGGTTCAAGGCTTGCAATGCTTTTGGAGATAGGGAAACTTGGGGTTCTTTTCTCCATGATCCTGGGGCAATGGATGTAGAGATGTCTTTAGGAGTCAAGTTTTCTTACCGGAAGCAGTCGCGGTCAATGGGTCCTGCATGCAGAGGCTGCAGGCAAAGTTAAGGAGTCCACGAGGGCTTAAACTATGATAGACTCGAGCTCTGGAGGGCTGGGGTACCTTGTTGACACCAATGACCCACTTCAACTCGGGCCGGAAGCGATGGGTGCAGTGGTGGCTTCAAGTGTGGGGATTTGGCAGTTCCGAAGGCCTCAAGGCTCTTCTCTTTTGGAGTTTCTTCACAAGAGGTAGGCTGTTCATGGGACTCCTTGTGTCTTTTTAGAAAGCAGCCAGTCCTCCCAGGTTTCCGGAGTCAACAGGTGCAGGACGAATCAACTTTGGTGCAGTTTTTGACGAGTGATGCAGACAGTCCGGCAGAGTAGGTACCAGGTCAGCTGCTTCTTCTCTCCGTTCTCCTTTGGTGGCTCTTAGGTGTCCTCTCTCTTCTTAGGTCATCCGGATCTGTTCTCTGGTGCCAGGGGCTCCCTAAATTCTAACTTTAGGGGCATTGGGGGAGTGAAGGGTAATAGCCGATGGGGCTAGTGAACCTTGGGGTCACTAAAGCCCCTACATGATTACTTCTTGTTGGAAGTGGCCGTAACCATGTCCCAGAATTCCTAAGTATACAATCACAAAGATGGTTACTTCTGGAAAATTGTGTCCATCTCACAGTAGGCCACCTTAGGGGTGGTACTAGCATGGGGTGGCACACCTACCTGGATAACTAATGTTCCCACCTGTCCAGGTGCCAGGAGGGCTCTGGACAGGGGGGGTGGCTTCCTCTCCTGTGAGGGCAGCCAGATTTGGATTCCAAAGGCAGCAGCTTCTTTGAAGCTCACCAGCCCAAGGAGGCTAATCAGCAGGTCCCCTGCAGGAGGATGTGTTACACCTCCTTACGGGACAACCTTTTGTTCTGGGTCTCCAGAGAGCAAAGTTTCTCACCCTAGCAGGTCAGAACAGCGTCTCAGGTGGAAGACTGGGAGAAACCAGTCAGCAAAGACACCAAAGGCTAGTAGGTTTTCAGGACGCACCTCTAAGGTGTCCTTTGCATGCCTGTATCCAACACTGGCAAGAGTGTGAGTTTACCAATATGAGATGTTTGATACCATACATCCCTGGTTTCAGTGAAGTCATCATGTAGCTGAGGAACTAATTTTCACCAGTGTCTAATATATGTTTTAAAATGGCTTCACTAGTCACTTTTACTGGCAGTATTAGGACTGACCAGCACAGGGATAGATCTGCTCATGCAGGTATGCTCTCACATGTAATATCCAGCACCCTGCCTTAAGGCTGTCAGGCCTGCTGTAACACTGCCTTACAAATATTGCATGCAATGTTAGGGGCATGTCACATAGGGATGTGTGAAATGTCCTGTTTTCACTTTTGTCTGCACCAAGACACACAGCCTGCATCTGCAGTTTTGCATGTGCTTGCTGAGGGGTCCCTTAGAGTGGCACAATTTGTGCTGCAGCCCTTGGAGGCCCTCTTTAGTACCTCAGGCCTTCGGTAACAGGGTACCATTTACTAGGTCCTTACAGAGAGTGCTAAAGTTTTTGCCAATTGGGGTAACAATTGTGCAGTTTTGGGAAAGAGCTCTGGCACTGGGACCCTGGTTAGCAGGAACCCAGTTCACTTTCAGTCGAAATCGCATAATCTACCAAGCAAAAAGTGGGGGTGACCATATCAACAAGCATTTGCAATGCAAGAGGTCTCACATTAATTTCGTTTGAGCTATTGGCATTGCTAAATATTGCAACACTAATTGCATCAAAAGCATGCCATAATTATGGGGAGCCGTTAGAAGGGAGTTTCAAAAACTGTGTGCATTTATGGGGTAGTGACAATAGTTGTCAGTTGTGCCAAAAGATAGCGCTACCCCTGTGCTTCAGTGTCCCTTCCCTTCACAAACCTAAAAGGTCACTGCATGCAGGAATCGCAGTCTTGGAAGGTATTATCGAAGTGCAAACTCCCCCCTGCTACACACGGTTCTATGGCTTTTGTTGTGAAAAAAAACATGAGGGTAACAATTCCAAGTGGGCACAGAAACTCAAGAAAGTGGGACTATTAAGAAAAGTAGGGGATTCTGCAAAAGCATTGACACCGAAGCAGCAAGTCATCAGAGGTTAGGAATGGTCCAAACTATTTTTTTCACAAACTCACTGTATTTTTCGATAAAATGCTAACATTGTGAAGACTGCTAAGCTTTACCCAATTCTGCTTCGTGGAAAAATCAGAACTTCTGCTGCGATTTAAATATTAATGCAATGAACTGTAAGCGCCACTTGCATTTCTGACCAAAATCTGTATATACGTTTGCCAAAATGAACACACCCATGCTATATATGTTACATGAATGCTCCTGCATTATATGAAAATGTATGCATAAGCTCTCCTACACCAATAGTTATTTTGATGCAGTGCATAAAAATTTAGAGCCATTCAATAAAAAATAAGCAGCAGAACAGATGGAACTTTCTGAAACTGCAAAGGAAATAACGGTTTAAAAAGAGACAGCACACTTTTGACTCTCAGTACCCACATTTGATTTGGCATACTGAGGCTATTGAGGTTTTGCAGGAGTCGTGGGCAGATAAAGACGACTGTGAACGATAAACACAGAAAGCCATCCATTTTTGGGTCTTTTAAGGTTTGTGACAATAAGACATCTATATGGTTCGCACACACTCTTGGCAGAAATGTTGTATATTCCTGGAAGTTGCATTTATTTATTAATCCGTTTTTTTTTCAAACCACTAGCATCTTGCCTTGCAGCACATTTGCTCACCTGTTTCCTCAGATTTTCTGGCCCCTTTTCTATGTTCCCCTTTGTTTTATATCTTGTTGTTGTCAGTAGACACGTTCACTATTTCTCCATCTGTACCTTTTAGAGGCTTCCATATGTCACTGAAAACAGCGTTACCTCAATTACCTTGTTCTTCTCAGACATTGTAAATGACAACAGTTTGGCTTCAAACATAAAACGAAAACTTCACTTGCCAATGGTTAAGCTGGTGTCTGCGTGCTGTCCCTGCTGAATATGTCGGGTGCTTTCTTCGCAGTTACTATACAACTGGGCGACTATGGTAGGATGAAGCAACTATGCAAATCATTCGCAAGGATCTGAATTACGCTTTACGAGTTGGAGAGTCATTGTTGTCAGTAGACACGTTCACTATTTCTCCATCTGTACCTTTTAGAGGCTTCCGTATGTCACTGAAAACAGCGTTACCTCAATTACCCTAAGAGCTGGAGAGTCATTATTTATAAATTGCCTTCAAATTAACACTTGACAACGATTGCAGTTGAAACGCGGACACTTACGAAGCTGCGGATTGGGGGGGTTTGCTGGAGAAAGTCAGCGAAAGTAAAAACAGTACTTTTTGATGTAGGCAGGAAGTAAACAAACACATCTCAACATGCAGTTGAAACACGGACACTTACGAAGCTGCGGGTTGGGGGGTGTTGCCCTCTCTTGTTTGGCCTATGACAGTCAGTGACCAGTGTGCTTGGTCAGATGTCTCCATTACCTTCTCTCTCGGCGTTTACCGCTGACTCCACAGAATCCACCCAAACCTCCATGAGAAAGCCATTAACCTCCGAGGCTGACCGGGAGGTGAGCCGTGACGCAATCCTGACGAGGCTGTTCTGGCGCCCTCGCTTGCAAAAGCGAAAGTTAAAGCGTGGGGGAGCGTGAGAAGAGACGCCCGCGTTCACAGCGCATGTCTCTAAAAGCTGCTCGCGAAAGCCAAAGTTAAAGCGTGGAGGAGCGCGAGAAGAGACGCGCGCGATCACAGTCATGTCTCCAAAAGCACGCTGTCACAGTCATTGTCTTCAATGTGTTTTGCAAGCTTGTGCACCTCTCCTGTCCCACTTCGCTAAGCTACCCGGCGACAATAAGTCTGGCTTATGCTGCAGCGCATGGCGCTGCATCGGTAGGCAAGACCTAAAAAAGGGTACTTTCCTACATGGACTTACTGCCATTGATCTGTATTTACTTCGGGGAAAATCTATTTTTCCAACTTTGCTACATATTTAGTGTTTCTGTACAGTCTTAAGAGAACAAACCAAGATCCAAGTTTGCTGCTGTTGAGTAAGGGTGGGTGGAATTGGTGGAATTTAATTTTGTAGAGTTCAGCAGAATTATATTAAAACTTTTTGAAATTCCACAGAATTCAGTGGTGCGATGAAGTGGGCATTTGGTGCTACTATCTTAGCACAAAATGCACTCTTGCATCCATAAATGGATGCTTTTTCAACTAACAAATAGCACTGCCAAATACTAAATGCACTGCATTCCATACTTCTCCGTGTACTTACATACTCTGCAGTGATTTCTGCAGAGTAGTTAAGGGCCCCGAGGGGTATGACTGTAAGTGCATTTGGTTTTTGGCACTGTAGTGCATATCCCTTGGTGCCCTTACATACTCTGCATTGATAACTGCAGAGTATGTAAGGGTTCAAGGGTATGCACTGTAATGCATACCCCTCGGCACCCTTACGTACTCAGTAGTGATTACTGCAGTGGATGCAAGGGTGCTGAGGGTATGGAGTAGTCACTGCAGAGTATGTAAGGGTGCTGAGCGGTATTTCATTTTTCACTCATTCATTTAATCTTTATTTCGGCTCTTTTTGGCCATAAAAGATGCATTACAACACAATACATTATACACAGTAAATACAACATACCAATTGGAAGCAGAATTTATACATTTCAACAATTAGGACATTAAAAATCATCCCTGTTAAAATAGGCATAATAATTAAAAATCGAGTATATTTACAGTTTTCATCACCAGCATGTCTCAAGGCAACCTAGCCTGCATCTAATGTACACACATTTGCTATCTATAGATCAAGAGCCATGTTTTTCCGTGTATACCCAACATTCAATAGGAATCTGCTAACGCAAAACACTATAAGGCGTCTAGTGTCAGTTTTAACAATCCTATATGCTTCCTGGTATGATCGAATACCTAAGGCTTTACACAGGGGTTTGATCCATCTTCTCGTAGCTCGGTCATAGGCAGTACAAAAAAACATTATGTGACTATCATCTTCTCTTAAATTTAGTTCACAACATGTACAATTTGTACTTTTTGATTGCCCTAGGACCTTATCCCATTTCGCTAGTACTGCTTTTGTTTTTAGTATGCCATATCTAAATTTTAAGTACAGGCTTTTTGCTAGAGCTGGTTGTATCTCATTTAAAAATTCCTCAAACAGTGGAATATCCTTAAAATCAAGAAAACTGCGTGTAATGGATCCACATGGATGATTATTTTGGTAATTGTGTGTTATATAGAACCAAAATTGATTCTTAACCTGGATCTTACATCTTTGTGTCAAACATGCTGGATCATCCCAGTAATGAGCAAGGCCTATCCGATGGAACCAATTATTAACATGCTTAAGCCAGGGGTTTGTATTATAAACATCCAGACTCTTGACTTCTATGATACCTTGTCTATAGTCTGTGAGTTCGGGAGTACTCCAGAGTCTGACCCAAAACAACAGTGGCCTAAGTAGTGCAATATGATCCATTCTTTTCATGTTTAAATCCAAAAACATTGGTACAAGTGGGGTACGTTTGGGCAATTTCAATAGCCTTCTAAAAAAGTTATTTTCACAGGTCGTAAAGATGTTACATGCTTTTATGCCCCAGATTTCTGCTCCATATAAAGCACCAGATTGAGCCTTGAATTTGTAAACTTCTAGTGCTTGTGAAATGGACTTACTTAAACTTTCCCCATGGCGCTTTATAATAGGTAAAGAGCTCTGGTTATATATAGTTTTACTCTTTTCAATTTGCGTACTCCATGAGGTTTTTGAATCTAGGGAAACACCCAAATACGAAAAATGTGTGACCAGTTCAAGCCTTTGGTTATTTAAAAGGAATTGCCCATTAAAAGTTTTATGTGGATTTATAGACATACATTTGTTTTTTTTGCATTTATTTCAAGACCTTTTGAGTCACAGTATGTCTTAAAGGTGTTCAAAAGGGTTTGAAGGCCCATGGGCGTTTGCGAGATCAGGATTGTATCGTCCGCAAATAGAAGGGAGGGGACCCTCACACCATTCAGCTTTGGGGAGTCATTACTACACCTATCTAAAATTTCTGGGATGTCGTTGACAAATAATGAAAAGAGTGTAGGAGCCAACACACATCCTTGGCGGACACCACGTCTAATAGGTATGGGTTCTGCTAATTCCCCTTTCGGGCCCCAACGCACTCTAGCAAAATTATTGTCATGTAATCTTATTATCTGCTGGAGTATACAGGTTGGTAATCCCAATGCAAACAAACAATCCCATAAACGATCTGAGCGGTATTTGGCTGGGCATACCTTTCGGCACCCTTACATACTCTGCAGTAATCACTGCATAGTAAGTAAGGGCGCCGAGGGGTATGCACTCCTGTGCAGGAGTGCATACCCTTCGGCGGCCTTACATCCTTAGTCTATATAAGCCTTCCATTCCCTGAGTATGTAAGCGCGCCAAGGGGTATGCACAGCAGTGCAGTCAGTGGTTTGTAAACAGGGCAAGAAGAGGGAGCTGTCCTTCTGTGTTTAAAAATCACTACACAATAAAGTTTAATCTGCAGTGGTTTATAAACATAGTGGAATGCTCCCTCTTCCAGCCCTGTTTAAAAATCTAACACTACAGATTAATTTCACTGGCAGATATTAGTAATTCCAAGTTGCAAGAGAAATGTGGAATTTCCAAATTCCACTGGCTACAATAAAAATGTCACCCACTCCTACTGTAGAGGCCTGGACTCTTTGGCTGGAGCATTGTTGCAGATAGTGAACAACTAAGGGGTTCTTTGCTCAAATCAAAATCCCTTTCTTGACTTGTCCCAAGGAGAAAGGTTCTTGCTAGACCAGGCTTCTGTTTCGTCTCCTACCGCCACAGCTCCCAATGCTGCTGCCTACTTCAATCTTTTACCATGTTGACGAATGGTGAGTCACATGGGTCCCCTTTCATAGTGGCACCCTCTCCCATTATTATTCAAATCTAGTGAAGTTCTCGAACCTTCCGCGAGAAATTGAGATTGCTGACACCATGTGGGGCATTGTGGAAGCAATCTCTTTGGGCCTGCACGGAGGTGAAGCAAACCACAATGCGGCAATACTCCCTGACCTCAACAGGTCTACATCTGACCCAACTAAACTCCATGTAGTGCATGGATTGGACAGCACAATGCACTGGTGGTGTGGAGGCACAGCCCACATTACATTGTTGGGCAATGGATGCAGAGTCTTTCTGGGGCCCATTGGTGATGGGGTGTAATCTTCTTTCACTGACTTGGTAGGAGGTGTAAGAACATGGTCAGAGGTGCTTGAGGCACTTTATTCCTGACAAGATGTAGACGTGATTATTACACAGCTGAAAGAACGCATTGTATAGAGTTTGACGTTGGACCCTCTCCAAAACTCATACAACTTGTGACCAATATCAGTTAACATACACAGGCAAAACTACATACAACGTTGGCTGAGTAATTCACCACTGAATAGCTGTCTTGTGGAATGTGTCAAAATGTGACAAAATGTTAGAATTGTTTTTTTAACTTTTCACAAAAGCTCTGTGAACCACCTAGCACTGTCTTTAGCCAGACCTAAACACAAACAATACTGTGCAAGGCACTCAAGGGCGAATCAACAAGAGCGACAGAGAAGGTTATAGCTGTAAAGTAGTCTCTCATGAAATTCAATACAAGCATTGGTATATAGGTGGAAGGATACACTAAAACAGCCAACAGCATTAGGCGAGAGATGACTCTACTGGTCGGAGACAAGACGTGACCGACAAAGTCTCCTCACTCCATTCAATTGTTGAAAGAGACCAGTCAAAGAAAGCAGATAGTGGAACGGGGCGGACCCAGAGACAATTCTATGTATATTCACAGCAATAGTTCTCTTTTGCCACCTGTACTGCCAAACTTCAGACCCAAATGTGACGAACGTGAACAGATAAATCACAGGAGTTGGCAAGAAGCGCATACATAGAAAGAAACAGCATAGCGGTAATACTCTTAAATGGCACACTCTAATCTCTTTTCTCCAGCCAGTCCAATCTCCAACGAAAATAGACGAATACCTTGAATGTGCCGCACAGATATAAAGAAAAAGAGATTTAGTATTAAATACAATAAAAAAAACACCGCTCATCACATATCGTTACTGTTTACAACTTCCAGTTGTCACGACTCAAAAGTTCCATAAATGTATTACAGCTTGTACTCAATAAACAATTTATGCAGAGAATATGCAGGCAATTTGCCATCCTCATAGCACGCAATGTTAGAAATAAAAGTTAGCAATTTGCATGCTAATCTAAAAATGCGATGCACCTTGACTTGCGTTAGACAGGCATAACAGCGGTATTTTAAACCTGATGAATGCTTAGCAATGCAGCAGATCTCTTCCCTCAAGGCAGACAGCCGCGCGGCAGTACACTCCCCCGCCAAAACATTTACCTTTTGACCTTACGCCCAACGTAAAAACATATCACAACATTTTTTTTACAAGAAAACTTGATTAGTTTTTTCAGTACCATTAGGTCAGGTCAGAGATGGAACGACGATAAACTATCATCATTTTTCTTTTTGAAAGGATGCATAAAAGGATGAAAGATGAGTAAAGGAAATGACAGTGCAGGTTGATGCAATTTACCACCGTAGAACTGCAGACTGTTCAGAAAAACACGTTTCATTCTCATAGAAAAATTCTTCGGTGCTTCTGGAAGCGACGGAAAACAAAGAGGCAGAGGTCATACTGCAAATTGATGGTGCTGAAGCACGCATGCGCAAGGGCGCGTTTGCTGCCCCGCACACACACATGGAATATGCTCCCATTCCAAAAGCATACTCACCGTATCCCCGTGACCCGCAACTAAGACAGGGGTGATATTGGGGAATTTTGCAGTTATTGGTGGAAATTCTAATTTCTTATACAGGTTATAGACGCATAGTAGCAACACTATCTGCTGCTCCACCTCTATTGGCCCTCGCGGTGCATGTGATCAACCTAAGGTGCATCTCAATGTAAGTGTGCCACCTTAATCATCACACAAATCCCTGCAGGTGGGCTCAAGATGAGGGGCTGGCAGGTTATTATTTTTCTTGTCACTGTGTCTCTAGACATGTCTAACTGCATTTTTCTGGTAACAAAAAATCTGTGGTGGCTGTTGAACTTTGAAAATGGTGGGGGTACCGTCTGACTTATATTGGACCACGACCACACCAGCGAAGCAAGAACACTCGACCTCTTCCTACACACCATACCACGACATGGCAGCATCCAAACCAGAACAACCTGTTAACCAAAGTTAACTTGTGACCTTTATTTGTATCTTCGTTCTAGTACACGTGTCGGTGGGTTGCTTTTGCTGGTTATTTTTCTACGTGGTACAAATTAAAAAGAAACAGGAAACAACTCTTCTGTGAACTTGAATGATATTTACTCTTAAATGGACTTATGCTGATGTTATTTCATATATATATACACTAATGCACGTGTGACCAGGATTTGGATGTTAGATTTGGATGTAGGAAGTTTTTCCTACACGCATTTAGGGGTTTCAAGGGTCTCCCCTACCTGGTTAGCACCTTATTTATTAGAGTTTTTCTGTGCACTTCCGCAAATGTTAGCTGAGCGCCACTACTTCCTACTTACTTAAAACCCTCCCTTTTGATTGCATGCTCACTGTAGTGGCCTGTCACTTTAGTCTATCATTGTTTCCTATAAATTACTTGTGCTTTATTTTTTGGCCTGTGACAGTCTTCTTACTGTTATTGTTTGTTTTGTGGATCATTTGAATTATTTTATTACTCATTGAACAGTTAAAAGACCATAATGCGATAAAAATAGCAAGCTATGTGGTTCATGTGCATTCTAGTAAGAGAAATTACGAAGAGTTGTCACAATAATGAAACACAGTATATAAATATATATACCAGTTGTAGGCATTTAAACGAATGCTAGTCTCTGCAAGCCATAGTTCTATTTTACTTTGAAGTAATGAGATGTGTGGTTATGATTACCTCTCAAAGGCCTGAATGTAGTTTTTGTCTAACCATCTAAAGTGTTGGGGCATGCTAGAATCAATGTTTTTAAAACCATTTTAACCCGTTTACCGCGGCGGACATTACTCCGCGGTGCAGGCGTTCCACGCAGTGGGTGGGGCTGTGTCAGCCGTTGGTTGTGTGCAGCATCCGGGATGTGGTGCTCGTGTCGGCCATTGGCCGACGAGAGCACGCAACAGGTTTAGGAGTTGTGATCAAAATGACTTAAAAACCTAGTTTAAAGTGCATTGAAGATAGGTTACAGTGCTTATTTAAAAATAGATCAGATTGCCTGTGGGTGGGGGGGCTGCCACTTGATTAACAGGGAATACAGCCAGCAAATTTAAGCATGGGCATGTCCAATGTGATGAGCTTGAACATTTTCCTAAAGAAACGGATGCAGACAGCACAGTTGTTTTGTTCCCTTTTCTTTGTGTAGTAGTACGTTATAAGTTTCTGGACTTTGTTGAGGGGGTCCAAGACACGGATATATGGTGTCTCTGAGTCTTTTTACAAAATTCCTGCACCATGTAAGAATGGTAGCATCAGGTTCTGAGAGCCATACTGCTGATGCCTCTGTGCAAGTACGGACCCCTTACCTCAAAAATATTGGCCTGAGTAGAGATCTCTTTTCTTCAGTCATGGCAGGGCAGCAGCACAGAGGTGCACCCATGATTCTCGTTTACAGTTGTATAACCTACAGGCGCCTCCATTTTGATGCCTCTCCGTGTTCTGCGATTGATGGCAACTGATAGGTAAGGCTGGGTTCGTGCAACCAACTATGAAGAGTTTAAGTGCGGCAAGATCTCAGAGGATTTTAGAGAGGCTTGATCTTGCTGAAATGAGGTCTGTTGTACCTGTCTATTGATGGTCTTTTTCCATGTTGTGTAGGAAATGGACTCCAGTGCAAATGCTGCTTGGTTTATTGCAGAGGTTGCTACTGCTCTCTGTAGTTGTGTGTTCCATGGGGATCCCGGTTTCTCAAAGATGGATTTGTGACAGGCCTTGATAGAGTTCTCTGGTGCTTTCAATATACAAATATAAAATTTCAAAAGTCCACCTCAGTATTTAGAGATTGTTTTACGAGGACGAGTTCCAATCTAAGTCTCGGTCTGCGGAAATATTGCGGGAGTTGGAACATTTTCCTATATCTGACACACTGAGCGTGTTCCAGGCATTCCGAGCAGGCTCCAGGGAGGGCTTGGTGTCTGTATTGTAAAGCTGGGAGAAGGGAGGCTTGAGTAACTTTGATTATTCCCTGGGCAGAAGGGCTATTTAATTTAATGTTGAGACCGACTAGTCCATAAATGATTGCTGTTAATTTCTTTTTTTGTGAGTTTTGGTGGGCAGAAGGTTGAGCGGATTTGGTAAAATACACCCCCCGATAGTTATATTTGGGTTACAAATTGATGGTCTTAGGTCCCATGGTACATGAAAGTGAGTTCATGTTCTTAAAACGACCAAATACTACTCTTTTGGTCTTTTCTGGATTAAATGGTGAGAACGTTTTTTTCATTGTATGCATGAAGGCTGGTCAGTGCTCTCTGGAGACCCACTTTTGTATGGTCCATAATAACAATATCATCCACATACTGAAGGATGTGAAGCAGTCTGACGCCTAGACGAGGCAGATCAAGACTACTATTTGCTAAAGCCTTCCCCAAATCTGCTGTGTAAAAATTAAAAAGCAGGGATGTTAGCACACAATCTTGCTTAAAATCCCCAAAAGTGGTGATTTTCGGGGTGAGTGTGTTTGGGATGATTCTCACACAAACCCGTTGCAGAATACAGAGAGATTATGGCCCTTAGGAGGTTAAGTGGAATGCCCCAGTGTGCTGCTTCCTCCACAGCATCTATCTGTCAGCTTTATCGAACGCCACAATATATTCTATGAAACAGCAGAAGAGTGGGAGTTGTTTTTGTTGAGGGGCTTGCTGGCTGAGGGTTGCTAATGTCAGTGCTGACTGCTCTTCCCCGAAAACCTGTTTGATAAAATGGGAGCAGCCCTTTTACTGTTACCCAGGTTTCCAGCTTTTTAACCCCTTCCATGCTCATGACGAGCTCAGCTCGTCATGCAGTACAGTGGTCCTGTGCCCACGCCCGTTTTTATTGCTGTCCAGCACAGCAGAGGAATCTCTCAAGCAGCAATGTGGTTAAACACAATTTGTGTATATGCATTTGCCTCTAAGTCTAGCAAAGCTATTAGGTGGTAGTTGGATGGATTTAAATCCTCTGGTGCACTTTTAAAAATGCCTGCTGGAAGATCGATGAGGCCTGGCGCACCGTTACCTTTCATATCCTTGATGAGTTTCAAGATTAGAGATGGTGAAGAGAACTCCTGTTGGCCCGCTAAAATCTGCTCAGTAGGCCCATGTTTGTCCATACTGATTGTCATTTTGTGATGACCGGAGAATAGACTAGATACATGCCTCTCCCATCCGGTTTTAGAAACTCCATTTTCCCTCATTGAATACGGTGCTTTTAGTTTGTTCACGTAGCGCCAGAAGCGGACAAGTGATTTATCCTTAAGCATCCTGTGCATCTTTAGCCATTCCTTTCCTTGCAGAGCTGGCTTGTCTTCCCATACAGTTTTTTGTATGCTTCTCACAAGTCTTAAACTATCCTTAAGTGTTACCCCTTTTGGTTAGTTTTGCATAGGCAGAGGCTTCTCCTCAGGTTCTTCTGTCATGAATTGATACCCTGGTTGTGCGACTGTTTATGGTGGATGCTTTGGGGTGGCTTTGGGAGGTGATGACAGCACCGGGTGTCCATAATGGCGTCTAGCAATTCTTTGATCATTGTGTCTCCTTGATTTAAAATTGCACCCCCAGTTAAGTTGTTGTAGTTGTTGTCCAGAGCTGATTTGACATTTGAGCACCAAAGCAGAGTGTGTGGGGCACCATTTCATTCTCCTGACAAGGGTCTTTGTCTTTGCTCCTGTAGAAGTACCCACTTTGTGAAATGTGTCTGCTGCTGGAAGCCCCAGGTCCAATGTTAAGGCTAGGGGATTGTGATCACTTTCTTTTCGATTTGTTACTTCAAAATTGAACAAGTGTTAAGCTAGGGAAGAGGTTGTAAAAATATAGTCGATTGTTGATAGGTCTTCAAATGTGGGACAAGCCATGTTTTCGGAGTAGGGACGTGTCGTCACTTGGTCCACCGGCATTAAATTGAAAGAGGTAGGTAGTTCATTGACTTGTTTCTTGTTCATTTGTACCTTCTTGGGATCTTTGCCAAGGATCTTAATGGTAAAATCCCCCGCAATCACTACTTCGTGAGAGGGATGAGACAAAAGAATTCTTTTAAACTGGTACAAACAGAGTCAACTGTGTGTGATTTTTTGTTTTTTGTGTTAAAATAGCAGTTGATAAGGAGCAGCGGGAAGGTCTTCTGATCAAGCATTAGCCCTTTTATTGATACTACTTGCAGCCCAGGGGTGTTTTGGTTAAATGGAGTCGCTTCAATTTTGGCTGTTAGTTTTATAAAAATTGAAAGGACACATGATGGCCTGCCGAATAAGCTTCTACGTGTGTCGGGCTTAAAGAACTCACAAAAACCTCTATAGTACTGTGGGGTTTAGCGCCCAAGTTACCTGTAGACAGATGATATCACTTTTTGCAGGTATGCTCGTCCAGACTTTGATGTCAAGGTGGATTTCAGTCCAGCCAAATTCCATGAGACGATTGTGAGCTCATTCTCCTTTGGTAGTTTTTGGGCCTGGGGAGTGAGTGGTTGGAGAAAGAGATCTTGAGTGATGCTAGGAATTCGTTAGTAGGATGCCACTCTGAAAGTTGGTCAGCTGGCCCCAACCCTCGGGGTTCTGAGCTCTTGGCTGCATCTAACATTTCTGTGTGGTTGTTGACATAGGATACTACCAAGGAGTTTGACGCTTTTGAAGTACTTGGTAGCCAGTCGTGGGTGGCGGCCCAAGCACCCTTCGGTATGCTTCTGCGCTGTACGGTGGGGTCCTCTAAGAGTAATACAGGCAGGTATTTTGGCAGATGTCGTTTTTGAAGCTCAATACCCCATCCCTCAAAAATATGCGATTCTCTAAAAAATTGAGTCTCTGATTGCATTAGATTCCTAATTGGTAATTGTGGTCGCTGATGTTTTTTTTCCGGAAGTT
Organism: Lissotriton vulgaris; assembly: GCF_964263255.1. Taxonomy (NCBI): domain Eukaryota; kingdom Metazoa; phylum Chordata; class Amphibia; order Caudata; family Salamandridae; genus Lissotriton; species Lissotriton vulgaris. The sequence goes on along the minus strand of NC_141689.1, from coordinate 1,113,839,382 downwards.
TGAGCGAATCTTATGTAAATGAGATCAGCTGATGGATGATAGATATGTCAGTAATGGAATGTGTTGTAATAGATGGAGCAAATTACCTCTATTTAGTGTGTCCAGGAGCCTGTTAGAGATAAAATGAGAGATACACACCAGGCCCGAATCGTCATGATCATCTGCCATAGGAATTGCTCTTATTCTGATAATTTCAATTGTCTCCCACAGTTGAGGAGTGCTAAATATGTTGCTGGTTCCTCCTAAAAAATCATTTGACTGAATATTTATAAGAGAGCTACTTTGGTGAGTTTTTCTCAAGTTGAAGTTGGAATATTCAAGTTGATGTGGCCTTCTGACTTTCCCGCCAATGTCATTCCCCCAAATCGGGATGTATGTCTGGAATTATTTGTTTCTTGCTGTCCCAAAAAATCTAGATTAACGCCGGTTCGGTTGTTACTTAAGGTATCTCTAGTATCTCCTTTATGTCGGTGAGAGCCGAGTTGTCGGGGGCCTGAGCAATAAGATCACCAAGAGGTTCCCTCGTTTCCTGGGAGATTGATAAGTGAAGCACTGCTTGCTTGTTAGCCAGTTAGCCATTGACCTTGACATAAAAGACATGGAAGTGTCCCCTATGTAGTGTACTGCTGTTTGTTGTTCAGACCCTATTTTGGAAAAAGTAGTATATTCTGGGGTGTATGGTACTCCCTGGTCTGATCTGGTGTTTCACTGGGGAGCCTTGTTACTTAAGGCTGCCTCCACAATGGTTGTGGGTCATGGTTGAGCACCAGTGGTGTTCCAAGTTGTAACATTTGCTTGAGGAGTGTTGGCCAGCTCGTGGGTGTTTTGGGGGTTTCTTGTCCATTGGTTACTGATAGGGCGAATATTTTTGTTTTCTTTAAGTAACCTATCTCAGAGTCCTGTTGCATAGAGATCCATAGTGTTTCCTCCATGATGTCTTCTAACCTAGTGTTTTCTGTGGGCCCGCAGCTTGATTTGGAGTTTTGATTAAAAATCGGGAAGAGATTACAGGCATTGCCTTGTTGGACTATACTTGATGTGGTGCGTGGCCCAGCTGTCGTAAGTCTCCATTTGATAGGGTGCTGTTTTAAAAAAAGTTTTTTTATTTTCTTTTTGCTGTTCGCGGGAGAGTGGGAAAGTCACAAGTCCCTTTGAGAGCTAAAGTTCAGGATCTTGTACAAATACACTTTCATCCATCAGAAAATGATGGGAGGCTACTGATATCTAGTGAGGGTGCCTATTTCTGGCTTTGTTGAGATGTAATCTCTTGGTTTAATTACTGGGGGTGGCACTGGTTCCACTCTCAAGGGAGAGTTGTAGTTTATGGTTGCTTGGTGTACTAGCTGTTATTTTCCTAATGTTTCCAGGAGTTTGTGATGAATTTTTAACACTGTCTAAAATCTCCTAGATTTCTTATGAGGCAACTGAAAAAAGTGAGGTTTAGTGCTAGTTATTATCTTAGCTTGTGCTTGAGTTTTCAGAGTTGAGAGAAGAGTTAAATGCAGTGGAAAATATGTATTATTGTTCACATGAATTTGGTTAGTTGTCATTTGTTTGTTAAAATACCAAAGGCACAACTTTTCGTCTGGAGATCTTTTCAAGGTGGTGTTGTTGAGCCCCCGGGGTTTCCTTTGGTCGCACTTAGTTAGTGTAGGCCCAATAGTGTTTAGCTGCTTGAGCATGTAGGCCCCTTGGTCCCCGGGGTCAAGCACAGGGCTCGTGCCGGTCACCACCCTGAGATCCTGCAGGAAGATCTCTTGAGGCGAGGTGGAGCAATTGTCTAAGGGGTGACCTGCTTTTTACAAGCCAGGTTTCTCTTTTTACCATGGTATGTTACAAGAAGTTCCCCCAAGTCCTTGATGAATTTCAGTTGGCGGGGAAGAACTGTCGAACTATGATACCGGGGCAAGTGGGCTTATCTTAGTGCAAAAGAATTACCATATGATGTAAGCAACAACTTTCCTCAACTAGATAGATTAGCTTGACTTGAAGCCTGTGTGTCCTCCTCTGAATAAGGGGGAGGCGCAGAGGATTTATAAGGCCAATTTAGGCACTGTTGCTCCGGCTTTGGCTTGAGCTTACTTTGCTGCACATAAGGACAGTAAGGTATGTCGCCAGTCCGGGGGGAATTAATATGGGCTGAGAGCTATTACGGAGAGGCTTGAAGAAAGTTTCTGGGATTCGTGGAGGCTCTGTGAGGGCTTTGAGATACTATTTTAAAAGAGGAAGCTGTGGGGCACTTGAGAAATCAAGTCAAATTGAGCTGTGGGGCAAATGTGTCCAAGTAGCCTACGGCAGCCTGGTAAATAATGCCGGAGGGAGTAGATCAGGCCGACCGCAAGCCGTAACCAAAGCTGGAAGGGACCTTTCTGCGGCGGCCCGGGCTCACACTCAGCAAGTGGCATCTAATACAGCTATGCTCGGGCACCTTGTGTCTCCTTTTCGCACCATTTCTCGTCTTGCTTCCTGCTGCCACTGCTGTGTCGCTGCCCTGCGGGGCTGGTTGGGTGAATTCCAGATGGCCTCCAGAGGTTCTGTATTTTCTGCCATTGCAGGCCCGCTGGGACTAACCAAAAAAAGCCCAGGGGGGCCGAGCGGAAGCTCACAGGTTTGCCGCTCCCAGACCAAGCTGTGCCTCCTCTCACTCCACGAACGGCGACTAATGCTGTCACTCTCGGGCAGCTCCTGTTAACCCCCTATTGATGCTGACTTCTACAGGACTGCTGGGCCCCTTCGCCAAGTCTGAGCCCAACCGGCTAGGGCTAGTACAATATCAGGCCTCGTACAGTGGCATGAGTCATGAGCAGCAGTCAGCTTTCGATATCAGAGTCCCGGAATCGGAATCCCTCTCTGTGTATCCTGTAACCTGCTGGATGTGGGATTATTAGTGTGCACAGAATAGTTGCAGTTTATTGCTCTTATCAGAGATATTCTCTCATAAAGCAAGGTTGCGCTGGGAGTAGGAGAGGTGCCCCTTAGCAGGACAGTAAATGGTACAGTTGGTTGGGATCTGATCTTTGAACTTTTACAAAGGCTTTTAGGACTACATAGGATTGTAGGCCAAAATATTCTGTTTTTTTATGGAAAAGAGTATTCTGTTTTGTGTAGGGCAGACCATAGAGAATTAACAAAAGGAAAACATAATCTCAAGATGGACACAGCAAATAAGGAGAAGAAAGAAAAAAGGATGAGAGCTGAGAAAGCAAATTCTGTGAAGTTTCCTAAAAGTGGGTCAGCCATCCTAATATAACTATATTATAGATGATATGCACAGGAGAAAAATCCATTGTTGACTCAGACTAAAATTTAAACTATTATTTTCTCCCTCAAATGCTGTTTATTGGTGAGACAGCAAAAGCCTTTCTGGTTATTTGCAGCATGGATGACACACTGAAAAGTAGTCTTGTTAGAAAGGATAATCCCACTAGGCAAAAACATTTGTTTATGGCACTGCAAGCATGCTGCGCCTCTGACTTTATTTCATTGATACAATTACAGCTGTTTTCTTTTAAATGTCACAAAACATGTTCCGACCCTTATTGTGCTACCCACAGATGTACTTTAAACATGTCTCAGGCCTGCCACTGCCGAGCCTGTGTGTGCCGTTTTACTTCCCTTTCAAAATTGACATTTAAGACCTTTTGCCATGCCTTAGACTCTCCTTTTGTTACACATAAATCAACCCTAGTTTAAGCCCTAGGGAGGCCATAGGACAGAGTGCTGTGCAAGTAAAAGGTAGAACATGTACTTTTATGTTTTGCATATCCTTGTAGTGAAAAACACTCAAATGTGTTTTTCACTACTCTGAGGCCTACTCCTCTCATTGGTTAACAATGGGAATTCCTTATTAAACTTTTAAGCTTTAATTCCTGATTGGCAAGGATTAGCTTAGCCATGTTTTATTTCTTTGGAATGGTAATGATAAATCCTGTGTACTGGTAAAGTTGGATTTAATATTACTATTTTGAAATGCCACTTTTCGAAAGTGGGCATTTCTCCGCTCTTAAAGCGATGTGTGACTACAGCCTGTCCCCAATACATGTCTGGGGTGGGTGGTGACAGCTTGACTTTGTGAATGCTCTCTTAGACAGCACACACAAAAGGAGGTTAGGTTTGTCTGAGTGCCCATCTGCATCCCGAAGGCTCATCCTGGACAGGATTGGAAGGAGGAGCTGACACTGACATCTGAATAGGTGGTATACTGTACCCACACAAAGGGGTAATTACCTCCCTGTAGTGAGTCTGGAGCCAGGGCTGGAAAGAGAGATCTGGACTCTGTCTTGAACCCATGTAACCTCCAAGGACTTGTTGGCTTACCTTCTATTGCTTGAGACTCAAGGATTATCAAAGTCCTGTGCCTGGTTCATTGGAATGGATGGATCCAGGTGCTTGCTGAAATTGACACATCTCCGGTTTGCCTGTAGCATAACCAGCACAATGACCATGTTGCTGGATCAGAACCAGTGCAATGCAGTCAGAACCAGCACTTCACCTTAAAGAACTGTTGCCTCAGAATCAACGCATCACTGCTGCTGCAGTGTGGAAAGATCAACGTATCACTTTGACTATGTGGAGTAACCTGGCACAACATCTGTGAATCCATCACCTCTCGACTTGGTGCAGCATCTTCAGAACTAAGGCATTGCCACTACTGCATGAAGAAAATTGACGCATCACCTCGACTGCGGGATCGACACTGATGCATCGCTCAGTTGCACCCCGCCCCTTGCTGTTGTGAGCAGGATCAAGGTACTGTGTTCAGCGGTTCTCCATGGCTCCTGTATCTATCCCGCACCCCATTGCAGAACACCTAAACTCTTGACTTTGCCCCAGTCCAGTGTGACCAGATGGGTGCTTATTGCTTCTAAGCGCTATTTTTACTTTTACTCTTTAAACATTCATATCTTGAGTTCTGCTCATTGTATTGTCATTTTGATCTTGTTTCATTTAGAAAAACCATATCTATTTGTCTAACCTGGTGTGGAGTCTTTTTGTGGTGTTTTCATTGAGTGAATGTATGTTGTGGGGCACAAATACTCTACACATTGCCTCCTAAGTTAGGCCTGCCTGCTCAGAATCAAGCAACCAGAGGGTGAGCACAGGATAATTTATGGTGTGTGTGACGGACTTACCCTGACTAGGATTGTGGTCCCTACTTGGACAGGTTGCATGACTCTGCCATTTGAAGACCCAATTTCTAAGATTGAGATATTATCAATGATGTGATTCAGTTGGCATCAAGCTGAGCTGACCCCTGTAAGCTTCATGTTAGCACTTCTAAAGCTAATGTCGCTGTCGATAGAAGTGTTGTGGAGTGAAACACTTTTATAGATGGGCAGGTACTGTTTGCAACTTTAGTTTTTTAATTGATGGCACATTAACCTCCTCCATGTGTCAGATGGCCCCCGGCCGGCCGACATCACGGGGGGCATGTGCGTCGGACGACTAGGGGCAGTCTGATCTGCGCCCGCGTGGAATTCTTCCGCACCGCGGGTAAATGTGCACGCGGCAAATACGGTTAAGCTATTCAACTGTGTCAAACACTTGCTTCTAATTTTCCTTTGACGTTTATTAACTGTGGTGATTATATATGTAAATAGTGATTAACAGTTGGGCAACCGTCTTCATGGTGTTTCTGCAACTTTCAATGTTCTTTTCCTTGGTGCTCATTTATCAAGCTGTGTCTGGCCATTAATATTTAAAGGTTGGCGTCCATTTTCGCGTTGATTAAAAAAACCTTGTGGGTGTCATTTTGAAGTTTTTGGAAAAGCAAGCTTGTGAAAGCATTTCAAATGGAGCCATGTGGCAAGCTCAGCTTGCACGTCTTGAGTAAACAAGGAAAATATTTCTGCGCCATTAAATAGTTACCCGGAGCAGGAGATTCGGTTGATTGCAGAGGAGCAGAAAGGATGGCATCGCAATCTCAGCAATTAAAACTGAGGAAGGACTAAACAGGAACTGATACACATCAGACTGCTTAGAAATAAAGGAAAGACTCTGTTTCAGGGCAAATAATTAGCCATCTTTGAAACACTGTGAACATTGAAAACTGTTTTTATTTCTATTAAAACCATCGGAGTTTCGCCTGACGGCGGTGAGACAGAATATCGAATTAAAAATGTCAACTGACATAATATTGAGTGAAAAATGTTGTTGGATGTAAATATCGAGTGCAAGAATATCTTTGTCAGGAATATCAATTTCATGGTAAGTAATATTGTTTTTCAAAATAAAGAAGTAATTGATATAGTTTTAAAAAATATAGTTGTTTAAAATATCCTTTTTTAAATATTGGTATGTTTTCTAGTATATTATTTACATTTTGAGCAGTTATGACATTTTATTTAATTAAATTTAGTGTTTTTTAGTTTTGTAGCAGGTTGTGGGTTTATATGGGTATAGGGTGGGAAGTAATTTAATTATAATAAATTAATGATCATTTTTTAATTAATATTATTTTTTTAATTGATATTTAATTTAGTTAATTATGTTAATAATTTGTTTATGTAAATGTTTTTGTGGGTTGTGGCATTTACAAGGGTTAAGGGTGGAAAGTAATTCATTTTTAATTAACTAATACTTAGGGCCCAATTCCAATTCTGAATGTAAAATGTACCAAACGACACCGACTGGGACTGGAGTCTGACCCACACTTATACGTTCCGTATGACCGTACGAGTACTGTGCCATACGTTTGATTTCCAAACAAGTGTCACGGAGCGCAATCCGCCAGCTCAAGCCACACAGTAAACAGTGACTCGCCCATAAAGGGAACGTAAAACATATCGACCGACACAGATCCGGACTGGACCCGAACTACACGTACATGCTCCGTAAGACCGTACAAGTACGATGCAATGCGTGCAAAAGGAAAATGACTCGCATGGAGCACAATCCGGAAGAACAAGACGTACGGGAAACAGTGACTACCATTGAAAACAGCCCGTCGTGACCGACGCGTACCCAAACGCTGCAACAGAGCACATTGTGAGTGAGACAGACTCGGAGTACCTCTCAATTGCCCCTGTCAGCATCATTCCCAGTCAACTGAACGTCTCCATCATGCGCAGCAAAACCTGCGTTTAAATCCTGAGAAAAAGAATCAAACAAACAATGTCCAAATCAATAAAGAAATAAGGAAAAAAAAATCATGACCAAAGACACACTCACAACTCCACCTACATTAAGGCCCAAATCCACTGCCTTGATCCTTTGCCATTTTCAAACACATCACAGCAGAGAAGACAACTACACCACACTCTGAGCCACACCCAAAGCACACTTACTACACAACATCCACACCATTATCACCTGTTAAACACAACAAGCAAGAGAAACTGACACCCACTCAGCCTCACTTACACCCTCACACACACATCAATCTCTACAACCACCCAGCACTGTGCCTCCAAAGAAGAATCCAAAGTTCGCAGATAGTGAGCTGGTGATCTTGATTGATGAAATACTCCAAGTAGAGATACATTTATTTGGAACCTTGGTCCAATAGCGCCCTATGTCACAGAAAACAAAGATGTGGGAGTGGATCATCGAAAAGGTGAATGCACAAACACATTGCCTGCACACAAAGGATGACATCCTGAACAGGTATTATGATGTGCGAAGGAGGGTCGTCAAGAAGCTCATAGCCAAAGAGCATGCCTTGAGCCAGCGTACTGCTGGTGGCCCTCCTGCAAAACCAACATACTTCACGTCTTGGGAGGAGAAAGTGCGGGCCATAATCCCACCGAGGGCATCCATGGATTGACAGGAATACCAGAGCCAGGTGAGTACACAACCAATCTAGTCAATATTGTGTGGCAACACACACACATCACTGTCAAGGGGATATTTAAAACAAGCAGCAATAGCAAAGTCAAATTAAGCCAGAAAAAAGTTATTCTGTGATGTGTATGCCAGTTACACAAACGCATTAGCTGCTGTCTCAGAGTAATATAGAACTAGGTCATAACATATAAACTAAAAACCTAACAACAAATACAGGAAGGCATTGGTACTAAACACTAACAAACACTGTCAGCCATCTTGCCAAACCTGTCACACCACCTCACAGGGAAGCTGAGTCATAGGAAGGAAGGTTGGGTATGCTGGGAGGGTGGGTGTAGCTAAAAGCTTGATGGGAGTTGTAGTCACAGACACCAGACACCCTCCCACATGGTCCATCAAGCCCACCCTGAACCATGTTCACCTGACAGGGAGTGGAAAAGTACTGACGATATGGCTGACACTGGGCCCTGCTATGCAGAGCACAAGGGCCTGGTGGGGGTTGTGCTCCAACATACACAAAGACACCAATGTCAAACATCTTGCCAGCACTGTTACACCACCTCACAGGGAAGCTGAGTCACAGGAAGGAAGGTCAGGTATGCTGGGAGGGTGGATGTAGCTAAAATCTTGATGGAAGTTGTAGTCACAGACACCAGACCTCCTCTCACGTGGTCCATCGATCCCACCCTGAACCATGTTCACCTCACAGGGAGTGGAAATGTACTGACAATATGGCGGACACTGGGCCCTGCTATGGGGAGCACAATGGCCTGGTGGGGTTGTACCCCAACATACAGCAGGATACCACTGCCTGACATCCAGAACTTTTACTTGGACTCCCTGCAATGGAAGCATCCTACAGGGGGGATTAGCTGGCCTCTATGGGAGAAGGTGGACCTGCAAGTACACCAAATACCAGCGATCCCGCTAATACACACACCTTCACTGCAGGAACAAGTACACCGCTTGGGACCACTCACACAAAATGTAAATGCTCTGGCAATATGCCTGGCACTTGGGCCAGATGTATGAATTTGCTGCAAGTCCCACCTGTGCACCTGCCCCCTCAAACCCCTTCACACTGACAGCCATCGCAACTGGTGACACAAGACAGTGAATGGAATGGCCACAGCAACAATACTGCCACTGTAGCATGGTGTCATTTACACAAGGCACTGTGATAATCTGCATTCCACTCATACATCGTGCAGTGTTGATTGCATCCCTCACACAACACTCCCCTCACTGTCATTGTCACTTGCAACACAAGGAGTAACCTAGCCTGGGTAGGAGTAGGCATCCAACTCACAGCAGCATAAGTCAAATACTCAAACCCCTGGCCCTCACTCTCATGAACATGGGAAAGTATGCGATCTATAGTGGTCAATACCCCTTACCATGGATGGCATTGACCACATAAATGACATCATCATGCACAGAATTCTGCCCCAACATCATTAGCTATGGATAACACCATCCAATGTGTGAAATGATATGTGAACTAGGGACACACACAACAAAATAGTATTTCCACAGTGAATGCAGCCATACCCTACTGTGACCATGTTGTTCAGACACAACATTTTTATTCAAAAATATAAGCACAAATGCCAGCACACATCGTCCAAACGTGCTACACATCACAAGTGGAAGTGCATGTATGTCATTTTTAAAGTACAAATGTTGAGAGGAGGGACGCACCTGTGTCAGGCACAGAGGGCACATGAGTAGCAAAGGCTGTGTACAGTCAAACAATCATGAAATGAGATGTCCATGCACAAGCATCAAATGACTTTGTGCTAAACCAAAATACACATCTGTCACTGACAATGTACGACAATGCAGTATACATACACTGTGTGAACCGTTAATGTTGCAGAAACATTACATACATTGTGTGTCTCTTCCACCACAGGGGATGCTGGGGACACAGCAAGAACAGAAGAGGAATCCCAGTCTCAGACTCTGGATGACCCAGAGCTCTCCAGTGTGGATGCCTCTATGTCCTCTTTGGATGAGGATAAATGACCTGGCACCTCCGGTGTGGCTCCACTTCCAGCCCCAGCAGCTGCAACATCACCAAATCCTGCCACCACTCCTTGACCATCTGCAAACACTTTAATCACCCCTGCCAACGCAGAAAGACCAAGGCAACAGAACATTGATGACGCAGGTACACAGGGCACTCAGGAGCTGATGGACAACAACACCAGTGCCAACACAGAGAGGGGTCCAGTGCTACCTGTGCCTGCCAGGGCAGGTCCTGCCCGTGAGGGTATGGTTGGTGTGAGGGTGGTCAGGGCAAGGCCACGGCCTGCAGATGGTGCAGGACTGCAGGAAGATTCACAGTTGGGACACATCATAGATGCGTACCAGGAAAGCACAGGACGATTTGGCCAGGTTGTGGGGATCCTCAGGGACATGCAACAACAGCAGGCTGCACATCATGCCAGAATGGACTCCCACATGTCCCGGGTGGAACAACACATGACCCGTATGGAGTAAAAAATTACAGATTATATGACTTTACAGCAGTGCATAGGGACATACTGACATGCCTCCACCAGATAGCCAACAACATGACCACACTTCCCCATGTGCCCACTACATATGTTGCCACTACATCAGCAACTGTCACAGGGAGGGAGGTGGACTCTGGCGGAGAGTCCTCTACACCCAGCAGCCTGCACATGAGGGTCCCCCTGAGAAGAAGAGGGGTCATCCGAAGAAGGACAAGCAAGAGGCAGATGGCCATACATACCCACCAGGACTTGACTACCTGTTCTAGGCATCATCCAATGTGTGCAAAGCGTTCCCCTTGTTGACTGTTGCTAAACTCCCACACATGTGAAGGAGGGTCTAAGTTGGACCAAAGTTCCAAAGGACAGTGGACTTTACTCTAGAAATGTCATCAATCACCACTACCAACTGCACTGTAAGCTTTGGATTCCTATTGCACTGTACAGCACAATTACGTATAACTTTCAAACACATGCATGTAAATAAATTCACTACAACAAAATACATGCGTCCGTTGTGACTGAAAATTGGTTTGTGTCATTGAGAAGATGACCTGTGAAAAGATGTCTGTGCATGGAAACTACTACAGCTATATAAGCACAGTCATGTGAGTCTTGGTGATGTGACACATATGAGGTAGACACCCCACTACGTCAACCCAACACATACTTACCTTGCCCATCTAACTCATCTTCCTAACTTATGTGAACAGAGAAAGCAGTAGGATGCATGTACACAATACCCATCCTGAGTCTCTGGCAAGCTGCCCATAGGGTCAGCATGCAAATGAATGTTGGATGTGTGGACTCAGCCAAAGCACATTACAAAGTGATGCACAGGTTTATTACACCAGCAAATGTCATAAATAACCCTGGGCGTAGTGGGCGTAGTGGGGCTTCGCGGAGCTACGTGAAGTGGGCGAGAAACTACGCCCACCTCCGCACTCCGCGTAGCCCCACTACGCACCGCAGGCCTCCCTCCCGCCCTCCCCAAATACTTTAAATTAAACGTGTAAAAGAATTAAAAGGCACTTACCTTGCCCGCCGCTGCCCGCCGCGTCTCCGGGGCACCCTCTCTTCATCGCCACCGTCTTGTGTACTAATGCACATGCGCTGGCGGCCTCGCATGCGCATTTCTCACGAGAAATGCGCATGCGCGGCCGTCCGCGTATGCGCATTAGTACACAAGACGGCAGCAATGAAGAGAGCGAGCCCTGGGGACGCGGCGGGCAGCGGCGGGCAAGGTAAGTGCCTTTTAATTCTTTTACACGTTTAATTTAAAGTATTTAGGGAGGGCGGGAGGGAGGCGGGTGGCGGCCAGCTACGCTCCGTCTGCGGAGCGTGCGTAGTGCCGAATTCTACGCCTGCTACGCAAAATGCGTAGAAGCCGGCACTACGCACACTCCGTGCACGGAGCGTAGCTGCCCGCCCACCCTTAGTCATAAGTCCTCAACAGATGGGAGGTAACCTCACTTGACAGTGAGCACAAAGTCAGCAACTGATTAACTATATAAGTCCAGGGGTGCGTGGAACCTTTCATGATGAGGACAATGGCAGCCTGCAGTCTGCAACATGAATATGTGATGTGGGGGGTCACACGTGACCAAACAACAGCCATAGGACACTGTGGAGCACAGACATACAACACCATTAGAATCACTAAATGACAGCATGCATCTCCAATACAAATGCCAGACACTAAGCTCAGGATACCTGGACACAACGCAGTTACAATCCCGGCACTGTTTGGTAGTACATATTCAATAGTAGGACCCATCAATGAAAGCAGCCTGTCAATCAGCACAAAGACACACTTAAGCAGCAACATTACAAAATCTACACATATCAGGCAATTGCAAAACATAGACAACGTATCACTGTGTACTCACTATCATGTGAAGAAGTTGTTGATGAGCTGTGTTCGTACATCCCCCTCACCCTCATCATCACTGGCAACATGTCCCAGAGCAGGATCTTCCAAGGCAGGAGGCTGTTGGTCATCATCATCCAGGATGAGAGGTAACTCCTTCCTCACTGCCGAGATGTGTACCATGCAACACACAAGGGCGATTTTTCACACCTTGTCAGGGCCATGTTGGAGGGCACCTCCTGTCTTGACCATGCAGAGGAATCTGGTTTTCAGAAGGCCAAATGTCCGCTCTATCACTCTGCTGGTCTGCCCATGTGCCTCATTATAACGGATCTCCGCAGGTGTAACAGAGTTCCTGAGGGGGTCAGCAACCACAGCATATTTGGGTATAATCTGATCAACACACATAAGTCGATACTGGTCCATCTGCAGTCTGGTTGGAGTCAAAAATCTATGACTGCACTTCAATCCCACTGCGAATTAATGTCATTCACTAATGCCACTATTATTAACCTTGGGCCTGATTCCCTGAACTAACTTATGACAAAATCCTACACTTAGTACTTTTGTTATTCACAGAAGGCATTTAGTAGTTTTAAGTTAGGATTTTGTCTTAAAATAGGATTTTTTCTTAAATTAGGATTTTGTCCTTAATTAGGATTTTGTCTTAAATTAGGATTTTGTCCTAAATTAGGATTTTGTCTTAAATTAGGATTTTGTCTTAAATTAGGATTTGGTCTTAAATTAGGATTTTGACCTAAATTAAGATTGTGTCTTAAATTAGGATTTTGTCTTAAATTAGGATTTTGTCTTAAATTAAACTTAAGTTTAACTTAAGTTTGTCTTAAATGTGATTTAAGAAAAAATCCTAATTTAAGACAAAATCCTAATTTAAGACAAAATCCTAACTGAAGACACAATCCTAACTGAGGAAAACATCCTAATTTGAGACAAAATCCTAATTTAGGACAAAATCCTAATTCAAGACAAAATTCTAATTTAGGACAAAATCCTAACTTAAGACAAAATTCTAAATTAAGATAAAATCCCAATTTAAGACTACTAAATGCCTTCTGTGAATACCAAAAGTTTAGGATTTTGTCCTAAGTTAGTTCTGTGAATCGGCCCCTTTGATTTTAAACTGTCTAGTATATTTCACCTTGGGTTTTAACTGGTTTTATTTGAAGATATTTTTCTACAAAATAGTGTTCACAAAGGTGGCAATGGTTGACGAACTCGTATTAATTATCTGTCTAAATTTTATTTCTTTTGAATATCAATATTGCAATAGTTTTTGTTAACTATGCAAAATAAAGAAACTTAAACTTAATGTTTGGGTATTCAGTGTCCTACATACAAACAAACAGACAATCAATGGGTTGTAGAAGTGGATGAATCTCTAAAGTTGCGAAAACACACAAGCGAAACAGATATTACACACCAACAAGCCAGACACGCTGGTTCTGCAGCTGTGTCATGTTTTGTATCCGACTCATCCGCATAATGTAAGCGTCGTGTGCAGAACCAAGGAAACATGCACACACATGTGAAATGGTCAGGTCTGGCTGACATACCACCAGGGCATTAATAGAGTGGAAATGTTATCTGTTCCAGTATGTCAGCTCATGTACTGTGGTGGTACCAAAGGAACATGTGTGCCATCTATGGAGCCTATGACATGTGGCATTCTTCCCAAGGCATAAAAGTCACTCTTAATCGCAGCGCATTGACCTGGGGTTAGAAATTGGATGTACTGGTTCAGGAATAACAACATTGCCTCCAATACATCGCGAAGCACACAACTGAACATGGTCTGTGACATCCCACTTGCACTAGCCACAGTGTACTGGAAGGTACCAGTGGCAAAGAAGTGTAGGGCTGCTATCACCTTCACCGTGGGGGTCAGCAATGATAGATATGTCCGGCCAGGTTACAAATGTGGTGCCAACTGCTCTGCAAAATTAGTGGCCTGGTGAGGCAGTACCGCTGGATCTAGTCACATTCAGACATAGTTGCAAGGTCTGGGAAAGGTCAATGGACAGCTGGTCTCCTGCAGTACATAGGTGAGCAAAGAAAGTTTGTCAGTGCCCCTACATATGTGGCAATGACCATGCACAATATCACATGCAACTTCAGGATTAGACATAATAACGTGTTGTAAAAGCTGTTGGGCATGGACAACGTCAGCTATGTGTCCCTCACATAACATCTTTGGACAGCTTTGGAGATTTACTGCAATGGTGACCCATGGGTGTGAGTTTTCAGTATATGTGTCGTACACTGACTGAACAAGACTTATGCATGCATAGGCTATTGACTATCATGGAGACAGATGCGGGTGAATTTTTAAAAGATGTTTCACATGCTCACGGCCCGAGCCATGCGCACACATTGGCTATCGGATGTAATGTAGACGGACACAGATTTGTTCGTTGTACGAATAGTGTCCAAATAAAATTCTGTTGGCTCCCTCCAACAATGTATCAACAGCAATGGGGTTATGTAGTTGGATTTTTGAACAGTACAGGAGGCATGTACGAAGCGTACAATGCAATTGATTGACCATTTTCATAACATGCAAATGTGTCGGACCTATCACATAGGTCGCCTGGGAAAAAATTCAGCTCTGCAGCACAGATATAAGACTGTCTGTTCCCCAGAGACTTCATTTGCCTGCACCAACTTCTACAGCATTACATCTCCGCTACCACTGCTGCTGTCGCTGCATCCTCTGGCTTCAAGCATGGCACGTGCTGTGGAGAGAGCCCCAGCCTTCACAAGGAGGATAACCAGGCCCTACTGCACGGCCTCCTTCCACAGTACAGCAAGCTGTATGGGAAACCAGGGGAGCAGGTGAGTGAGCACTGAGCAGTCCACTGTCTTCCTAATTGTGCATGGGGACTGACTAGCACTACTAACATTGTGTTCAGCAATGCCAAGCATGCTCACTGAGTATTTGTAACTCTCAAACTTTGTGGATACAATTACTGTACAGTTGCAATGATGCCAATGTGTACATTTTATTTCTTGTCTGACTGTTCATGCTCAGTTTCCAGCATGTTTTTTTTAATTAACTTCCTACTTTATTGCACATCCAATTTTAACACAGCTCTTATAGCCTACAACCCAGGGGCCGGCAGCAGATCAAAGCATCACATCCTTATGGTCTTAATATATCTCACACAGCCTTCATGCCAGCATCCCTGGGGCCTGGCGGCAGTAAAAAGTATTGACATGTATTGGGAGTTTCCTCAGCAATCAATCAATGTGACGCTGCTCTGCTTGTGTCAGCACAGGACGGCCCTTTACCACTCTGCTGAAGGTGTTATATTACATCCGAACCCACAGGTCTATAGGCCAAAAGTAGTGTCCTCCTTGTAACTATTCTTAACTCCTACCCCCTTACCTACCCTCCCCACCCCAACAGACCCTCTCCCACCGCAATGTGTGCCTGCCTACCCACTTTAGTGCTACACCTCTACGTACTGCCTGTGAACGTCGTGTGCCGCACCCCGCACCCTCCCCCACCAATTAATATTGCTCAATGTGTGGAAGAGGAACCCTAGATTGCCACTCTGCTACCCTCCCACCATATGTGCCTCATGCCTCTACACCAACCCAGTCCTTCCGCTATGTATTAATAAGTTCTTGAGGACTAGACCGCTACCCCCAACCCGCGCTGTGCTTAAGTGTACAAAACATCTCTCCCCGGGGTCTCGACACCCTCATCCTGTACATCGCCTATCTCCTCTCCCTCTAGGTCAGGCTCTGTGTCTTCACTGTCTCTGGCGCTTAGATAGGTCCTGTACAGCCCCCAGAAATTCTTGGGTCGACTTTTCGGAGGAAGCAGTTCGCTGTACGTCTCGGACTGTGTACAGCAGTACAGCAAGTCTGTTGCCCACCTTTTCTTAGTCGGTAGTGGCCCCCTCATCCAGCACATAGCAACTGTAAGTTTAGCGGTCAGCAAGGCCATATCCGCCAGACGCCTCAGGGCCACCGGGAGTGTCTTGCAATAACCGAGCAGCGCCAGGGCCGGGCAGAGCGGGATTTCTAAACCCAGTATCAGCCCTAGTTCAGATAAAACCTCCTTCCAGAACCTGTGGATCCCGGGGCAAGACCACGCCATGTGGATGAAGTCCGCCGTTGGGAGGTGTCAGCGTTCGCATTCCACCGAACTTCTCAGCCCGTACCTGTGCAATCTCTCCGGTGTATAGTAGACACGCTGCAAGTATTTGAAATGAATCCGCCTATGTCGGCTATTCAGAGATATCTTCCTAGTGTTGGTGCAGCAATAATGCCACATCTCATCAGATATCTGCATCTGTAGGTCACGCTACCAGTCAGTTTTAGCCTTTGAGAGCAGTTGTTTCTTGTGTCGGTCCCCCAACTTCTTGAGATTTGTTACCAGCTTGCTGGACGCTGGGTTTTTAATCACATAGGTGAGTTCCGGCACCTCCGGCGGTTCAGCCAGTTCTGGGCCAAGCAGTTCCTGCAGTGCACTGCGTACTCTGTGGAATTGAAAGCTGTGCAGCAGCGTCTTCCCCGTCTGAGACTGAAGTACTTGTTTGAGAGTTTTCACTATCCCGTTAAGGAATAGATCCCCCATCTTGATGATACCTAGTTCATGTAGTGCCTTAATCACCCCTTTCTCTGCCAGTGGGGGAAGCCATATCGCCCACTCTACGTGCATGAGTGGTGAATACAGTATGTCACCATCTTGCACACGCAATAACTCATTCCATGCGTGATTCGTAGTTTTTATGGAGTCCAATATCCCAGTTCTGCGGTCCACGGGTTGACATATCGTGGCCGGGAGAGGGGTAGGGTTTGCAAACAGACGCTCTAATTTTACATGTGGAATATCGGGATTCCCATGAATCCACGTATGGAGATGCGCCGATTGCGCTATTCTGTAATAACGCTCCAGGTCCGGTGCTCCCAGACCTCCCATTTCATAGGGAAGCATTAACGTCATCCTTTGGACTCTGGGTTGTTTACCTCCCCACGCAAGTCTGATAAGTGTCTGCGTGAGTTGCTGAAAGAAGGTTCTAGACAGTACTACCAGGATCTTATTAAATAGGAATAGAAACCTGGGCAGCACCACCATTTTCATTATCGCTATCCTTCCCATCAGGAGAAAGGTAGCCTGCACCACACCTCCACAACGTCCACAAGTTTATCATACGCCACCCCATAGTTCTCGCGAACCAGTATATAGGGGTCAGTGTGCAAACGTATCCCCAGATATCTTATGGAATCCGAGGTTCACTGCAGTGGATACTCCTTGTCAAACGGGTGAGTCACCGGCATCAGCAGAAGTGCCCCTGATTTGTCCCAGTTGACTTGTAGGCCAGATAGCGCACCAAATCTCACTACCTCCCGTAACACAGATGCAAGATTTTTTTCTGGTTCCCTAACATACAGTAGGGTATCATCCGCGTACGTAGATATGCCAATCTTATAAGTAGGGAAATTAATCCCCTCGAACATGTGGTATTCTCTGATCGCGCACGCTAGAGGTTCTGCCACAAGTGCGTATAAGAGAGGGGAAAGGGGGCATCCCTGTCTAGTTTCTCTGCATATTGCTATCGGATCAGTGACCGTGTCTCCTAGTTTCAGCCTAGCCGAGGGTTTATAATATAGAGCTCCCAGCATCTGTAAGAAGGGTTCTCCCAACCCAAATTTCCTCAGCACTCTTAACATGAAGGGCCATTCCACAGAGTCAAAGGCCTTCTCCATGTCTAGAAATATAGCCACCGCCTTGTTGTCTTTCTTCACATGTTGTATGGTGCCTAGCACAGTGCGGATATTATACGTCAGATTCCTCGCAGGAACAAACCCAGCTTGTTCCGGAGCAACCAGCTCCGGGACAAGTATAGCAAGCTGTGCAGCCAAAACCTTCGTGTACAGTTTGGCGTCTACATTTATCAGGGAGAGGGTCTGTATGATCCGCATCAATTGGGGGGCTTCCCCGGTTTAGGTATTGTGATAAGAAGGGCCTCCCTCATAGATTTCGGCATACTACCCTGTTGACAGATATCATCAAAGAGAGACATCAGATGCGGAATTAGTTTATCTTTGAAAGCCTTATAAAAGGCTACCGTAAGCCTGTCTGCGCCTGGAGCGCTGCCTGATCTCATCCCCTCCAGCGCCTCCAAGATCTCATCTTTCGGTATGGGCATCATCAAGAATTCCCTCTGGAAGTTAGCCAGGAAGGGCATATTGATATAACTAAGGTATTCGTCAATTTCCTCTTCTAGTTGTCCATACCTAGACTTATAGAGCTTAGCATAGTAATCCTGAAATTCTGCAAGGATGTCGCCTTCCTCCGTAACCACCTCTCCCCTGGATGTGACCAATTCCTCAACTACCAGCGGGCATCTGCTATTGCGCATTAGTCTAGCCAGCAATGAGCCAGGGCGGTCCCTCTCCCCGTACGTGCGTGCTGTGGCATATGTCCCCATGTGTTGAACCTCTCTATCCGCTTCCTCATTACATTCTATAATCAGCTTTTTAATCTGTTCTTCAGTGTCTCTATTCGATGAATGCCTATGTTGTTTTTCTAAGTCCGACAATTGTGATTCGATGTATTTCAGCCGTTGCCTAATGGATTTAAGCACCCCAGAATGTTTTGCCATCGACATGCCTCGGATATAGACCTTAAAGGTATCCCACACGTCTGAAAACTGTCCACAGACCCCACATTGTTTTCAAAGAATGTGTCTATGTCCTCCGCTAACTCCCCCCTGAAGACTTTGTCTAACAATGAGTAGGGGGGAAACCTCCAGGTGAACGGGGGAATTCTCCTAGCAGGAGCGTCCAGGAGCAGCAGCAATGGTGAATGGTCCGACAGAGTGGGGGGCAGTATTACGCAGCCCTTCACAGAGTTGAGGAGTGAGTGAGATGTGAACCAATAATCAATCCTCGTGTGTATGTCATAGTAGGCCGAGTAATGTGTGTACCCTCCCTTCCCGGGGTGTCTCTGTCTCCATATATCCACCATGTCCAGCTTAATCAGTTCCGTCTGCACAAGGACGGCAGATGCCGCTGGGCTGCGGGCCGTCCCAGCCGATCTATCCAGGTCCGGGCTCAGAACAAAGTTGAAATCACCCCCCACACAACATTCTGGAACCAACATACGACCTGCACATGTCTGCTAGGGTAGAGTAAAACTCAGGATTGTCGTAATTAGGACCATAAACATTCACAACCATTACATCGTGTCCTTTACCTGTACATCGTGCAAGGAGATATCGGCCCTTCCAGTCAGCGGCCAACAGTGTCAACGCCAGCTGCGATTTGGGATTGACCCACGTGACCACCCCCCTGGAGTGAGTGGTGAAGCCTGCAGCAACACAATTACCCCCTAGGCCTCTTGCAGTCAACATTTTACTTGTGAGCGGGAGGTGCGTTTCTTGCAGGAGAGCAATATCAATGCGGTGTCTGTGTAGATAGCTCATTACCTTCTTGAGCTTGCGGTAATCATTCAACCCTCTGACGTTCCAGGTCAACACTCTTACAAGGTCGGGGCTACTGTCCATCATTAGGACCTCAGTATCAGCCATCTTATCCCAATCTGTTTGACGATGTTGTACACATTAGATCCCAGACACACAGATTTCATAGGCAGAACCCCAGGAGCAGCAGTAACCCTCCCTTCACTTGGCAGTGTGCGTCTCTTAAACAAAACATCCCAACTTCCCCAGTTGACCATCCCCAACCTGGTCAGACAGAAACCGCCACCCCCCCGCCCACAGCCGACCACCCCCAACCTGGTCAGACAGTGCCCATTTCCACCCCCCATCCCTCCTGAGAAACAAACTGAATCAACAGTCCCCTGATTGGCCCTATCTAGAGCCTCGAGGCCAAAAGCGCAGGGGCAGAAGTTGCCAGACAAAAGGCAGTTAAACACAAGTCCAATACTGCAATGCTGAAGCATGCCTGTACCATGCCCCCTACTAACATTCGGCGCCCACTGTAGTCCTTGACCAATTTTTACATAGGTGAACTCCCCCTCATGTAGGCCTAGACCCAGCACATTCCTGTGAGCAACAATATCCACTCCACCCGGCCCCCCGCCGAAGGGGACATGCTTTTCCTCAGCACACTGTGCAACACGATGCCACAAGTCAAACTCGGGGGGACAAAAAGAAAAAAGGGAGAGAGCAAACAGGACCCAGGAGGGGGGGCGCCGCTTCGTGACGACAGAGCCATCTTGTACCCCCGCATCCGTGTGAAGTAAGGAAAAAATCTAGGAATCCGTGCCCCCATCTCTATAACCCTTCACCAAAGGTAAAGTATCCAGACACATATTTGAACATATATAAACCAGAAAGATCTCACCCAGCAGTAGTCTCTTAGTGTTCTTACTTGGCCCCTCTGGTCGCAAGCATCCGCTGTGCAGTACTGGTCCAGCGAGAAAACCCAACCTGAGGTACACTCCCCCAGACAGGAATGATCCCTCGATAGGAACACAATGGCAGGGCCAAGCGGCTACTAGCTACTTATTCCTGATCCTCCAGATGCGAAGAGGTATTAGGTTCCTCCTGTTGGCTTCTCGGACTATTCCTGCGCTCTTTAGACCATTCCTTCAGTGATTTCTGCAGCTCCTTTGGGTCGGTAAAGAAATGCGAGTGCCCTTGTCTGTTTATTCGAACTTTCGCAGGGTACAGCATCGCGTAGTCCAATCCGAGATCGCGTAGCTGTTTTTTGTATGGAGCAAAATTTTTCCTTTCCTCTTGTACCTTTGCCGTGAAGTCCGGGTAGAGCGAGATGTCCATTCCCTCATATTGTAGCTTCCCTTTTTCTCTGGCCAGTCGTAGCGCCGTATCCCTGTCTCGGTAGTTCAGTAGTTTCTCTATTATTGGCCGCGCGATGGGCTCTTTCCACTATGCACATAGGGGAAAAGACGTCGTCCCCTAGTAGTGCTCTCAGGAGTTTCTCCACAAACAGCTCCATTTTGCCAGTCTGAGTGGTCTCTGCCACCCCTTTGATGCGTATGTTTGAGCGCCTCGAGCGCGCCTCCAAATCTTCCGACTTGTCCTGAATGACCTGCAGAAGTCTGCCAAACTGTTTGCGGTCTTTATCCCAGTCCGACTGAGCCTCCTCCGCTTCTGTCAGGCGTCTTTCCGCCATGTTGAGTCGCTCCGCATGCTTGTCCACACGTTCCGACATGCGGTCCATGCGGTATGTCGGAGAATCAAGCTTAGTACCAACTGATGCCATGCTGTCTTGAAGTCCCTTCTCCATCGACACCAGCATTTAACGGATGTCTGCACACATGGAGCTGTCTGGGGCAGCACTCCGCGGTGATGCCTCCGAGGCCGGCACGTCTGGCCCCTTAGTTCTGCGTTGGTCGAACGTTAGCTTAGCTTGTGTCCTGTCACCCTTCCCCATGGTGTTCCTACTGGACATCAATGTCTACTACTCCACTAACTACAATACGTGGCAAGGGTGGACCAGTGTCTCCAACTGGTCCTATGTGGTCCTCAAGCTCCAAGTAGCGGACCGCTACGCCCTCACGCGTGCTTCCTGAAAACCGTGTGCAGGGACCACGGAGGTATACCTTCCTCGTGAATACCGGCGTCCCCCCTCTGTGACGCACTTCTGCGCACTGCACGTTATTGGAGCTTCTTATGCATGCCACTCCAGCTTCTAACCACCATATTACACAGATCCATGACAGCTGCAGGGGGAATCCATGCACAGGTCCTGTACTGCACTTCGACGCTTCACCGGCAAAATGGGTGTGTGTTGGTGCACACGGGCGTTCCTCCTCCTGCCTCTTGTGTGGCCGGAAACACTCCTTCACCGGACCCCGTGTGCCTCTGCCATTGCGTTGGGTGCCGACCCAAAGCGGTAGATGCTGCAGCTGTTGTCCTCCCACGCGGCAAAAAATAACACAAAATGGCGGCCTTGAGTAGGACAAGTATACAAGCGCAGGCCACGTTCAAATGTCTTACAGTAGCTCTTCATCGAGGGCTCCCCTCTCCACCACACCATTGGAAGAGCGCGGTGTTAGCACAGATTTCAAGAACAGCCTCCACCTCCCGTGTGCTGCGCAGACCGGAGCCCAGGGGTACCTCACTTACGCTCCTCTGGGCCAAAGTCAGCCCACTGCCGGCCTCCCGCAGTCAATGATTGAGCAGTTGTGCCCAGTCCCGCACCCGCTCAAAAGCCCTAGCCTGCCGGTACTGGGGCTATACACAGTTCGGCCGGACAGTGGGAATACAACAGGCGGGCTCCCCCAAATAACTCCAGCTACCAACAACTATTCCGTGAGCCCAGTAACGCTCCGTCAGTACTTTGTTCGGGCGGAAAAACACCGCCGCCTGCACGGAGAGTAGAAGGGAAGCTCTCACCTACTTTTAGGGCTGTTAGGGCGCCTTAAGGATAGTTTTGGCGGATTTTATCGGGGCTTAGGCGAGGAGCTCAGCGCTCACACGTCTTTCATTGATGCCGGCAAGCTCCGCCCCCGTTTCCAGCTTGTTGGTGCAGGGTTGAACACAGGACAAATCCCCATGACCATAGTTGCTCTAACTGTATACATTGTATTCCCTTGTGATGACAACATGTATTGTCAAATGTGTGATGTACAAACTTGTTGCATGTTTAGTAATGGTGTCTTACATTGTCACCCTTATAGGTTGATACCCATCACAAACAGGAAATCTGGAAGTCCATCATACGGGCAGTTCCATCAGTGGGGTCTACAAATGCTGCACCCAGAACTGTCAGAAGAGGTGGCAGGACATTTGTGGCTGGACCAGGAGGAGCACCAGAGTCCAGCTGAAGCTGTCACCTCCACACCGACGGGGCAGAGGATGGACACTGACCTCCCATATGCTGAGGATGCCAGTGGTCTTCCCTGACCTGGATGGGCAGTTGAAGGCCAGACAGCAGCAAGAAGAGGGTAAGTTCATTCCTCTTTGGTGAACTATGGCTAACATGCTATTTGCACTCCCTCAGCCTCCTAACACTCCCACAGTTCATGTGTCTACTGAGACAACACTAATGTGGACACATTTGGTGAATCCCCATTCTCATCTGCTGACCAGGTGTGGGCCTTTTGGCCTCTGAGTAGTGTCACTAGTGCTGTGTGTCCTTGCTGTTGTCCAAGGATAATGTTGGGGTGGCATCTGCTACAGGTGCCTTGTTCTGTGCTTCATGCGTGTGGCAATTGCTTGACATGTGTCTGCAAATAGACAGATGTCTGACATTGACTCTGTGTGCAATACAAAGGTGTTGTCATTGCTGATCTGGGGAACCATTAGTGTCGGAGGTATTTATCAGACACACATGCATAATGTGATACAAATGTTAGTGCCTCTGGTGAATGAATGTCATGGTTGTGACACATGCATAGACACCTGCCTACTGTTTCTGGTCATCACCAGTTGCACATGCACCAGGACAGGTATGCCAACTCTGCACAGATGAGACACTCGTACCTCCCAATCCTGGCTGTCAGCCAACAATGTGAATATTCTGACATGTGAAATGAGTTGTCTGCCTCTGTGTCATTGTGGACTGGCATGGCTTCTTTTACTTTGAGAGTGTTACAATGTTCATAACGGCTTGCCTTATGATATGTGGCTGTTGTATCAGCACATAGGGCAAAACATAGGTGTGTAATTACTTGAGTGTGCCTAATGGTGGATTGAAAATTCAAGTGCAAGCTGCTTCACTTTCTTCCTGACAGGCTGTCCATGTTTACTAATTTCTGTTAGCACAAACTCAAATGTCTAATTTGGATACCTTCTGATCATCTGATTCTTTGTGATGTGGGTAGCAGGGGCTGTACATATGCACTTGAGAGCTACAGAGTTTGCATTGCCCGTTGATGCATTGGTGTGACACACTGCACACAGTTGGTTTCTGTATGCACTGCCCCGGTGACAGGAGACAGTACAGACTCATTAGCCAGACAGGCCAGTGCCATGTTGTGCCACATGCAAATCAGGATACTGCAGTATTGTGAGTTGTCTTGCATGTATTCCTTTGTAGCATTGACTATCATGACATGAGGCCATCATGGTGTCTGGGAATGGAATCATATCCATCATGTTAACAGTGACTTTGGCCATCCCATTTCAGGACACATGTACAGAGTCACTGGAGAGAGATGTGATATGTGACACATTACACTCACAATCCTGGCAGATCTGACACCTGGCCCTTTGTGGGGCATGTTTGCACATATACTTAGTGAAATCATACATGCACCAGACGGATGTGTCCAGGATGGGTACTTGGGGCATGGTTGACTGTCAGGGTGACAATTGGCTGCTTCACATATGTGTCAGTCATTTTTGCTATGCTTATCAGATGATGCCAGGACCTTCTCTGTGATGTGCTGCAATTACTGAATTAAGTAAGTAACAATATGTTACCCGGCATTGGTTGATCCCCTTGCACTTGGTCGGCAGGTTAAACTAATATATTTCCCTTGTTGTAGTTTTTCCTCTAGTCGCCTTGAAAAGCCTAACCATCGTGAGTATAAACCCCTGTCCTTATTAGTACCACTCGCCTTAGTTAACAACAAATTCATTTTAACTAATAGCTCCCCTTGTTTCGATTTAGTGGCTATAGCTGTGTCGAATTTCTACCTACTATGGACCCAGTCTAAGTAAATACGAGGTAATGGCTATAGTTTAGCGGTTTTGAAATTTAGCATTTAAAGTTCACAGATATGTGCCTGCTTCGGTTCACATGTTATCCACACTGCGCCGTTTATTTTTAATAGAATCTCTCCTCACTGCGCCGATTTCTCACTAGATCCTGAGTACAATGCAAATTCACAAGCTCTTTCAGCATGTTAATATGTTTCTTTCATCATTGCGCCGCCTTTTAATATCACTTCAGAAACCCGCTTTTTCCACGTAGGTGGGCTTCAAGCATGTAACACATGTCACGGTTTTTATCTGATTCCCCTCACTGCGTCGCCTTGTAAATATACCAGACACCGCCACATGGTTTCAAGATCACTAGCATGTGTCTGCTCAGTCTAGTCACTATAAACCGTTACACAGCATTGCAAAAACTGCTGTTTAGTGATGTAAACTGTAAAGATTAATTGCATTCATGCCTAGTCGCTCCTTAAAATTAATTCTTCATTCTTGTTTTTTTTCCCAAAATTTTTTTTCCCCCAAAACAATTTTTTCTTTCTATGTGTATTGTGTAACTCGCTACAGAGGCTCTGTGTTTGTAATATAATTTCCAGACAAACATGACATAGTATTTTCTGTCCTGATGATGATGCAAGTATTTTGTAACTGCATCGAAACGTCGTCGACCTCACTGCACCATATGTTGATTTGACCTCATAAATACTGAACAACAATGGGTTGCTATGATTGTAATCTAGTCTGTATAACCAATGAATGAGTACAGACCGCGTTTGAGCGTTTTTACATAATCGTTTGTGTCACTTGTTTTGTCTTGTCCTTTGTGGGTCACAGGCTGTGCCCACTTTTGTATAATGTTATATGGAATAATACAAAAAAATTGTATAATAAAAGACCTGTCCGGCTGGGCAGAGGTCATATATACTATTAAGTATATGTCTATCATTTACGTGATCCTCAATTACTAGGGTCCCCTGTTCTGTACAATAGTCTACTGCCCAAGGACCCTAGTGTGATTCCTTTTGGGTTTCCCTTGTTGTGAAAAAACATAGTGCTGCAATTACAGTCATGTGTCAGCTCAATTCAGGTGACGAATGTGAATATATTTTTCTGCATTGTTTGCAGCAGCATCAACGACTACAGGAGGAGACAGCTCCATGGGCCAAAAGGAGCGTCAGGCCAGACTGTGTCTTCCATGGAGGAGCTGGAGGGACCGAGTGGCAAGGAGGTTGAGGGGAGCCACACTGAGGAACACTCAGCTACAACTACCTCAGCTGAGGACGCATCCAGTTCCAGTGATGACTCTCTTGTGGAGGCGGGTGTCAGCAGACCTAAAACAACAGCTAGCATGTCTGTCCCCGCCATAACCACCATCTCCACCTGCCCAGCTGCTCCCATCCCTGAGGTCCGTGGAGGTTCCCATGTTAGGTAGGGGTGGGCGTAGTCATAAAGTAGCGCTACGCGAAGCTACGCGAAGTGCACTTAGCACTACCCGAACTTCACGTAGCACTACACGAGCTGAGTAGTAGCATTTTCGCACTGTGCAAGATGCATTTTCAATGATTGCACAGTGCGGACAAGCATCCGGCACTGTGCAATCATTGAAAACGGCATCTTGGACAGTGCGAGCTGTAGTTTTCTGCTGCTCGAGTAGATTATAACTCGAGCGGCAGCTATCTCAACGTGAACTGGTAGTTTCTCATTGAGAGCGGTCGCGAGCATGCGCAACCTGACCCCTCCGTGTTGAGAATCTCGCCGGGATGTCATTTTGCTTGCTCCCGGTCGCAAACATGACGTTGAGGAGCGTGAACAAGCAAAAAATGACGGCTGCACTACTCGTGTTCGCACTGTGCTACGTGCAGCTTGCGTAGTGCGAAGTTGCGCAAACTTCGCAAACTCCGCGAGCGTAGCGTAGTGCTTCGCCCAGGGTTAGTGTTAGGGAGCATGTCTCCTTCAGTTCAGGCACCGCACCCCCTGCCACCATCTCCCCTGCTGCCCTGAGTGTGGAGTCTGTGGACCAGCTTAAGCAGATCCATGTAGGGCAGACATCAATGCTGAGTGTCCTTCATGCTCACACCGGTCTGTTGATACAATTGGAGTCCTTCATGGAGTGCATTTCAGCAAACATGTCTGCCCGACACCATCCCCCAGGCGCAGGGTCACTCAGGCTTCCATCTGCAATCCCCCAAGAACAGGCGGAGCAAGACCCTTCCCCATTCACACACCACCACCACACAGTCTCCGTCCTCCAGCCCCAAGCCCACCACTCCTACAGTTCCCCTGCCATACTCTGCCCCATGTTCCCCCACACACATATACACCATCCCCAAAATTATTAAGCCCTCTCCCCTACCACATGCACTTTAACCCCCACTTCACACCCTCAGCCTGCTCCTTCAACTTCTGTGGAGTCTGTGTCCTCCCATCTGTCCTGCCCACTTCACCTTTGCCCCAATACACTACCTTTGACATTGGCACTGCAGTGGAGACCCCCTCCACACAGTCTGACTAGGGCACTGCTGTTGTGACAGTTCCCACTGTGTCAGATACCCCCACTGCAGTTGCCACTGACACTCCTGCACCCACCACCCCTCACCTGCCCTATACTGCTATCCCCTGATCCGGTCCCTGCAGTGCCTGGCTTTACCCTTTGTATGCCCCTCCAAGGGGAGATGTCCACTGGCTGTAGCAGTGCAGGCAAGCAATGTGGGGCACTCAGTTCTGTAGCACACCTAATAGACAAAATTAAAGTACTGGCCATGGGCCTTTATGTTCTCTTTGGTTTCACCACATCACTAATTTGAAGCTGAATAAAGCTAATTTTCATTGAAATGTTTGTTTTGCATATGATGTACATGATGTTGTTAATGTGTATCCTGAGTTGCAGTTGTAATACTTGGAATGTAGATATTGATTGTTTTTCTATTGTGATGAACTCCATGTGGTCTGTGGTATCTGAGTCCTATTACAGTATGTATCCATGTCATCCTTGACTACAATTATCATGTGTCATGATCCATACAATTTGGCACAGGGAGCCTCACAATTTCTTTGCTGTGTCACATTGGTGGCTTGCACTGTTACACTTATGTTGTGCTTACACTTGTGCACAAAGTAATTTCTTAGAAAAATGGGCACTGCTACACTGGACATGCAGGTTTTAGCAAAAATGGTGACCAAGTCATCTGTAGCGTCAGTGCAACTTGCCGTGCATGTTAACTGAGTATGTGCAGATGACTTAAATACCCTCCTGTACACAGTCTGATGTGACCTGAGCTTTCAGTGTGCTATAATTGTTGGCTCACTAACCACAATTTAGGCAGAGATGACAGGGCCCTACACAGACTACTTTTTGCATACCTGACCTTCCACAGGAGTGAAGGCACCTCATGGCAGTGTGTCATTCTGTGAAATTGTCTGAGCACATGGGGTATGTTGTGTGAGCATGTCTCTGTGTGTACCCTTCCATTTTTCTACACAGCCTGTATTCCCTACAGATGTCCCTGTCTGTGATGCTTGATGAGTTGACCTGTGTTCATCCAAGATTTTTGCCCCGTGTTTTCTGGGTTGTAGGCGCATGGCAAACTGCTGGCCATTAGCGTGACATCCCGCAGTATGTTTGTTGTTAGGGCGTGGGAGGTGGGCAAACACATGTGAGACCTATTTCGGATTTGCCAAGGCAGCTTAGTGGTTCCAACATCAAGTTGATTTCCCTATGTGGTATCTTTCTGTGACAAGGACACTTGTGGGTGTGTGTGACTGCTCCCACTGCTCAGATTCAAAGGTGCATGGTTTGAAGGTTTCAACATGTATTCTTTGTGGGTCTCCTTGTGTTCCTCATTGTTCTGGGACTGTGGCAGGGATCCCAATGATTCAGATACATTTCACGTCAGGCACATGTACCACATACTGTGCAGGGTGGCAGACATTCACAAGGGTTTTTAACTCACCATGTGTGACAAGTTGGGGCACCTTGGATCCCCCTACCACCCCTGGTATTGTCATGGTGCATGTGCAATGTCCCCAGGCCATGTGGGATTTGCAGATGCACATAGGTGCCATTCACAGTGTGTGTTGGGAGTGTCCTTATGTGAGTTGTGGCATGGCTATTCCCGTATCTACATTTTGACCCTGGATTACAGGCCATGGCCAGTAATTTGCGTTTGTGCAAGTGTGAATGTAGTTGGTCTGTCAAGACTCATGACCCAGTGTGCACAGGTGACTGGGGTGCACAGCAGGGGCAACATCCTAATTCGTCTTCACAGAGGGGTTATCATGAAGGCTACTGTCACCTCAATGTAGGGCCCTTGAGGGTAAAGATTGAGTGGGTCTAACGATGCCTTCTTGACCACAGAGGGGTAGCCAATCCATGATTTACTTTTTTATGGCACTGTGTACACATATGTGTAAACTGAGCACAGCACACCATCATGTGCTGTTGCATACCAGCCTGGGTACATTGACACACACACATACATGTTGTGTTTGAGATGCAGTGTGAGTCAGCCTGTTTGCGTTTGTGCATCTGCACGAAAGCATTGGTATGGCTTTTGTGTGCCATAGGCTGGATCTTGTTTTGAGGTTCTCCACTGCTATCCCTGTATCTCCTGCATCATCAGACAGCATATTCATCCTGGTTGGTATGTCCCATTGCTACCATTGTATGTGACTGTGTCACCTCACATCTACAGTCTCCACAGGATACCTTAGTTTGTGTGTCTGTCCCTGCAGATATATGGGTATGCATTCTGATGCTCACTACTTACATAGTCTGATTGCCCACAGGAGCATTGTCAGCCCCCATGAACAATGGTTGTCTGCACATTGCTGAGTGTATATTTGTAAGCCACAACAATCTTTCCGTCAATAGATTTATGTGTGTTTGGCCCACAACCATTACTTTGCCACTACATTGCTTGTTGTGTATGGGTCAGATATATAATACCTGGTGTATTGAAGTGGCAGCAGAATTTGTGACCACACTCACCTTTTGGACACTTTAGTGATGATGTGTTTAGACCCCATTACCAAGATGTTCCTGGTGTACTTGAATATAGAACACCATATTCACCTTTTGGTCACTGTAGTGAGGGAGTGTTTAGACCCCATTACAACAATGTTACGTTGACAACTGTGTGTTTTACCCTCACGTTAACCTTTTGGTCACAACGGTGATGGGAGGACATTATGTGTTCCCTTTAAGTGTCACAGTTGCAGGCAGTTGACACACAATATACAATCTTGACATTATGGTAGGGGTGGTTTGTTTGACCTGCAACCCCTATGAGTAAGGGGTACTGGTAGTGATGGGTATCCCCCCTATGATTAGGGGTACTGGTAGTGATGGGCATCCACCCTTTGAGTAGGGAGTACTGGTAGTGATGGGCATCCCCCTATGGATAGGGACTGCTGGTAGTGGTTACTATCCCCCCTATGAGTTGGGACTGCTGGTAGTGGTAGGCATCTCCCCCTATGAGTGGGGACTGCTGGTAGTGGTAGATATCTACCCTCTATGAGTGGGGACGGCTGGAAGTGGTAGGTACCCACCCCCTCTGAGTAGGGACTGCTGGTAGTGGTAGGTATCCACCACCTATGAGTGGTGACTGCTGGTAGTGGTAGGTATCAACCACCTATGAGTGGTGACTGCTGGTAGTGGTAGGTGTCCACCCTATGAGTAAGGACTGCTGGTAGTGGTAGGTATCCACCCCCTATGAGTGGGAACTGCTGGTAGTGGTAGGTATCCACCACCTATGAGTGGTGACTGCTTGTAGTGGTAGGTATCCCCCTATGAGTAGAGACTGCTTGTAGTGATAGACATCCAACCCCCTATGGCTTGGGCAATGCTGGTGGAGAGGGATATCCACCCCCTATGTTTGTGTTGCATTTCATTGGTTTGTAACGTTTGTTTGTGTGGTAGGTGTCTGACTTAAGTTCTGCGACGTACGCATCGATTCCTGTTGTTGATCCGGTCATAGATGTACAGTACAGGGATGACCTGCACGATCAGATTCATGGTTGGTTCATCTCGTAGGCATAGGCGTAGATCGTAGGTACGTCTCATCAGCATTGTGAGTTGGTCCTTGCTGCAGGTGGCGAAGCGTTCGGCACGTAGTAGGTACGCATCGTACTTGCCCTCCTACAACTACTGTTGTTTTGACTCTGTGCGACTCATTTCAGCCTTTCCGGATCTGGCTCGTACGGGAACTGTGGCTGGAATGGAAGCATACGGCTCGTTCGGTTTTTGAACACATTTGCACATTGTACTTCCTCGCCCGGATAGACCGGCTGCAGCAACGTGTCATTTGGAAGGTAAGCCTACAAGTGACTCTTTATGGGCATACTGAGTGAGATCGGAATCGACCCCTAAGTTGTAAATTGATATTAATTGATAAATAATTATTTTAGTTATGTAACTTTTTATTTTTTGGGTGCAGGTTGTGGGGTATAGGGGTAAAGGGTGGAAAGTAATTTATTTTTAATGTATTAATAATTTGTTGTTAATTAATATTAATTTATGAATTGATAATTAAATATGTTAATTGTTTAATTAAATGTTTTTTTGGTTGTGGGGTTTATAGGGGTAAAGGGTGGGGAGTAAATGATTATATGTTATGTGTTAATTACCTGTTATATTCTAATAATTGATTAATTGTAAATTAATGAATTTAATTATGGTATTTTTTTCTTTATTTGTAAGTAGGGCTGTGGGATTTATAGGAGTAAAGGGTGGGAAGGGAATTATTTTAATGAATTTTTATTTATTTTTTTATAAATAATATTTGATGCACTGACTGGAGTTGGAATAGTAAATTTTGCCCATACGCAATCCAACACTTTCCCTATCGTTGCACTGACTGGAGTGGAAATAATAATTAATTTTTGTTAATTATAATATTTATTGTTGTGTTAATTGTACTGTGAATAGTTAATTGTAGTATTTTCCAATGTTATATTTTAATTATTTTATATTTATTTTAGTAAGAGTAGTAAATCTTATTTTGTGTGATGTTAGAAAGGTTGTTACTGTTCTGTTGTGTTAGGTGAAAGTACTTATTTTTATATTTATTTAGTATAAAAATGTTTTTTTATTGTAGTGGGAAATTTATATGTGTTTATTTTAATTTTTAATCATTTATTTTATGTTGTCATTTATATAATTATGTTTGATTTATGATAATAATATTTAAAAATGTCAATAGTGTTTGTTTGTAAAGTATTTGTAATTAAATAGTAAAAAATGGGTATACTTCTTGTTTTAAATTAAATCTGTTTCTCCGTTTACATATTTTATGGTTTTGGTATATTTAAATATGTATACATATATTTTTGATAATATGATATCATTTACAATTTATAAAAATTATATTAATATTTAAAATATTAGCTTATTTACATTTTTATATACATGTATATTCAAATATATATATATATATATATATATATATATATATATATACATACATATATATATATATATCAGGCAATCCGCTTCCAAACGCTTTCTGGAGTCTCGCCAGCCGGCAAGGATACACGGACACGGACCAATTAGGCACGGAATTTTCTTTATTAGCAGAGAGTTGTCAAAGACGTTTCGGCTCAACGGAGCCTTGTTCACATGACAATGTTTTCGTGAAAGGACAGCCCTTTTAAAGTGCAAGTGTCGGAAATAATAAACATCACCTGTGCATTCATTGGAATGGACATAGAAAACATACTACATTTGCTCGGTAGTAGGTCTAAAGCAACAAGATATTGGTTACTTTGATAGGATACACAACAAGCAATGAGAGTAGGGTCTAAGGGCGAGTTTACCGACCAACCAGGTGCATGCCCCAAAATACAATATTATCACAACAGAGTACACCTGGGGGTCACAGAAAAGGGTGGATCACAAAACCAATGCAACACAAAAGACACCAGTGAGTAAGCTCCGATAGTGAAATGCAGGCCAGACTAAGGCTCAAGAGCAAATGGAGAAATAGTTCCCATCAGAAGCCACACTGTACCGCCCTTATTCTCATCATCTGGGTTCTCCTTACCCAGGAGACTGAACGGCCGGTCAGATGTTACCGTAACCGATATGTGTGAGATAAGGATGGTGTATAAAGTACAGAGAATTAAAGTGGCTACTGTAAAGGCAGTGTTGTGGTGGTAAGAGTGTTAAGTGAGGGAAAAATAAAATTAGGTGATCGGGTGGACAAACAACATTTATTAGTGTCTCCCAATCCCTAAAGTTTAAAAAGCAAGTGTAAGTGCGGGTTTCAAATAATCACCGTACTACATGGTGGTCGACATGTTTCTGCATTGTGTTGAACATAGTTTCAAATGCATTCTTCAGGACCAAAATATAAAAACACTGCTACTTAGATTAAGGAATTAAAAACAATATCACCTGATCTTCAGGTACATACTCAACCGAGTACTGTTGCATCACACGATATTAGATCCACACAAGAAGACAAACAAAATACAAAAAAGAACATGAATGTGTCATATTCCCATGATTAATATACTGTGACGAAAGGACATTCACATGTATAAAGGCAAACATTGCCAATTAGCAGACTCACCCAAATTTGGCGGTTGAGAGGCTTCACCCCACCTGGCCACAGCGCAGGTATGAGGAGCACCGCTCTACAAAGAATTCATAAGTTACATCTTTAGAGCAATATATCAAAAGTCTAAAATGAGTTCACAAGGTGGCAAAAAGCTTGGTATGTCCTTCATACTCCACATTAAAAATGTGGAGTACCCCACTAGTACTCAACCCCATCGATCCAAAAATGGCAGGCCAAGTCAAGGATAGCATGGTCATAGAGAAATTAATCGTTTTGTAAACTACGCTTGTCAGCGTGTATGTTCGCTTGTCAATGAAGACCTCAAAAGTGTCAGACTGGCCGACTTAAGGCCACATGCTTTTAGTATAAATGCTTAAATGCTTAGCATTGGGACTACAGGCAGCCAAAGTGTAGTGCACTGATCCTGCGCTAGTCATGGCGCGATCGATATCTATTATTATTACAGATGTTGATGTGTTTATTGTAATGTCCGGGTGAGGGTACCCGTCTGATTAATAATTTGTAGACAACGCGCTCGGCGTTTCTGAGAGCAGGCAGGGAGTGCTGGAGCGCGATAGCTAAACCAGCGCATTTGAGCGCTGATGTTCATGGTAGCGCGATCGTTATCTAGCAGCGCTGTTTCAGTCAGGCTTAGCGCTCAGAATGGACTAGCACTCGGCGTTTCTGAGAGCAGGCAGGGAGTGCAGGAGCGCGATAGCTAAACCAGCGCATTTGAGCGCTGATGGTAGCGCGATCGTTATCCAGCAGCGCTGTTTCAGTCAGGCTTAGCGCTCAGGATGGACTAGCGCTCGCTCACCTGTCCGTCGATGTCTCCTGGCAGTCAGCTGTACTGCTTGGGGGGGCACCGACGTCTCTCTAGACAGGACTGATATGCACTTCCTCGTTGTGCATGGTGTAATGGCAGTCACATGATTCGGTCACGTGATCGCGGGCATGCTGGGAATTGTAGTCCCAACCGGAGTTAGTATGTAATATAGACTGTCCAAGAGACAAATATTTGCACCGGTGTATGTCTAGGGAATTCAAAAGAGTAATCTATGGCCAGAGGGCACTTAGAGGCAGAGCAAGAGAACTAGAGAAAACCCGTGTAGTTAATTGATTTGAACTACGTGTAATGTATTGCAAGTTCGTAGGGACATCCAGGGAATGGGTTCATTGAGTCCCACTTTATCACTGTTAAGACGGTATACCCACTTCTGTTCTATTTTGAACAGGAACCGGCTGATGTCAGTGCAGGACAGGGGTATTTGTGGTTGTTCAAGAACAGTCCAACAAAAATCTTCCGGGCCATGTCCCTTTTCCAAAAAGTGTGCGGTGAGACGGGTGGCTTGTTTTTTACACCGCACCGTGCTTTTGTGTTCCTGTAACCTTGTTCTGATTTTGCGGGTCGTCATACCGACGTATTGCAAGGGGCATGGGCAGGTTATCAAATATATTAGATTACTGCTGTTGCAGTTGGTGAATCTCTTCTGTGTCCAAGGGCGATTGGTCCCAATATCGACCTCGGTGGATTTTCTGGTTTGAGGACAGACACTGCACGCCCCGCAAGGATGGTGTCCAGAAACTGGAGGTAAATCCCACAACGTGCCAACTTGCCTGGGTTCTTTGTTGCGTGGGCGCGTGTGGACCAATTGGTCTTTTAGATTTTGTCCTCTTTTGAAGGCAAAAATGGGTGGAGCTATGTCATCATTTCCAGTTTTCAGGATAGACCAATGCTTCTTTATGATTTTCTGTACCTGGTTTGAACGTGTGTTGAATGTATTCACAAAGGCAATGCGGTTTGTCTTATCCTTTGGTGGCTGTATTTCCAATAGGGACTCCCGATTATTGTTGGACGCCCTCTTTTTTGATTTCGGAATGATCTTTCTCGGGTAATCCTTTTCACTCAGTTGGATTTCCAGGTTCTTAGAGTGAATTTCAAAGGCTTCTTTGCTGGAGCAGTTCCTTTGTACCCTTAGAAATTGGCCAAAGGGCAGATTGTCCCTCAAGGCTCGCGGATGACAACTGTCATACCTTAGGAGTGCATTTCTAGCCATGGGCTTCCGATAAAGTTCTGATTCAATGCCATTGATGGTTGCATGTAGCCTCAGGTCCAGAAAGGCTAATGAAGTTCTACTATGTTCAATGGTGAACTTCAAGTAGGCATTCTTACTATTCAGCCAACTATTCCACGGCTGGCTGAATAGTAAGAATGCCTACTTGAAGTTCACCATTGAACATAGTAGAACTTCATTAGCCTTTCTGGACCTGAGGCTACATGCAACCATCAATGGCATTGAATCAGAACTTTATCGGAAGCCCATGGCTAGAAATGCACTCCTAAGGTATGACAGTTGTCATCCGCGAGCCTTGAGGGACAATCTGCCCTTTGGCCAATTTCTAAGGGTACAAAGGAACTGCTCCAGCAAAGAAGCCTTTGAAATTCACTCTAAGAACCTGGAAATCCAACTGAGTGAAAAGGATTACCCGAGAAAGATCATTCGGAAATCAAAAAAGAGGGCGTCCAACAATAATCGGGAGTCCCTATTGGAAATAAAGCCACCAAAGGATAAGACAAACCGCATTGCCTTTGTGAATACATTCAACACACGTTCAAACCAGGTACAGAAAATCATAAAGAAGCATTGGTCTATCCTGAAAACTGGAAATGATGACATAGCTCCACCCATTTTTGCCTTCAAAAGAGGACAAAATCTAAAAGACCAATTGGTCCACACGCGCCCACGCAACAAAGAACCCAGGCAAGTTGGCACGTTGTGGGATTTACCTCCAGTTTCTGGACACCATCCTTGCGGGGCGTGCAGTGTCTGTCCTCAAACCAGAAAATCCACCGAGGTCGATATTAGGACCAATCGCCCTTGGACACAGAAGAGATTCACCAACTGCAACAGCAGTAATCTAATATATTTGATAACCTGCCCATGCCCCTTGCAATACGTCGGTATGACGACCCGCAAAATCAGAACAAGGTTACAGGAACACAAAAGCACGGTGCGGTGTAAAAAACAAGCCACCCGTCTCACCGCACACTTTTTGGAAAAGGGACATGGCCCGGAAGATTTTTGTTGGACTGTTCTTGAACAACCACAAATACCCCTGTCCTGCACTGACATCAGCCGGTTCCTGTTCAAAATAGAACAGAAGTGGGTATACCGTCTTAACAGTGATAAAGTGGGACTCAATGAACCCATTCCCTGGATGTCCCTATGAACTTGCAATACATTACACGTAGTTCAAATCAATTAACTACACGGGTTTTCTCTAGTTCTCTTGCTCTGCCTCTAAGTGCCCTCTGGCCATAGATTACTCTTTTGAATTCCCTAGACATACACCGGTGCAAATATTTGTCTTTTGGACAGTCTATATTACATACTAACTCCGGTTGGGACTACAATTCCCAGCATGCCCGCGATCACGTGACCGAATCATGTGACTGCCATTACACCATGCACAACGAGGAAGTGCATATCAGTCCTGTCTAGAGAGACGTCGGTGCCCCCCCAAACAGTACAGCTGACTGCCAGGAGACATCGACGGACAGGTGAGCGAGCGCTAGTCCATCCTGAGCGCTAAGCCTGACTGAAACAGCGCTGCTGGATAACGATCGCGCTACCATCAGCGCTCAAATGCGCTGGTTTAGCTATCGCGCTCCTGCACTCCCTGCCTGCTCTCAGAAACGCCGAGCGCTAGTCCATTCTGAGCGCTAAGCCTGACTGAAACAGCGCTGCTAGATAACGATCGCGCTACCATGAACATCAGCGCTCAAATGCGCTGGTTTAGCTATCGCGCTCCAGCACTCCCTGCCTGCTCTCAGAAACGCCGAGCGCGTTGTCTACAAATTATTAATCAGACGGGTACCCTCACCCGGACATTACAATAAACACATCAACATCTGTAATAATAATAGATATCGATCGCGCCATGACTAGCGCAGGATCAGTGCACTACACTTTGGCTGCCTGTAGTCCCAATGCTAAGCATTTAAGCATTTATACTAAAAGCATGTGGCCTTAAGTCGGCCAGTCTGACACTTTTGAGGTCTTCATTGACAAGCGAACATACACGCTGACAAGCGTAGTTTACAAAACGATTAATTTCTCTATGACCATGCTATCCTTGACTTGGCCTGCCATTTTTGGATCGATGGGGTTGAGTACTAGTGGGGTACTCCACATTTTTAATGTGGAGTATGAAGGACATACCAAGCTTTTTGCCACCTTGTGAACTCATTTTAGACTTTTGATATATTGCTCTAAAGATGTAACTTATGAATTCTTTGTAGAGCGGTGCTCCTCATACCTGCGCTGTGGCCAGGTGGGGTGAAGCCTCTCAACCGCCAAATTTGGGTGAGTCTGCTAATTGGCAATGTTTGCCTTTATACATGTGAATGTCCTTTCGTCACAGTATATTAATCATGGGAATATGACACATTCATGTTCTTTTTTGTATTTTGTTTGTCTTCTTGTGTGGATCTAATATCGTGTGATGCAACAGTACTCGGTTGAGTATGTACCTGAAGATCAGGTGATATTGTTTTTAATTCCTTAATCTAAGTAGCAGTGTTTTTATATTTTTGGTCCTGAAGAATGCATTTGAAACTATGTTCAACACAATGCAGAAACATGTCGACCACCATGTAGTACGGTGATTATTTGAAACCCGCACTTACACTTGCTTTTTAAACTTTAGGGATTGGGAGACACTAATAAATGTTGTTTGTCCACCCGATCACCTAATTTTATTTTTCCCTCACTTAACACTCTTACCACCACAACACTGCCTTTACAGTAGCCACTTTAATTCTCTGTACTTTATACACCATCCTTATCTCACACATATCGGTTACGGTAACATCTGACCGGCCGTTCAGTCTCCTGGGTAAGGAGAACCCAGATGATGAGAATAAGGGCGGTACAGTGTGGCTTCTGATGGGAACTATTTCTCCATTTGCTCTTGAGCCTTAGTCTGGCCTGCATTTCACTATCGGAGCTTACTCACTGGTGTCTTTTGTGTTGCATTGGTTTTGTGATCCACCCTTTTCTGTGACCCCCAGGTGTACTCTGTTGTGATACTTTGATAGGATAACAGTGAAATACCTACATATTTGTATTTAATATAATATCATACAAATTTTATAAAAATATATATATATACACACGGGGTTTGCTAGAAAAAGAAATCACATACACATATATATATATCTGTGTTTACATTTTAAAAAGTAAGTTTATCTATTATATTTGTTAAAATAAACATTTAAATATGTTTTATTTTGATAAATTAATGTTAGTATTTATTATATGTTTATTTTAATATTTTAAAGTATGTATATTTAAAAATCGATATTTAACATAACCATATTTTTGTAAACGATATTTTTTCCCAATGCTTTTGTACTTACCTTTTTAAGTATAGGCAATCGATATTTTTGCATTCTATATTTTTCCCTCGATATTTTTTACATCAATATTTTTTAGGTCAATATGCTGTCAGTGTTCCTCGCCTGCCAATGGTACACACTTTATTTATGTGGATTCGTTATTTTAAACATCTTTGATGACGGTGACTACCTTGGTTAATTTGGACTGTTATTTTGTTGTTGATATTTTTACTATGGCTGTATCATCTATTATTGCACCTCCTAAATGTTTGCAAGAACCTGGGGGCATATTATCAAGGGGGTTTATCTCCGCTTTTTTGGCTTTAAAAGCCAAGAAAGCGGAGATAAAATTATCTCCCTATTACCAAGCTGTCGCTAACACCAGTTAGCGACAGCTAGTAGGAGATAGCGACCATCTTGGGCCCCACTTTGCATGTCAGTGATATTTATCACTAATGAGATGCAAAGTGGGCGTGCCAAGATGTTAGAGACTGAAAACAGTCGCTAACATCGCTATCTCCTATTACCAACTTTTGGAGATATTCGCGCTAAGCGGGAATATCTCCAAAAGCTAACACCTGCCCTGAGCAGTTCTTAGCCATGTTATCCAATGGGAGGTGGATAACATGGCTAAGAGCATTTGCTCGATAATGCATGAATATCGCTGACTTTTCAGCGATATTCATGCATTTCGGCCGTTTTTTATCGCATTTGCGATAAACCTTGTTAATAGCAAGGTTTATCTGCGATAAAAATCGCCGATGTGCGGCGATAAATTTTGTCTCTAAACAAGTTAGAGACAAAAATTATCGCTAGTTGTTGGTAATATGCCCCCTGGTTTCCCTATATTGCCTTGGGAGGATCACAGGGAGTAATTTGCAACACACTTAGAGGCCATTGAGAGTGACATGTTTGTAGCCAAACTCTGATGAAACATAATTTAGAAATTAAGGGTAGGAAAGTCCTAAAAAGGTTACCTATTTCAGTGAGTCATGATGGTGGATGAATATATGGATGCATTAAGAGCTTTGAAGGACAATTATAAAAAAAAAATATGAGTACTGTGGTAGAGAGACATAAGTTAATGCATGTTGCGATTTTGAGAACATTGGCAGTGACGTGTAAGTTTAGGAACTTACATGAAGAGATCAGTTATTTAATATAACCAGTAATGTGAGTATTCAGGAGAAATTATTAGAGTTGAAGGATCCGTCATTAGACAGGAAGATTTGCATAGCACAATGAATGCCGTAAAATATGTAAAAGAATTGACTGATGGTCAACAGAAGGAGAAAGGTGATGCAGTGTATGTAGTACATAAGGCACAAAAGGCAATTGTCGAAACACAAGAGGTGAGGGAGAAACAATCATGTTTTAGATGTGGGAGCTCAAGACACCCTGCTGATTCCAGCACATGTTCCATGATTAAAGCCAAGTGCTTTAAGTGTAAGAAAATTGGTTACTTTTCTCATGTGTGCAAATGAGATGGGTGGAAGGGAAACAAGCAGGATGTTAATGCATTACATGATGTTTCTGGTGAACATTATGAGGAAGGAAATATGGTAGATGAAGGTGATGTGGAAGGGCTGGTCATAACTCAGAGCATGATAGGTGAAGTGTGGGGGGTGTACCATCCTCCAAGGTGCATCATAGAGATTAACAAGGAGCACCTTTCCATATGGCTGATTCATGCTTGCCGTACCCATAATAGATAGGACTGATGGGAGAGAATGGAATGTGGCAAGTTGTTATCGACCTACATTGAGCCTGAGGATATTGTGGTGGAAGACAGCTTGTCAAGGGATATTTTGAGGGCATGATTGTGTATGAAGGTCGGATGGCCAGGGCTAAGGTGTATGTAGTGGAGGAAGGCAAAGCATTACTGAGATTAAAAAATCAAATGTCCTAGGGCATAATACTTAGTCCCAATTACCCAGAGCAGGTTCTACCTATGGAGGAGGCTAACAGGACAAAGTGGGCTACCAGGTATCCCAAGTTGTTTGCCGAAATGTTGGGGTGTTTGAGCACTGTATCATACTAAAATCATGTAGTAGTCCCAAGGTGCATAAGGTGAGAAACATTCTCCTGTCTCTATGAGAACAACTTAAGGAGAAACTTAATCGATTGTTTAAAGCAGGAGTGATCAAACCTACCAAGGTGTCCGAATGGATCAGTCCTATAGTGTTAGCATGCAAATCAAATGGAAAGTTATGAATGTGTGTGTATTTGAGAGACCTAAATGAGTGCATTTG
Organism: Lissotriton vulgaris; assembly: GCF_964263255.1. Lineage (NCBI taxonomy): Eukaryota > Metazoa > Chordata > Amphibia > Caudata > Salamandridae > Lissotriton > Lissotriton vulgaris. Next base: position 1,113,798,371 of record NC_141689.1, on the reverse strand, counting down.
GGCTGACTGCCATCCTGTAGCAAAAATATATTAGTTGATTATGACTGTGAAAAATGCCAGATGTTTTTCATCATTAGATCTTTCTAGTGCATACCACCAGGTGCGGTTACACCATGGGTCAAAACACCTGGCATCTTTCATAACCACTGACGGCGCCTTTCAGTACACGCAGATTTTATTCATACTGGCATCAGCATCTGCTGGGTTTCTGAGGATGATTAGTAGTGTTTTAAAATGACTGACCTTCACCTAGCCTGTCTCCTACCTCAGCACAGGTCCTGCCCTCCAGTTATTATCCTTCCAGAACCTGTATCTGCACAGCGCCCATAGGAGAATTTGAAAGAAACCGTTCCCGGGCTGTTGAGACCCCCCACCGCCAGCCTCCCGCCGCCCTGCTGTTTCCTACCTTCTGACAGCGGGGCCGCCGAGTGGAGTGAGGCGAGGGGCTGCCTACAACTCCCGGCAGCCCTTGAGGTCTCCAGCCCCACCGTCACAACTCGGCGCCAGGAGGCGCATAAAGGTGCTCATTGTTGCAGTGAGTGGTGACACGCTGTTATTTCCCCGCTTTCCCAGAACCTGTATCTGCACAGCGCCCAGAGGAGAATTTGAAAGAAACCGTTCCCGGGCTGTTGAGACCCCCCACCGCCAGCCTCCCGCCGCCCTGCTGTTTCCTACCTTCTGACAGCGGGGCCGCCGAGTGGAGTGAGGCGAGGGGCTGCCTACAACTCCCGGCAGCCCTCGAGGTCTCCAGCCCCACCGTCACAACTCGGCGCCAGGAGGCGCATAAAGGTGCTCATTGTTGCAGCGAGTGGTGACACGCTGTTATTTCCCCGCTTTCCCAGAACCTGTATCTGCACAGCGCCCAGAGGAGAATTTGAAAGAAACCGTTCCCGGGCTGTTGAGACCCCCCACCGCCAGCCTCCCGCCGCCCTGCTGTTTCCTACCTTCTGACAGCGGGGCCGCCGAGTGGAGTGAGGCGAGGGGCTGCCTACAACTCCCGGCAGCCCTCGAGGTCTCCAGCCCCACCGTCACCACTCGGCGCCAGGAGGCGCAAAAAGGTGCTCATTGTTGCAGCGAGTGGTGACACGCTGTTATTTCCCCGCTTTCCCAGAACCTGTATCTGCACAGCGCCCAGAGGAGAATTTGAAAGAAACCGTTCCCGGGCTGTTGAGACCCCCCACCGCCCGCCGCCCTGCTGTTTCCTACCTTCTGACAGCGGGGCCGCCGAGTGGAGTGAGGCGAGGGGCTGCCTACAACTCCCGGCAGCCCTCGAGGTCTTCAGCTCCACCGTCACAACTCGGCGCCAGGAGGCGCATAAAGGTGCTCATTGTTGCAGCGAGTGGTGACACGCTGTTATTTCCCCGTTTTCCCAGAACCTGTATCTGCACAGCGCCCAGAGGAGAATTTGAAAGAAACCGTTCCCGGGCTGTTGAGACCCCCCACCGCTAGCCTCCCGCCGCCCTGCTGTTTCCTACCTTCTGACAGCGGGGCCGCCGAGTGGAGTGAGGCGAGGGGCTGCCTACAACTCCCGGCAGCCCTCGAGGTCTTCCGCCCCACCGTCACAACTCGGCGCCAGGAGGCGCATAAAGGTGCTCATTGTTCCCTCTCGCGGGACGCTGGGCGAAGCCTGGGCCAAGGGTGGGCCCGTCCTAGCCCGTCACAGCCCAGAGAAGACAGGGCCCCCTAACATCTGCTATCAGGTAATTCCAAACCATAAACTAAACACGCTGTTCGGGGAGGGATCGCATAGTACTCATCCCTTATTACCAGGAGCATATCGTCATAAACCATTTACCTGGTCAAACCTCACACAATGTCTACAAGAGGCTCTAGAAGCAAAACGCTGAAAAATATGATGACCTCCGCTGGCCCCATAGACCAATTCATCACCAAGGTGAATCAAACTATAGACCAAACTGTAATGCTGATCGACAGACGCGTCTCTTATGAACTAGAGCAAGCAAGACGCTCATCAATGGGGCTGTTGGCACAGGCACAAACACCAAATGTACAATCACACAATATCACAACATTGGAATCACACGCTGACATTCACGTAATTCCAAATACAGTTGACCTTTCGGTATCCTTACAATTGACTGACTCACAATTGTCCCAGGGCCTTGAGCAAACCCCGACATTTTTGCAAGCCCCCAATTACCTCAAAATGACCCCATACAGAGTGAAACTAGAGGGATAAGGGAAGGAGCAATCCCGAAACATCCAACACTCAAAGAAACTCATTCAGGAAACACGCAAAAATAGACGTAGTGACCTCTGAATCTAACCTACATCCTAATCCTTGTGACTCAAATAAAGATCAGAGTTCGAATAATATCAAAACTATAGCAGTTACAGAACTTAACAGGAACATCAATACTGACGTACTTACAATTGAAGATCACAACGACGGAGTTGATCTCAACCTAACACACCAAAAAAAAATCAGTGCCACCGCGAGTTAGAAATCTGAACAACAATAAGTTACAATCCTCTTTAATAAAAGAAATAGCGGAAATAGTTAAATATCAGCTACAACCCATCCAAAAAAGTCTAGAGGTAATAGAAAAACAAGTAGCGATACTAATCGCTTCCTCAAAAAAATCCACAAATCCAAGACTTCATGACCTATCAATTTCGGCTGGGCCTAAAGCCTTAGCTGGAAACGCAAAGTCTGCTAATAATTCAAAACAATTAGCCAATAACACGGTGATAACAAATACTCCAAATGTAAAAACAGGTTATTCAGAGAAAAATTCAAAAAATCCAACTCCTTCAATCAAAACTAAGCCCCCTCAAGAACCCCCTAAAATAGCATCAGGCTCACAAAACCAACCACTAGCAAGTGTTCCCTCAGCTAAAGTTTCTTTAGCAAACGCTTCACCCAGACCATCTGCACCCACAACTTCACAGCCCGACCAGACACAACGGCACACCAATAAACCAGAACGACCAAAAAAAAGATGGACCAAACCAGCAAACCTCCCCCCGGAGGCAGCTCCCTTTGTAGTCATTCTAACAGAGGTCCCAGAACCAACCAATGACACAGATAAACCAACCTGGTCTTTGCTAAACAAAACCCGGTATTGGCTGAACATTAACAGACCTAACCACCCCAATAACATCACCAGAATCACCACGGTCAGAAGGGTTTCATGGATAGGTCACCAACCAAAAACCATCCCTGGTAACTGTATAATAATCAACCTTGAAAATCCCCGCGCCGTGGATTATATATGCTCTTGGGACTCACTGGAAGGTAGTGGCGGAATAAGCACAAAACGCTTATCTTTCTTTTACCCCCGACAAGGTCATCGTGCAGAGGACCCTAACTGGCCGTCAAACTGGTCTTGGAATCAGCATGACCATGGGCAGAGAAGTTGGAACCAGGGCGAATGGGGTTTCGAAAACAACCAAAGGAGCAGATTCCAAGGAGAATGGGGGTATGACCAAAAAGACCGGGATGACTGGAACATCTACGGTAGTAGGGCTCAGAAACTACCACAGAGGGAACTATGGGCCAGAATACCAACCTTCAACAGCTATAGTTGTTTAGAGATGGTCGACTGACCATCACCACAGATCTATGATAAGATTCCCTTGTCAAAAAACGGTCTCCCACCAAACAACTTAGCTAGCCTCCCCGTAAGCAATGTATCCAATAAAGATCACCTTGTGTCAAAAACCAGGACAAAAGAACCAACTAAGATGTGAAAAACCCAAATCAAGGTATATATGACACATGACTCACAATGTCCTTCCAATGCTCATATGAGACCCCTAACAATGCCACAAACTGCCCAAAAGGTGCAGGCAAATGCCTCAAATATGGCATCCAACTCACAACCCATCCATCACGAAGAAATCATTGTTCAGAATATGACATCCACTGCAACTCTAGTAAATCTCGATAAGAGGGTGCTATTCTGGAACGTTGCGGGACTAGCGACCAAACACGCAGAAAAAAGTTTCCTTGAACTGATCGAATCGAACAATGTAATCTGTCTTCAGGAGACATGGCTTAACAACCCAATCCATCTACTGGGATACAAAACATTCTTCTCCCAAGCAATAAGATCAAACTCAGGGAGAAGCAAAGTAGGCTTAACAGTATATATTTCCAACCTCTGGCCATGTCATGAAACAACTCCAACAATACTTCATCAGAACTTTCAGATCATCAATCTTCAAGGAACCAATCGTGAGGTTTATACCATCATAAATTTCTACAACAACTTGAACACGACGGAGTTGATCAAGACCCTAAATGAAATTTTGAATCAGACCAATGATTTCAAAATAAAGTATGCTAAGGTCTCCCATACAATAATCTGGGGAGGAGACTTTAATCTTCATTTATGCAATAAAAATAATACCTCCATTTGTGGGACCCCAGACGAACAAGGAAACTGCCTAACTCATTTTTCCCACACCACTGAAGGCAACAAAATGCAGGCCATCATGGCCGAACTGGACATAGGGTTTGCCAATCTGTTAAAAACCCCCATAATCCAATTTACTCCTACTTTTCACGGAAGAGGTCTCGAAACTTTAATCGACTATATATTAATATCTAGCAATAAATCCTCACATATCAAGACCTTTGAGGTGCTCAAAAACGCACTCAGCGACCATTTCCCACTAAGATTGACCTACCAAGAACCGACCCATCGAAACAAAAAAGATAAGGCCAATTTTGGAATGCTCAACCAGGAAGTACTAACACTGGATAGATTAAATGGCTACACCCTCAAATGGAGTAAAATAGATCAGGAAGCCATCAATACAAGAATAGTCAAAACATGTAAAAACCAAATAGACAAGTGCCTAGACCCTTCGACATCTTCAACAGAGATCATGACTAACTACGAAGAGATCGTGAATAATATAAGAAATGAACTAATCAAACCATATAAACACAACAAGGTAATAAGAAAGGGATGGTTTGACACAGAATGCACTAAAGCTTACTCCGACCTAAAGAGGGCCTTAACAAAAAAAGAAAGAAACAGACAAGAGGTAATCAACTTAAGAAAAATCTATACGCTAGCAACCAGGAAAAGAAAAAAGGACCTAAAAGCAAACCTCTAGATACAACTACTAAAAAGCAGCATGAATGTCAACCTGCATTTTACAGTGTCAATCATTCTATTCAAAACGCTATGATTAAAAAACTGTTTAATCCCAGAGACAAAAATATAATTGTGATGGACGCTAGCGCCTATGGTCTAGGGGCTGTGTTAATGCAGAAGGAAAAGAACCAAGTAAGAGTAGTTGCATTTGTGTCTAGGACACTAAAGAGAGCAGAGTGTTCATATTCTGAAATTGAAAAGGAAGCTTCAGGCTGTTGGTGGGGTGTGTAGCATTTTAAAACATTTGTATGGGGAAATTCATTGGAGCTGCACACTGATCACAAGACCCTGATTTACATATTCTCCACAAAAGGTACTGGAAGAAGAGCCCCAATAATTATTAGAATGCTTTATCATTTACAGGAATATCGTTTTGAAATCAATGATGTTCCTGGTATGAAGAACATAAAGCAGACTCTCTCACACGATTGCCTTTATCAGATTTGAGGAAAGGAGATTGCGATGAAGATGAAAGTTGGGTAGTAGCAAGAGTAAGTGAGAGTAAGTGAGTCATGTAATGATGCCATTCTGGATGATGAGTGGAAACAGGCACCGGAGGCGGATAAAATGTTGCACCATATTATGTTGTGCTTATGTTGTGCTTGTCCAGGAGCTCGGGACAAATTGCCAGAAAAAGAAATGAGCTCTGGGATTACAAAATGGTGTGGTCTGAATTGTCTGTAGAGAATGGGATTCTGAGGAGAGACGGGAGGCTAGTAGTACCTGTGAAAATCTGAGTTAGACTGCTTGAATTGTTTCATGAGCGTCTTTGGTGAGAATCAGCCATAAAGAGGAAGACTAGAATAGATTTTGATTGCCATAGAATGAACAAGGAGAATGAGAGGTTTGCGCAGAACTGTGCTGCATGCATGTGCAGCAACAAGTCTCATGTGGTGAGTGAAACCCCTATTGGGCCGACCAAGTTCCCTGAAAGAGCATGGCAAACATTGGCGATGGATGTTTGTGGGCCATTCCATTGTAAGGGTTTGGAAGGAAAGTATGCTGTGGTCTCAATGGACTGCTTTCCTAAGTGGCCAAAAGAAGCCTTTGTGAAGGAGGTCAAAGTTGTGAATATTGCCAGTTTTGGCAAGGAAATTTTCAGAAGAGAAGGTTGTCCTGAATGGATGGTATCCGTAATGGTCAGCAATTTGTGTCTGAAGAATTTCAGGAGTTTTTAAGGAATGAAGGTGTGAAAAATCACAGAACAGTGGTTTATCATCTCTGTGAGAATGGCATTGTAGAATGGTCTAACTGTGTGTTGAAAGAATGTGTGCAGATGAAATTGGAAAAGGGTGTACTTTGTAAGTAGGTGGTTAAAAATACTTCATGAAGCTAGAGGGAATACTACACATTCAGCCACTGGTGAGACCCCATTTTTATTACTCAAAGGCGGAAAAGCATGCACCAAAATAACTCCAGCATGGATGGACAGAATGTTGCACACAAATGCTGATAAAATTAAACTGGAGAAAAAAGGTATTGGAGTATCAGAGGAAATATGAACCCGCCCCAACCAGGAAGTGCCGAACAACGTACTTTACCGATCATTACATCAGGGCTTCGCGAACGGGAACCAAGTAGGTTTTACCGACAGATGACCGCTTTCAAAAAGTGACGGAGAATCGCCGTCTTGGTTCATCCGAAGCCTAGGAAGCGACAGTAACCGCTTTAAGTGTTTTTTCCAGAATCCAGGATTGAACACACTTTTACATTCAGACCCTTATTTGTGGTCTGCAAATTACTTGTGGGCAGGGCACGCCTTAGCGTGTGCGTACCTCCCCTTGTAAATCACACGGTCCTGACGAAAACCAAATAATTTTTATATATTGGTTGAAACATGTAGACCTAGTTTACTTTATAATTTCTTTCACATAGCACACTTAGCTATTTTTAAAATAATTTTAATATATCACACTTCTTGAGACACCAAAGCCTTCTTAGTTGGGCATAGGTGCCACATATGTTTTATTTAGGGTTCAGACGCTCAGGAATAAAGTCTTGAAAGGAGTAGTACTGGCCCTTTTTAATATACCTTCACTCATTTATATTTAGCACATATAACAAAAAAACAATATCCCGCTCCACTGTAGTCAGGTGTCGTAGCACGCCCTATAGGCACTCGGCCTATGGGGTGGGACCACAATGATGAAGCATGTCACCAACCAGGTTGGTGAGTGAGGGGTCTTCTTAAAGGACCACTACTGTCCAGTTAACGGGTTTGGGGCACTTTGTGCTTACCTAGCCATACCTAATAGGAGAGAGCAATTTGCTGTTTTCCTCTCAATTAGGGGGCACTCCTTCATTGTTATTATGAAATATGAACTAAGACATAATGAAGGCATAGGGAAGAAAAGAAGCATATTCAGGTGTGGCTAATGTGTAAGAGTACATGTGGGTACCAATATGGGAAAAAGTTGCTCTTAATGGTCTAACACAAAGAAATAAAGGTAGTAAAGGGCAATACTGTGTGGTTACGTGATGGAAATAAATGTAATGTGAGAAAGTTAACTCTATGCAATGAGATAGATTGTAAGGTGTGGTCAGAAAAGCATGCAAAACATAGTGTGGCCCAAGGTAAACTGACAGAGAAAAATACCAGTAGTGTACTTGTAAAGAGGAAACCTGCCTGATACAAGGATTATGTGTGGGGGTAATGACATAATTGCATCTGTACTGTATTCATATTTTGAGATCTCAGTGGATTTTGACCATCCTTATCCATTTACGGAAATAAATATGTAATTTAATGTATTTTGTATTGTCATTTTATTGTTTAGTTTATTTTTTAATTTAGATGGGGAGATATGTTGTATCCTGATAGCAATGTATCATGATAGTAATGTTTTAGCAGGGTTTGATTGGCAATATATTGTTGTTGTACAATTATACCTTGGTGGAATTTCATGATGAGTGAAGGTTCTAGAATACCTGTCACAGCTGTTAATGGAGGACTGCTAGGAGTTGGACGTCTACACTTGAGCTTAATAAATATTAAACTTAAAAGATCTCTCTCCTGTGATGTTTGCTTTAAAAGGAACGAGGACAAATTGCAACAGAGAATAGAAAATGAAACTATTGAGAGCGCAATCATGAAAGGACAGAAGGAATGGGCTAATGAATTGATTGTGTAAAGTTGTAAACCTTAGAGCTTCTCAACTTTGAACAAAATTCTTTACAACCTTTGTAAAGTGAAACATTGGCAAAGATTTAGAAGAGCAGCAAAGCAGCTTCAGCAGTAAATTTTCAGATACTGTGCAGGTCCCCAAGTATACTGAATGGTCAGCTGTATGTAATTTCATAGAAAAACTATTTTATGAAATACCATTACTGAAAAACCATTTCATCTAAACTCTTTAATGGAAATTTTCTGGATGAATTGCATTTACCATTTCATAGAAAGCACTTAATAGAATGTCTATTTTCAGAATTGGCATTAGCATGCTTATTTCTTAATGTGTAAATCCAATGGTTGTAAGATTTACTTAACTTCAGGGGACATTATTTCAGATTTATATTGTTAAAAAACTACTTCAGATGTTTTTTAGTCACTGACTCTCTCAACTCCCCTAAACACCATTCATCCCTGACCCCCCCTCTAAACCCTAAGCACCATCCATGCCTGCTACCTAAAAAACTCTTACAAAGCCTAAGTTACACCCATCTCTGACCCTTAAACTCCACCGATCTCTCAACCATAAAGACCCCTCACCATATCTAAACCATACCCATTCTTGAATGAACTCAACCCATTCCTTAACCCTAACATCTCTTTTTGGGCGTAAACACAACCTATCTATAAACTCTTAAAGCACCTCACCATTCCTAAACTCCGTTTACCCTGAACCCTAAACTCCACACATCCTTGACACCTTAATACCCTTCACACTCTAAACATTACCCATTCCTGAATCCTAAAACTCTTTCTGTTCATAAACCCCACCCATCACTAACCCCTATAATTACTAACTAACTCTTAATCCCACCCATTCCTGAACTTTAAAACACTTCATCACTCCTACACTCTGCCCATTACAGATCCTTAAAAAACCCTCACCACCCATAAACTTCACCTATCCATGAACCCTAAAACCCTTTGACAACCCCACACGCCAACAGCTCCTGAACCCTAAAAAATCCTCACCATCCATGAACTCCCCTGATTACTGAACCTTAAAATATCCTCACCACCTCTAAACTCCGCACATCCATGAACTGTAAAAAAAACTATCTAAGCCTGAGCTCCCTCCATACCCTGACCCCTAAAAAGACCTCAGTACCCCTAAACATCACCCCAGAATACAAGCACCCACACTAGTTTAAGTTCCTCCCAAATTTGATATAATTTTGGATGTTTTCTTACTATTATCTTTCCCTTAAAATGTTTCCTTTAATTATCGATTTATTTGTATTTTCTTACAATTGTCTTCTCTTAAAATTGCTTTGCCATGATTTGGTTTCCTTGAATGTAGTTCCACAGTTTTCATTTTTTTCATTAATTTACATATACCAGAGCAGTCAACAGTGCCATACTATTGGCCACATACAGCCAGATTCATCATTGTCCCGTTTTGCGAGTCCTTAATAGCGATTATAAATTGCAATTCCTACACATTCCTTATTTACGATTAGCAAATTGCTAATCGCAAATAAGGAATAACTCCCCATTCATTCCTATGGGCCTTTAAATCGCAAATAAGGAATAACTCCCCATTCATTCCAATGAATGGGGAGTTATTCTTTGTTTGCGATTAGCAATTTGCTAATCGCAAATAAGGATGCGATTTCAAGGGTGCCAGGGGTGTCCAAAGGACACCCTGTAGCACCCCTGAAATTAAAATGTAGACTGATGTTGCGCTCACACATGTCCAAAGGACATATGTGTGTGTAACATACAACTGAGAAAAATGCACAAAAGTGCATTTTTCTCAGTTTTCGCTATTTACCACGAAGTCAGACTTCGCGGTAAAAAGCGGCAAAGAATTGCGAAATCGCAATTTTTCAAAGGTTCATGAATAGCATTTAAGGAATCTCAAATTGAGATTCCTTAAATGCGATCGCAATTTGAAAAATCGCAATTATTTGTGATTTTTCAAATTGCGAGTTCATGAACCATTGAGGAATTCCAAATGCCATTTTTGCGGGCACAAACGGCCGAATTTAGCGATTCGCACCGTTTGCGCTCGCAAAAATGCTTGATGAATCTAGCTGATAGTTCCCTATGTCTGATGCCAGAAGTCCCAGGCACTTTTTCAGGAGGGATGGACAGTACATGGGTCATCTGGCATCATTTATTGTTTTTCCCTACTGTATCTGACAAGATCCACCCAAAAAGTAGGGTTGACTTTGGGTACAATGAAGTGCCGATGAAGGTCACGGAGTCACAGCTCAGCTGATTACAGAGAAGAGGTAGGACTAAAGGCAGATAGGAAATCTTGTCCACTGGAGCCTGGGATGGAGAGGATAGGCTCTCTGTGGCAGATCATCCCCACTATTCAGTGTGCCTGGTGGTTTTGCATTGGCATGCTGTCTGTAACATTTGCATTCTGACAGCAATGGCCCCAGGTAGCCTTGAGGAAACCTTATCTTTTCTCACTGTCTGTGATATAGTGAGGATAACAATGATGGACCTAAGCTGGCTGCTGTGGCAGAAGCAGCTGTGAATTGGTGGATCACTTTGTGTGAGACCACGGAATGAGGCTTGCTAAATCTTTTTGCTTGTTGGCTTGCCGCCATTTTGTACTGCATTCAATATCGATAGCAACATATTGTAAGTTGTTACGTCGACCACATTGAGTGAGGAGTTTAGAAAATTATAGTGATAGAGTGAATTTTCTGTGCCTGAACACTCATCCTTATATATAAAATTCAACCTCTGCTGTGCCAAAAATGTGTAGTTTCAACTGCCTTTACTTACTCTTCCTTCATTTAATTATGTAGTGATATAGCAGTGAGTACCATGACAGCTGAGCATGAAAGTCCCCTTCTACATTATAGTCCAGTCGACTCTTATATTTTGATCTTTTGTACTTTATCAAAAGCCCCATTTTCTGTTATGAACTGTCCTCTAAATTGTATTTGACCTGCCTCTGTTTTATTTCTATCTTCAATAAATTACTTTCACTTAACTTTGTTCCTGTTCTTATGTTTCCGGCATGTCACCTTGAATTTTGTATTGAATAGTGGCCTTATTACCCATTTAAATTTGCTGCATGTTCTAAATGTGTTTATAATAGTAAATCACAAATGCCGGGTCTCGAGTTCAATGCTGTTTTATTATTTATCAGCAAGTATGAGCTCTTTATTGAATTGGGAGACTCATTATTACTTAACTCATTTCAAATGTTTTTCTTACTTATACATTTCAGTAAGAGGTTGTAACACATCCTAAATCAATTTGTACACATAAATCATAATTCATAAATCAGTTGTACATGAAGAAATAATAACATGAGTGATTGCATAAACATTACACACATAGCATGAATCAACTTTGTGTAAAGCTACACCAGAATTTTTAAAGTTCAGTCCCTTCTCTTAATTCCTTTTGTGAGTTTTTAGGACTGACACACTATAGGCATGTTGCTTGTAAAAGTTCAAAAAGTCCTGCATTGCGGGACATCCTTTCTATTTGGTGCCTTGTAGTGGGTTCGAGAAATGGATCACGTGTGGAAATGCCGACGCATTTCCAAACCCGATATGATTACTCAGGTTTTTCCTCAGGGCAAACCTGGGTACCTGGTGAATTAAAAACCAAATTTTAGTCTCTGCTCTTTCTCTTATTCTATACGTATTTACATAGTAGTGGGGCATGAAGTACCTGTTTGTTTCAAGTACGCAATGTCGTCTATGTGGTTGAGTTTCCTGACCTTGACTCTGTATCAAGAGAAAGGAGACCATCAGTTGTCACCTTGTCTCTCTCTGTTGTAAACACATGGGCATGTCTATTTTTAAATATCACTTACTTTGTGTTAAGGTGGGCGAGCGTTGTTCTGAAATCAATCGCGCTGTCTTCTTAAAGCGGGCACTGGCAGGGATGAATTTTCCTTCCGCGTTAGGCTGATGGGCGCGTCTCCCTTGCTAAGGTTGCGTCCTCATTTGGGTTTTTTTGGCTGCAGAATTAAAAAACGCTCAAATTAGTTTGGCGTTTTGCATAGCTCATCAGTTTAAGCTACGGGTGGGACACTACGGGTGGGACACTACGGGAGCTCACCTTGTTACGATCTGATCTCAGCATTCGTTCTGCCGCATTGCTCTGCCGGCATTCATCCGGAAGTAGCCTCAATTAATCACCTGACACGGCCCGCTAACAGGGTTATGGGAGTTGCAGTGTGCTTTTTGTGAAAGTTAAAAAAGGACAACTCTTTCGCTTTGTTTTGAACGCAGGGTGGGTTCTCCAGAGGGAGTGGTGGTATCACAGAAGGGCTCAATGAATATTTCTCTGTAATTCAGTCAGTTCGTTCATCCCCTCAATTACACAGTTGAACTTGAGAATTAAATATGCTTGTTTAATTCTCAAGTTCAACTGTGTAATTGAGGGGATGAAGGAACTGACTGAATTACAGAGAAATATTCATTGAGCCCTTCTGTGATACCACCACTCCCTCTGGAGAACCCATCCTGCGTTCAAAACAAAGCGAAAGAGTTGGCCTTTTTTAACTTTCACAAAAAGCGCATTACAACTCCCATAACCCTGTTAGCGGGCCGTGTCAGGTGATTAATTGAGGCTACTTCCGGATGAATGCCGGCAGAGCAATGCGGCAGAACGAATGCTGAGATCAGATCGTAACAAGGTGAGCTCCCGTAGTGTCCCACCCGTAGCTTAAACTGATGAGCAATGCAAAACGCCAAACTAATTTGAGCATTTTTTAATTCTGCAGCCAAAAAAACCCAAATGAGGACGCAACCTTAGCAAGGGAGACGCGCCCATCAGCCTAACGCGGAAGGAAAATTCATCCCTGCCAGTGCCCGCTTTAAGAAGACAGCACGATTGATTTCAGAACAACGCTCGCACACCTTAACACTAAGTAAGTGATATTTAAAAATAGACATGCCCATGTGTTTACAACAGAGAGAGACAAGGTGACAGCTGATGGTCTCCTTTCTCTTGATACAGAGTCAAGGTCAGGAAACTCAACCACATAGAGGACATCGCGTACTTGAAACAAACAGGTACTTCATGCCCCACTACTATGTAAATACGTATAGAATAAGAGAAAGAGCAGAGACTAAAATTTGGTTTTTAATTCACCAGGTACCCAGGTTTGCCCTGAGGAAAAACCCGAGTAATCATATCGGGTTTGGAAACGCGTCGGCATTTCCACACGTGATCCATTTCTCGAACCCACTACAAGGCACCAAATAGAAAGGATGTCCCGCAATGCAGGACTTTTTGAACTTTTACAAGCAACATGCCTATAGTGTGTCAGTCCTAAAAACTCACAAAAGGAATTAAGAGAAGGGACTGAACTTTAAAAATTCTGGTGTACCTTTACACAAAGTTGATTCATGCTATGTGTGTAATGTTTATGCAATCACTCATGTTATGATTTCTTCATGTACAACTGATTTATGAATTATGATTTATGTGTACAAATTGATTTAGGATGTGTTACAACCTCTTACTGAAATGTATAAGTAAGAAAAATATTTGAAATGAGTTAAGTAATAATGAGTCTCCCAATTCAATAAAGAGCTCATACTTGCTGATAAATAATAAAACAGCATTGAACTCGAGACCAGGCATTTGTGATTTACTATTATGAATTTGTCCCGCCTGGTCCTGTAGGACAAAACCCCTCTACTAAATACTAAATGTGTTTATAGCATATGATTTTTATTCCATGCCAGTTGTAGTATTTGTATGTTTCATAGTTTGTAATGCCTCTGGCAAACTAGGGGGCTGATTACGATGTCGGGCGGAATCACTTCCGCCTGATTCCGACTCAGTCATGGGACCGACCGACATCCAGTCGGTGGTCCCGACCTCCCCATTAGGATGCGACTGAACACTGTTTGGTCGCATTCCTATAATTCACTATGGGAGCATGCATTACAGCCACACATCAGCCGTAATGAATGCTCACATAGTGAAATGGGAGGTGCAGTTCATCCCTGCACCTCGTGGCAGGCACCTCAATGTGCTTGCCACAAGGTGCAGGGATGAACAGGAGGGCACCATAAGTGCCCCCTCGGCCTCCAACCGGAGACCATGTACCAAAGGGGGCTCTGCTGTGGGCCCCCTAACATGCTTTCCAACATGGAAACCATGTCAGACAGGCCGACATGGAAACTATGTCAGAAAGTGTGCATTGTAATCTCAAGGGCAGGTAGAGCCGCCCTTGAGATTACAGGCCACATTCCGACTGGCGGACGGGCTCTCTGAGCCTATCAAAAGCCATCCTTAATGACCGTCTGGCTTCCTTTCTGACCACCTCCATCAAAATGAGGTGGTCAGAAAGGAAATTGACCAGACCATTACAATGCGACCCTAAAGGTTATGACCGAAGGTCAGAGCCTTTACAAGCCTCATCATAATCAGTCCCAAAGTGTCTAACTCTTTAAGACTGTACTTTTCCCACCTATTGACATTGTAGTTGTATTTATCGGACATGAGTCCCTTTCTAACTATTCAAGTTGTTGATTCAATATAACAATGGATTTTTGCAGCGCAAATCTTGCTCAAGGGTATTAGAAAACAACCAGACTATGTTTCACATTTCTATATTTTGCCTATGAGAATGCATACGCTGTCTGTCGCAAGACAAATTGTTAGCTTAAGGTGGGCTTAGAGCCCACCCTTTGTTTACCATTGATTGACTTCATTGTCACCTTCCTTTGCTTGATTATGATAAATTAGCATGTGTGGGCTTTCATTCCTCTTCTTGTGTTTGCTCTGCCCCTGAAGCTTGGATCCATAACTATGACATTTTTCTGCTCACTCTTTAAGGTTGTTTAACACCATCGCCGCTGCACCAATTCCCCCCCGGTGCTGAACTTTTCAGATTTACATCATTTCATGACGAGCTGGGCTCGTCATCAGTGTGCGAGGAGGCTACACCATGACGAGCCCAGCTCGTCATGAGTGTGGAAGGGGTTAAGAAATCTACAAGAGTGCATGTATTTTTCCACTGTCTCCCACTGGAGCTTGTCCTCCCTGCAGCGCTGCACGTTCCTCCCTCTTGCCCATGTGCTTTCTCCCCGCCAGCTCCATGATGCTGTTTCTGCCATTTGATCTCTCCGCCCAGTCTCCTGTGTGGCTTTCTCCACCCTTGACCTCCCTGTTGCTTCCTTCCCCACCTGTGCCCCTTTTTGCCTTTACCACCCACTTTAAATAAAAAACTTTTTTGTGTTTTTATTTCTTATTAGTTACAGACTGGATACCTAGTCAATGTATTGACTAGGTAACCAGATGTTTTCCTCAGTGTTGGCTTTACATGTTCATTTTGGAGGAATTCAATTACCTTACTCTGAGGTAGCAAGGACTTAACTAGCCTTCCCATTTACTAGAGAAATAGCTCTAGGGCACCTCTTTTGCTTTGGAAGTCTAAAAGAGCTACTGGGCCACACATATCAGGCAGTATATCTTTGACAACACTGCTAACAAGTAGGCTTAGAGGAAACCTCAGAATCCTAGGAAGGTGGAGAGATCCTTACTATGTGAAAGGTGAGGGGATACATACTCCCAGTGGAACAATCCTAATACAAAAAAGGGTATCCTCTCAACAAAAATGAATGGTTAAGGGAAGAAGAGAAAAAGGTAAATATGTATTTCCACCGCACTCAGAGATGGGAATAGGAAAAAATACGTTTTTTTATTTATAACACTCATTCACTCTAGTAGTGGCGTGCTTCATCATCGGGTTTACCCTGACTCCTAAAGGTCAGGGTGGGCTCTGCCATATTCCAGGGAGCACTTAGAAGACAAATTGTCTTTAATGTTAGGGGATTTTTTACATTAAGATAAAAATCCCTAACTCGCCCGAGGTATCCGTGTATTAGTGGGGTGAGCGGGCATAATATAGCCTTATAGCCAGCGGGCTATACCGGCAATTAAAGGCCCGCTCCAGGATTAAAGGCCCGAGCCGCAGGCGAGGGAATTTAACAAGGGAGCTTTAATAGTCGGTATAGCCCAGTTACAAAGGGCTATAAGGCTATTAGAACATTCTGCCACTAGAGGGCAGAATGTTCCAACAAATGAAACAAAGGACTCTCCGAGTTCGAGGAGTTTGAATTCCCTCGGTCTCCGAGAGGCCTTTGAAAACAACATTGGAATGTTGCTTTGCGGGCCTTTACCGGCCGGTAAAAGCATGGAGCACTCCATTTTCTTCAATGGAGCTCCCAACATTTCAATATTCTAATAAAAATTAAATGATGTTGTGGTCCTATGACCCTAATATAAATGCACCAACAGGTTTTTGCCCTACTCTATCGGCTGTCTGGGTCTAGGGCATTCATCAGGGCGATACCGGAGAAGAGATCCCCAAGTTATGTCACCTTACAATTTTTATAATTCTGAGCATATATTGCTGAAGAATTGCTTCAGCGTACAACAGAAAAAAACGGAAATTTAAAAACTGTACTTATAATTGCCCTGTGGACAGAAGTGTAAAGAAGATAATAGCCTGATTAGGTACACATTTCACTCATCATCTCTTAATCATAACAAATTACTTGGAGGCAGGCTAATGACTTCTTTCATAACAAATGACATTGTTATCAGTCAGCCCACCAATATTGTGTTGCATAAATTGCACAGAATTACTCATCCGAATTTCTGGTTTATTTAGAGATCAGAGTCTCATTTATTGGGCGTGGCTTGTGCGCCGGCTACAGAGGACGCCTTTCCCGTGAGCTCCTTACCGGACTATACCGCAGATGCCGTGAGAGCATTTTTCTCCGTTTCCTGAGTCCCTGTCACGGATCCAAGGTCAGCGGAAGGCTCCGTGCTCCTGATGATGCGGTTTCTGGAGAATTTCATCCCGTGTGGAGTCTCTTCTGGTTAGCGGTATTTTCTCCTTCTCCCGTGAAACGGGCGGCCGCCATTTTGGCCTCTGAGCCCGTTTCGCGGTATTCTCTTACCGCTTTGTCTCCCCGGCTGCTTATTCGGCAAATCCATGGCTCATGGTCACTCTTCCCTCTTTGATGGCGCTTTCCTGCTGTTATTGGCAATTTTGTGACTTTTACTCATTATCTGCGCCTCAATGATATTCTGTCAGGTCAGGAGATGACGCCGCCATTTTGAACTTGCCGAATTTTGAATGATTTGTTCTTCCCCTTTCATGCTTGCAGTAATATCTTCATTTTGGCTGTGTTGGCTCTGCTGCTCACTGCACTTCATGACGTGCCCCATGCTATTTCATACTGTGGAGGTGAATTCTTCGTTTTTAAACTCATAATGCGATTTCCTGGTCAAATCACCTCATAGCTCTGCGCCAACCTGTCATATCTGCTGTGTTTCATCTTTCTTCAACTTCTACCATTCAGCTTGTCTCTTGTAGCCGCTGCCCTTCCTATTTGCGGTATTCTGAGGGAGAGCCTGTTGCTAATACTATCAAGTTTTACTCTGTGCTGTGCTCGTACTACATCTCTAACCCTCGCCTCATTGCCTCATCATGGCCAATGACTCTAAACTTTCTCAAACTGGTACCGAACAAAAACGGCCTAAGAATGATCCGCCCTCCCCCATTAAATCTTCCTCAAAACCTGTTCTGGATTCCATCCTTGAGGAGGTTCGCGGCCTTCAACCGTTCATGGTTGCTACTAATGAAAGGCTCAAACAAATTGAAGACCGCTGGGTCCTTATGGAGGGCAAAGTTTTAAACTTGGATCAGAGGGTTAGTGACATTCAGGATGCTTCCACTAAAATTCCACTATTGGAGCAAGAAATCCATAAACTCAAGTTACACACTGAGGATATGGAAAATCGTAATCGCAGAAACAACCTACGCGTTTATGGTATTCCAGAAAGTTTGGAAGGTCCTGATATGGTGTCTTTCATGCAAAAATTTCTACAGGAACTTCTGGATCTCCAACCTGCGTCACACCCTCTCAACATTCAAAGGGCTCACCGTCTCGGTCGTCTTAACTCTAAACCTACCAAACCTCGTGGCATTATCTTGCTCTTTCTAGAATTCACGGAATTAATGTCTGTTCTGAAAGCTGCCAGACTTAAGCGATGACTCCAGTGGTCAGGACACAACATCTTTATCTCTTAGGACCTTTCAACTGCGACTAATGCCCGAAGAAAAGAATTCTTGAATCTACTACCCCTCATGCGTCAACTCAACATACAATATGGTATCCTACATCCGTGCTTTTGCAAGATCACTCATAATGGTCGGACCAGCTCCTTTGATGATCCTCAGAAACTTCATGGATATCTGCAGAGTATCTCTCCCTCAACGATGGACACTGCTATCTGAATATTACTAAATGTTATTTTTCATGCTATTCTTCTATGTAGTTCTTTTTCTTTTCATGGTGGTTCCTTTCCTCCTTCTTTGGCCTTTCCTTGACTCTTTTCTCTAGTTTTTATTCATATTCTACTATTTTCGCTCTCACACTATTTTCTTTATCACTATTTATGTCCTTTTCTCTCGGTAGCTCGTGGGGTTTGTCCCCTATCTGGTGTATCCTCGCCCCAGATGTTTTTCTTGTTCTTTGCTTCTCAGACCAGGCTTCTTTGCCTTGCTCTGTTTATTTGTTTCTCTCTTTTCTTAGTTTGCCTTTTCTTCTTCTTCTTTGTTCTATGTTTCTCTGTTCCTATGCGGTCTTTTCTTCAATTGTTTTCTTCCATGACGTTCTTTTTGAATCGTTGTCAGTTATGTTTTTGTGCAGAGAGTTTTCTGGGAGTTCCCACCTCATGTGTTTTTTGTCTCTGTTATTCCCCTTTCTGTAGATGTTTCCTTACCATATGTTCCATTCACGTGTCGCCCATCTCCTCCTCCCTCCATGGTGTGTAAATTTGTCTCATGGAACGTGCGAGGTCTTGGTCATCCTGTCAAGCGTCAAAAGGTATTGTCTCATTTATCTAAACTTACTTCACAGGTTGCTTTCCTTCAAGAAACGCACTGTTCTGATGTAGAATCTTTAAAGCTGAAGAGACAGTGGGTCAGTGGGTGGGCCAAGTTGTTTTTTCTCCTGCTGTTCATAAAAAAGGGGGGGTCGCTATCCTATTTCATAAAGCTTTAAATGTACAGATTATCTCTACTCAAAATGATGATGAAGGACGTTGGGCAATGGCTAAGGTGATTATCCATAACAAGACACTGGTGTTGCTGAATATGTACGGTCCGGCACGTCCTGACCCTGGGTTTTGGAGCAACATTAAAACTTTGATGTCCTCCATTGATTCTCCTGACTTTATTATTGGGGGCGCTAGAGGGCGCACTGCAGCATGGCCGCACTGCCGTGAGGCTCCTGCAGCCCGGAGCTTTCATCCGGTCACTTATCCTTCTGAATATCACCATTCACTATTCTGACCCTGGTTTATCATTTGGTAAGCTGTGAACTGCACTCGGTCCAATTCCCGAGCTGATCGGAGGTTCCTGGCCGGCGCTGAAGGGTCCGGAAGATTTACCGCTGGGCGCCCTGGAAGTCAGGCGCTCTGCGGCCCGGCGTCTCGGTCCGCTTTAGACCGCTGCCTCACACGCGGGGTGGAGGCCTGATCCCCTCCCCCCTCGGGGACTCTCCGAGACTGCCTGCCTGGACGTGGCCGGCGGCTGTGTCTGGGGATCGTGTCCGGTGACGGAGGATGTGCAGCATTGTTGTGGGTGTCACCCTGGTCTACAGTGGAGGAGCTGCGGTGGGGGCGCCGATCCACCTCCGGCTTTGGGAAACGGCCATTACACGGTAGGGAGTGGCGGGGCATGCATGCCTGCTCGTGCCCCCGTCTGTGTTGATCTCCTGGCCGCCTGGCCTCTGCAGGGTTGGAGTGGAGATGGACTTTAGCTGGTGATACAGCTTCTAGAGGTACTGGCTGGTCGCGCTGCTGGGGGGCCGCCTTCTCTTCCATTTGGCGCCATTATCGTCACAGCAGTTGCTGTATAGCGGAGCTCGCCATGCTGGATTTAACGGCGGAGTGCTATACGGGCTATACTAGTGCCAGCCCCGTCTGTCTGCGCTAACTACTGGTGCCCCCTACTGTGTTTCCGTGTGCCACACTGTCTTGGATTGGACTGCTTTGCTCCTTGGGGGAAGGCATGGGTGCTGATGCCTGCGCGTTGTCCCTGTCGCACTCTGTACGTGGCGCTACCCTCACTGATCTGTGTTGTGCTGTGATGGGCCACTGCTGTGTCCTATCGGACTCCCTTCGCCTGCTGTCGCTGTGACTGCCCCCTGCCTTCCCGTAGGCAGCAGCCTGCTGTGACTGTTGGAGGGTGCTGGTGATACTGCGTGGGTGTAGTGCTACTACGCCCAAATCTTGGATTTTGCTCTGCTGCGTGCTATATTGGGCGCATACCATTGGTTGGTGTCCGTGGACTTGTACCCGGGGATCCCCCCGCATCTCCTTACTGTGGGAACTGCTGCGGGCTGTGCGCGTTTGACCATGGGGAAGCCGGACAATAAGCAGCCTAAGCTTTCATTTGACTCTGCGGCTTCTAGGAGGGGCGCTCGCCTGGCGCAGGAGGCTGGGAGCTCACGTTCCCCACCCCGCCTGTCGCTGATGCTAGTCCGCAGTCAACTGCCCCGGATTTCCAGCAGATGATGCAAGAGATGCGGCAAGGTTTCGCTACCATTGTGGACAAAGTGGACAAACTATCCTCGCGCATGGACGCTGTGGTGCAAAAACTTGATGTCCATGAGGAACGCCTGACCACGGCGGAGCAGCGTATCTCGGATCACGACGACACCGCGGCCACTCATACCACTCAGCTGGCGAGGATGGACAATATCCTGAGGGTAATAGCCGCTAAGAAGGAGGAGTTGGAGGCGAGAAGTCGGCGTAACAACATACGCGTTGTAGGTGTGCCGGAGACGACAAATGTGGGGAAAATGGAGACGTATGTGGAGAGACTGCTGGTTGGTGCGGTTGGAGCGGAAGCGTTTTCCACGCAGTTTATTGTGGAGCGGGCACACAGATCCCTTGGGCCACGTCCGGCCACGGGCGCGGCGCCGCGCCCTATCATTGCGCGCCTCCTGAACTATCGGGATCGTGATGCGGCTCTGCATGCGGCTCGCACTACTCGCTCACTTTCCTTTGAGGGGGTCAATTTCACCATATATCCGGACTTCACCCCGATGGTGCAGGAGCAACGACGCAAATTCCTGGCGGTCAAGAAAAAGCTTAGGGACCTACAGGTGGACTACGCCTTGCTATACCCTGCGAAGCTGAGGGTGACTCATCAGGCGAAGCAGACTTTCTTCACGAATCCACAGCAGGCGGAAGACTTTGTGAAGCGTCTCAAGAGGGAGCGTGATGCCGCTGGCCGGCAAGACGAGGCGGGACAGGATGGCCACCGCTCGGTGGGAGAGGAGGAGGACGCTTGACCAGGTTTCTAGCGGCATACAGGCTGGGCTACACACTTTGCACTGACGCTTCTATGGCTGCCCTTGGACTCTAGGGCTTCGCAGGCATGACTGTTGGGAGCGGATGTGTGGGTTGCCGGTCTGGTCCGGAAATCCGCTTTTTGAGACTGTTGTTCTGGCGATGGTTGATGATAATACTTTGCTCCGGGCACCCACCCCCACACTGTGCCTGAGTCGTATCTTCACCTTGCGGCTGAGGGAGCGGCATAGTGTGAGAGGGTGGTAATGTGCACCTCTGGTGGACACCCCAACGGGAATACCCCACCATTGTTAAGTTTTTTTGTGCGACTGTCTTTCTGGATGGTTGGATGGATGAATGGAGTGTGGGGAGGGGGGGTGGCAGGGGATCCTGACAGGTCGGGGTTGGTCAGGTGGGTGGGGGGCGGAGGGGAAGCACCGGTGGGCTCTCTTTCACCCGCTGGCTGTACTAGATGCGCGTTGTTATTTGAATGTACCGCGTGCCTGTTGCACGGTTGTTCTTTTTTGTGTTGGGGAGGGGGGGGGTTCGTTTCTGCGGATGGAAGACGGCATAGATGAATGTGGTGTGCGGCGTGCGGGGTGTACGGTGTGTGCAACAGTGAAGGCCCACCACCTTGAGTTGGGAACTGTGTCTGGTGCAGTGTTTCAGCATGTTCTGTCGCACATTCCTTATGGGTGATGTCGGTCGAGGTGTTAGATAGGATTTCGATTTTGTCTTGGAATGTGCGTGGACTTAATGATGCCAGGAAATGTCGTAATGTACTGCAATATCTTGATCGGCATGCTGTACAGGTGGCATTACTGCAGGAAACGCATTTGCGCCAAGCACCTGCTCATGCGTTCGGTGGGAGGTGGGCTTCGGTGAGGACATTTTCATCATACTCCTCTTATGCACGTGGGGTTGTTATACTGATCAAGAAATCACTTACATTCCAGGAGCTGGGATCACGAGTTGACTCTGACGGGAGATATGTGTTGTTGTGGGGGAGGATTGGGCAAATCACTGTGCTTTTTGTGAATTGTTATGCACCGAATGTTGATACTCCTGCTTTTTTTCTTACACTGTGGGGCCATATTCTTGCGGTAGACGCCTCACATATTGTGTGGGGGGGGATTTCAATTTGGCACTGCGGGCCCTTGAGGACAGTTCGGAGGGGAGCTCTCAGTACAATGTCCGAGCCAGGGATGTCTTGCGGGGCATTGTGGAGGAGGCAGGCTTGATCGATAGTTGGCGACATATGCACCCCACGGGGAGGGAGGGCACGCACTTCACAGCGCAGGCCCGTACCTGGGCGAGATTAGACTATGTCTTCCTCTCCAGGAGACTTGTAGCGGGATTACATGGTGTGGCGCACCTCCCCAGGACGTACTCGGACCACTGTCCAGTCAGGGTTGTGTTATCGGTGCCTGGGCTGCACAGGCCTCGGCCGCCTTGGAGACTTTTTCCTTCTGCCCTGTTGGATCCCATCTTTAAGGCGGAGCTGGGCGAGGAAGTGGAAGCCTTTTTCCCGAGGAATAGGGGATCTGTAGACAGTGTGGAAGTGATATGGGAAGCATTTAAAGTTACTATCCGTGGGGTCACGATCTCCAAGAGCTGTGGGGTACTCAGAACTATTGTTCGTACGCTTGCGAGCTTAGAGGCTGATTTACGACAGCTAGAGCGTGGGTTGCTGGATGGCCCTGATCCTGACATCATGCATCAGTTTCGGAGTAAACTCTCAGAGTACGAGGAGGAGGCAGCAAGGGAGGCAAAACATAGGGGGAAATACTGGACGGCGAGAAGGTATTGTGAGGGTGAGAGGCCAGGGAAGGTGCTTGCCGCACTTACGAGACATCAGAGACATAGTTCGGATGTGTTGGAATTGGTCTTACCTGATGGCACACGCTGTAGCGACACGAAGGAAATTCAAGACACGTTTATACATCATTACACACACTTATACACTTCGCAGCACTCGGGAGACGTGAGGTATGGGGGGTTTCTGGACGATCTGGCGCTCTGTTGGCTATCCAACGATCACAGGGCGTTTCTGGGTAGACCCCTTGAGGTGGATGAGATCAGAAGTGCCATTATGTCCCTTAATAATGGAAAGGCTACGGGACTGGATGGTCTACCCGCCGAATTTTATAAATGTTACGTGGATGTTATGGCTCCGGTGCTTCGGGAGGTGTTCGAGGAATCACTTGAGGTGGGGAGGCTGCCGGGGTCTATGAGGGAAGTTGCCATCACCTCGTTGCTCAAGCCTGGGAAGGATCCCCTAGATGTGGGGTCCTATAGGCCTCTTTCATTGCTCAACTGCGATGTTAAAATACTGGCAAAAGTGTTGGCGACGCGGCTCTCTGAGCTTATGCCTGTTATAGTCTTACCTGACCAGTCGGGATTTGTGCCTGGCCGGGCAACATCTCATAATCTTTGAACATTATTCTCCTTGATTCCGACAACTGCGCCTGAGCTCCCAGTGGCTGCTGTTTTTTTAGACGCTTCGAAGGCGTTTGACTCAGTTGAATGGGGTTACTTGGTAGATGTTCTGTGCAGAATGGGATTTCCTCTGATTTTTATCTCATGGGTCAAATTGCTGTACACTGATCCGATGGCGAGGGTGGTTGTGAATGGTGTGCTGTCCTCCCCTTTTCCTATCACGAGGGGGACCAGGCAGGGGTGCCCCCTTTCCCCCCTCCTGTTTGCCATCGCAATAGAGCCTCTTGCATGTAGGGTTCGCCAATCACACCAACAGAGTGCGTTTAATTGTTTCCAGCGTCAAATTGGGATATCCCTGTATGCGGATGATGTTACCCTTTATGTGAAGGATCCGCAGGTGCACCTTAACGCGATACTACGTGAGTTTATTGCCTTTGGCGGTATTTCTGGAGTGCATATCAACTGGCAGAAATCCCAATTCTTTTCCCTCACTGCAGCGGTTCATCACTTCCCGCTTGACTACCCCCTGGAATGGTGTGATTCGGAGCTACGGTATCTTGGTATTGTTGTGGCTTTGCACAAAGAAGAGACGATCAGGCTTAATTATGGCGTCGCTATAACTAAACTAGCAGATAACGTCACGAGATGGATGTCTTTGCCTCTTTCCATGGCGGGTAGGGGATCTCTGATAAAAATGGTGGTGTTGCCCCGCTTCCTCTACTTGTTTCAAAATATTCCATATCACCCTGGGGCGTTTTTTTTCAAGTGTCTCCGTTCGGAGCTGCTTCGGTTGTTTTGGGGGGGGCAAACAGCCTCGAGTGGCATGGTCTACATTGACGCTGCCTTATGCCGATGGGGGCTTTGACGTCCCTGATTTTGAACTTTATTATGTTAGCGCCCAGGCGCACTATGCGTATCACTGGATGCGCCCCACGCCGTTTATGCCTCAGGTGGCTGCTGAACAGTGGGTTGCTCATCCTCTCCCATTGGAGGGCATGGTGCTGGGGAATGTTGGGGAAATAGACCCTCACCAGACGACGGTGACGTGTACGATAGATGCCTGGAAGCGAGTTGCGAGGGCGCTGGACCTTGCATTTCTTTACTCACCTGCATTACCTCTGGTATATCACCCTGCCTTGTCCTTGTTGCAGGAGACGGGATTCCAACGCCTGTGCAAACGTCTTATGATACTTACCTGGGGAGACCTTTTTCGTGGGGGCACCTTCCGTACCCTTGAGCAATTCTTTGGGGGTGGAGAATACTCCCCGCTGGAAATGTTCTATTATGTCCGACTACGGCAAGGCCTGAGGTCGCTGCTGCCTGAGTTCCCCAGGGAGCCGGGCGTGGCTTTGCCACTTCACGTGATGTTAATCTCCGATGGGCGTCATTTGGTGTCTAAGTTTTATGGTGCCATCAGGAAACAACGGGTTGCGTTACCTAGTTGGGTACGTGAACAGTGGAATGTTGAGCTCGGAATTTCTATTACTGATGATCAATGGGCATACTGTTGTGGTGTGACTGCCAATATCTCCTCTAGTTGCTGTTTAAAAATCATACACTATAAATTCATACAACGATTCTATTACACTCCAGCTAGGAAACTCAGGTTCCGTTTAACGGAAGACGATCGCTGTGCTCGTTGTCATGCGGCGGGTGCCGACTTCCTGCACTTGGCATGGGAGTGTGGGGCCATTTCAGAGTACTGGGTGCAGGTTCATGACGCCCTTCGGGTCATGACTGAGGATGGGGTACTGTTCGACCCTATGGTTCTATTGCTACGGTATACCAAAGAGGTGCCGGCGCTCTATCGTAGGTTTGTGGATGTGGCTTTACTGTTGGCGAAACGGCGAGTGGCCTGTTGTTGGGGGCAGGGCAGGGTACCGCGGTTAGGGGACTGGCTGAAGGATGTCCTCTATTGTCAAGACCAATTTAATGTATACGCAGAACTAATGCCGGTGCGCTGTAGGCCTAGAGACTTTTGGAGCCCACTGCAGGTGTACCTACTTACCAGGGCTGTGCAGGATTCTGATTCGGACAGTGAGGATCGGGTTGGGGTGGGTTGACGGGGTTCCGCTTGATGGGACTACACTTCTGTCTACGACACGCCATGTGACACGGTGCCCGGGAGGATCTCTCTATACTAATGCTTCTCTCCTTGCATGGGTTATACTGTAAAATCATTGTGAGGGGGGCGTGGCCTCATTGCCTGCTCTTCTGTAGTGATGCTTGGAATGCCTCACCTCAGGGACTGATGAACTAAGGCTTTGCACCAGCTGTACTTATGCTGTCATTCCTGTAGGGGTGTATGATTAATGCCCACATTATTAATGTACTTGTATGTTCTGTACAGCTGTGTTGCACCTCGTGTATTTGCTAATGTCGTGTCCCCACTCCTGTCTACCTTATTACCCATCTGGACTTGGCATCTGTTCTTCCCATGTACGCTACTGCATTGCACTGTTCTCTGACTCTTCATATGCTTTATGTATGCAGCATTGTTGTCTCTTGCATGTCTTCCAATAAAAAAAGGTTTTAAAAAAAAAAAGACTTTATTATTGCCGGTGATTTTAACCAATGGTTAGACCCTTTCTCAGATAGACTCTCTTCCAGTAAATTTCAACCCGATAAGTCCCATAAGAGTTTTCAATCGGCCATTGCCTCGCGTCCTTTATTTGACTCATGGAAATTAAGTAATCCAGATGTGTTGGAATATACTTTTTTTTCTAATGTTCATCATACCCGTTCTAGGATTGATTATATTATGATTAGTAAATCGTTACTCCCCTCAATCCAAAATTCTGAAATTGGCTCCATCTTTATTTCCGACCATGCCCCTGTTTTTACCTCACTTGACCTCTCCCTTATCTCTTCTAAATTTAGTCGTTGGAAATTTAACTCCTTTCTGCTTTCTGACCCTATTTTTATGAAGAAAAGTGTGGAGTTTTTTGAAGACTTTTTTTCCTTTAATAATCCCTCTGACACCTCCATTCCTAACAACAGGGATGCCTTAAGGCTGCTTTCAGGGCGTTTACTATCTCCTATGTTGCTAACAAAAAGAAACTCAATAGGAAAAAATATGAGGAGCAACTTCAAAAAATCAAATCCTTGGAACATATATATTTTTCTTCTAAATCCCCCTCCTCCCTTCAAGATTTAATTTCTGCCAAAACAGACTTGAATAAGATTATTACGAATGAAGCTTGTAACACTCTGCTTAAAATTAAGTCCAAGTTTGATGGTGGCCAAAATAAAGCGGGGAAAATGCTAGCAAACTATTTGAAAGTAAAGTTAGAACGTAAAAATATTGGTCCAATTTTTAATGATTCTCTAAACAAACTAGTTTCAACGGATGAGGATATTGCTGAGGTTTTTCATAATTATTATCAAGCTTTATACACTGATGATACGCATCCTTCCAATGTTAATTTAATGTCCTTTTTTGTTGGCCTTCCTTCTCCCCCGTCCATCCCAGATGAGATTGCTCTCTTGGAAAAAGAAATCACTATCCAGGAAGTAACTCGGGCCATTAATTCGCTTAAGAAATCCAAGGCACCTGGTCCTTATGGCCTTCCCGTAGAATTTTATTCCTCTTTCCATACTGTTTTTGCTCCAAAACTCTTGCAACTTTTTAACTTGTTTATTTTGGATGCGAAGGCCTCTGGATCCTTTTTGGATGCGTTAATAGTTATCATTCCCAAACCTGACAAGGATCACTCCCAATGTAAAAATTATCGCCCTATATCTTTAATCAATTATGATTGCAAAATTTTTGCAAGAATTCTGGCTTTACGTCTTGATTCCCTTATCCCTTGTTTAATTAAAACTGATCAGGTTGGATTTGTAAAAGGTAGACTTGCTGCTGATAACGCCCGCATGTTCTCCAATGTCATTTCTAACAGTAATAAGATAAACATTCCTTTGGCAGCCCTTTCCTTAGACGCGGAAAAGGCGTTTGACCGCATCAACTAGCAATTTTTGTTTCATACCTTACAATGGTTTGGCTTTGGTCCCTCTTTTATTTCAATGGTCAAACTCCTTTATTCCTCACCACGTGCTAGCATTTTTGTTAACAATCAATTTTCAATTTTTTTTCCCTATCTAGAGGTACTGGACAAGGATGCCCCTTATCCCCCTTATTCTTTATTTTGTGTCTTGAACCTTTCCTAGAAAGAATTCGATCTAATCCCAAGATTTCTGGGTTTAAATTATCCTCTAATGAAATTAAATTGTCAGCTTATGCGGACGATGTGTTGGTTTATATGTCAAACCCTGAATCCTCTCTTCCCCCTTTTTTGGAGGAGGTCCGTTTGTATTCCTCTATATCGGGTTATAAGCTGAACCTATCCAAAACTGAAGTGTTACCACTCAATGCGTTATGTTATCAATACATGTTTAATAATACTGACTTTGCGTGGTGTCACACCAAAATTAAATACCTAGGTATTTGGTTTGCACCTTCCCTGAAAGAAACCCTCAAACTTACCTTTGCTTCTCTTAAACAGAAACTCCAATCCCTTCTTCAAAGTTGGTCTCCCTTATTTCTCTCATGGTGGGGTCGTTTAGACACGATTAAAATGATGATTGCTCCACATGTTTTATATAATGTCTCTATGCTTCCATTTAAAATTCCCCTTTCCTACTTCACCCGTATAAATTCTCTTTGCTCCAAATTCCTATGGAATAATAAACATCCTCGTATAGCCATGCATAAGCTGATGCACCCCAAATCGGAAGGTGGCATTAGTTTCCCCAACTTTAAGACATATCATTTAGCCTTCCTGATTAGAAAAGCTTTTTCTTTGGCTTATGATTTTCAGGATACCCCTGTACCTGCCTGGGTTCTCCTTGAACGCTCTCTTTTGAAGGATTTTTCCTTCCAGCATACTGTTTTTATGTCAAATTGTTCTTTTTTGACTAAATTTCCTATTCTAAAATATTCCCAAACTGTGTTATCCAATGTATTTTCCTCTCACCTTTCCCCTTTGCAATGTTTTTTAGCATCAGTTGTATGGTATAACAAATTCCTTCGTTACAAAGGTAAATCATTTTATTTCAAACACTGGAAGGAGAAGAATATTGTATTTGTTCATCAGTTTTTTGTTGATGCCTCTCTCATTCCCTTTTTGGATTTGCAAACCTCATTTGACTTGCCCTCTTCTTCTATTAATGAATACAATATTATTACGTCTGCCATTCAATCTCATTTACCTTTTCACCTCCAACTATTTTTCCTTCTTTTATCCCTACCTCCCCTTTATATCCTTTATTCTCCAGCCATCAACCCAAAGCTGCTCATGTGTATACAATTTTGACTTCGATTGTTGGTGATCGTCCCAAATCTTATGTTGAGATTGCATGGGAAAATGACCTGGATACTAATTTCCCTGTTTTGTTGTGGGATCGTATCTGGTCTAAACTGTTTAAGACATCTATTGCTGCTCGAATTACTCAATCTTTGTTTTTTATTTATCATAGAGTCATTATTACACCTGTTACTTTTCGTAAGTTTTCCCAAACTTCATCTACACTTTGTTGGTCATGTTCTAAAGAGACTGGAACACTTAAACACTTATTATATGCATGTCCCCTTGTTTTCTCATTTTGGAAGGAAGTTTGGAAGACCTGTATGCACATATTCTCTTGTTCCGCTCCGTTATCCTTACAGAATGTTTTTCTAGGCTCTTTGTCCGATGATGTTGATATTTTATATTCTTCTGCCAGACTGTTAGACCTGTTCATCTCTATTGCATTCAAAGTCATTCTATCTTGTTGGAAAGATAATTCTAAGATTTCTGTTCATACTTGGTGGAATTTTGTATGTGATGAACATAGGATCTCTATTGCTGCCTCTTCTTCTATTCCCCTAAAAACTAAATCTGATCTTCTTTGGCTTCCTTTTACATCCTATCTTTCTTCTAATTCTCCTTCTTGAATGCTTTCTATTTAATCCCACATACACTTTTCTCCTTTTCTTTTTTCTTTTTCTTCCTCTTTCCTTTCTTTTCCTTCTCTTTTCTATCCTCTTTCTTTCTTGTTCTCTTTCTGCTTTTTTACCTATTACCTACTTCCTTCTCTCTCCTTCATTTATATCCCTCTTATCAATCTAATTAGTTTTTACTGCATATGTTATGTATTCCTTATTTACATGTATTATTTACATATCTTCTGTACATTCATAACATATGTACTATTGTTATCTTTAAAATACTCAATAAAAATTTCTTAAATTGAAAAAAAGAGTCTCATTTAGTGCATGATTCTGCTTAGGCACAAAAGAACAAGGTGCCAAAAGTAAAATTATAGATAACAATAAACTAAGTGTAGTAACATAGCAACATGTTAACTTGCATGCTTATATATTGCAAATTAGTTCTACGACTGGGAGATATCGAGATTATTTAAGATAGTGCATCATAGTGACTTACCTCAGTTGTAGACAAGAAATACTTATCCAGGGGTGGTGGTAGGAAGGCCCTGTAGTCACAATCTGATGTGGAGGCAAAAGTAAAAAATGCGGAAAAAGATAACAAGTGAAAAGTTAGAGGGAGATTGGGCTGGGGAGCACTGCCATGATTTTGAAAACGAGTGCTCTCGGCACAGTTATAATCGATTAACAACCCATCCTTTGTTTAGCCTGGAGATAATACTCACTGCTCCAAGGGTCCTAACCCAAAGGTAAACCTATTCGTCCTGACCATTTCCTCCGCTGGTAATATTTTGTTCGAGGCGGGCTTGTTTTAATACCCGGCATCGGTGTTTAGGCATCGGGGTTCTGATCATGTGATGTTGGTGAAGTCATGACACGTATGCGACCCCTGTTACCTTGGCAATCAAATGCCAGGTAGTAAATTGTGACTCCATAAAGCCAGGTTACAAATATTTATAGTTTGTTTGTGACATATATTTGTGGTCACTCCCCATATGGATCGGTGGGTTCAAAAACTCAAAGTTTCAAAGGCAGATTGACCTTCTGGGTACTTTGGTTACCAATGCCATAAGGACAATTAAGTTGCCATTTTGGGATATGTAGGGCTGTAAGGTATGATAGAGCGCGGGCTCATCTGCTCATTTACCATACTCACCTGGGCCCAAAAAACTATATACACATTGAACAGGTAAACCTACACTCAATCAATTTTAATTTAACCATTCGGGACCTATACCATTTTGACTTACCGATCCAAGTCACCAATACCTAAAGTCCTAGAGGATCAATGGAGTTAGCAAGAAAAAAGGTAGTAGAATAACATTAGCGTTTCATAAATAATCACAAACTCAGAAAAGGTATAAGTTATTTTATCTAAAGTAAAATTCTTAAATGTTGAAACCATACTTAAATCAATAATTTCTTGTTCTATTAGAATGATGAAGATTGAAACGAAATGTGCAATAATTTGGGAAAATATCATTAAGCATTTAAAACACAGGGTGGGTAGAAAGGGAAAACAGTACAATGACAAACCCAATCCTTTATAGTTACCGAGAATGGTGTGAAGACCAACCCTGGCCGCGGGCTGGGATAAAGGACAGACCCCAAAAGTGCAGGTGCCAGCGAGAAAGAACAGGTGCAGACCAGAATCAGGACAGGTTACGGACCAAATTGGATCAGGACTGGAAGACCACAGGCTAAGATCGGCACCACAGCTAAAGTTCAGAACCCCAGCGTTGTAAACCCTCTCTGCAGCTAACATTCGAATCCAGAATGGGTTATCGAACTCCTTTCCAGAACCTCGATTGGGTTATTGAATCTTCTGACAGAGTTCTCCGCCAGCACCTCTGCTCTCGATCACCTATTGAGTGCATTGGGTCAGTGACAGGTCAGCTATTCGAACAAGTCGGACAATCTAACTAGCTAAGCCTACCCTAGTTATACTATTTTCAAGGTCAGTGTACCACCCTCCAATGTTGCAAAGGTGTAAATCCCACAATTTTATTGGTCAAAAGACGAGGAGAGGTCATCACACCATATTAATATGAGGTAACTGTCATTCAGTATTCAAATTATGTTCCCTCCCATAACTTTATCTTCCCATGCATTTTTATTCCACCCGGCAGTGAATGTATCAATAACATACAATGTTTTAACAAATTGTACAATTCAGCTTCCTCTGGCAGGGTTAGGAGTTCATGTTCTCATAGTTTTCACAGTTCATGTCTGATGCTGGCATTAGTTCAATTATAAAACAGAACAAAGGTGCCAATTCTGATATAAACGATATAAATAAACCAATATTCATCCACATCCAGAAAAAGAAATTCAAGAGTGGGAATTGCTAATCAATAGCTTTTTATTTTAAACAATTTTTTGAGGAATATATTTCAATTTTTTTAAAATTCATAATACAAGAAGAATTTTCTTAAAAAACACGTGGGACATTGAAGTGTAGCTATACATACAATCATTCATTCAAAATTACAAGCATATCACATGCGGCCAAAACACATTCACACAGTCAAGGGGACAAGGAATACAGTTCAATGCCATGGCTTCAATAGCTTGAGTTTCTTTGCGTAGGCGCAGTTCCTCCAAAGATGGAGTTCAGAAGTACATTTCAGGCCCATATGCGATACATGCAAAAACAAAAGATAAACAGTTTTATAAACACACAATAAATGAACGCACTGAATACCACTTATCTCTATTCTATTCCCATTATTTTATTTAAACTATTGCATTAAGGATTAGGCAGAACGAACAGCTTAGCAAAAGCAGTGATGCAAGCTTCTTGCACGTTAAGACACAGTACAACCATTTTAGTTCTAGTGCGCAGAAGCAAACGTTTCCCACCAAGTGAAATATTACATCATGTCACGTGAGTGTGACAGACACATGCACAGTAGAAAATCCCGCGTAGCGGCAGCCATTTTAATGCAAGCGTATTACAGTTAGTAAAAGCACATCGAAGAGCTTCCCCTAGATACTAAACATTTTGTGTAATGCAATATTATTATGACGAAACATGTTAGTTAGTACATTAATATTATTTTGAGAGGTCTTAATCCAAGCAAGTCGCTTTACGTATGCAACCTTGCTCCATCAGGTATACAGAGCTGGCGATGGCAAAAAATGCAGCAGATAAAAAAATGAGAAAATATGCCAATTAGGTGAGGCGAGAGTGATCAGATTTAGTTCAGTTGATGACAGGAAGTGCATCTTTAATTGCTAAAGGAAAGAGAGTAAACTCTACTGCTGAAGGAAACACTTCAATCTCACTCTAACCTTTCACTTGTTGCCTTTTTTACGAAATATTTTTTTACTTTTGCATCTACATCAGAGTGTGACTACAGAGACTTCCTAACACCGCCCCCGGATAAGTATTTCTTGTCTACAGCTGGGGCAAGTCACAGGGATGCACTGTCTTAAATAATCTCGATGTCGCCCAGTTGTAGATCTAATTTGAAATACATACGCATGCAAGTCACAGTGTCACTATGTTACTACACTTGGTTTATTGTTATCTATAATTTTAGTTTTGGCATTGTGTTCTTTTGTGCCTAAGCGGAATCATGCAATACATGAGACTCCGAGCTCTAAATAAACCCGAAATTCAGATGAGTAAATCTGTGCAAATTATGCAACACGAAATTGGTGGGTTGGCTGATAACAATGTCATATGTTATGAAAGAAGCCATAAGTCGGCCTTCATGTCATTTGTTATGAGTAAGAGATGATGAGTGAAATGTGTACCTAATCAGGTTATCGTCTTCTTTGTACTTCTGGCCACAGGGCAATTCCCCCAAAACCAGCAAGTGCTCCCTGAATATGGTCGATCCCACCCTGATCCTTAGGAGTCAGGGTGAACCTGATGATGAAGCATGCCACTACTAGAGTGGGTGAGGGTTATAAAATAAAAAAAATTGTTTTTTTCTCTTCCCACCTCTGAGTGTGGTGGAAGTATTGCCTAGATGCATGAAGGGTTTTTGCATTCGCAAACGGTGCGAATCGCAAAACTCGGCCGTTTGCGAATGCAAATCCCGTTTTTGGGATGCATCAAGTATTTTGGTATTTTTGCAATTTTAGAAATCACATTTTTGTTGCGATTTCTGAAATTGCGATTGCATTTAAGAAATCGCAATTTCGCGATTTCTTAAATGCAATGCATGATTACTTTAGAATTGCGAATTCGCAATTTGGAAGGGATAAATTAGCATGAAGTTGAACTTCATGCTAATTTATAGAACACTTTCAAACATGCACTAGTTGCATATTTGAAAGTTTTAATTTACACACACACATGTCCTTGGGTCATGTGTGTGTGTAAATTGCACTTACAGTTCAATTTCAGGGGTGCAGGGAGGGGTTCTTTGAACCCCCCCTGCACCCTTGAAATTGCATTCACATTTTGCGAATCGCAATTTGAAATTCGCAAAATGTGAATGCCTTCCCATTGATTTCTATGGGCCTTTTGGCCCATAGGAATCAATGGGAAGGGTTTTCCTTAATTGCGATTCGCAAATTGTGAATCGCAATTAAGGAAAATTACCGAATCGCAAAATAATTTGCGATTTTTTGATGCATAGCATTTTGCGATTTCTTAATTGCGATTCCTTAATTTTCGCAATTAAGAAATCGCAAAATGTTACAATGATGCATCTAGGGGTATGTGTTTACCTTTTCCTCTTCTTCCCTTGACCTTTAATTTTCATTGAGAGGATACCCTATCTTTGACAACAGCCTATTGGACAAGCTACATTCAGGTTTGGCCCAAGGTTGGGGCATTGTAATGACCCTCATTTGAAGATTGCGCCTTGGTTTAGGGAAATAGCTGAAGTAGAACTCTTTAGCCAATGTAAAAGATGATCACTGTATTAACGTTTGGCCAGAACCATTATAATGTTTCCCTAAGTAAGTTTCAGGGTTGCAGCAACAGTTATCAAAGAGGACAACTGAAGCAAGCTCTGAAAGATGACACACCATCTTTCAGAACACAGACCTAGCTTATGCGTGAGTAATTTTGTTTGATGTTATGTTATTTTATTTCAGTAACAGGGTTTGTTAAACATTGTAAATCACTGTTTCTATGTCTAGGAATGAACAAAATATGCCTGATCACACAGCATCTCACTTAATCTAAACAGTGCTGATGAAAAATACTCAGGTTTTTAATACACATTCTGAATATATAAGATTAGATTGTAAATGAGTTTGAAATCTCTGATAGGTATAGTGCTAATGAAATATGCAGAATAGATGTTAAGACTAAAATGTATTGATGGAAATTGTTTGAATAAACCTGAGAAGTTAAAGTCTGGTAAATTGTGGGAATGTTTCATGAATGTCATTAATAGAGGCCTTATGAGATACTAGTTTGGTATCCCAATTTTATGATACCCTATTGATGACATCTAAATTATGTACCATTGCATATACTGCAAGCTGGAATATATGAGGGTGGTTGAAGAATTATGAAACAACTTGCACACTTTAGAATGTAATATATGAAGTTAAGATTTGACCAACTCAAATCTAAGTGAGCAAAACATTTAAGGAACAGTGATAGTGCATATGTGATCCATCAGTCTGGGGTTAGTGCATTCAGTGGAATTGCACCCACTTTCCCTGTTTGTGTCTGGCCCGCCTGTTTTAAGGTGCGCCATTGTGCAACCAGGAAAAATGGGCCCTGTTCACAATACAGCCCCAGAAGTACAAAGAAAAGGTTCAGCACCCTAGAGCCATGAGACTAAAAGTCCCAGTTCTGGGAGCTCTTGAAAGCAGACAAGAAGTCTCAAAATGTCCTTGGGGGCTCAATGCAACAACACACATTTGTGATTCAGGCCCCCATCGCACAGCTGCACTCCTAGCAGGCCCCTAGTACCTAAAGGCCTTTACTTGATAAATCAACTGCCCTCCTTTTAGCTCCACCAGACCAATATGAAAATGTATTCTAACCCATGCATGGGCTTTCGTGGAGATTCCTGCCCCAGCTGTTTCAGGCCTGCAGCACTCCTTTATGAGCAATTGGCTACATCTTTTTCTTTTGCTCTTGTTTAAAAAGTGACCTCTGCGCAGTCTGTTTTTGATCAGGATTACTCCCCCCCCTATGGGACACCTGGAATGGTCGTGGCCCGGGGACAACACGGGAGCCCAATCCGGCGCAGCCCAGATAACTCTGTGCTCAGCCAACACTGTTTCCTGGGCACAGCTCTCCCAACTCCTGACTGACTAGGGCAGAAGTAGTGGGAGGTGGTAGAGGACAGTGCTCCTGGCTGTTCGCTACCCAGGGGGAACTCATCATCCTGGGGGTATATAATTAAAAGGGTGAATCTCCATGTGCACTACCCTGGAAAATCTTCTTCCCAGGGACCCTGACCCTCCCCAGGAAATTTTCAAATTCAGGGAAGGGGGTGTTCCTTTTTGTTACACTTGGGGAACCACAAGCTCAACATCTCCTTGTACTACAATGCTTGAAAGATACACTGGCTTCTCTGAAGAGGGAGGGCCTATGGACATCACTCCTGCACTTTTATTTCTTAGAATATAGTGGTAGGCATTGTCTTCTGCTCCATACCCATCTGCATCACTCCTGCAGCAGTGACAGTAGAGGGTCCAGTATCTACTCCTCTGTCTGGGCTCCTGCTTCTTCTCCTTGGCCTGGGGACTTCCACAGCAGAACCCTGCTGCCCTTCACTCCCCAGGCCCCACAGCCTCTTGACCCCTTGCAGGGCACTTCTGTGTCCAGCAGCAGTCAGGGTGTCACCTTAGAGGGTTGTTCCCCTATAGGACCAATCCATGGACGTTCCAGGGGAAACCTCTCCTCCGAGCCCCCCAGCCGCCCCTCTACTGTCACTGAGAGGGAATGGGTAGGCCAGTGCCCCTGGCCCTGGAAAAAATATCCCAAGTCAGTAGAAGCCCAGAATGTCCCACCATTATAGATAGGGGTCCGTCCATGAGGGGTCCGATCTTGTTTGGCGACTTGCAGAATTCAGTGTTTCCTAAAGTCTCTCCCTTGTGCAGGGGTTTTGAAGTGAATGTAGGCAGCTCTGGAAAATGGGAAAGTGGGCACCTCTGCCCAACCTACATTATCACTCCACTTCTGCCCCATCCCTCCTGTACTGAATCTTAGGACTTATCAAAATGGCAATTGTACGAGGTCACTGGTCATAGTTCTCTGAGAGTTCTAAGACCCGTCCCTAACTATTACTTCCCAACTGGTTGCTTTTCAGTAAGCTTCAAAGTGGTGTTCTTGATAGACTGGAGAAAGATGCTTGGCTTCTGCCCTATCCCTTATTGTTTTCCTGCAAAGGGCATTCTGGTGCTTGTTGGGAAATGTGATTGTAATTAACTTCTGTCACAACCATCTGCCTCTCCCAGTAACAGCCTTTATCCCTTTCGGGTTGGCCTATTTCATGGGGAAGGCTTTGTTCCACCTGTTGCCAGAAAAGTGATTAACTCAAAGTCCAAATCTGAGCACAGTAATATGACGAAATGTAAGTTACATTAAGGAGTGCAAATATTATTATATCAATATTATATTTAAATGTTAGGCCATTTTCTACCCCGGGTCTCACTGTGAACTTCTCTCTAGGATTAGCCAATGTAAAACTATACTTTGGGCAGCTTTCGACTATGGTATAAATAGAGTTAAGCACTAAAGACTTTCAGTCAAGCAGTACAGAATTACAACATAGTCAAAAAGAAATGAAAGCATTTTTTTTTTACTACTCAATTAAATTAGAAGGCTTGCACTGGTTATAAACAATGTATTAAAGGTCCCATCTGCAAGAGACTACTTGTGTGCAGATACCAGAATCAGTTCATCAGTAGTCCCACTCTCTCGGTCCGCACATGCATGCACACAAATGTGCACACATGATCATGAGCAACCAGCCTAGAGCCTCTTACCCTAGCTGAGCAGCAGGAGACCTTGTTTGGAAAGGTTGGTACTGGCGGTTAGTACTCAAATCCATTTTACCAGAGCTTATGGTGATTGAGACTCAGCTAGTAGGACTTATAGCAAAGATCTAAACACTGGGTTGTCCAAAAAGACAAAACATTAGGGGGTAAATGGACCAGATACCATTCTTCTTACCTATATTTGATGGAATTCCGTTTATTGTCTAGAGCTAGAGCTAAATGTTGAAACTTGTATTTAACTATCATGGTGCTAGACATCCAGGTAGAGTGAAAATATTATCTTCTGGAAAGACTGTTTATTTTGTATGGCAATGAGATACTTTATGTGTCTAACTGAACATTAGAAAGACACATTTGAAAAAGTATGTGTGAAAACTTAGATTACAAATATAGACTACAACAATCTGACTCCAAAATATGGAGTACAGTGAAAACAATTCCCTGCTCTATATTCCTACATCCACCTTTATTCGCATACTCTGAGCAAAAGACAACAGCTGGAACATAAAACTGAACTTTACCAGATACCATACTTTCACACTCTGTCAACTCACCAAGCCATTCCCTCACACCACATTTTAAGGAAATCACCATCACAGTAATAGTTCTGCCAATGTTTCATTTGGTTGCACACCACAGCCCTCTAGCACTATAGATATCTTTGATGTAGCTGACTGAGTCCTTGACTCCACTCCTTTCTCTACCCTCTTATAGCCTGTGGGACTTTTTAAATTGGTGTGAATAAACAACTACAGACCACTACATCTTCTGTCTGACTTCTAGCTATCCAATTTGGAGATGCTGCCTACTCATTCACCACAGCAAACCATTAAAGAGCAACCTTTACTCTTTCCCATCGACCCATTGTACCCAAATCATTTTCTCAAGTCTTGGCCATTCAGTAGCTGTTGTACCGATCAACATCCACTCATTTTCAACACCTATCACCATGGTCAAAGATTCTAGATGAAAATAAGTCCACACTGCCCTGACAGAGTCCCTGAATGAATCCGCCAAAGACATAATGACACTCTCAAACAACTCTTCATTTGAATATTTAAAGAAAATAGCCATAATGACCCTTAGATGTTATTATCTCTGTCAAGCCGCCATCTCCTCTGCCCTTCATCCAGTGTCAGTCCAACCACCTGGGGCCTCGAAAAGCAAATGCAGATCCAGTGCTGGAGTTTTAGAAAAAGCTGCACTCAAGAGTCCATTGACATCTATAGAGTGGCCTTCTACTAGTTAAGTGTCCATCATATTGGCCAAGGCAATATACCACCTGGTTCTAGGTCCAAAGGCTCACCTACATAATTATTGCCCTACCTAAACAGAACCACCATGAAAAAAGTCTTACTGCCAACAATGCTGATTCTTGTTCCCACTAACATCTCCACCATCATAAACACATTCAGCATGCTTGTTATTGTTCCATTCCAACCCGTCACACTATACCTCTCCTCTACACTAGCTCTGTCTAACTTGACTAATTTGCCCAGACTCTACTAGAG
Organism: Lissotriton vulgaris; assembly: GCF_964263255.1. Lineage (NCBI taxonomy): Eukaryota > Metazoa > Chordata > Amphibia > Caudata > Salamandridae > Lissotriton > Lissotriton vulgaris. The sequence continues at coordinate 1,113,758,948 of NC_141689.1, read as the reverse complement.
AATAGATCCCTGCACTACAATGAGCCGACCCCTCTTATGCTCAATCTAACCTCTTTACCAAACAATATACAAAAACAATAGCCCTACTATCTTGAGCCTTGAATTGTCTTTGGTACCTGTTCAATCACTTTTCTCTGGCTTTTATGCTGAATGTTTTATATTGGCAGCTGCCTTCAATTTGCTAATACAAAGTACTGTAGATACCTCTTCCCTATCTTACTGCTCCCTTGTATCAATGCTTGCCTTTTTCTTCAAAATTTGCCACCAATATTGCAGTAGCCCCAGAAACCTAATAAAGCGCTGTTATTTCCTCTAGGGAAAGCGAGCGCAATTAATAAGGACTGAGAAAAGCGGTGCCTACATGGTTAGAAAGCGTTTACCGCTGCAACCGATTAGAACACGAACAGCCCAAGCGAGGAATCCCTCAGAGCAGGTATGCCGAGTAGAGCAACGAGTGCCATACTCTCTCCGTCTGTGCATAAAAAGTGCGTAAAACGTTATTCTCATTATTTTCAGGCTGTAATACAAGACTGAAAATTAACTCCCATTTGGTGGAAACGTAGGATCACGAGCATGATCCAGTAAGGTATGTTGATAACATATGTGCCCCATTCTGGTCTTGGAAAGTGAGCAAGAACAGGTCATGATACCTGCGTTTGTTTTTAGATCCCGAAAAGAAAAGAAACTCAGTCAGAACTAATACACTACCCTTGACCGGCGGCTGCTGGTTGAACAGGTAATATGAGGAATCCGAGTTAAATGTAGTTGGAAGCTAAACAACTGTCAGAAATGTAGCTAAAACAAGTTTTATTTTATACACTTGCAGATATCCCGTATTAAGACAGAGCCCTGATGAGAATCCGTAGAGTTGACATACCGGATTCGAAACGCGTTGGCGTAAAAAGATTAGCCATTTATTGGTTGAATGGACTGAATGAATTAATTTGAAGTCTATTTTTCCTTTTTTGAACTGCCTACATTCAACTGTAGTTCATTGATTTATGATTGTCATCAAGTTTATACTTTTGACTCTGGTCTTTATGGAATTACAGATGATTTTTTCTTCGTAGTATGAATATTTGAGTGTGTATATATCAGAGCAATTCACTTTGTATAATACATCTAGTTATGTGTATGTGTTTGTGTTGTAAATAATCGCGAATTGTAAATAATTGTATATAAGGTGTACAAAACGATAAGGTGTCCCTTTCATACATCAATACTTAAAAAAAGACAAAAAACAAATAAATAATAAAAGGGTTTGAGTGATATACCCGTACGAACCAGGAAGTCTCTTATGGTTTGTTCCCTCAAAAATAGAGGATTTAAGTAAGTGTGTGGCTGGCAATCTGTGTACTTAGGAATGTTTTATATTGGCAGCTGCCTTCAATTTGCTAATACAAAGTACTGTAGATACCTCTTCCCTATCTTACTGCTCCCTTGTATCAATGCTTGCCTTTTTCTTCAAAACTTTTATGGGGCGATTTTCAAGCAGCTCGTTTACATTCTCTTGTCTTTCTATGTATGCATCGTTCTGCAATAAAACTTTCTTCCACACTATTCTGTCGAAACAGACCCTACAAATTTCCCCATTCTTGTTCTCCTTAATCTCTCTATTATGCTTGGCACAGTCAATCACCTAACTGTGAGTGTGTCATACTCTCATCAATGGGTGTCACCGTAAAGCCTTGGCATACTGCATTATGTATCTTTCTAACCTACTACACTTGTTCCCTGCTATCGGCATCACCCCCACTTGCTAATTTGTGGGACTTCCTCTGTTTCCCTCTGCACACCCACACACAGCCAGTTATGTTCTCTTCCACTTAGCGTTCCCATATCATGTACATATCATGTATATGTAGATCCTCTTGTCCTTTGCTTACCTCATCCAACTTTTCCAAACCAATTTTTTTACCAGCATCAGCAGTATTTCATATGTAAACCAGGACAGAAACTGGAAAAAAGGAGCAAAAGCAAGTAATTGTAAAGGCCCTATTACGATGTTGGGTGGAGTTTCCAATGCCCAATACCGTCTCAGTTATGTGACCGACCGACATCCGGTAGGCAGTCCCAGATGACTACTAAGATGACTGAACACATTGTTCACATTCCTATACTTCACAATGAGAGCATATATTCTGGCCGAAAATGCATGCTCTCATTGTTAAATAGGAGGTGCAGTTCATCCCTGCACCCCATGGCAGGCACCACAAGGTGCCTGCCTCGGGGTGCAGGGATCAACCTCGGCCTCCAATCGGAGGCGGTGCACCCAAGGGTGCCCTGCTGGGTCCCCCCAAAGTCGAGTTTTCAAAATCTTTCTTAGTCGGAAAGACCGGCACGGAAAGGCAGCCGAAACCCATCATCGTAATCCCTCGGGCAGAAAGACCCGCCCTTGAGATTACTGGCCGCATTCCGACTGACAGATGGGCTCTCTGAGCCCATCGGGAGCCAGTCAGAATGACAGTTCAGATTCCTTTCCGACCGCCTCCATCGTAATGAGGTGGTCGGAAAGGAATCTGACCAACATATTACGATGTGGTCGGAAAGGCTTCTACCAACAGTTGGTCCCTTTTCCGACCCCTCAGAATTGGGCCATATAAGTTTTCTACACAATGACCAAGGCTTATTTGCACATGGTTGATACTTGTCTGGAAAACAATGAACTGGAATGCTTACTATAATAACTACAAGGGGCTGAAATTCATTCAACCATTCCCCCTTCACCTTTTTCTCTATGAAACTCCTTAAGTATGATGGGTATGCTCAGATGTGGGCCCCGCAGCTCACTATGCCAAAGGATGCAACACACATGCCACAGAGTAGACTTAGAAAGGCTGAAACCAATCTGGGCTTGCTTTTGTTTCTGGGAAGAGCGAATATGACATAGCTGGACTGTTTCTATCTGAGTGCGACCAAGACTGATTTGCATAAGACCAACCAAAGGAGATATATGGCAAACCTTAACTCTATCTTGAAGTATTTGGCTTTACGTTCTTTTGTTCCAAACATGATTCACATCAAATATTCAGAGTGCAGTTACAAATACCTCTTGTTTGATTCCTGAGTCTTGAAAAATACTGTCAGATAACATATGTTTTTAGGTTGGAAACCTCTGCCTTGGGGCTGCAAATAATATAAATCAAATACAGGGACATTAGAATCACAAATTAATACAACTAAAATCACACATATACACTAAATTCCTTGAAATTGTTCAATGTAATACCATGCAAGATAAATCCCATCAAGAGAAAGAAGAGCCAATCAGTGTTACAAACATTAAATAGAGTGTAGAAGTCTAAAAGTATTTCAAGGGAGCTTTACCAAAAGCCTCAAATGATAAAGAATGAATTGTGAATTCAAGAAAAATAGAAAAAGAAAAAATAGGAAGAATAAGGCCCAAAAAAATAGAGAAATTGATGCCTAATTAACACACTTCTTCCAATTACATTAACTTTGACAAAAACTTTAACATCTATGTATTGGAGTACTTCCATAGTTTTTCACAAAACAAATGATATAGATCAATCTTAAATAAGTTAACTGTCCACTAAAACTAGTTTCAGTTCACTCTGTTATTTAAAATCACATCTCCATCTTTATTAAATCGGGTATTTAAATCAGTTCTTATTGGATTTTAATCATTTTGGAGCAAGGTCACATGAGGGTAGTTAATTAACTAGATGGAGAGTCTTTCTTAAAGTGCTATCCCTATGGCAATTTTGGATGCAATACTTTCGGGTATGGCAACGTGACCGACGTCTGGCGGGGACATGGTCATGGCATAAAAAGGGCAACAAAATGGTGCTCTTATACATGCAAGCAAGAATATCGAGAACATTTTACTTCTATGATGTCATTGCTGGCAAGAGATCATGGTGGGAGGCAGACAGTGTGGCCGGTTAACAAGGAAATTTGATTGTCTTTGTCATCAATGCATGCCCTACACATTGACTGATATCAAGGAAATGTGGTTAGCAATGGCGATACAATACATTGGTGTAATTTTGTAATTAAATAATGGTGATATAATTTTTTTAAATATAATATTATATAGATAAAACAAATTCTGGTGTAGTGGGGAAAGTAGTTTTCACTGCTTGGAGAGGATCACCTACCATCAATGTGTACTATTTGAAAGGTACAGATCTTCTGTTTGCTCATTGTACATGATGGACATTGCATTTGAAGTTCAATTCTGCACAGATTTTGTTCCTGATATGAATAAAAGTCTTTTCAGGAAGGATGATGTTAGATAAAACCATTATAAAATAATATATGATCAGATATAGTGAGTAAAATAATTTATCAAAGTCATTAGGAATAAATGTTTGATATTAGAGAAGTAATGAAGTCTTTAGTGCCAATTTTTGCAAGGTTTATTTTGTTAATATTAATATATCAGTTTTAATTTCTTATTTTTGTAGCCACCAGACCTAGCCTATGAAAAATATATAAATCTCAAGAAAATGTCTGTGATGCGGAAACATTTGGTCGAAATTTTTTGTTTCAATTAACAGGCACAAATCTACATGTTACTTATTACTATGATAAGGGAATTTGTATCTCTAGTTTTTTAGATTAGTACCACTATATGATCATCGAGTATCAAACAAAATCTATATATAAAAAAAAAGAATATATGACTGTAAATATTAGAGTGCCTGGCACTAATTTTAATTGATAATGAACTAATTTAGGGGTCATATATGTTATTTGGTTTGTGTTAAGTAATGGAGGTATTGTAATATATCACTGTTAAAGTTGTTGAAAACACTGATGTAATTGCATGAAATTTGTTAAATAGGTATCATTTTTTCTATTTTTTACCTTTTCTATTGTTTCTATTTTTTTCCTTCTTTTTCTATTTTTGTTGTTCTTGCAATCCATTATTTACCATTTGAGGCTTTTATTTGACTCTCCCTTCTAATACATTTGGACTTTTTTTCTTTCTCATGTTTTTAAAACTGGCTCCACTTTCTTTTGATGGGATTTATCTTCAATTATATTACATTGAAACCAGTTTATATATGGATTTCAATTATTAATACCAAGGAATCTAGCTCATATGTATGATTTTAATTGTATTAATTGTAGTAATTTGTGATTCTAATTGATCTGTATTTGATTTATGTAATTTATATCTCTGAAGTAGAGGTTTCTCCTCTCGAAAAGTGTTGGCTGGCTGTATATCTGAATTCAAAGAATTAATAAAGATGCCTTTTTTAATAGTACACTGAAGATTTGATGCGAAATTTAAATATCACAAGATAGAGTCAAGGTTTACCATATACTTCTTTTGTTGAATTCTAACTTAAATGTGGCCATTGGAGCTGGACTGGAGTTGAAGGCGCCGGGCCATATATCCCTAACCCCATGATTCCTTTTTGACTTATTTGCATATGGTTGGTATATGATAGTCATGATACAGTTAATAAAAAACATGGACTGGAACCCTACCAAGTAGTGACCAGTGACTGAGATTAATTTAAGCATTCCTTCCATCACTTTTAGTTTTTCTCAGTAGAGAAAATATCTCAACAAAACCTCTTACGGTGTACCTTTTATCTCTTTTATCTCCAAACATATACATTTTTAAAAGACACGAGAATAATGAAAATGATAAAGCAAGGGAACAACTGAAGACAATATAAGTTAACTATCTCAAGAAAATGGGAAACTGGAAGACCCGATAGTCCTGTTGTTCTATATACACCAGCAAGTGAGCCCTGGTCAAATGTGCGTACAATACATTACTGGTAAAAGTGTGTGGATTGTGTTTTAACAAATGGTAAATCATTATTTCCTGCTTACACAACCAGTCTTTGTTGAAGGGACAGGGGCCAGGGCACAATCTGACAAATCACTGTCTAGTAAACTGTAAATGTGGATATGAATCACAAATTGTAGAGAAGAACTGTAAAAACTATTCTTTGAACTTCAAATGACTTAAATGCAACCCTAGGCCCCCTTACCTTGAGCCTCACAGTACTTCGCCATGTCTGCAATTTCAAGAGAGGTAATTTCCTCTCCTGGGACTCACAGTGAGGATCATAGGTACAAGGCAAAGCGAGCGAGCCCCTGATTTGACATGCAATGCTGGGCCAAGGGTGGGAGCCCTGAGGGACACGAAGAATCAACCCCCTACTCCTCGGTAACTAAGTTCTAAAAGTTAAAAACAATCTCCAAACCTTTCTGACCTGAACTTTATTACCTTCTCCTGTGTGCTGTGGCCGACTTTACATTTTCATATGGCAGAACACTTTGCACCATTGTGTTTTCACCAAAAAGACATTTGTTTGAGGTTTAGTAAGAGTCGCTGAGTTAGATTTTGGAATTCCATCGTATAACTACCTTTACAAAACCAGGCCCCTAATCTCTTTAACAGATTAAAACTGTGGGATAGTGGGAAGGCTATTAGGTTTGAAACAAGGAGTCCTGTATTGCAACCTTGATTCTCCTACTTGACCTTATTTCTTCATCTTGAATGAATAATGTTCTTCCTGGGCCTTCGTCTCTTATGTGGCCTTGGCGCATGGCTGACTGGCCATATCTGATTGTAAAGGTTTTAGGGTGGGTATGTACTGGCTTAGAGCAGCTTCATTCTTACTTTTTGCATTCTTTCTTTAGCACTTCTGAGTATATTCATTTTGCTGACATGGCCTGTGTGATCACCTCCTGTACAAGTCCTCCCTCCCACTTACCATGTAAACAACACATGACCCCTACAATTCTCACGGTGATATTTCCCAGTATCATTGCTGGGTCATTCCGCTGGGCTGGAGTGCTTGAGGCTTCTGAGCTGGCCTAGGTGTTTTACTTCCAAGTAGATTGTCTGAATGGCTGCACCAGTCCCTTGGTGAACAAAAAGCAGGACATTTTGCATCCCTCAGGAGCTTGCTGCAGGATGAAGGGCAACATTTAAAATACTGGACCGTCATGCACCCTGCCATCCTACTTTGAAGAGCATCTCAGGTCCTGGACCATGGCTGCGAGGCCCAAAGGAGGGAAAGCTCTCTTCAGCTTTGCAGTGCTGTATAATGGCTGTGAGGCCCAGGGGTGGGGACTTTTGCTAAGCCTCACAGAGTAGGCACATAGATGTGAAACCCATGAGAAAGAGACCAGTGGCATAGCAATGGTACTAAGGACCCTAGTGCAAGGCCCCTCTGTACACTAACTGGGTGCATTGGGTTCCCAACACCCTTGGGTCCCAGTGCTACTGCACCTGCTACACTAATGATAGCTACACTCATGAGAGAGGCTACATCTAGAGACCCTTGCAGCACTGGGTCATGACTGTGAGGGCTATCGAGGGTGGAGTAGCATGAATGCCAAGGACCATGGTGCAAGCAAAATAAATAATCCACTCCGGTCCTCTGGCTGGTCAGTAAAATACTTCTAAAACCTAGATGCAATGGCCCTAACTCCAAATGGCAATGATGAAACTGCACCTTCTACATTACTGATTGCTAGGCCCCTTTACCTGGGACTCCCAGCCTTGGTTCAGTGCTGCAAGGCCAAGGGCTAGGATACCCTAACTTGGGTCTCAAAGTGCTGGACCATGGCCAGGGTGCCCTCTCTTACGTATTGCAGTGCTGATTTGGGCTACGAGCCCATGGGAGAATAGCCAGCACTGTAAAAAGAGATACATTGGTCCACTGTCTTTATTTCACAGTGCAAGAGGAAACACTGCCAGCAATTTATTGATTTTTATAAATATTCAGTACAAAAAGACCAGAGTGAAAAAATCAGTGCCATCACCCCTAACCCCCCCCCCCCCCACTGCCACCCTAAAATTGAATACATTAAAAATGTACCACAGTGGGAGAAACAGGTTACATTTGGACACTAGTCACTTTTTTTTTAAATGGTCCATGTTGGGAACAAGACAAAAGGGCAACAGACTTTTACAACTGAAATAATAGCAATATAACCAAACACATTGAATACATTGAACACATTTTAATCCAAAAAACATAAACATAGTGGATCCCCTGCCACTAGTCTTTATAAAAGGCAAATGATTCATACCTTTGAGCAAACATCACGTATATAGTGGCCAGAAAGAATTAATAAGAAACTATATCAATAGGTGTAGAATATAACAACAAAACTGAGATAAAACCATACAATAGAATAGTATGTAAATAGCAGTTACTCTAAGGGTTTGTATGGTTGAGCCACCTGATTGAGGGTTCCCATATAAGTAATCTCTTTTTTTGCCCAGATTCCTTTTTTAGCGTAAATGGCCTTCTCAAGATTACAAGTAGCTACCAATCGGGCCAACCATTGGGAGAACGATGGGGGATTTGGATCTATCCAAGAAGAAGCTATACAGATCCTAAAAATAGTCATGGCTACAAAAATGAACACTCCGCCATTCTTTTTTATTGAACATATCTTGTACACTGGACAAAATATTCGTGGGGGTCAGCTCGATGTCCTGAATTAATACTTTACTTTAAAAAAAAATATTTTATCGAGTAATGGCTCTAGCTTCAGGCAGTTGGCAAACATATGAACAGAGTCAACACTAAACTCCAAGCATCTAGGACAGATTATTTCTTTGCCTGTTCCCCATTTAGCAATTCTGCTGGGTGTAATGTACAAAAAGAAGCCGGTCTTATAAAATTGTGCCTGTAGTTTAGCTGATAGCAGGTCACTCTGGGCAGATCGCAAGGCAAGAATAAAAGTATTGCAGGGAACATTCAGTTTCTGCTGCCATTTATTTGAAATCTTGCACATGTCATCAGGCATTTGACTGTTCAATGCAGAATAAATAAGCCCAATACAGGGTAGAATGGGGTCCTTCAGCTTGTCAATAAGATTGATTTTTGCAAACCCAGCAGATCCACCAGCCTTACGGGCCAAAAAATCCCTAACATCAAAATGTTTAAAAGCCTCATTGTTGCTCAAACTAAATTGAGTTATAAGATCAGTAATCGTCCGGACTCCTTCGGGAGAGAGCCAGCTTTAAACCAATTTTGAAGATATGATTTCGCAAAGATAGCTGGCAAATTTGCATTGTTGTTAATGGGAGTGTAAAAATGAATCCTACCCAGTCCGTAAAGTCTGCGAACGTTGGTAAAGACCCTGTAGGCACTAAGTAAGGTCTTGAATCTGATCCGTTTGTAGTATTCATATTTAAGCTGCCGCCACAAACAGCCCTAGCCTCTGCCCCTAGTAGTAATTCAAAGGGAGACAGGAGTCCTGTGATAGTGATAAGTGAGTGTTTGTGTACTAATTCTGTACAATACTGTAGTACTGTGGCCCAATAAAACAATCTTAGATTAGGGAGTGCCCATCCCCCTCTCTCCGGAGGAAGAGAAAACAGCTTAAAGGCCCTCCTGGGCTGCGAGTAAGCCCAGACAAATTGAGTGAGAGAAAAGCTGTTCAAACCTCTGAAACATAGTTTTACTAAACTCTAGAGGGATAGCCCTGAACAAATAGAGTAGGATGGGGTAAGAAGGTCCCATTATAGTCAAGTGCAGATTGTTAATTCGTTTAAGCGTTTTCTTAGTTTCTACCGCTAACTGGATCAGGTTTTCTTCTACAATCAAGTCGGTGTCTGCTACAATGTTAACCTCCAGGGGCCTCATTTATGAAGGCCATGCGCCACCAGTGCGTCACTTTTTCCCATTTTAAAAGTCACGCACCGGTGGCGCAAAGCCTTCATAAATAAGGCCCCAGGTATTTAGCTTTATGGACAACCCTACTGTCCACCCAAGTCATTTCTTTTACAATGGTCTGCGTCTATCCTTTATTAAGTGTATATTCAGAAGTCTTCCCAAACTCTGGAGATTCCGGTTCCAATGCCAAAATAGTTATCTCAGGGTCAGGATTCATCACAGCCAAGTCATTAGCGTAGGCCATAATTTTGGTGTCCAAGCCAAATCTGCTCACAGACAGAATTTCTTGATTATTCTCAATTTTCTTAATAAAGGGATCCATATATATGGCGAAGAGCAACGGAGAGCAAGGACAGCCTTGTTGTGTACCCTGTGAGATTTCAATCTACTCCGTCAGTTTCCAATTTATTGAAATTCTGGCTGTGGATTTAAATATAGAGCTTGAACGGCTTGGATAGCCCTATGCCCGAAGCGCATCCTCCTCATGACGCCCCAGAGGAATTGCCAGGAGACCCGATCAAATGCCTTTTCAGCATTGAGTAAGAATAGCGATATCAGGTCTCCTGAGATCTGAGCTGTGTCAAACAGGGTGATGGTCCACCGAATATGTTGGGTGGAGCTTTTCTTAGGGATAAACCCATGTTGCCGCTTAGAAACAAGGGGCTCAATTCTGGAAGATAATCTGGATGCAAAATTTCTGAATATATCTTAGAATCACAGTTGATGAGCGTGATTGGCCTATACTACCCCATTTCCAGTGGTGATTTATCTTTTTGGGAAAGATTACAATCTTGGCTGTGGACCATGAAACAGGTGGGAATGTCCCAGAAAAAATAGAGGCTGCTACAGCTGTAAAAAGGTTTCTTCTTTGGGGAGAAAAGACTTCATAGAACTCGACCGGGATACAGTCTGCACCGGCCACTTGGCCATCTGGTAACCTTGTTAGAGCTATGGCAATTTCTTCCCAGGTCAGAGGATCTTCTAGTTGGTTATGATCATCTCCATTGAGATGAGACAGTGAGATTGCAGTAGGATATTTAGAGATTTCATCCTCTCTAGAGTCTTGTGACCTGGTGTCCTCCTCTGTATAGAAATTCTGGTAGTACTCTCAAAATGCCCTCTGGATTTTAATCGGGTCATCTGTGATCTCTCCTGTAGAAACCTCTATTGAGAGTATGTCACTGGAGGAAATCTGTTGCCTGTTCTAATAGTCAACTGATGACCATTTTGAGGCCACCCTCTCTGCAAATATCGAACCAGTTTCTGCTTTAACAGCTACCACTTCAATCTGTGCTGCTTCAATTTCGACACTCGACTGAACTGCCCAAGTTAATTTCTCCTCTGCCTTTATCATCATATCTTGTAGTTTCAGGATCTGTGTTTTTTCCTCCTTATTTTTCCTTATGGAGTACCATAAGGTCTCCCCACGGATACCCACTTTCAATGCATCCCACACCACCATAGTTGAAGCAGTCCCTATGTTTATCTCGAGGAACTCTTGGATCCAGCCCTGCATATACGTCTGATGACCAACATCATATAGCAAAGTTTTTTCAAACCTCCAGTTCGAGATTACCCCTTTAGATCACATCTCCGCAATGTTATAGATTTTAGTGAATGCTTCCTTTGAACCATAATCCCTACGCCTCTCACCCGCGCACCCTGTGTTGTCCCCCAATGGCTCTGCACCCCAATCAGTTCAGGAGATGTTTCTACGATCCCTCGATGTGCGTTTCCTGGAGGCTGACAATGTTAGCTCCCAACAGGTTCAGCCCCTGAGCCACCTTCTGCCTCTTCAGAGCATCGTTCAAGCTACAGATGTTTACTGAAGACATTTTAAGATTCCTAAACTTATTCATGTAGAAATTTTAAACAAATGACCAGAATTAAACATAAAAAATTTCATGCCTAGCGAAATCAGAGCACATCTGAGATCCCACATTAACTACTTCCCCTTTCTGGACATTAAAAACATCATTATTTTGTGTGTGGTAAACTCTAGAAAATTCTTTTACTTTTATCACCACTGTTTTTCCCCCTTCCTTTCACCTAGCCACCCTTCCATTAGTGCCAGAGCTTCATAACCTGGCTGCAGAGTGACTAAAGTCAACAATGTGTAAAAAAACACCAGTAACCCCCCCACCTCAATGCTGGTAACCCCCTGCCCCACTCGGACCCCCCCTAAGAAAGAGCAATCAGGTAAACCCTGAATGATGGTCGTCACATGTGAGCCCCCGCCACCAGGCCACAACATATATATCTACCAGAATGATTAAAATACACGGGTAGGTTAAAACAAAGAAAGGGTATCACCATTAGATAAACCTGCCAGGGCCTAGTTGTTGTTCCTCCCAAAAAACAGGCAATGACAGAAGTAACAGAAGGAAGAATAGCAAATTAAAGGGGAGCAGTACGACTAAGAAATTAGTGCTGATCAGATAAAGTACAAATGAGCAGGGCCCCTTCTTTGCCTTAATTTCCCCCAAAAATGGGCCGGCTTTAATCCCTGACAGAAAGACCGGAGAAGACCCATTTAAGATAACTTTCAGTCTGGATGGGTTCATTAAAAACACCTGAGTTATGATTATTGTTGTTTTATTGATAATATCTTATTGGTAACTCTATTTATCTAAGTACTTATGCTATGACATGTATATTTCCCTTCTCTTCCTCCCTTTCCTTCCCCTTTTTAAGTTTTCCTTTGAATGACAATATTATATTGCGATGTATTTTATTGATGAATGTATTTTTATGATTGTTCTCTTTCGCTTCTTTGTAATTTAATGAATTCTTTCTTCACTTTTTTGTATGTATTTATGTACTTCTCCATTGTCAAAAATTCAATAAAATCTTACTGAACTAAAAAAAAACACCTGAGCGCCTTGTTGGTGGAAGGGGACTATTAATTTGGCGAAGGTGCCACCTCCGCTCCACTGTGACGTAGCAAAAATCGGGCTTTGCGAAAAACAATAGGCGCATTAGACCCCTTCTGAGAGTTTGGGCGGGCTTGGTCATAGACCAGCTGTCTAAGGAGAAAGTTCCCAAAAAACACCAAAAAGGCCAGTGGTTTTCCCCCAGTAAAGCTGCTGCCATCACGTCACTGCTCTATGTTGAAGGGGAAACGGTGTGCCTGTTGAACCTCATGGTCCCAGTTCCAATTTGAGCGTCCGGGAAAAGCGCCTCACAGGAGTTTCACGATGAAGCGCCTTCGGTTGTCCCCCTCTACCTCTTCAGGAATCCCTAGTAGACAAAGATTGTTCCTGCGCTGTCGATTCTCATGCTCTTCCATCTTCACCATTAAATCAGTCAGGCATGCAGGTTGGGAAAAACCTTGATCTTTTGGAGTGGTTACTTCGATTTCTAAGCTTTCTGTACATCCCTCCCCCATAGTGACACAATCGCCAATGTCAGTACAGATTTTGCGTAACTTCCTCATGCCCCCTTGTAGCATTTTAGCGGCCCATTTAGCAAGACGACTATCAGACTTCTTGGATTTGTTTAATTGAGACCAACATAGAGGTTAAAGAAGGTTCAACCACAGGTAATGGTGTGTCTTTTATACTTTCCCAAAGTGAAGTCTTTGCAGCTTCTTCAGAGGGAAAATAAATCTCAGAGTCTGAATAATCCCACTTAAACTGACTGTGTCTCTTTGCCTTGAGTGCCTTTTTCTGGTGCTGAACTGTTCCTGTGTCTTTGGAGGGATTGGTGCCATTATCGTCACTCGAGCTGGTTACATCGCCTTCTGTCCTGGATATAGAAACATCCGATACTGAGAGAAAATGTTTGCTGGTAAATTCGGGGGTCTGAGGAGCCTGGGGGCCCAAATAATCTCCCAAAATATGAATATAGTAGGCAACTCCAACTGTTTGAGGTTTAAATCCCAGCGCTGTTAAGCTGGCCGACAAAGCAGAGGCTAGTGCACCAGGGTCATGCAGAGTAATTAAACTTAAATCCACTGTGGAGCCCATATTTCCATTAGTAGAAACTAAGGTTAAAACTGCAGATTGGGTAGAATCCATACTGGAATCCATGAGACCAGCCGGTCCCTCTGTTCCAAGTATTTGGTCACTAAGTGCCACAATTTCCCCAAACTGAGCAAAGATATGATTTCCTTTTGAATTATAAGCAGGATGTATAGTGCTCACATCCCCTTGTTTGATCAGTGGAAAACAGCTGGGTTTAGCCTCAGGGAGCAATGCAGAGTCTGCCGCTGGGAGCGATGCCTTAACTGTCGAAAAATGTTTAGTAATAGAGGGCTATAGTCCTGCACCCTCCTTTGAGGTTCCTCCACCCTCAGATCTCCCTATCCTTTTTTGAGGCTGCCGGACTCGCGTTTACCTTTAGGGAAAGTGTCCGGCCCCTTGGTATCTCCTTGATCAGCACTGGCTTGGGCAACTTTTGTTTTGTTAATCCTGGTTCCCTCCTTTGATATGTTCTGACTCTGCCTGAGCTTGGACCGGAGTGTCAGTTCGAAAAAGACTGAGGCGAAATACAGGGCAGGCTGGCCAGCAGGCAATGAATTCCTGGAGTGTTCTTGACAGTATAAACACCCGGCAGCTATGTACACCGTCCAAAGCAACCTCTGCGATCTGACTGCAGAGACAGACCGCTTGTGTTCTGAAGACAGCTTGCGTTCTGCGCTGCTTCCTGGTATCGCGGAGTCAGGCAGCAGGTATTCTCCTGCACGGCATGGCGGCTGGGTGGCAAGAACTCACACTGACGCCATCTTGCTCAGTGTCCTGACCGGTGACCCAATTTCCTTGACCAGGGCCAGCAAACTAAAGGGCACACAGATTCTCCTGCAGGCGAGTGCAGCGAATGACTGCATGCATATGCATTGTTCCATGGGGCATACCTTCATGTAAATAAGGGAATTTCCCCTAAGGATCACACCACAGCTACTTTGGCGCAAGCAATGTCTATGTTACGGAAGAGGGTCGCAGGCATCTGCTGCCCCTGCTTTTAAACCAAAGGGGCTCCTGGCGACACTTTTGCGTTGTCGCAACGTCACTTTTTGTGACGCAGTTGTGGCATAAAAATTGTGCCATGTTGTGCCATATTTACAAAGTGATGCATCTAGGTAGATGAGTCACTTTGTAAAACTCTGTGCTACATTACACCTGCTTCAGGTATAATGTATGCAGGGAGGGCTTTCCGTTGCAACACTGCCACTTCAAGGACGCCACTGTGTCAAAACCTTATGCCTGCCTCACAGCAGGTGTAAGACTGATGTAGGCCCTTTCAAATGGGTGTTCCCCATTTGAAAGGAATATTGCTGGAGTTGCGTCTGTTTTCAGACACACCCCAGCAATGTATCTCTTTTGTACCTACAGATATGTCAAAAAATACTGACGTATCTGTAACTCCTTGTGATATGGATCGCCGTAAATTAAATACTGTGCATCCATCGTATCGCAAAGAGGGCGCAGTGAAAACTATTGCATCGCTGTTTTCATGAAGCAATGCAACAGTTTTCATAAATGAGGCCCAAAGTGTTCTGTGGAGCATTACCCCTGAGACACTGTCCATCAGGACACTTTTAGTTATATGGCCGGAAGTGTCTAACATTAATACATTTAACTAGGAAATATCCTGCTTAATGCTTGAAGTTTAGAAAGCACAACCTGTAAACAAGTGAGCAGATATCGCCTCCAATTACGTGAATGAACTTTAGACACTTCAAACACAAAAAAACTGTTTCCTCGCTGGGCAACTAGCGGATGCAGCTCATCATGATAGACCCCAGTGATCGGAGAAACTGTCAGCTCACAGTTTCAAGGTGTATTTTACCACATCCTTCCAAGAATTTTGCCATCACCCCACTCCTAGGTTTTGGGAACCCACATCCAACTGTGGGCCATATTATCAAGAACAGTGTTGAAATTATTGCCGCTTTAGCGGCAGGAAAATGCTGCTAAAGCGGCGATGATGGGCTTGATAATATGCCCTTGTGAATTCCCATAGAAGCCCAGGTTCACACCAGAACCTGGGCTTCTATGGGAATTCAGAAGGACATATTATCAAGCCCATTATCGCCGCTTTGGCGGCAGTTCCTTCCGCTAAAGCGACGATAATTTTAACGCCTGTCTTGATGATTTGGCCCTAACTTGCTTGATTTACAGAATCCACAGCTTGTTAGAAATACAAATTATTCTGAGAGTGAAGAAGCGACAATTTAGTTGTTAATAAATACGCCATCGAGCAACGTGAACATATTTCCAGGGCAGCAGAACTCTCATCAGTTTTCACTGGGGCGACCTCCTAAAAGGAATGAAATGCAGGTAATGTCCATGCAGGGTATAACATGTAGATTCCTGTGGTTGCCTGTCCCAGCAGTACACAATGTTGTGAATTTGCATAATGTGGTTTGTGCAAATGTTGCTGCATCTTCATCTATGCAGTGAAACATCATTTTCTGAGATGGGATGCTTTCCTTTCTACAGGCCCCCCATCACCGCCATGAACTTTGATGGGCTCATTCATCTAGAACAGACCTCATTTCAATATTAATACAGCACGAGGGCCATTTGTTGAGCAGGAAACCACCCCGGTGCATCTGCATCTAATGAGTAATTCAGAGAGACAGCCGCTTCCGGGCCAGGGAGCATTACTAAACACAAAACTCCTCTTTACACTTATTAGAATCTTCGCATTACTGTGGCGTTTCCTGTATCCTCATTTAATGGTTCATGCAAAAATGGCCGAGCCAAAAATAGTGTCGTAAGACTGGACTGCGCGCCAGATCTGGTAGCGAAAGTCAGTTTAACTGTAGTTAATTTCTATTCGGATGATTTCAATGTTCGACAACTTCACAGGCTACTAATTTTTTGAAGAGCGACTTCTTCATCTTGGGCCCGATTCCTAAAGTTATTTAAACAGTAACTATCATTTCAAGGGTAGAAAAGCAGGACTTGCACTCACCAATGGATTTACTCCTTCCAAGATTATCGTGTTAATAAATCTGTGTCCTCAGGGGAGGGAGGGGCATGTTTTTTTTCTGGACTGCAGTGCTAGCAGGCACATGGATGTGCACTGCTCACACTGCTCACTTCTCCCTAGTAGAGAAGTTACGGCATGACGTCATGCCAGGTGAGCGTTGTAGGGGAATAACAATCCTTTAAAGAAAGTCGTGTTCTCCCTAGATTTCCCTTCTCTTTCTGAAACTCAGAAGCAGCAACATCAGCGTGGTGTCACCGGAGCTTTAAGTGGAAGCTGTTTCAATATTATATACAAGCCATAGTTGCTGCTTATTTATCTTAAGCAACTAACAACCATTGACTAAGCCAATAGCCTGACTTGTTATAGTATGATGTTACTTGTTGTATCATATACATGGATGCAATGACAGAAATAGCAAAATACAAGTCGGGCGGCACACTATGCTAAGCACACATTTTTAGCTTATATGTTTTTAAGCCATGCTCTTAGTTACATTGGACACGCCCCTTTGAGACATCCCCCAGTTTTTTCATCCCGCTTAAAGCCCTGCCTACACCCCATACAATACTGGAATAGAAAGGAGATTAACTCCTGTCAAGTGCAGGAGTACCGCCCTTCCCAGGATGAGAAATGGGAGGAGGCAACTCCCAAAACTAGTTAGGGAAGTGGAACTGCAAGTGGTTTCTCAAAGAGAGTAGAATAGTTTGCCAGGAGGGAAAGAACATAGGCAGGGCTTTAAGTGGGCTGGGTCTTGCCGGTGCTCAGCACCGGCACTTCTAAAAAGCAGGTGCTGAAACGGTTCTTTATCCGACTGTCCATTATTGCTCTTATTCACAGGGTGAAAAAAAAACTTAACTCTGCAGCAGTACCTCCCTTCACTGCCTTTGAGGTAACTTCAAAGTAATAGGTTATATTTCTTATACAGTCTCATAATTTCAGAATGAAAGTATTGTCAATCTTACTTATTATATTATATATCTGGATTCAATTACAGAAGCAGCAAAATACCAGTGGGCGGCACACTATGCTAAGCACAGATTTTTACCTTACGCGTTTTAAGCCACGCCCTTAACTGTATCGGCTATGCCCATTTGAGAGCCCCACCAGTTTGTTCATCCTACTTAAAGAACTGAATGTAGGAAAAAAAGTTAACAAGTGCTTCGGAATTTTTTCTCATGTATATTTTTGCATGCAAAAAAGTAAACCCACAAAGGTTTTCAAGTAGTGTGCCCGGATACCTAGTACTGAGTGAAGTTTCCGGGCAAAACCTGAAAAAGCTTTGTGATTTCTAAAAATGAGTGCATCTACACACGCATTAAGGTCATAAACATCCAGGTGCATATGCACTTGTTTTCCTTTGAATCGCACCTGTTATGTTCAACCATCTAACCCCAACTCTAAAATCTAGTAAGCCTATTCAGCCTTTTATTCTTTCTTAGGTCTAATAATGAGTGCCTTTTCATCTGATCAACTATAAACTCCCGTTATCCATAGCGAAAAAGGGATTTGTTGGTGAACAAGCACTTTACACGTAGACTGGTTTGGTATGTTAAATGCCACTGAGTGTGTCGACAGTAGTGCACACGATAAGCGAGTGGAAGATTAACCAATCAACTAAATCTGAGTATGCGCTGAAAACACCATAGGCTGTCTCACTGTAAAATCTTCGGTGCTAATAGGGCTTTAAGTGGGATGAAAAACTGGGCGGGGCTCTCTCAAAGGGCGTGGCCAATGTAATTAAGGACGGAGAGGAGTTGGCCTAATGGCTAGGGTTGTCGACCTCAAATCTGGGGAACCGCGTTTGAGTCTCTGCAAGGACGTGCAACATTCTGTGATTCTGGGCAAATGACTTGGGACCATGTGTAGGTAGCTCAATACCGGTCTGTAATGGTCGATTTTACCGAATTTCGGACGTTACGGACCGGTATTGGGCAATTGAGAGGTGTGAGCTTCAAAAAGCCAGATTCAGTAAATACCGACTCCGATTTACCGAATCAGAATTTTACCGAATCGGAAAATACCGAATTCATATTTACCGATTCAGTAAATATGAAATGGCAAAAAATGACATTTAAGATGTAGGTAACTTCAAAAATACCGAATTTCATGACATTCGGTATTTAAGAGTCGGTGTTTACCATGGATTGAAAGCAGGTGGTAACCAGGTGCAGGCTATAAAAAAGGACCCAAAATGCAACTCTGTGACCACAATGGCGGCATTTTACGTCATGGCAAGGCGCCTATGGCTACAGGCAGCAGGAGAGAGGGTATGGAGATGGGAGGAGCAAGTCTACAGACAGCGGATCACACTCTTCCAACTTACTGAGGCAGAGATCCATGAAAGGTACAGGCTAGACTCCCAAACCATACTGGACTTGATCAGGGACCTGCACCCACTCCTGGAGCACTCAACACCAAGGGCGCACGCCATCCCCCCCATGTGCAGGTGCTCTTTAGCCTACACCTGCTTGCATCTGGGAGTTACCAGGGGGTTATAGCTGCGGTAGGTGGGGTGTCCCAGAGCTGCCAGTCCCGTTTCTTCAGGAAATTCCTAGAGGCCATGATGCAGAGAATGCATCATTATATCAGCTTCCCTGACACACATGCGGAACTGCTCAAGACCAAGACTGACTTTTATCAAATGGCTCACTTCGCAAACGTCATCGGCTGTATTGATGGCACCCACATCCCATCCTGCCCACCTGCTGCCACTGAGTACATCTACAGGAACAGAAAGTCCACCCACTCAATAAATGTGCATTGTGATCTGCAATGCTGACAGCAAATTACTGACATTGTGGCCAAATTTCCAGGGAGCACCAACGACTCCTACATATTCCAGAACAGTGAGATCTACACACGCCTGGATGCTGGTGAATTTGGGGAAGGTTACCTGCTAGGTAAATCACAGTGACACACCCTGATAATCATTACAGCTGAATGTATCAAATGTTATGTAACTAATGGCACTCTCTTTCCCACCTAGGCGATAGCGCTTATGCCCTGCTGTCTTTTGTACTCACCCCCTACATAAACCCATCAACCCAGAGGGAGAGACGTTACAATGTGGCACACAGAGCAACACGTAATGTTGTTGAGCGCAAATTTGGAGTGTTGAAAAGCAGGTTCCGCTGCCTCCACAAGAGCGGAGGAGCACGTCAGTACACACCCATCATCTGCTGCAAAATCATTGCAACCTGTGCCATGCTGCACAACCTTGCCACCAAGAAAGGCACAGAAGTTGAAGTGACTCATCATGAGGACATTGATGATGGACCAGAACAGCCAGAGCCCTATGCAGCAATAGTGCCAGCAAAAGATGGTAGACTGAGACGGGCAGAGATCATGCACAGCTATTTCTAAGTAAGTAAGGAGACACAGCCAGGCTTTGAATATGAATGACGTAGTTTAATGGGCACTACGGCAAATTACTAATGGCACACCATGGTACTCCAATGTCTGAAAACCTCTCTAGGCGGTCATGGGTTACTTCACCCTAACATGTCCTGTGGAGTGTGGGCAGCAATATTGTCTGCGCCCACGCACAACAGTGCGGGATCCCTGAGGCTGGGTTTCAACAGTAGCTGTTGAGCCAGGGCCAGCAGATTGGCGCCTTCTGCTTCTTCGTATGTTCTGTATGGGTGTGATACTGCTGCTCCTGCTGTTGGTGTCTTCAGTGTCCCCCACACCTTGGTCTCCAGCGTTGGCTGACTGGTTGGTCAGTAACAGTTCCATGGCCGATGTCACTCTCCCCATCCCCCTAGACACATCTGTGCAGCAGTGCACAAGGCCCTCTTGCATGGCCACAGAGCGCCGACATAGCAGGGAGGTGGCTGTTGCAAGACGGTTCATTGCCTTGGTGTTTTGCTGCATACACTGCCTCTGTGTGCGGTCTGAATCTAGTTTTTCACAGAGAGCCATCATGGACTGCGACATGTCCCTCATTCCCTCTGCCATATCTTTCATGCTCTCTGCCATGGAGCTAATGCCCCGGTCTATGTTGCCCATCTTGGTGTTTAAGTGACGCATCTGTCTCTGTACTGATAATATTGCTTTTGCCTGCAGGCGCTGCACTTTCACCATTGTGGCCTCCAGCCCACAGAAGACCCCCTCTCCATCCTCAGTTGTGCTTCTCTCCCGGACCCTACGACGTCCGGCACCAGTATGCACAAATTCAGAGGCGGACTGCTGCCCAGCATTGTTTGCCTCCAGTGGAGCCGTGTGGGTGTCACCCTCCCTATCATCATCATAGGACGTCTCCATGATTTGGAGAGGGGCACATCATGCCTCCTTGGCCTTACCAGTTCTGAGGAATCTGTAGCTGGTGAGGGAGAGAGTGTTGGTGGGTCCTGCTGTGGTGAGTCGTACAGCAGAGGTGAACAAGGCTGTGCTGTGGTGGCTCGCTCTGGTGTTGATGCTGCCTGTGCTGTGGGTGCAGGTGGCGGATCGGTGCTTTGCCCTGCACTTGTGCCTGCGTCCTCACTCCTTTCCGTTTGGGGTGCCCTTTTCTCCCTTTCCTACTCTGTCCTGCGCGATGACTCTCCTGTGGACAGATATAGGCATTGGCTCAGTGGTGCTGTAAACCTGTGCGTCATTATTAAATCACATTCCTGTCACACAATTATAATGTCCTCAACTGCTTATGGATGTAGTGTGTGGCATTCCTTGCCTTGCTGTTTTCTGTGATGAATGTAGTGATGTATGTTTCTATGACTACGTCTCCTATGATGCATTGCAGGTCAATCATAAAACCTGTACTGGAGTGTGAAACACACAACCACATTGGGGAAGGAGGACAGGGAAGGGGGGTTGATGTCCATGCAGCTTACCTCTTTTTGTTGCAGCTCTGACTGAGCTGTCGGTATCCCCTGTCCCATGGACACTGTCGGGCTCCAGGCTGGACTCCACCAGCTTCTCCAGGTCTGCTAGGACAGGTGCCCTGCTCCTTCCTCCCCCGGTGGCACTTGCTTCTTTTTTCTGTGCTGCCAGCTTTTTTTTGGTTATGATCCTTTGATCATACCACCGTTTTTTAAGGTCATCAATTTCCCGTATTGAGACCCCGATGGCGTTCACCTTTGACTGGATTCCCAGCCAGGTGTTCCTTTTCACAGTCTCTGCAACCTGCAGAGACTGTTTTCCAAATAGCTGGGTGTGGTGTCTCACAACCTCCTCCACCAGCACCTGCAGTTTAGCTGTGATGAATTTTAGTTTTCTTTTGTGCTCTGCTCCTTCCGTCTGTGAGTCCTGGGATTCCCTTATGCACTGCTCAGCTTAGGGCAGCCCGTTGCTCAGTGTCTCAAAGCTCTCCAGAATGTTCAGTTACTCTGCACCTGCATGGGTGTGGCCACTTCCTGGTTGTGGGGTGGGGTAGATGCATTGTGTGGTGGCTGAACCTGATTGGTTGAAAAGCTCAATTGGTTGTATTTTGTATCTCAGATTCGGTATTTACTGATTCGGTATTTACCGAATCGGTAAATACCAAATCGGTAATTCCCATTCATTCCTATGGGCCTGGAGGCCCATAGGGAGGAATGGGTATTACCGAATCGGATTTTACCGATAAAGTATTTACAGATTCGGTGAATACCGAATCGGAGATTCCGTTTTTTTACCGATTCGGTACATTTTACTGATTTTTTTACCTACATCCCATTTTCCTATTCTAAAATAGCGAATCGGTAAAATTGGGTATTTTAGAATCGGTAAAATGGGATTACCCACATATGGCCCTTAATCTCTCCGTGCCTAACAAAAACGAATGTGTCCTCATGTAACGGAACTGGGGCTCATGTAAAGTGCTCTGATACCCAATACCTTCGGGTCAAGTTCACGCTATAGAAAACTCTGTAGAAAAAAAAAAGTGTGGCTTAAAACACATAAGCTAAAAATCGGTGCTTAGCATAGTGTGCCGCCCGGCTTATATTTTGCTGTTTCTGTCATTGCATCCAGATATATGAAACAACAAGTACAATTATATCATACCTACAACAAGTCGGGACTATTGGATTTGTCAATGGTTGTTAGTTGCATAAGATAAATAAGCAGCAACTATGGCTTGTTGTATACAATATTGAAAACAATTCGACTTAAAGCCCTGCTGACACCACAACGATGTTGCTGCACCTGCGTTTCAAAAAGAGAATGGAAATCCAGAGGAAAAAATGACTCTCTTTAAAGGATTTTCCTTTCCCTACAACACTCACCTGGCATGATGTCATTTCGTAACTTCTCCACTAGTGAGAAGTGAGCACTGTGAGCACACGAACATCGATGGGCGTGCTGTCACTGCAGTTCGAAAAAAAGTGGACTGCCTGTGCCAGGAAACAAGACAGAGCCGGATAGAGACCTGTTTCTAGGACCCCTTTAAAAAACTGCTGGTGCTCAGCACAAGTTAGACCCGGCCCACTTAAAGCCCTAGGAGCTACTAGCCACATGACAATTAATAAAATAACTTTTAGTTTTTATTCTTCATGGAAAAAGATTATGGATATGCAATATCAATTGGGAGTGCTAACATTGTGTTTTTCTAAAGGGGGACTCCCTTTCGGTTCACTGACAAAATATTAATGTTAAAAATATAGAAGTAGAAAATATTGATGCAAAAATATAGAAGGCAAAAAATAACCACTCCCTATACCTAAACAGGTAAGTACAAGAATATTGGAAAACAATATCAATGTAAAAAATATAGTTGTAAAAGTATCGAATGTCATATACATATAAATAATAAATATTAAATATGTTAAATGATAAAATTAATATAAAAACAAAGTAGATTTAATATAAATATAAAAAATATAATCAAAAAACTTAATTCAAAAAAGTTAAACACACATGCATAATAATTCATATATATTTACTTTAAAACAATTAATAAACTATTCCTTTTAATGTATTAAAAAAATGTAAATTATATAAAAATGTACATTATACATTATATATATATATATATTACCTACTGGCGGTCACCAGTAGGTGGTTATAGTTAGGACCTTGTTTCTATTCAAAAAGCATTTTTTCTTTTCCCACTAACTTTGGCGCGTTTGACAAATGTTCGCGAAACTTTCAAAACTAGTGGGGCGATCCGGTCAGCTCCTTTCTTGAAAGTTTTGGGGTGATTCGGCAACCGGGGGCTAGGAAAAAGGCGGTCCCAAATGTGTTTTCTCCATGTTAATTTCCATCGGAAACTTTAGACATAGCTACAGCCCGAACTGCTGAATGGAATTACACCAAATTTGTCAAAAAGGTAGCCCTTGGTTCAGAAAGAGACCTTTTTTTTCAATGGTGTAAATCCGTTCAGTAGATTGACAAATGTTCACTAAACCGTCAAAACTAGTTGGGCGATCCGGTCAGCTCCTATCTCGAAAGTTTTGGGGTGATTCAGCAAGCAGGGACTAGGAAAAAGGGGGGTCTCAAAACGTGCTTTCTCCATGTTAATTTCCATAGGAAACTTTTGACATAGTTACAGCCCGAACTGCTGAATGGAATTACATGAAATTTGGCAAAAAGGTAGCCCTCGGTTCAGAAAGAGACCTTTTTTTAAATGATGTAAATCTGTTCAGTAGTTCCTGAGAAATTCTAAAAATTGAGGTCGGATAATCAATTTCCCATAGGAAAATTTAGACCCGGTTACAACCGAAACTGCTGAACGGAATAACACCAAATTTGGCACAAAGGTAGCCCTTAGTTGAGAAAAACACCTTTTTTTTAATGATGTAAATCCGTTCAGTAGTTGCTGAGAAAATCAAAAAAGAAAAGTTTCAATATTTAGAGGCACAGAGAATCCGCGCACCCTCCCGACCATTAGCTTTATGCTATTTGGATGTCAACACTCCAAACCAGGAAGTGTTGGCAACGATCTTGTGGCTCGATAACCGAGGCTCAAGAAAAGCGAAAAACAAACACGAAAAGCAAGAAAAAGGGGGCAGGGTAGAAACACCCTGGCCCCCTAGACCTGCTCAGGGTGTCTCACAAGGACCCTCTGGGCGCAAAAAAGCATTAAAAAAATAATATATATATTTTTTTAAAGTGAAGCACAGGCTCTTGGACTTTGTTGGATTGAACCACCCGGGTGGGCCAGGTCCCGGGGGCAGTGATAAAAAAAAGTGTGGGGGGGTCCCCAATCCCCCCCCCCCACACTGCCCCGGGGACCACCACCTCCCCAGGGCTTGGTTTATTAGTTGTGGCTGATGCTGGGATTGTGCCAAGGCCGAAGGCTGGCTCTGCGATGCCAACCCGAGGGGTAACTAAGTCTATGGTCTGTGTGGCGAGGGCCTGGTGTGCCGGCACCAGAGCTGCGGAGCCCCGTTGCCAGGTCTCCGGAGCCGCGCTGCGTCTGCGCCAAGAAGGAGGTGCTGTGTTGTACAGACAGGAAGACCTACCGGAACAGCTGCCATCTGCGGGAGGCGTGGAACAGCCAGGGGGCGCCGGGCCTGGTGCAGGCCCACATGGGCCTCTGCAAGGCAGCTGAGTGAGCCGCGAGCATATGCCATTTGTATGTTGTAATGCCAATGGATACGAAAGTGCATCAGAATTACAAAGTACTGCGTCAACCGCTAGTTTCCTATTACAAAATACTGTGTATAATACTGTGTGCCAAACGCAAACTTTGTGAGCTAACAGAGGTGCCATGTGCTTGACTTTGTAGAGTCTGTTTCACTGCGCTTTTTCTATTACGAGCCTTTGTGGCCCACTCCTGACTTAAACATGGCCTACTCCTGATATGCAGACGCGGGCACTGCTTCCTCGTGGAAAGAGCAGATCTGCCTCTAGCAAGTTACAGGGAAACGACTGTTGTAGATACAAGAGGCCAAGCTCCATAGGGTGGCAGCCTGCTCAAAGAGGCCTGTAGCTCTGGAGGGTCATAGGCAGCACTGAGAGGCCCGAAGCTCTGGAGGGTAGCAACTAGCGCTGAGAGGGTCGGAGGTCTGGAGGGTGGCAACTAGCGCTGAGACACAAAGACCTGAGGCTCTGGAGGGTGGCACCTAGCACTGAGAGGGCCGGAGCTCTAGAGGGTGGCAACTAGCGCAGAGAGGCCCGGAGCTCTGGAGGGTGGCAACTAGTGCTGAGAGGCGCTAGAGGCCGCACTCTCTGCTGAAAGGTAGTAGTTCTTCTAGACATAAAAACGCATGAATATGTCACAGCGCTACTACTTTACAAGTAGGCGCTGCCTTCCAGGCAGTCTCTTTTAGGTATTTTTCCTTAAATATATGGGTGAACCTTGGAGCGTAGCTTTCAGGGCCAAGAGGCAACACACATCCTGAAGGGTCTGCGGAGAGAGTGCAGGTTCGGGGTGATGCTGTGAGAGTGCAGGCTCGGGGTGATGCAGAGAAAGTGCGTGTTCGGGGTAATGCACAGAGTGCAGGGTTGGGGTGATGCGGAGAGAGTGCAGGTTAAGGGAGATGCAGAGAGAGTGCAGGTTAAGGGTGATGCGGAGAGTGTGCAGGTTAAGGGTGATATGGAGAGAGTGCAGGTTTGCGATGATGCGCAGAGTGCAGGGTTGGGGTGATGCGGGGAGAGTGCAGGTTAAGGGTGATGCGGAGAGAGTGCAGGGTTGGGGTGATACGGAGAGAGTGCAGGTTAAGGGTGATGCGGAGAGAGTGCAGGTTAAGGGTGATGCGGAGAGAGTACAGGTTAAGGGTGATACAGAGCGAGTGCAGGGTTGGGGTGATATGGAGAGAGTGCAGATTTACGGTGATTGGAGAGATTGCAGGTTAAGGGTGATGCGGAGAGAGTGCAGGGTTGGGGTGATACGGAGAGAGTGCAGGTTAAGGGTGATGCGGAGAGAGTGCAGGTTAAGGGTGATGCGGAGAGAGTACAGGTTAAGGGTGATACAGAGCGAGTGCAGGGTTGGGGTGATATGGAGAGAGTGCAGATTTACAGTGATTGGAGAGAGTGCAGGTTAAGGGTGATACAGAGAGAGTGCAGGGTTGGTGTGATACGGAGAGAGTTCAGGTTCGGGTGATGCAAAGAGAGTGCAGGTTTGGGTGATGCAAAAAGAGTGCAGGTTTGGGGTGATGCAGAGAGGGTGCAGGTTTGGGTGATGCAAAAAGAGTGCAGGTTTAATGTAATGCAAAGAGAGTGCAGGTTTGTGGTGATGAGCAGAGTGCAGTGTTGGGGTGATGCGGATAGTGCACGTTTGGGGCGATCCGGAAAGAGTGCTGGTTTGGGTGATGCAAATAGAGTGCAGGCTTGGGTGGTACATCGAGAATGCAGATTTGGGTGATGCAAAGAGAGTGGAGGTTTGAAGTGATGTGGAGAGTGCAGGGTTGGGGTGATGCAAAGAGTGCAGGTTTGGGTGATGCAAAGAGAGTGGAGTTTTGTGGTGTTGTGGAGAGTGCAGGGTTGGGGTGATGCGGAGAGAGTGCTGGTTTGTAGTGATGCGGAGAGAGTGCAGGTTTGCGGTGATGCAGAGAGAGTGCAGGTTTGGGGTGATGCAGAGAGAGTGCAGGTTTGGGTGATGCAAAGAGAGTGCAGGGTTGGGTGATGCAGACAGTGCAGGGTTGCAGTGATGCGGAGAGAGTGCAGGTTTGTGGTGATGCAGAGGGAGTGCAGGTTCGGGGTGATGCAGAGAGAGTGCAGGTTCGGGTGATGCAAAGAGAGTTCAGGGTTGGAGTGATGCGGAGAGTGCAGGTTTGCGGTGATGCGGAGAGAGTGCAGGTTTGGGTGATGCGGAGATAGTGCAGGTGTGGGGTGATGCAGAGAAAGTGCAGGTTTGCGGTAGTGCAGAGAGAGTGCAGGATCGGGGTGGTTGGAGAGAGTGTAGGTTTGCGGTCATGTAAAGAGAGTGCAGGGTTGGGGTGATGTGCAGATTGTGCTGGCTTGGGTGATGCGTTTGTAAATGTAGAGCAGGGAGTTGTGTCAAAACCCTTAGGGCGGGGGTGCAAGGAACAGGAGGTGTGTGTCACTGGCATGTGTCACTTGACTGCACAACATATCCTGGAGGTGTACCAAGGTCTGTGGAACATTACCTTGACCTTGGCTGAGGTTTTGTTCCTGGAACCAAGAGGCCTGCATTGTAATCCCAGCTTCTGCACTTCACCAAAATGTTTTATACTGAGCAAATAGCGCACCCTGTACCTCAAATCCCATAACAGTCAGCTCCGGGGTGCGTAAAAAGGCAAATTACTAAGAATACACACATATATGATCACAGAAATGTAGCCTGGTGAGAATAGATGATGCACTGACGTCAGCTCACACCTTTATCTTTCCTGAAACTTTGTCCAATAGTTAATTAGCAAAA
This sequence comes from Lissotriton vulgaris, assembly GCF_964263255.1. Lineage (NCBI taxonomy): Eukaryota > Metazoa > Chordata > Amphibia > Caudata > Salamandridae > Lissotriton > Lissotriton vulgaris. The sequence goes on along the minus strand of NC_141689.1, from coordinate 1,113,731,132 downwards.
TAAAGACTAGAGGGGTTTGAGATGGGTGACCCGCTTTTTGTGTTCATATACGTGCGTGTGTCTCCTTTGACTGCCTGCCCAACAGGACCACTCCACAATCCTCCATGTTTTGAACTCCTCCAAGCCGCACGTGGCACAGTCCAGACTTCCTTCAAATCCCTCTATTATTTTTAACATTAACAAGTCAGAGTGCTTCGTGCAGTCGAACAGAGCCCTCGAGTCATGTATACAAAGCGTCTATTTAAAGGGAAAAATCCCTTAATACCACCGCCAACACCTTCAAAATCAAATTTACATTTGTCAGGAACTTATCTCATCTATACAAACCCAATACAAATCCAATACTGCTGTATTTTTATCTTGTGTTATTTCTACAGAATAATTATTTCGGAGTGACAGCTGTTCAATGAGTCATTTTATCAACTTGACCTTAATTTTATCGTTATTTTCCAAAGATGTAGGTTTTGGGAGATATTTCCTTTGAATGCATTGCATCATTCATATTATTTCACACGGAAAGTACATATTATTATATCACAAATATTATCGACTAATCACGTTGTTTCCATCACGTTATTGTTGTTGAACTCTAACATATGTTATAAACATTGGGGAAGTATCTCGAAATACCGTCAGGGATTTGAGGCGGATGACATATATATATATCAGTTAGCAAATGCATTTCTGCGCTTCCAACAAGCACACTCAAGGCTCCTTGTCATCCGACCTGTCTCGCCTCTCATACGCTCTGAAAACCTTGTTTCCCCTCAAAATTATTCCATGTGCCCGACGCGTTTCAAGGCTCACCGCCTCTTCTTAATGGGGCTTTCATCAAAAATTAGGCAATAGCACTCACCCTTCAGTTTCAAACTTTATTTCATTTGAAGGAACCGCCCTGAGTGGGCGTGGCTTTGTTCATCTTTACCACCAGGAATGATGGTCAATGTAGTCCGTGGGTAGAGTGTCACTTTCACCTTAAGTAGGTTGCCTGCTTGTTTGAAAATTCACCATATATATGTACCCTTAAGTAGGAGGGAGAATTTGAGGAACCCAGAGCTGGTATTTTTGCTTAGGAGCGTTGAACCAAAACAGCAAAGCAGAGTGTAGCGCCATGGCTTCTCCGCGCTGCGTATCGCTTCACTGCAACCGGAGATGGTGCTCTGCCGCACGGCCAGGGGCAGCCGTGTAAAATATCAAAGTTAGCAAATGCGCTCCTGCGCTTCCCACTGGCACACTCAAAGCTGCTCGTCATCCGACTTGTCTCGCCTCTCATACGCTCTGAAAACCTCGTTTCCCTCAAAATTATTCCATGTGTCCGACGCGTTTCAAGGCTCACCGCCTCTTCTTCATGGGGCGTTCATAAAAAATTAGGCATTAGCGCTCACCCTTCAGTTTCAAACTTTATTTCATTTGAAGGAACCGCCCTGAGTGGGCGTGGCTTTGTTCATCTTTACCACCAGGAATGATGGTCAATGTAGTCCGTGGGTAGAGTGTCACTTTCACCTTAAGTAGGTTGCCTGTTTGTTTGAAAATTCACCATATATATGTATCCTTAAGTAGGGGGAGAATTTGAGGAACCCAGAGCTGGTATTTTTGCTTAGGAGCGTTGAACCAAAACAGCAAAGCAGAGTGCAGCGCCATGGCTTCTCCGTGCTGCGTATCGCTTCACTGCAACCGGAGATGGTGCTCTGCCGAACCGCCAGGGGCAACCGTGTAAAATATCAAAGTTAGCAAATGCGCTCCTGCGCTTCCAACAGGTACACTCAAAGCTCCTCATCATCCGCCTTGTCTCGCCTCTCATACGCTCTGAAAACCTTGTTTCCCCTCAAAATTATTCCAAGTGCCCGACGCACGTATCACTACATATGATGAATGAGTATATGTATGAGTGACTATATAGAACTGTTGGTGAATGAGTGGATGTGTATATAGATGGTGGTATTACTGAATTGGTTGTTGTAACTGGTATGGGTGTCTCTATTTATATGAAAATGTTAGTTTCTATTTTTGAATATGTGTTTCAAGGGTTACATTACACTGAAAGGAGGTCTGTTACTCTGTCACAAGGATGGTGTCATCAGTGATGTCATGAGTGATGTCACTGACCATGTCATGAGTGATGTAATATGTGACGTCATCAGCAGTGCATTGCAGGCTCTCAAGTTATAGTGAGAGCAATTAACTATAACGTGGAATTTCAGTGGTTTTATGTCAGTAAAATTTCCAGCTAACTATAACTGGTGTGAAACCTATGGTTTTTTCAGTGAATTTAATAGGTTTTTTAAATGCTAATTCCTAACTATAACTGGTGTGAAACCTATGTTTTTTTCAGTGAATTTCAAAGGTTTTTAAAATGCTAATTGCTAACTATAACTGGTGTGAAACCTATAGTTTTTTTCAGTGATTTTCAAACGTTTTTTAATAGCAAATTTCTATAGCTATGAAATGTAATATTTTATAAAAATGAATCCTATATTCTATATTTATGTTATACTATTTTTTTAATGTATATTCCTATTTTTTGTTTTTTTTAATTTTTTTGCCCTGGAGCGCTCCCGGTGCGCGTACCGGTGAGCGCACCAGTAAGCGCAGATTCCGGCGCGCCCCGGTGCGCGTACCGGGGCGCGTCCCGTTAGCGCACCAAAAAAAAAAGAAAAAAAAAATGAAGGAGTGAGCATGAAGAAAAGGGACAGAGAGAGTGGTGTTTAGAGAAAGAGAGCTAGAGGGAGGAACAAAGAGGGACTGTGTAATAGATAGTAAGACAGAGAAAAGGTGTTAGAGGAAGTAACTGAGAAAAGGAAAGACATGGGGAGTGACAGAGAGAAAGGACAGAGAGAGTAAAGGAAGGACAGAAAGGGACTGAGTGAACCATAAAAAAAAGGTAAGTGAGGGAGTGTAGGTGAGCAGGGAGACTGAAAGGAGTTGAATGTGGTAGGAAAGTAAGGAAAAGAGAAGTAAACATGGAGGATAAGAATAAGTGAGGGAAGCAGAGTAAGGAAACAGGGGTGAGGTAGGGTGAGAGAAAAGTAGTGAGGTTAAAGCAAAGGGTGATGACAAACTACATTTTTTTAGTCATACTTACCATATAATTAATGTAAACTTAATTACATGTTTTAACTACACTTTGTATCTGTGAAAGACAGAAGAAACAATAAGTTATAATTAGTAAAATATATATTTTAAAATAGAAGAGACAGGTCAAGAGGTAAAAAATCATAAAAGTGTACTAAGAAATAAAGCAAGAGTGAAGGATACAGAAAAGGAAATAAAGTAATGTAGAAGGACAAAAAGAGGGAAAAAGAAATAGGAGAGCAAATTACTGAAGGTAAGTAAGATACTAAAAGAATGTGAGTTACCAAAACTAAATCAGGAAAGAGGAGTAAGTAAAAGGGGAATGAGTGAGAGGGAAAGGAGTCTGATTGAGGATCCATTTACAAGACAGAGGAATGGAAGATGACTGAGAGTGAGTGAAGGGGAGTCACAGAGTGAAGAGATGAAGGGAGTGAGGAAAATATAGATGGATTGAGGGAAAAGGAGTGAGAAAGTAAGTACACAGAAGGACTAAGGGAAGGACTGAATGAAGTGGAGTACAATGAGTGAAGAAAGGAAAATTAGTAAAGGAGCAAAAGAAGGAAAGAGAGGGGAAGAGGACTAAAACAGTGGTACTGAGAGAATGTGATTCGGTGATGAAAGTAAAGAGAAGGACAGTGAAAGATAGGAAATGCAGGGTAGTAATGGAACCGGAGTAAAAGAACTGGGGTGAAGAATGATGAGAGAGGAGCAGTGAAGTTGTTCTAAGAGAAATGATAGAAGGTAGATAAACACAAGTGAGCATAACACAAGGAGATTGAGGGATTGAGGACATAGAGGTAGCAAACAAAAAAAGAGACAAAAGTAAAGAAGCAAAGAAAGATAAGTGAGAGGGAATGGTTGAGTTATAGTGACAGAGTGTGACAAAAGAGGTGAGTGAGTAAAGAGGAATTCGTAAAAGAGCAAAGGAGGAAAAGACGGAAAAAAGAAGTAAAGTAGACAGACTGAAAGCTGAAAAGTGGTGCAAGGGAGGGAGGGGATGCATACAGTTGAAATGGGATTGAGGGGTTGTGAAAGAAGTGGAGTAAAGGAACGGCGATGAAACAGAGTGAGAGAAAGGCAGTGTGAGTGAGTAAAGAGAGCTGAAAAAAGGATGGAACATGGAAAGTGAGTGTGAAACAATGGGAATACAATATAAATTACACAATACAAACTATAGAATAACTTGTACAATATGTTAGATAGTTTATTTTTGCTGTTCTCAGAATATATTGAATTTCACTAAAAACAGTGAGTTCAAACTATTCATCATATGACAGCGGGGAAAAAAACACAATCTAAAAGATTGTGTTTTAAAAAACCCATATAAACTTACAAATCATATATGTACACTAATCTTTCATTCACTTACTTTTCCTTGAGGCCAAATAGTAGATCGTGAAGGTCCATTTCGTTGGAAAATACTCTGCTGTTCTTTTAAATTTCCATTTCATCAACTTTCTATAAAAAAGATCTAAGAACATCTGAAATAATTCTCAACGTTTTCATTTCCTCCTTGTGTTATGACTCTTTGCTCATACCTTCACCTTTCCTTACGGCCAAATAGTGTCCGATATATCAGTATGATTTTTAATTTCTCAAATCAAACTCTGAAATTACCGTTTACCCGATGTTTTGAAACAAAAGCTCATACGACATTTTCACAATGTTTAAATATTCATATTCCCTTTTTGGATCACTCATGTTCAACATTTCCTATAATACTGATATCACTTACTATGAGATCCACTTACAGTACCTATATGAGAACTGGATTTTTTATATTATGTTGATCACTTTTACTCACAATATAATTTTAAACAGTAGACTAACTTTTATTAACTGCTCCCGTCTTCATAGGCCAATTACCTTTACTTAAACTTTGGTTCTAAAAACACTAGGTAAGAATTTTTTAAGTCAAAAGGCAAACTTTGTTTATAAGTCAAATGAGTATCATTGCAGTAAGTCCAACCTTTTCGACATTTTAAATAAGCTGTATAATGCCCTGATGTTGTCGAAGGACCGTCATGATAAATAATAGCTACAGTTGCAAAGGTTCTTCCTGAAATTGATAACTGAGAAGTCACGACATTTTTGACACAAGTTGTCAATTTAGTTCCATCAGGTCTACATCGTTGGAACACTAAAATGACATACTGACCATAAGTTTGTATAAATAATGTAGACAGCATTGGACTCTTACATTGGGTACACACCATATTATGATCAGCTGCTTTAACTAGATTATTAAATGACACTGATTTGCAGTCTGGTAAAGTCAAATATATAAATCTTTCAGTGTCTATTCTAGTAGTACTTGATAAACTACAATTGTCGCAGTCATACTGCCATTGATAAGAAAGGCTAAAAAGATTTTCTACCTCTACACCTTCATCTTCCAAAACACCAAACATATACATTAAAAATTCCTGACAGCCCTGCTGAATGTTCTGTGAAAATTTTTCTTGATCAGTACATATGTCTAAAATATTTCGAATTTCTGTAACACTTTCTATTTTTGCTCTATCACTGCTACATTTCTCAAACACAGAATTCAATAAACCGCACAATCTTTGATCCCGATTTTCAACAATCTGTTCTTGTAAAGTTTGAAGAAAAAAAACAACATTAACCACTACATTAGCATAGCAGTTGACACCAGAACTGTTTTCAAACTGAAATCCAACAACATCTTCATCAGAATCCTTTTTCTTTCTGTTTTCAATTACATTTTCACCTAATTTTTGTCTTTTTGCTACTACCTCACTGCAATTATTCTCATTTCTTCTTTTTCGGCCTACCACACGTTTTTCAAACAGAGGATATTGAGGCAAATGTGGAGCATACTCTCTTCTTAACCTATTGTATTCTTTAACACAATCTAGATCTGCACAAATCTTTGTCTCATCACAATTAATCAAGTACAATCCTGATAAAGTTCTGACTCGTGATAATGCCACATATGCCATATCCTCTTTAAACACAGAACTTCCAATGTTCACCAAAGCACTATCTACACTTAAACCTTGAGATTTATGAATTGTCACCGCATATGCCAAACAAACAGGAAACTGTTTTCGGCGAACATATAAGTCTTTTACAAGCAAAAATCTAGCAGAACAACGACTGATTTGTTGTACTTGCTCAATGCCATCAAATTACATTTTTAAAAATTCAATTCCATCTCTATTTCTATAATTCACAAAATCAACAACATGACCCATTGCTCCATTTACCAGACCTCTTTCACCATTTAAATTTCTTCTCAAAATGATACGACAATTTAAACACACATTCAGAGTCTTTTTAAAACCAGCTGTTTAAGATATACTCTTCTCTAATGAATCCAATTTTGATTTCAAATTTTCCGACAAAATAATTGTTGCTCCCATATGCTCAATTTTATCTATTGCTTCCAGTTTCACAATCTCTTCATTTTCTAACTTTAACATTTTGTTGTTGAAGATGGAACATTCTTGCAGAGTTGGCATCAAACATATCCCAGATTTGTTCTCAGTAATTTTCTTAAAAATATTCTCTGGAAGAATGTTTTCAATTGAATACAAATTTGAAATTAATTGTGCATGTAAAGCTTCTTTCCTGTCGCATATTTTGAAACAGTTCTACATATTTGAAATTTAACCATATATTAACGTTTCCAATGCTTCCAAGGGACTTCCTGGTATCTTCATGCGTGAGCATTTTAAACACTGGTTGTCCTTTTACTGGAGTCGACTGCAGTAGATCTCCAAAAACAATAATGTGTTTTCCTCCAAATAACACATCATACTCTGTTCTAAGAATTTCTTGCAATCTCAAATGCACAAAAGCAAGCATTAGATTTGAGACCATGCTTACACATTATCCACCCCCCAAACCACCCACACTGCCACGACCGTTTCAAACAATGCTTAAATTCATCAATGATAAGAAGTTTCATTTTCTTCAGGACTCTGGAAACTTCAGAACACGCATCTCCAGATAACTTGTTGTAATGCAATTTATTATCATGCTCAACTGGCACCATCAGTAAACGATGTAGAGTAATCCCTTTAATGTTATGTGCTGCCAGTCCAGTTGGAGCGGTTACAACACAAGACAGCGGTGATTCAGTCCTTTTCTGCAGATAAGTTGCAATTGCTTTAATCAGAAAACTTTTTCCTGTTCCAGCTTCTCCACTTACGTACAGTCGGACAGGCTTTAATGATGTACATGAGCACTCTTTTTTATCATGTCTGAATCCATGTTCAATCTGTTCTGTGACTTCGTCATATATCTTTTTCTGCTCAATGTTTAGTTGCTTTACCAAATTTTCTAAGTTAACTACATCCTCTTGAGCTTGTTCCATAGCTCTTTCCACCTCATCCATGGCAGTGGCAGCTTCATTTTGGATAATTGGTCCTCCTAGTGGATCCTGAATCAATGAAGTAGAACTCTGACTGTCTTGAGAACTGTCTCTAGCAATCTCTTCAACAATTGTGGCTTCTTGCTCTATTTCTTCGTTCAACGTTTGCAGATAATTTGGAAAAACAGGACATTCTATGGTATCCTTGGTTGCATTAAAAGAATCTTCGTAACAGAGAAAAACTCCAAGTAGTTCCTCTTCTGTACGCCATGGCTTAAAGAGTTGCAAAAGAGCTAAATAGTAAAATTCTCTTTTGTCTGGAGATTCGCAACTCAATTTTCGATGATTAATCAAATGGCCTTTTCTCTGCTTCACTACACATCCTTCATACCCAATGACAGCATATTTTCCATTATTGATATCTTTTGTGATGTTCCTCTTATAACTATAGTTTTGCAGAACTTCATACAAACAAGTGTTCTCAAGGTGAGTACTTCTATTTGGATAGTATGTATCCAACATGTTTGTCTTCAAAATATCTGTACTGTTTGGTTCTTTCTCCGCCAAATACTCAATTTCTTGTACAGATTTCAAAACTCGGTTTCTTGTTACAGCAAGACCTAGACTCACCCAAATGATTGTTCTAGATTTGGCATAGAGACTTGAACATTCATATGCTCCAATTTCTCGATGCGACATCTTCAGACTGAAACTGTATAATTTTTTACTTACACTCTTTTCATGTGAAATGTCCTCCCACATTTCCTTCAGTTCTGTCTTTTCGTTTTTTGTGATGTAAGGCATCACATATCGAGCCACAGCAATAGAGTTGTCAGCAACGAAATGAATATCCATGTTAGCATTCCACATGGACAAAATCACTGGGTTGTAGTCGTTAATATACTTGGACTCTTTGTTTCTTTTTAAATTGTATGTATTTTTTGGTGATTTTCTCGTCACAGTATGTCGCAGAGAAGACATCAAATTATTTACTCTTCCTTTAGAAATCACTGGTCGTGGAAACGCGAAACGACATTTGGTGTGGAACTTGTCCTTTTTTCTGAATTTTCAACGACAGTACTTTCCACAACGATGGGATTGAAAGCGTAAAACTTGTTGCCTTAAATTGTTTTCTCCAGTAGTTTTCGGAACAGCACAAGTTGAATACTGTTCTATGAAACTCATCACTGTGTCATCCGAATCATTTCCAAATTTGGGTGCAACTTTAATCCATAACAACATATGAATGTGAGGAGCACCTCTCGCTTGATACTCCTTCCTCCAAAAGAAATCCAAAACCTCTCCAAGGGGAGGATTTTTTTTGTTGGTAATAAAAAAACATCATAGCTTCAACTCTATGATTGAAATATCTGCATACATTCACTGGATCTAAAGACCACAGTTCTCCAGGTGTTTTGAATTCTATATTTTGTATGTTTCCATTTGCCTCTCATAGAAATTGAAGTAAGTCGTCCCATGCATACTCAGCACAGCTAAGAGTGAGGAACCATGTAGGAGTCCCTAAGTTTCTTAGCATACATTTCAATTTCCCATGACGACGGAACCAATACTCATTTGTACCACGCTGACATGCCATGAGATTGATTAGCTGAGATTCCAAAATACTGTCTTGCAGATTGACTTTCTCCATAAAATCCCTCGCCGAAACATTTTGCAGATGTGCTCCACTTTTCAGTATATGGTTCACTGCATAAGAAAGCCCAGACAAGTCACTTTCATACAGTAGATGAAACAAATACGGAATTCATTGACAAAACCTTGACTCTTCCGCATATAATCTTGAAGTTCGGTATTCAGCTGCAGGAATTTGAACTGGTCGATCGTCATATCGTCCACCTCAACCTGTTGGAAATAACTGTGGATAACAACGAGCTTCCAAACTTTCTTCCCTTACACTAATGAGACTTCCTTTTGCTGCTTTCATTTGAAACATGTCAACTGCATTCCCCATTACTTCTTTGGAATGCAAAGGATGAACAGTATAATGTTCATATATTTCTTCACTTCTAGACACATCAACTTTTTCAATTTGGCCGACTGAACAATCACTGCCTTCTTCTGTAGCTGTTTCCTCTGCTCCAACACATACATGTTTGTAGGACTCATTGTTTTTGACCAAATACAACGTTGTCTTTTTTACTTTCCTAACATCCACTAAATCTTGCCAGATTTTCTTACTCTTTGTCGGAACCCCATTAACTAGAATAACCAGAGGATCCTCTTCTACTCTTTCTACACCAATTGTATCAATATTTTTCTTGACATCTAGAGGCAAATAAACAACTCTTCCCTTTAATCCTCTTTGTAAATCTGAAGGAGGCAATTTCCCTATCTTAGGCTCCATGCGAACAATAGCCTGAAAAGGATGGACACATTGAATCAAAATAAATTCATAAGTATTTAAATTCATCAATTCAGAAGGAATATCTACCAACTGAAGATTATTATGAACAGCTCTAGCAGGCATTCTGTTTTTATTTATTTTTTTAAAACAATAATTACAAATACGCTGATCAGAACTCAAATCAAAAGAATTCTCCACCAACACATAAGTTACAAAATCCTGCCATTCACTATTGTTTTCCATTTCACTTTTTGCAGATAAATCAACTAACCTAGTCTGCATCTTATAATGAGTCCGTCGACAACACACACAAGTAAAATTAGGCCTTTCACTTGATTTCACCTTAAAGTTGGTAATTTCCTCGTCAAACTTTTCTGTACTTAAAATCTGTACATTGTCTTCCACATTACCATCTATTACTATATCCATTTCTACACTGTCCTCTTTGTCCCCAAAATAACAAAACTCAATTTCTTCACAAATGCTCTTCACATCTAATTCAGATCCATGCAAAAGAGCACTGTTTAACTGTTTAAGCTTAAGTGCTGGACTTTTTGCATAATACAACCTTCTCACTAATTTCCTCACTTTATTATGATGCACTGCTAACATCCTAAAATGATGAAAAACACTCTGACATACATTTCTAGAAAGACCAGCCAGTGAATGCCCATGCAAACCTGTGTTTTCTCTCACTCTGCAAGGATCTAACTCTTGCAAGATCTTCATTTTCTGTTTAACACTTTTCTTACTATATGTACGTAAGAGATTACGAAGCAAATCAATTGAATCCTGTTGCACACTACAAATACTACTACTCTTCCATGTGTACACTGGACCCTTAGTATGCCTCCCTAAAACTTCATCAGCTAACACCTCTTCTGCATCTCTAGACACAAGTTTCTCTTTTTCCATCAGACAACCGTCTTTCACCTCATATGCTCGACCACTGGTGTCAACTGCATGCACCAAATCATTCTCCTGGAAGTAACTCTCCTCATTAAAAAATGGCTCAGAACTTGAACTATGCATTCATTCTCCTGAAAATACTTCACAAAAAGTAGTCCGATTAATTATTCTTTTCCATCTACTGTTCAATTTGAAAACATCAATTGCCTTGTTAAGTATCCTAATTCTATTGATTACTAAAATAAATAATTTTTTCTTAACTTCGAAAGCCTGATCAACAATCTTCTCTACACTTTTCTTTTTCTTGTAGAAAGCAGCTCTCTGTTTACCTTTCTTCATATTTTTTAACAAATTTAAAACTACCCTATTAAGAAACATTCATCTACGAATGTCCCTAAATTGGTGTTGTCTTCTATTACTATACATACTGTTCTCTCCATGTCCAGTAGTAACACTTTTGGGGGGCCTCTCCTTCCTTTTCAAATTTGCTCTCTCCTTCTGTATATTCTGTTTCTCATTAACATTTTTTTTTGCTCTACATATGTTCCAAAAAAAGACTTAGTTGTCTTACCAGGAGCTTTTTTTGTGTTTTTTGAAGTACTTGTTGTAGAGGATTGCTTTAATTCCGTTGCTGTTTTTGTTTATTTCCGTATGGCATATTTCCTTCTCCTCTGCCTTGAAGGCATATTTCCAAAACTTTTGAATTATTGATGTCAATCTGTGGTAAAGAAAATAATAACACATTATAGACCACTATTAGCAAACAAAGAAGGAATGACAATAAGCAAACAATATAAACGCTAGTTTACAACATATCTAAGTTTATATCACAGCAACTATATAACTAGGAGTAAGACAGAGAAAAACAGCTAGACGGAGTAACACAAAGAGACAGACAAAGTCAGACAAAGAAACAGGTAGAGGGAGTAAAACATAGAGAAGGAGTAAGACAGAGAGAGTGTATAATATGTTGTAAGACAGAGAAAGGATGTAATAGGGAGAGGAAGTAAGTCAAAGAAAGGGAGAAAAAGAGTAAATCAGAAAAAGGGTGTAACAGGGTGTAAGACAGAGAGAGGGTGTTAGAAGGGAAGAGGATGTAAAAGAGACTTAAACAGAGAGAGCCTGTAAAAGGAAGAGAGAGAGTAAGCTTGAGAGAGGGTGTAAGAGGAATTAAAAAAAAGACAGAGGATATAACAAGAAATAGGTCAGACAGAGGATATAACAGGAAGAAAGGAAGAGAATAAAAAAATCAGAAAGAGGGAGAGAGGGTGTAAAACAGACAAAAGGTGTAATAGGGAGTAAGACAGGGAGAGAATGTTACAAAGAGAAATGTTGTAAGACAGAGTAAATCAGGAGGAGGATGTAAGACAGAGTATGATTTAGAAATTGCTATAAAAAAGAGAGAAAGGGAATAAATGAGAGACAGGGTGTAACAGAAAGTAAGTCACAGAGAGAATGTAAGAGAGTGTAACACAGAGTCAGGATGTAAAAAGGAATAAGTCAGAGAGAGGGTGTTAGAAGGGGACAGGTGGAAAAATAATAATAATGCTTGGTAAAGAAATGTTGATGCATAAAGGAATTGTATTTTGAAAATAAGTGACATTTCAGTAGTGTAATAAAATACTTGTACATATGACCTGTGCTCTGTTTTTTTAATGTTATTTAAAAAAAGATTTACAGCAGATGAATTAGTTTTACATTATTCACAAGGTTTACATACTGTGTACATGATTGCACATTTTACCTATGTTTCCTCAGATTAGGAAGCAGTTTGTGCAGATGAGGTGAGGCCTGTCCAGAAGCGCAGAGGAGGTGAGGCCTGTCCAGGGGAGCAGAGATGGTGAGGCCTGTGTCTAAGAATGCAGTGGATTGGACTTCATGAAGCCTCTCCCCCACTGCATTCTTAGACACAGGCCTCACCTCCTTTGCACCCCTGGACAAGCTTCTCTCCCACTACACTCTTGAACACAGGCTTCACCTCATCTGCACCCCTGGACAGGCCTCACCTCATCTACACTATTTATTCCTTCTCAAAAATGTAAAAACCATTCATTTGCCCCAAAATCATTTTTCGCATCACATTTAAGAAACACAGCACAGGTCCTATGTACAAGCATACAATTTCACTACTGAAACCTCACTATTTCACAAAAGACAATTCCTCTATCTTCCATATGTTGATATCAAGCATTTCCAAAAAACATGCCACAAACCAACAAGAAAGAACCTCAATATGTTTCCTAATCTGAGGTAACGCAGGTGACATCATTCTAAAAGGTTCAAATATATTTATTTAATGAGGCAAACACTATTAATTCCTTCTCAAAAATATAAAAGCCATTCATGTATCCCAAAATCGTTGTTTAAATAACATTTTACAAACACAGCACAGGTCCTATGTACAAGCATTCCATGTCACTAGTGAAACTTCTCAATTTTACATAATGCAATTCCTCTATGCAGTAAAATCTATTTACCAGATTAGGAAGCACATTAAGCTTTTTTATTCTTCCTTTGTGTCATATTTCTTGATAATACTTGGTACAAAATATGTTAGTGCATAGAGAAATTGTATTTTGTAAAAAAGTGAGGTTTCAGTAGTGTAATGAAATACTTGTACATATGACCGATGCTCTGTTTTTAAATGTTATGTAAAAATTGATTTACAGCACATTAATTGGTTTTACATTATTCACAAGGTTTAGATACTGTGTACATGATTGCACGTTTCACCTGTGTTTCCTCAGATTAGGAAGCAGATTGTGCAGATGAGGCGAAGCCTCTCCAGAAGCGCAGAGGAGGTGAGGCCTGTCCAGGGGAGCAGAGGTGGTGAGGCCTGTGTCTAAGAATGCAGTGGACTGGACTTCATTAAGCCTGTCCCCCACTGCATTCTTAGACACAGGCCTCACCTCCTTTGCACCCCAGGACAGGCTTCTCGCCCACTACACTCTTGAACACAGGCCTCGCTTCCTCTGCACCCCTATACAAGTCTCACCTCATCTGCAACCCTGAACAGACTTCACCTCATCTGCACCCCTGGACAGGCTACACCTCATCTACACCCCTGGACAGGCCTCACCTCATCTACACTATTTATTCCTTCTCAAAACTGTAAAAACCATTAATTTGCCCCAAAATCGTTTTTCGCATCACATTTAAGAAACACAGCACAGGTCCTATGTACAAGCATACAATTTCACTACTGAAACCTCACTATTTCACAAAAGACAATTCCTCTATCTTGCATATGTTAATAATAATAATAATAATAATATAATAATAATGACATTTGTAGAGCGCATGGAAAAATACGCCATCTCGGCGTGTCCCCGCGCTAAAAAAGAGAGGCATAAACTCATAAGGGGGGGAGTGGACAGAGCGAGGCAAAAAGGGCAGTGGAGGGCTATAAGGAAAAAAGAAAAGTTTTGAGTTTTCGTCGGAAAATATTTTCTGAAGGCTCTAGGCGTAGATGGGTTGGAAGTTTGTTCCATGCTGTGGCTGTCGTCACTCTGAAGGACCGGCCTCCCATTTTTTCTCTCCTGTAGCAGTGGGTCACAAGGGTGCCCGTATCGCTAGATCTTAGTGATCTGCGTGGTTCGTATCTGGTAACCAGACCTGACAGATATCCGGACGCTTTGTTCCAGATAATCTGATGGCATATGAGGAGTGCTTTGTATTTTATTCTTTTTTTCACTGGGAGCCAGTGGAGGGCATCCAGGGTGGCTTTAGAGTTAGCCCTTCGTGGGAGTCTAAGCACTAGGCGAGCTGCAGCATTTTGCAGTACCTGCAGTCGTCCTATGCTTTTACTAGAAGCTCCCAAGAGCAGGACATTCCCGTAATCGAGGCGTGAAGTGATTAGTGCCTGGGTCATAGTGCGCCTGGCTTCTAAAGGAAGGAGATCTAAGGTTTTATTGAGAGTTTTTAGGACTCCAAAGCACTTGCCTACTAGACGGTTGATGTGTGTCTCATAGGAGAGTGTGGGATCCATCCATATCCCTAAGTTTTTTGCTTCAGTGCATGGTGTTGGCATGTCGCCTAGGCAGTTTGGCCACCAATCGCATGTCCAGTGTCTTTGATCACCGCCTACCACCAAGACTTCCGTCTTGGATCCGTTCAATTTAAGGCAGTGGGTATCCATCCAGGTGGCCAGTGCTTGCATACAGGCTCTGAAATTGTTAGCCTCAGCAGCCGGAGTTTGAGTGAGGGTGAGTAGGAGCTGAGTATCGTCGGCGTAGGATACAATCTCTACGCCGAACGATTGAACCAACTCCGCCAGGGGTGCCATGTATAGATTAAAAAGGGTAGGACTTAGAGCAGAGCCCTGTGGTACTCCCTGTTCCAATACCCACTCCTCAGACCGAAATGAGCCCCGTTGAACCTGAAAGCTTCTGCCTGTTAGAAACGATTTCAGCCAACCGAGTGCTCTATCGGTCACACCTCCTCTGTTCAGACACTGTAGCAAGGTGATGTGTGCTACAGTGTCGAACGCTGCGCTTAGATCTAGCATGACCAGTGCCATGGTTAGTCCAGCGTCCGCTCCTTGACGGAGAGTTTCGGTGGCTCTTAATAAGGTCGTCTCAGTAGAGAAGCCTTTCCGGAAGCCCGATTGGGAGGGGTGTAAAAGATTATTCTGCTCCGCAAATGTCATCAGTTGCACATTTGCAATTTTCTCAGCAATTTTGGCGGTATAGGGTAGCAGAGAGATTGGTCGTAGGTTCTCTAGGACATCATGGCTTACATTAGGTTTTTTCCTAATGGGTAGTACAATTGCATTTTTCCATTTCCTAGGCAGGGTCTGAGATTCAAAAGATGTAGTAAGGACATGGCGGATGTATGGTTCTAAAGTGGCTATACTTGCGGCCAGAACCCTTGGAGGAGCGGGGTCAAGAGGGGAACCTGATTTTATGCTAGAGCATATGGTAACAAGTTCTTTACTTTGCGGGACAGTAAAGCATTCTAGCTTCGGTTTTAACATTGTCATCGCTGGTTCCTTCATTTCTATGAAGGTTTCTCCAGCCTCAGGATGAGTGGAAAAGGAGCTGTATATATTCTTGACTTTGTTGGCAAAATATGCTGCCACCTTGTTACATTCCATCACGGAATCAGTTTCTGGAGAGTTGGAAAGCGAGACAGCTGAGATTTCTTTGTAAATTTTAAAGAGTTCCCTAGACGTGCATTCTGCCTCACTAATTCTTTTTCCGTAGAAGGCTGCTTTAGTAGTTCTGACCTGTTTTTGATATCTTCTCTGGGCTGTTTTGTATTGAAGCTTAGTTAGATCATTCCTGTCCTTGCGCCAGAGTCTTTCAAGCTTTTTGCACTCAGATCTGATCGATTGCAGATTATTATTGTACCAAGGT
Organism: Lissotriton vulgaris; assembly: GCF_964263255.1. Taxonomy (NCBI): domain Eukaryota; kingdom Metazoa; phylum Chordata; class Amphibia; order Caudata; family Salamandridae; genus Lissotriton; species Lissotriton vulgaris. The sequence continues at coordinate 1,113,715,087 of NC_141689.1, read as the reverse complement.
GCCGTTTTCCTGACTCTATTCCCTTTTTTTGCCGTGGATAGAGGAGCTACCCTATTCAAGGCATCAAGAATTCGGGTATCTAAATTTTGGTTGGCGCTTTCACTATCTGTGCCTCCCGGCACCCTACCTAGACTTAGCATCTCGTTAAAGATGGGTTGTGAGAATTTTTTCCATCTGCGATGAGGGTAGCTATTATTGCCACTCAGAAGGGGGGCAGACTTATATGCCGTGTTATTCACAAAAGGGACTAAAAAATGGTCAGTCCAGGGTAGTGGGTTAGGAGTGCTAGTAGTAATGCCTTCCCAGTTGGCGAACACCGGATCCAGTAGATGGCCATGGATATGAGTGGGTGTTAGGTTTTTTAGAGCCATATTTGTATTTGATAGTTCCTGCTTAAGGTCAGTGACCTCCTTTAGCTGGGTCTTCTCGAAATGGATATTTAGATCCCCCATGAGGAGAACTTTCCTATGTCTCAGTGCTAAGTGGGTGAGGTGTTCTAGTAAACTTGGTCTAAAATTTCCCAGGGTCCCAGGGGGTCTATAGAGGAGGACACCCGAGATGTAGTCCTGAGGACCAAGTTTCAGTGCAAATTTGCCGGCTTCGTAGCTGTCTATTCCAAGAGGTTCAAGAGAACACACCAGGGGGGCTTTGCTGATCACAGCGATACCACCTCCTCGGCCTACCGGTCGATCTACCCTGGTTATACTATATTCGGGTGGAAGAGATTCAATGATTTCAGGGTCGGAATCTGCCCCTAGCCATGTCTCTGTCAAAAAGAGTATGTCAAGGCCCTCTTCAAGGAGCATATTCCAAATTTGCAAGGCGTGTTTTGGGAGGGATCGACAGTTTAGCAGACCTCCTCTGAGGCTCTTAGTCCGTTTTTTGTCGTCTATCTGTATGCACGTTTGAAATGGGGAGTGTCGGCATTTACTAGGGGAGATGATCTCCATATTGTGCAAGCAGCATTCATTTATTGTCGGGCGTAGGTTCCATAGGGCCTGTGTACTGTAAGTTATGGGGTCATTTGGGGAACGGACAGGGGTTCTGGCCCTGGACCGCGCCCGGCCGCGGACGGGCGCAGATGGGCTTGCCTTAGGCGCGCCTTCGGCGCACAAACGGCGCGCCCGCTGCGCTCGCCCGCTGCGCGACCGAAAGATGCACATGATTTATAGTTACCGACTGAGGATAGAGGAGGCATGGCCTAAAAGGGGGCGTGGCCTCCGCTCGTGGTGGGAGGGCGCGAGGGGGGAGGTTCTGCCCAGCGTGCAGCGTCAGCGCTGGCTCCGCTGCGTGCAGCAACTGGGTCACAGGAGTTCTAAGGTAGGCGTTCCTAAATAAACAAGCAATCTGTTTTTCTTTTTAAAATACAAATCAATTTCAGTGACACCACACAAAAGTTAAAATCACACTTAATCTGTGACTTTCAGTTAATCAAGCTAGTACCTCGCTCCCGGCTTCCGCCTCAGGAGCTTACCTTTCAGTTTTTTAATATCAAGCATTTCCAAAAAAACATGCCACAAACCAACAAGAAAGAATCTCAATCTGCTTCCTAATTTGAGGTAACGCAGGTGACATCATTCTAAAAGGTTCAAATATATTTATTTAATGAGGCAAACACTATTAATTCCTTCTCAAAAATATAAAAGCCATCCATTTACCCCAAAATCGTTTTTTAAATAACATTTTACAAACACAGCACAGGTCCTATGTACAAGCATTCCATGTCACTAGTGAAACTTCTCAATTTTACATAAGGCAATTCCTCTATGCAGCAAAATCTATTTACCAGATTAGGAAGCACATTAAACTTTTTTATTCTTCTTTTGTGTCATATTTCTTGATAATACTTGGTAAAAAAATGTTAGTGCATAGAGAAGTTGTATTTTGAAAAAAAGTGAGGTTTCAGTAGTGTAATGAAATACTTGTACATATGACCTATGCTCTGTTTTTTAAATGTATGTAAAAATTGATTTACAGCACATGAATTGGTTTTAGATTATTCACAAGGTTTAGATACTGTGTACATGATTGCACGTTTCACCTGTGTTTCCTCAGATTAGGAAGCAGATTGTGCAGATGAGGTGAGGCCTCTCCAGAAGCGCAGAGGAGGTGAGGCCTGTCCAGGGGAGCAGAGGTGGTGAGGCCTGTGTCTAACAATGCAGTGGACTGGACTTCATGAAGCCTCTCCCCCACTGCATTCTTAGACACAGTCCTCACCTCCTTTGCACCCCAGGACAGGCTTCTCTCCCACTACACTCTTGAACACAGGCCTCGCCTCCTCTGCACCCCTATACAAGTCTCACCTCATCTGCAACCCTGAACAGATTTCACCTCATCTGCACCCCTGGACAGGCCTCACCTCATCTACACCCCTGGACAGGCATCACCTCATCTACACCCCTGGACAGGCATCACCTCATCTACACTATTTATTCCTTCTCAAAAATGTAAAAACCATTCATTTGCCAGAAAATCATTTTTGTGGATCACATTTAAGAAACACGGCACAGGTCCTATGTACAAGCATACAATTTCACTACTGAAACCTCACTATTTCACAAAAGACAATTCCTCTATCTTGCATATGTTAATATCAAGCATTTCCAAAAAACATGCCACAAACCAACAAGAAAGAATCTCAATCTGCTTCCTAATTTGAGGTAACGCAGGTGACATCATTCTAAAAGGTTCAAATATATTTATTTAATGAGGCAAACACTATTAATTCCTTCTCAAAAATTTAAACCATTAATTTACCCCCAAATTGTTTTTTTAAATAACATTTTAGAAACACAGCACAGGTCCTATGTACAAGCATTCCATGTCACTAGTGAAACTTCTCAATTTTATATAATGCAATTCCTCTATGCAGCAAAATCTATTTACCAAGCATTATCAAAAAACATGATACAAACCAACAAGAAAGAAGCTCAATCTGCTTCCTAATCTGAGGTAACGCAGGTAACATCATTGTGAAAGCTTCAGATATATTTATTTAATGAGCCAGACACTATATATTCCTTCTCAAAAATATAAAAGCCATTCATTTTCCCCAAAATCGTTTTTTAAATAACATTTTAGAAACACAGCACAGGTTCTATGTACAAGCATTCAATTTCACTACTGAAACCTCACTATTTCACAAAAGACAATTCCTCTATGCAGCAAAATCTTTTAACCAAGCATTATCAAAAAACATGACACAAAGCAACAACAAAGAAGCTCATTCTTCTTTCTAATCTGAGGTAACGCAGGTAACATCATTGTGAAAGCTTCAGATATATTTATTTAATGAGCCAGACACTATATATTCCTTCTCAAAAATATAAAAGCCATTCATTTTCCCCAAAATCGTTTTTTAAATAACATTTTAGAAACACAGCACAGGTTCTATGTACAAGCATTCAATTTCACTACTGAAACCTCACTATTTCACAAAAGACAATTCCTCTATGCAGCAAAATCTTTTAACCAAGCATTATCAAAAAACATGACACAAAGCAACATTAAAAAAACACAATCTGCTTCCAAATCTTCTCCATAGAGCATACAAGTCTCTATCTAAATTAAATGAAACATTACTTACCTTTACAAATGCTTTGGGAGATTAAGAACAGTGTCAGACACACACACCAATTTTTCTTTAGCAGAGCAAAAGGTGTGCACTCAAGACACTGCAACCATGACTGGCACAGAAAGCCTCTAATTCTACACACATATGCCTCATTTCAACCATTCAAAACCCTTCCCTCACTATTTTCAAACAAACACCCTTCCCCCCTCAGACCTTTCTACCGATTACCATAGCAACTCCCTCCCTACTGAACTCTCAGTTTATTCTACAATGTTGCAAATGAAGTCAGCAAGGATGTTTGACCTCTCAATACACCAGCTTATCCGGTGCAATATTTCTTTAATTGACTTTTTTTAACCATTCAAATTGCTTCTTTCACAAAACACAACCATGCACCCTAACTTTTAGTTTTCAACTATCTGAATCCACCAATCATTGCTTGTGATTCAAGAGCAGTAAAACTCCACAATTATTTTTTTGTAAACTCCTACTGTTCCAACTGCCATTTCATTCCCACACTTCATCTGACTGCACCAGAACCTTCTCTCACCATGTATTCTGTCTGGATTATTGGACATAGCTACATCCGAATGTCTGACATAATATCGACATACAGAATATCGATATGCAAAAATATCGGAGCAAAAATATCGACAGCAAAAATATCGGAATCCTATCTTCATTAAGGTAAGTACAAAAATATCGAAAAAATAATATCGAAGTACAAAAATATCGGAATCAAAAATATCGTTTTTTTAAATGTATTAATAATAATGTAAAAATAAATTTAAAATACATATAATTTTACAACTATTAAATAAAAATATTAAAACAAAATTAAAACTAATACATATACATTTAAAATAAATAAAACACTTAATAATTTAAAGTAATTTTAATTTTTGTCATGTAATTTATTTGATTTAATGTAATTTTTTTTTGTTTTTACCCTGTACGCCTGTACCCCAAAAACCCAAAACTGACCCTGAACCCTAAAAATATCCCTGTACCCCAAAAACCCAAAACTGACCCTGAAACCTAAAAATACCCCTTTACCCAAAAACTGAAAACTGACCCTTATCCCTAAAAATACCCCTTTACCCAAAAACTGAAAACTAACCCTGAACCCAAAAAATACCCCTTTACCCAAAAACTGAAAACTGCCCCTACACCCTAAAAATACCCCTTTACCCAAAAACTGAAAACTGACCCTGAACCCTAAAAATACCCCTTTACCCATGAACTGAAAACTGACCCTGAACCCTAAAAATACCCCTTTACCCAAAAACTGAAAACTGACCCAGAACCCTAAAAATACCCCTTTACCCAAAAACTGAAAACTGACCCTGAACCCTAAAAATACCCCTTTACCCAAAAACTGAAAACTGACCCTGAACCCTAAAAATACCCCTTTACCCATAAACTGAAAACTGGCCCTGAACCCTAAAAATACCCCTTTACCCAAAAACTGAAAACTGACCAGAACCCTAAAAATACCCCTTTACCCAAAAACTGAAAACTGACCCTGAACCCTAAAAATACTCCTTTACCCAAAATTAATTAATATTATTTAATTACCAAATAATTATTAATTAACAATAACAATAAAGTAAATATATTAGCACATTTGCTGTAATTAATTTAATTTAATAATTAATATTATTTTTCCCAATTAATTAATTAAGAATAACAATAAATTAAATATAAAAAAAAATTACTATAATTAATGTAATTAAATAAATAATATTAATTAATTACCAACTAATTAATAATTATAAATATGTCAAAAATTATAATAATGAATTAACTAATTAATAGAAATTAATTACCAATTAATTATTAATTAAAATATGTACAAACATATATTAATTAATTAATTATTATTAAATTACTTCCCACCCTATTCCCCTATTAACCCATAACCCGCTACAGAACATATTTATCAATTAATCAATTAGTTTAAAATAATTAAAAATTATGTCTCAATTAATTAATTAATAATTCCTACTAATTAATAATTAATTTAACATAATTAAATTACTTCCCACCCTATTCCCCTATAAACCCACAACCCTCTACAGTAGTAAAAGACAATATTTAATTAAATTACATTAAAAATAAATAATAAAACATAATAAATACAATATAATATACACTAAATTTATTTAAAAATTGATATTAGTAACATCAAAGTTATTAATTTCGATATTATTGACATTGATATTTACAACTTCGATATTACTGATATCATACCAATATCGATATTAAGACTGTCGATATTACTTACCTTCGATATTTTGTCCCATCGATATTTAAACTTCGATATTTTTGTATATCGATATTTAAAAATCAATATTTTGTCTGTGTACCGCTACAGCCACTGGGCTCAAAGGTATGCAGCCAGAAGAAATTTTCACAACCTTGATTTACCAAATGTGGAAATCAAGTGGATTGGCCAGAGAGGATTGAGATGTCACCAATTGATACCATTGGTGAAAACCTTTTTGCATCTGCCAAACCCTGACCTCTTAATAGTGCACTGTGGTGGAAATGACTTGGGCACTTTGACTGGGGTAGGTCTGGAAATGCTTTTAAAGGACACCTTTGGTCAATTGATGAAACTTTTTCCACAAACTGCTTTGGTATATTCCAATATATGTCAAGGACAGAAATGGAACTGGTCCAACCAATTTTGTCCACAATTTGAGAAAGAACGGAAACATGTGAATAAGTCTGTTTCTGCTTGCATGAGAGACTATGGAATGGGTTCAATATACAACAATAACTTGCGTTACAACATGCAAGATATCTACAGAGGAGATGGTGTGCACTTCTCAGATGAGGGGAATAGAATATTCCTCCTGAATTTAAGACTGTGCATTGGAACCTACTTGTAGGTACCTAAATCAGACACAGAACCCAAAAGCTCTTTTCAGGGCTACCCTACTTCTGATCACTCAAAATGATTATTTTACTCTAACTTTTTTCACTATTTTTCACCAAACTACGCTCCCCGGTACGCTCCCCGGTACGCTCCCCGGTGCGCTCCCCGGTGCGCGTACCGGGCGCTCCCCCAGTGAACATTTTTTTTTTTAATTATTTTTTTGGGCCTATATAGGCCTCCTAAGCCCCCCTCAGAAAACCTAGGGGATCAGGGGCTGTCTACCGTGCCCCCTTCTACCCATTCCCAACGTTGTTTGTCCTCCATCTTGTGTCTCAATTGTACAGAAACACAAGATGGCGGACTTCCATAGCGCTCCCGGTGCGTGTACCGGAGCGCGCACCGGTAAGCGCTCCCTATAAAAATGTGGGAAGTTAATTTACATAAAAACCACTGGAGACACTTTCACCAAATATAGAATAGGCCCTACTACATAGCAGTCCCTACCATTTTCCCAAGTGTGGTGGTATTCCATTGAGCCATTTAGGCTGTAGCCCTGTCTAAATATCCAGAGGTAAATTACATGACAAAAACACATATGAAAGTGTTGGAATTTACAACCAATTAAAATGTTACCTACATTTTGTACTTTTATGTGCTGACATTTGATTGGTTAAGTACATGTATATATATGAAAAATGAGAGGGAAACACAGCCATTTTGACTAATACTACCTGAGGTACATATTGAAAGAATTTTCACGGAAAACTTCAACTACTAAGAAAAAGGTAAGTTGTTAATTTGTAAGGGGAACTATGTTGTGCACTTTAAGTTAATTTCTGAAAACGTTTTCTGATAGTTATATACTGTCCCTCTGTAAGAGTTAGAGATTGATATAGACTTCTCTGTTATAATTATGGATTGAGTTAGGCTTCTCTGGTATAATTATGAATTTCCTTAGGCTTCATCACATGCACTTTTTAATAGTTCTACTTCCTGCCTGAAACCATAGACTGCCCAAAAATTACTTCACTGTTAAAAACTCAGAAGTACCTGTCTGAACCTAAACCCAACTGTACCCTAACTCTACTGATATAGTTATTTTTTAAGAAAATGGAAGGAAAACAAGACAAAATTAATATTTCTTTCGAAGTTGTTGAGAACAATCCTGAGGAAGATATATATGACTTGGACTTTATGGATCAGTCTCTGGACCGACAATTACTTGACATTGTTGAAACAATAGAATCATTGAATCAAAATGAGGACATTCCAGATGATCTAATGTTAGAAGTTCTTTTACTTATTGAAATATCACAACAATAAATTTATATTTAATAATTAAAAATTATTTGAGACATTATTCATTATTATATGTAATTCATGAAATAGTACCAAAATGATTATAATATAAAGTGAGAATTATAGTATACTGTGCAACTTTTTTGTGTTTCATAGTAAGTTTGCTCATAGTTACTACCTTTCTCCCACTATATTATCTCCAATGTATATTTTACATCTCTTTTTCATCATAAGGGAGCAGGATAGACTACCCATGATCCCCTAGGACTTCTCAGGGAGTGCTTAAAGTATCTGTTTCTCCTTTCCTGACAGACTATGGTATGGATTCCATATACCACAATAACTTCTGTAACAACATGCAAGATATCTACAGAGAAGACGGTGTACATTAAATTTTAGTCTCTACATTGGTACCTACATGTAGGTACTTAAATAAAAAAAAAATTAAAAAACGAAAAGAACATTTTTTTAAAACAGCTACTTTTTTTTAAAAACTGTCATTCTTTTTCCCCATGGTACGCTCCCCAGTACGCTCCCCGTTTCGCATACCAGGCGCTCCCCCCGCGAAAATCAAAAAAAAAAACCTATTTTTTTGCCCCGCGGGGCCCTTTTATGACCCCCACATCAAACCTAGGGGGTCAGGGGGGTCCACTCTGCCCCCTTATGGTCATTTCCCCCTTTGTTTTTGCCACCTCTTGTGTCTTGATCCTACTGAGACACAAGATGGCGGCCGCTCCGGACTGTTTGGAATGTTTACAGAAACCCGAGAGCCAATCAGCTTTCCGCGCGCGAACTCGCGTAGCGCGCCCGGTGCGCGTACCGGCGCCGCATATAGATATATATATTTTTTTGAACCTAAATTACTCAAAATCCACTGGAGCACATATCTTGATACATAGCAAAGGCACATCGGGCTACCAGTCCCTACAATTTTGCCAAGTTTCGTGGAAATCCATTCAGCCGTTCGGGCTAAAAGTGAGGTCGACCGCCCTATGGAAATTAACATGGGGAAAACACGTTTTGGGACCCCCCTTTTATCTCGGCCCCCGCTTGACGAATCCCCCCCAAACTTTCAGGGAAGGACCAGAGCGCTGCGAGACAAATTTGAGGAAATTTTCAGGCAGATTCCTCAACCGGCGCGCCAAAGTTATTCACAATAGAATGTTGAGATTTTCTATTGAAAATAATCCTAACTATAACTACCTACTGGCGACCGCCAGTATGTAATATATATATATATATATATATATATATATATATATATATATATTCACTGAAAAAACCATAGGTTTCACACCAGTTATAGTTACCTGGAAATTTTACTGACATAAAACCATAGAAATTCCCACATTATAGTTAGTTGGACTCACTATAACTTGCGCGTGTAATGCACTGCTGATGACATCACATATTACATCACTCATGACATGGTCAGTGACATCACTCATGACATCACTGATGACACCATCCAGTGAATGTGTGTCTTTCTGAAAAATAAATATGTTTTATATATGTATATGTAAAGGTCGATGGAAGAATAAATGGTTAAATAAGTGTCTTAATGGATATTTTTTTTTAAATGATTGGTTAACTGGCTTATTAAGTGTATCATAGTGAATACATATATTAGCGAGTATTGTTTCAATATTTAAATGTTTGTATCAGTGTTTCACTTTGTATATAAGTGGGTGCATGGGTTGGTGAGTAGCCACATGTGTGTTTCTATGGCTTATTAGATGTTTTTTTTTAGTATCAGTATAAATGTCTGTATGATTTGGTGGGGGTGTTACTCAGCACACTGATGCATCAATGACTGACTCACTGTTTGTATGTGTTTTGAAGACAGCATATGTGCCAGACTGTATGGGTGAGTGAGTGTGTATATGTATGTGTTAGTAAGTGAATGACTGTCTCACTACTGTCTTTATCAGTAGCTACATATGTTTTAATCTAGTATATGTGAGTATTGGTGTATATAAGTGATTATATGAGAGTGAGAGATTGAAAGAGTTCTTGTTTTAATAAGTATGTGTTTCTATAAGTGATTGTTTAAGAGAGTAAGTATGTGTACGTTTCTTTAGAAGTAAGGTGGTAGTGTATGTATAGCTGTATGTGCAAATAAATGGATGTTCAATAGTTTATTTGCATGTGTGAGTATGTGTGTGAGCAACTTTTGGAAGACTGTCGGTGTGTTAACGGATGTATAGGTGTCTCACTACATATGATGAGTGAGTATATGTATGAGTGACTATATAGAAGTGTTGGTGAGTGAGTGGATGTGTATATAAATGGTGGAATTACTGAATTGGTTGCTGTAACTGGTATAGGTATGTCCACTCTTTTTTAAATGTTAGTTTTTATTTTTCAAAATGTGTTTCAAGGGTTACTTTACAGTGAAAGTAGGTCAGTCTCTCTGTCACAAGGATGGTGTCATCAGTGATGTCATGAGTGATGTCACTGACCATATCATGAGTGATGTAATATGTGATGTCATCAGCAGTGCATTACACCCGCAAGTTATAGTGAGTCCAACTAACTATAACGTGGGTATTTCAATGGTTTTATGTCAGTAAAATTTCCAGGTAAATATAACTGGTGTGAAACCTATGGTTTTTTCAGTGAATTTGATAGGTTTTTTAAATGCTAATTCCTAACTATAACTGGTGTGAAACCTATGTTTTTTTCAGTGAATTTCAAATGTTTTTTAACTGCTAATTCCTAACTATAACTGGTGTGAAACCTTTGTTTTTTTCTGTGAATTTCATAGGTTTTTTAACTGCTAATTCTTAACTTTTTATAGGGCTTCATACCTTTTTTTACTTTTAGTGAATTTCTAAGGTTATTTTTTCACAAATGTCTATAGCTGAGAAAGGTATGTTTTTCTAAAAATGAACCCTATATTGTATATTAATATAATATATTTTTTTTAAGTATATTCATTTTTTGTTTAAAAATTCCCTTCGGTGCGCTTCCGATGCGCGTACCGGTGAGCGCCCGGGTGCGCGTACCAGGGCGCGTTCCGTCAGTGCACTTTTAAAAAAAAAATTACAAAATAATGAGAAAAGGAAAATGAATAAGGGAGCAAAAGAAGAGAAATAAGAGGTAGAAAACTAAAGCAGAGGTTCTGGGAGAATGTGAATGGGTGATGAAAGTAAAAGGAAGGAGAGTTAAGTATGGGGAATGACAGGTAGTGACGGAACCAGAGAAAAGAGACAGTAGTGACGGAGGGAAAGAAAATAGCAGTGAGTGTAAGTAAAGAGGAGTGAAAGAGGATGGATATAAGTGAATAAGGGTACGACATGGGGAGTGACAGAGAGAAAAAAGAGAGAGAGTAAAGGAAGGAGTGTCAGAAAGGGACTAAGTGAACCAGTAAAAAAGGTAAGTGAAGGAGTGTGGATGAGCAGGGGCACTGAAAGAAGTTGAATGTGGTAGGAAAGTAAGAAACAGAGAAGTACACATGGAGGATAAGAATAGGTGAGGGAAGCAGAGTAAGGAAACAGGGGTGAGGTAGGGTGAGAGAAAAGTAGTGAGGTTAAAGCAAAGGGTGATGACAAACAACATTTTGTAGACACACTTACCATAAAATTAATGAAAACTTACTTGTATCTGTGAAAGACAAAAGAAAAACAAGTTATAATTAGTAAAATATATATTTAAAAATAGAAGAAACAGTTCAAGAAGTAAAGAATCTAAAAAAGTTTACTAAGAAATAAAGCAATAGTGAAGGATATAAAAAAAGAAATAAAGTAATGTAGAAAAAGAAAAAAGAGGGAAAAAGAAATAGAAAGAGAACAAATTTCTGAAGGTAAGTAAGATACTAAAAGAATGGGAGATACCAAAACGAAATCAGGAAAGATAAGAAAGTAAAAGGAAAATGAGTGAAAGGGAGAGGAGTCTAAATGAGGAACTATTAATAAGAAGAGGAATAGAAGATGACTGAGAGAGAGTGAAGTGGAGTCACAGAGTGAAGGGATGAAGGGAATGAGGTTAATATAGAATGATAGATGAAAAAGGAGTGAGAGAGTAAGTACACAGAAAATCAAAGGGAAGGACTGAGTGAACTGCAGTACAATGAGTGCGAAAGGAAAAAGAGTAAAGGAGAAAAAGAAAGAAAGAGAGGGGAAGAAAACTAAAGCAGTGGTACTGAGACAATGTGAGAAAGATAAAAAGTGGTGGAAGGGAGAGAGGAAATGCAGACAGTTCAAATTGGATTGAGGAGTTGTGAAATGAAGTGGAGTAAAGGAACAGCGATGAAACAAAATAAAAAAAAAAAGGCAGTGTAAATGAGTAAAGAGAGCTAAATAAGGGTGAAAAAGGAAAATGAGTGTGAGACAATGTGAATACAATATAAATTACACAATGCAAAGTATAGAATAACTTCTACAATATGTTACATTGTTTATTTTTGCTGTTCTCAGAATATATTGAATTTCACTTAAATTAGTGAGTTCAAACTCTTCATCATATAACAGCGGGAAAAAAAACACAATCTAAAAGATTGTGTTTAAAAAAAACCATACAAACTTACAACTCATATATGTACACTAATCTTTGATTCACTTACTTTTCCGTGAGGCCAAATAGAAGATAGTGAAGGTCCTTTTGGTGGAAAAAAAGTCTGCTGTGCTCTATAACTTCCATTTCATCGACTTCCTATGAAAAAAGATCTAGGAACATCATACCTTACACTTTCCTTATGGCCAAATTGTGTCAGATATATGAGTATTTTTTACTATGAGATCCACTTACAGTACCTATATGAGATAAATAATTTTAAACATTAGATTAACTAACTAACTAACTAACTTTTATTAACTATTCCCATCTTCAAAGGCCAATTCCCTTTACTAAAACTTTGGTTTTAAGAACACTAGGTAAGAATTTTTAAAGTCATAAGGCAAACGTTGTTTATAAGTCAAATGAGAATCATTGCAGTAAGTCCAACCTTTTTTACATTTTAAGTAGCATGTATAATGTCCTGATGTTGTCGAAGGACCGTCATGATAAATAATAGCTTCAGTTGTAAAGGTTCTTCCTGAAATTGATAACTGAGAAGCCACAACATTTTTGATAGAAGTTGTCAATTTAGTTCCATCAGGTCTACATCGTTGGGAAACTAAAATGATATACTGACCATAACTTTGTATAAATAATGTGGATAGCATTGGACATTTACATTGAGTACACACCATATTATGATCTGCTGCTTTAACTAGATTTTTAAATGACACTGATTTACAGTCTGGTAAAGTCAAACATATAAATCTTTCAGTGTCTATTCTAGTATTACTTGATGAACTACAATTGTGGCAGTCATGCTGCCATTGATAAGAAAGGCTGAAAAGATTATTGGAAAGGGGCGACCATTCGGTCCCCCCGAACGTATGGTGGAGTACCACGATCCCTCCGGGAAGCCATCTTGGGCGGGAGGCGAGCCTCGGCTGGTATGCCCGAAGCGGCGTAGCCGGGGCGCGCCTTTTTCCCGCCCTGGAGTGGGCTGGCCTAGACACTGACGCGGCCGGCCACGCCCTTTGGGGCAGGCAGGGGCGGGTGTACGCCCGCCCTGAAGACGGATAAAAGGAGCAACAAGCCAAGAGAGCATCCTCTTGTTCCTGTGCTCTGAAGCTGCACCTCCTCGCTGCACGTGAGCTCGAGACGGAACGAAGAGCCAATTTTGACCCACCCACCAGCCCCTGAGGACAGCTACTTGTTGTGAATAAAGTTTTTGATGTGGTGACTCTATTTTCTTTCAGGTTGTGACGATTGTCGTGATATTTTGAATCTGCAATAAAGATGGTCATGTATTGGATATTTTCAAATAAAGTATTTGCACTAGTGTTGATCAATAATCATGCTTATAATATATAATTCTTTAGTAATTTAGTTTTAGATAGTTTGTCGTATTTATTGTCGGGCGGTAAGGTCATGATCGGTGAGCACTAATTGGTAGATCCCTATGAGTGGGCGTCACCCATTACGGATGGGAGCGCTCGAGGGAGGTGGCCATTGGCCCCTCAACGGGGAGGCGGTTCCTTCTAAGGATGGGCCGCCGAAAGGAAAGGAAAGGCGGTCAAGGCCCCTTCCTTGGTAGGAGGGGTTACAGCCCCCTCCTGGAGAATTTCCCGGGGCCAGGTCATCTGCGACGGCAGATGTGGTAAGTTGTGTGGGGTTTGGGAGGGGGGTCTACGCTACCTTCTAGATACCTCACACGAGTCCTCGAACGACCTGTAAGTGGCGTCGAGTTTAATGGGGCCCCCGTCAAGTCAAGGGAAATTGGTAGTGGCACTTGAGGTACGCCTCTGTGCGGTCGCCCCTCACAAGTGAGGGGGTCATTTCTGGTTTAGGGATCTTGACACCGGTTACGACCTTGCCGTTGGCCCTTAAACGTTAGGATGTACAATTTCAAATTACAAGTTAATATTTTGTAGGATGTTAGTTCGGCTAGGAGAACCTTTGTATTAGAGCATATGTTAAGGTTAGCCAAACATCGCAAATGTGGAAATGAAATTGTACATAATATGAAACTGTTATTTTCATGTTTTAATTTTGTTTCATATTTTAATAAATACGGCCGGGAGGGTCACTCCCTCCCGTCTTCCAAAAGTTCAGAACTGTTTCCGGTTTCCCATCCTTGGGGATTGTGTTGCGAGGGGGTGGCGGGTATCTCGGCCATACTACATCTACACCTTCATCTTCCAAAACACCAAACATATACATTAAAAATTCCTGACAATCCTGCTGAATGTTTTGTGAAAATGTATCTTGACCAGAACACATATCTAAAATATTTAGAGTTTCTGTTACACTTTCTATTTTTGCTCTATCACTGCTACATTTCTCAAACACAGAATTCAATAAACCACACAATCTTTGATCCCGATTTTCAACAATCTGTTCTTGTAAAGTTTTAAGAAAAAAAACAACATTAACCACTACATTAGCATAGCAGTTGACACCAGAACTATTTTCAAACTGAAACCCAACAACATTTTCATCACAATCCTTTTTCTTTCTGTTTTGAATTACAGTTTCATCTACTTTTTGTCTTTTTGCTACTACCTCACTGCAATTATCCTCATTCCTTCTTTCTCAGCCTACCACACGTTTTTCCTATTGTATTCTTTAACACAATCTAGATCTGCACAAATCTTTGTCTCATCGCACTCAATCAAGTACAATCCTGATAAAGTTCTGACTCGGGATAATTCCACATATGCCATACCCTTTTTAAACACAGATCTACCAATGTTCACCAAAGCACTATCTACACTTAAACCATGAGATTTATGAATTGTTACTGCATATGCCAAACAAACAGGAAACTGTTTTCGGCGAACATATAAGTCTTTTACAAGTAAAAATCTAGCAGAACAACGACTGATTTGTTGTACTTGCTCAATACCATCGAATTTTATTTTAAAAAATTCAATTCCATCTCTATTTCTATAATTCACAAAATCAACAACATAACCCATTGCTCCATTTACCAGACCTCTTTCAACATTTAAATTCCTTCTCAAATGATACGACAATTTAAACACACATTCAGAGTCTTTTCAAAACCAGCTGTTTTAGAAATACTTTTCTCCAATGAATCCAATTTTGTTTTCAAATTTTCTGACAAAACAATTGTTGCACCCATATGCTCTATTTTATCTATTGTTTCCAGTTTCACAATCTCTTCATTTTCTAACTTTAACATTTTGTTGTTGAAGATGGAGCATTCTTGCAGAGTTGGCATCAAACATATCCCAGATTTCTTCTCAGTCATTTTTTAAAAAATATTCTCTGGCAGAATGTTTTCATTTAGATACAAATTTGAAATTAATCGAGCATGTAAAGCTTCTTTCCCAAGCTCACTTACTTTTCCAATTCTTACATCTTGTAGAATATTTTTATAATATTCATCCTTTGCCTGTCGCATATTTTGAAGCAGTTCAGCATATTTAAAATGTAACCATATATTAACGTTTCCAATGCTTCCAAGGGACTTCCTGGTATCTTCATGCGTGAGCATTTTAAACACTGGTTGTCCTTTTACTGGAGTCAACTGCAATAGATCTCCAAAAACAATAATGTGTTTTCCTCCAAATAACACATCATACTCTGTCCTAAGAATTTCTTGCATTCTCAAAAGCACAAAAGCAAGCATTAGATTTGAGACCATGCTTACTTCATCAATGATAAGAAGTTTCATTTGCTTCAAGACTCTTGAAACTTCAGAACACGCATCTCCAGATAACTTGTTGTAATGCAATTTATTATCATGCTCAACTGGCAGCATCAGTAAACGATGTAGAGTAATCCCTTTAATGTTATGTGCTGCCAGACCAGTTGGAGCAGTTACAACACAAGACAGCGGTGAATCAGTCCTTTGCTGCAGATAAGTTGAAATGGCTTTCATCAGAAAACTTTTTCCTGTTCCCGCTTCTCCACTTACGTACAGTCGGACAGGCTCAAATGATGTGCATGAGTACTCTTTTTTCTCATGTCTGAATCCATGTTCAATCTGTTCTGTGACTTCGTCATATATCTTTTTCTGCTCAACGTTTAGTTGCTTTATCAAATCTTCTAAGTTAACTCCATCCTCTTGAGCTTGTTCCATAGCTCTGTCCACCTCATCCATGGCAGTTGCAGCTTCATTTTGGATAATTGGTCCTCCTAGTGGATCCTGACTCAATGAAGTAGAACTCTGACTGTCTTGAGAACTGTCTCTAGCAATCTCTTCAGCAATTGTGGTTTCTTGCTCTATTTCTTCGTTCAACATTTGCAGATAATTTGGAAAAACAGGACATTCTATGGTATCCTTAGTTGCATTAAAAGAGTCTTCATAACACAGAAAATCTCCAAGTAGTTCCTCTTCTGTACCCCATGGCTTAAAGAGTTGCAAAAGAGCTAAACAGTAAAATTCTCCTTTGTCTGGAGCTTCGCAACTCAATTTTCGATGATTAATCAAATGGCCTTTTCTCTGCTTCACTAGACATCCTTCATACCCAATGACAGCATATTTTCCATTATTGATATCTTCTGTGATGTTCCTCTCATAACTGTAGTTTTGCAGAACTTCATATAAACAAGTGTTCTCAAGGTGAGTACTTCTATTTGGATAGTATGTATCCAACATATTTGTCTTCAAAATATCTGTACTGTTTGGTTCTTTCTCCGCCAAATATTCAATTTCTTGTACAGATTTCAAAACTCGGTTTCGTGTTGCAGCAAGACCTAGACTCACCCAAATGATTGTTCTTGATTTGGCATAGAGACTTGCTGATGATAACCGATCAGAACATTCATATGCGCCAATTTCTCGATGCGACAACATCTTCAGACTGAAACTGTATAATTTCTTGCTTAGACTCTTTTCATGTGAAATGTCCTCCCACATTTCCTTCAGTTCTGTCTTTTCTTTTTTTGTGATGTAAGATGTCACATATCGAGCCACAGCAATAGAGTTGTCAGCAACGAACTGAATATTCATGTTAGCATTCCACATGGACAAAATCCCTGGGTTGTAGTTGTTGATGTACTTGGACTCTTCGTTTCTTTTTAAATTATATGTATTTTTGGGAGATTTCCTCGTCACAGTATGTCATAGAGATGACATCAAATGATTTACTCTTCCCTTGGAAATCACTGGTCGTGAAAACGCAAAACGACATTTCGTGTAGTACTTTTCCTTGTTTTTAAATTTTCGACAACAGTACTTTCCACAACGATGAGATTGAAAACGTAAAACTTGTTGCCTTAAACTGTTTTCTTCAGTAGTTTTTTGAACAGCACATGTTGAATACTGTTCAATGAAACTCATCACTGTTTCATCCGAATCTAATCCAAATTTGGGTGCATCTTTAATCCACAACAGCATATGTATATGAGGAGCACCTCTCGCTTGATATTCCTTCCTCCAAAAGAAATCCAAAACCTCTCCAAGGGGAGGATTTTTTTTGTTAATAATAAAAGACATCATAGCTTCAAATCTATGATTAAATATCTGCAAACATTCACTGGATCCAAAGAACACAGTTATCCAGGTGTTTTCAATTCTATATTTTGTATGTTTCCATTTGCCTCTCGTAGAAATTGAAGTAAGTCGTCCCATGCATACTCAGCACAGCTAAGAGTGAGGAACCATGTAGGAGTTCCTAAGTTTCTTAGCATATATTTCAATTCCCCATGATGACGGAACCAATACTCATTTGTTCCACGCTGACATGCCATGAGATTGATTAGCTGAGATTCCAAAATACTGTCTTGCAGATTGACTTTCTCCATAAAGTCCCTTGCTGAAACATTTTGCAGATGAGCTCCACTTTTCAATATATGATTAACTGCATAAGAAAGCCCAGACAAATCACTTTCATACAGTAGATGAAACAAATACGGAATGCATTGCCGAAACCTTGGATCTTCAGCATATAATCTTAAAGTCCGGTATTCAGCTGCAGGAATTTGAACTGGTCGATCGTCATATCGTCCACCACGACCTGTTGGAAATAACTGTGGAAAACAACGAGCTTCCAAACTTTCTTCCCAAACACTAATGGGACTTCCTCTTGCTGCTTTCATTTGAAACAAGTCAATTGCATTCCCCATTACTTCTTTGGAATGCAAAGGATGAACAGTATAATGTTCATATATTTCTTCACTTCTAGGCACATCAACTTTTTCAATTTGGCCAACTGAACAATCACTGTCTTCTTCTGTAGCTGTTTCCTCTGCTCCAACACTTACATCTTTATAGTACTCATTGTTTTTGACCAAATACAACGTTGCCTTTTTGACTTTCCTAACATCCACTAAAGCTTGCCAGATTTTCTTACTCTTTGTCGGAACCCCATTAACTAGAATAACCTTTCTACACCAATTGTATCAATATTTTTCTTGATATCTAGAGGCAAATAAACAACTCTTCCCTTTAATCCTCTTTTTAAATCTGTAGGAGGTAATTTCCCTATCTTAGGCTCCATGCCAACAATAGCTTGAAAAGGATGGACACATTGAATCAACATTGATTCATAAGTATTTAAATCCATCAATTCAGAAGGAATATCTATCAACTGAAGAATATTATGAGCAGCTCTAGCAGGCATTCTATTTTCATTTAATTTTTTCAAACAATAATTACAAATACACTGATCAAAACTCAAATCAAAAGAATTCTCCTGTAACAAATAATTACAAAATCCTGCCATTCACTATTATTTTCCAATTCACATTTTGCATATAAATCAACTAACCTAGTCTGAATCTTATAATGAGTCCGTCGACAACACACACAAGTTAAATTAGGCCTTTCACTTGATTTCACCTTAAACTTGGTAATTTCCTCGTCAAACTTTTCTGTACTTAAAATCTGTACATTGTCTTCCACATTACCATCTATTACTATATCCATTTCTACACTGTCCTCTTTGTTCCCAAAATAACAAAACTCAATTTCTTCACAAATGCTCTTCACATCTAATTCAGATCCATGCAAAAGAGCACTGTTTAACTGTTTAAGCTTAAGTGCTGGACTTTTTGCATAATACAACCTTCTCACTAATTTCCTCACTTTATTATGATGCACTGCTAACATCCTAAAATGATGAAAAACACTCTGACATACATTTCTAGAAAGACAAGCCAGTGAATGCCCATGCAAACCTGTGTTTTCTCTCACTCTGCAAGGATCTAACTCTTGCAAGATCTTCATTTTCTGTTTAACACTTTTCTTACTATATGTACGTAAGAGATTACGAAGCAAATCGATTGAATCCTGTCGCACACTACAAATACTACTGCACTTCCATGTGTACACTGGACCCTTAGTACATCTCCCTAAAACTTCATCACTTAACACCTCTTCTGCAACTCTAGACACAAGTTTCTCTTTTTCCATCACACAACCATCTTTCACCTCATATGCTCGACCACTGGTGTCAACTGCATGCACCAAATCATTTTCCTGAAAGTAACTCTCCTCATTAAAAAATGGCTCAGAACTTGAACTATGCATCTATTCTCCAGAAAATACTTTACAAAAATTAGTCCGATTAATAATTCTTTTCCATCTACTGTTCGATTTGAAAACATCAATTGCCTTATTAAGTATTCTAATTCTATTGATTACTAAAATAAATAATTTTTTCTTAACTTCAAAAGCCTGATCAACAATCTTCTCTACACTTTTCTTTTTCTTGTAAAAAGCAGCTCTCTGTTTACCTTTCTTTTCATTTTTTTGCAAATTTAAAACTACCCTATTACGAAACATTCGTCTACGAATGTCCCTAAATTGATTTAACCTTCTATTGCTATCCATAGTCTTATCTCCTGCTCCAATAGAGACATTTTTTGAGGGCCTCTCCTTCCTTTTTAAATTTGTTTTCTGCTTCAGGATCTTCTTATGACCATTAACATTACTTTTTGATCTACATAAATTGTGAAGAAAATACTTAATTGTCTTACCAGGAGCTTTTCTGGTGTTTTTTGATGTACTTGTTGTAGAAGATTCTTGTATTTCCTTTGATGATTTTGATTTTTTACGTATGGTATTTTTTCTATTCCTTTGCCTTGATGGCATTTTTGCTTGCTTTTAAAATGTTGATTTCAATCTGTGGTTCTGAAAAAAATAACACATTAAAGACCACTATTAGCAAACAACAAAGTAATGACAAAAAGAAAACAATATAAACACTAATTTGCAACATATTAAAGTTTATACCACAGCAACTCAGGGCCTTATTTATGAAGGCCTTGCGCCACCAGTGCATCCCATGTTAAAAGAGACGCACCGGTGCCACAAGGCAGTCATAAATAAGGACCGAATGTAAATACCATTGATTTTCCCCAAAAATCGTTTTTTGAATAACATTTAAGAAACACTGCGCAGAACCTATGTACAACCACTCCATATCACTTTTGGAACCTCACTGTTTCCCAAAATACAAATCCTCTATCTTGCAAATGTTGATAACAAGTATTATCAAAAAGCAAAAAACAAACCAACAGCAAACAAACTCAGGGCCTTATTTATGAAGGCCTTGCGCCACAAGAGCGTCACTTATTTCCCATGTTTAAAGTGATGCACCGGCTGCACAAGGAAATCATAAATAAGGGCCAAATGAAAATACCATTGATTTGCACCCAAAATCGATTTTTGAATAACATTTTAGAAACACAGCAAAGATCCTATGTACAAGCACTCAATTTCACTACTGAACCCTCACTATTTCACAAAATACAAATCCTCTATTTTGCAAATGTTGATATCAAGCATTATCAAAAAGCAAGACACAAACCAACAACAAAAAAACTCAGGACCTTATTTATGAAGGCCTTGCGCCACGAGTGCGTCAAATGTTAAAAGAGACGCACTGGTGCCACAAGGCAATCATAAATATGGGCTAAATATAAATACCATTGATTTTCCCCCAAAATCGTTTTTTGAATAACATTAAAGAAACACTGCGCAGAACCTATGTACAACCACTGAATATCACTTTTGAAACCTCACTGTTTCCCAAAATACAAATCCTCTATTTTGCAAATGTTCATAGCAAGTATTATCAAAAAGCAAGACACAAACCAACAACAACAAAAATCAGGGCCTTATTTATGAAGGCCTTGCGCCACAGGGCGTCACTTATTTCCCATGTTTAAAGTGATGCACCGGCTGCACAAGGCAATCATAAATAAGGGCCAAATGAAAATACCATTGATTTGCACCCAAAATCGTTTTTTGATTAATATTTTAGAAACACTGCGCAGAACCTATGTACAACCACTCAATATCACTTTTGAAACATCACTGTTTCCCAAAATACAAATCCACTATCTTGCAAATGTTCATAATAACTATTATCAAAAAGCAAAAAACAAATCAACAGCCAACAAACTCAGGGCCTTATTTATGAAGGCCTTGCGCCACAAGAGCGTCACTTATTTCCCATGTTTAAAGTGATGCACCGGCTGCACAAGGCAATCATAAATAAGGGCCAAATGAAAATACCATTCATTTGCACCCAAAATCGTTTTTTGAATAACATTTTATAAACACTGCGCAGAACCTATGTACAACCACTCAATATCACTTTTGAAACCTCACTGTTTCCCAAAATACAAATCCTCTATCTTGCAAATGTTCATATCAAGCATTATCAAAAAGCAAAAAACAAACCAACAGCAAACAAATTCAGGGCCTTATTTATGAAGGCCTTGCGCCACAAGAGCGTCACTTATTTCCCATGTTTAAAGTGATGCACCGGCTGCACAAGGCAATCATAAATAAGGGCCAAATGAAAATACCATTCATTTGCACCCAAAATCGTTTTTTGAATAACATTTTAGAAAAACTGCGCAGAACCTATGTACAACCACTCAATATCACTTTTGAAACCTCACTGTTTCCCAAAATACAAATCCTCTATTTTGCAAATGTTCATAGCAAGTAGTATCAAAAAGCCAAAAACTAACCAACAACAAAAAAAATCAGGGCCTTATTTATGAAGGCCTTGCGCCACAAGAGCGTCACTTATTTCCCATGTTTAAAGTGATGCACCGGCTGCACAAGGCAATCATAAATAAGGGCCAAATGAAAATACCATTGATTTGCACCCCAAATCGTTTTTTGAATAACATTTTAGAAACACTGCGCAGAACCTATGTACAACCACTCAATATCACTTTTTAAACCTCACTGTTTCCCAAAATACAAATCCACTATCTTGCAAGTGTTCATAATAAGTATTATCAAAAAGCAAAAAACAAATCAACAGCCAACAAACTCAGGGCCTTATTTATGAAGGCCTTGCGCCACAAGAGCGTCACTTATTTCCCATGTTTAAAGTGATGCACCGGCTGCACAAGGCAATCATAAATAAGAGCCAAATGAAAATACCATTGATTTGCACCCAAAATCGTTTTTTGAATAGCATTTTAGAAACACTGCGCAGAACCTATGTACAACCACTCAATATCACTTTTGAAACCTCACTGTTTCCCAAAATACAAATCCACTATCTTGCAAATGTTCATAATAAGTATTATCAAAAAGCAAAAAACAAATCAACAGCCAACAAACTCAGGGCCTTATTTATGAAGGCCTTGCGCCACAAGAGCGTTACTTATTTCCCATGTTTAAAGTGATGCACCGGCTGCACAAGGCAATCATAAATAAGGACCAAATGAAAATACCATTCATTTACACCCAAAATCGTTGTTTTAATAACATTTTAGAAACACAACACATGACCTATGTACAAGTATTCACTTATACTACTGAAACTTAACTATCTGCTTCAAAATATTCTCCATAGAGCAAACAAGTCTCTATCTAAATTAAATAAATCATTACTTACCTTTACAAATGCTTTGGGAGATTGAAAACAGTGTCAGACACACACACCAATTTTTCTTTAGCAGAGCAAAAGGTGTGCACTCAATACACTGAAACCAAGACTGGCATAGAACATCTCTAACTTTACACACATATGCCTTATTTCAACCAATCAAAAGTCTTCCCTCACTATTTTCAAACCAACACCCTTCCCCCTCACAGACCTTTCTATCTATTACCATAGCAACTCCCTCCTAACTGAACTCTCAGGTTCAAAAGTTCATTCTACAATGTTGCAAATTAAGTCAGCAAGGATGTTTGACCTCTCAATACACCAGCTTATCCAGGGCAGTATTGCTTTTAGTGACTTTTTCTTAACCATTCAAATTGCTTCTTACACACAACACAACCATGCACCCTAACTTTCTGTTTTCAACTAACTGAATCCACCAATCATTGCTTGTGATTCAACAGCAGGGAAACTCCACAATTATTTTTTTGTAAACTCCTACTGTTCCAACTGCCATTTCATTCCCACACTTCATCTGACTGCACCAGAACCTTCTCACATCATGTATTCTGTATGGATTATTGGACATAGCTACATCCACTGGGCTCAAAGGTATGCAGCAAGCAGAAATTATCACAACCTTGATTTATCAAATGTGGAAATCAAGTGGATTGGCCAGAGAGGATTGAGATGTCATCAATTGATACCATTGGTGAAAACCTTTTTGCATCTGCCAAACCCTAGTGCACTGTGGTGGAAATGATTTGGGCACTATGACTGGGGTTGGCCTGGAAATGCTTTTAAAGGACACCTTTGATCAATTGATGACACTTTTTCCACAAACTGCCTTGGTATATTCCAATATATGCCAAAGACAGAAATGGATCTGGTCCAACCAATTTTGTCCACAATTTGAGAAAGCACGGAAACATGTGAATAAATCTGTTTCTGCTTACATGAGAGACTGTGGAATGGGTTCAATATACAATAATAACTTGCGTTACAACATGCAAGACATCTACAGAGGAGATGGTGTGCACTTCTCAGATAAGGGGAATATAATATTCCTCCTGAATTTAAGACTATGCATTGGAACCTACTTGTAGGTACCTAAATCAGCCACAGAACCCAAAAGCTCTTTTCAGAGCAACCCTACCTCTGATCATTCAAAACGTTTATCTTTTTCTAACTTTTTTCACTATTTTTCACCAAAGTACGCTCCCCGGTACGCTTACCGGTGCGCGTACCGAGCGCTCCCCCAGCGAAATCTTTCAATTTTATTTTTATTTTTTGCCTATATGAGCGTCCTAAGCCCCCCTCAGAAATCCTAGAGGGTCAGGAAGTGACTACAGTGCCCCCTTCTACCCATTCCCAACGTTGTTTGTCCTCCATCTTGTGTCTCGATTGTACCGAAACCCAAAATGGAGGACTCCCGTAACGCTGCCGGTGCGCGTACCGGGGAGCGCACTTGGAAGCGCTCCCTAAAAAAAGGTGGGAAAGTAATTTACAGAAAAACTACTGGAGACACTTTCATCAAATATAAAATAGGCCCTACTACATAGCAGTCCCTACCATTTACCCAAATTTGGTGGAATTCCATTGAGACATTTAGGCTGTAGGCCTGTCTAAATATCCTGAGGTAAATTACATGACCAAAACACATATGAAGTGTTAGAATTTACAACCAATTAAAAAGTTACTTTCATTTTCTACGATTATTTCCTGACATTTGATTGGTTATGTACATGAATATATATATAAAAAAAAGAGAGGGAAACACAGCCATTTTGACTACCACTTCCTGAAGTACATTTGAAAAGAAATTACACTGACAACTTCAACTGCTTTCTCAAAGGTAAGTTGTTATTTTGGAAAGTGAAGTATGTTGTGCACTTTAAGTTAATTTGAGAAAAAATATTCTGTTAGTTATATACTATCCCACTGTAAAAGATATAGATTGAGATAGGCTTCTCTGTTATAGTTATAGATTGAGTTAGGCTTCCCTTGTATTATTATAAATTTACTTACGCTTTATCACATACACTTTTTTATATTTCAAATTCCAGCCTGATACCATACACTACCCAAAGATAGCTTCACTGTTAAAAAATCCAAACTGCCTGTCTGAACTTAAACACAACAGTGCCCTATCTCTACTGATAAATTTATTTTTTATGCAAATTACAGCAACAAAATGGAAGGAGAACAGGATATTTCTTTTGAAATTGTTTTGGACAACAACACAGAAGGAAGAATTACTGAGAATTATGACTTTGATTTTATGGATGAGTCTCTGGAATATGAATTAGTTCAGTGTGTGGAATCAATGGAATCACAGAATGAAAATGAGGACATTCCAGACAATATATTATTAGAAGTTTTATTAAATTATGAAAAAGAATCAGAAGAATACATTTATATTTAATAATCAAAAATTGTTCGAGCCTTTATTCATTTTTATATGTAATTCATCAAGTAGTTCCAAAATGTTTAAAATATAAAGTGAGACTTATAGTATACTGTGCAACTTTTTTGTGTTACATAGTAAGTTTGCTCATAGTTGCTTCCTTTCTCCCACTATATTATCTCCAATGTGTATTTAACATCTCTTTATCAACTCCTGCCTCCATGTTGTTTCTGCTTTCCTGACAGACTACGCTATGAATTCCATATACCACAAGAACTTCTGTAACAACATGCAAGATATCTACAAAGGAGACAGTGTATATTAAATTATAGACTCTGCATTGGTACCTACAAGTTGGTACTTAAATAAAAATAAAGAAACAACAAAAACAACAATTAATAAACATACAATTTTTAAAAGTCTGTAATTCTTTTTTCCCCATAGTACGCTTCCCGGTCCGCTCCCCGGTGCGCGTACCCCCGCAAAAATTGAAAAAAAAAATATTATTTTTTTGGCCCTGCGGGGCCCTTTTAAAGCCCCCACATCAAACCTAGGTGATCAGGGAGGGTCTACTCTGCCCCCTTATGATAATTTCCCCTTTGTTTTGGCCACCTCTCATGTCTCGATCCTACCGAGACACAAGATGGCGGCCGCTCCAGACTGTTTAGAATGTTTACAGACACCCGAGAGCCAATCAGCTTTCCGTGCGTAAGTCGCGTGGCGCGCCCGGTGCGCTCCCCGGTGCGCGTACCGGGGCGCGCTTACAGATATATATTTTTTTTTTAACCTAAATTACTCAAAATCCACTGGAGCACATATCTTGAGACATAGCAAAGGCACATCGGGCAACCAGTCCCTACAATTTTGCCAAGTTTGGTGTAAATCCATTCAGCCGTTCGGGCTAAAAGTGAGGTCGACCACCCTATGGAAATTAACATGGGAAAAACGTGTTTTGGGACCCCCCTTTTATCTCGGCCCCCGCTTGACGAATCCCCCCCAAACTTTCAGGGAAGGACCGGAGCCCAAAGAGGCCATTTCGAGGAAATTTTCAGGCAGATTCATCAACCGGCGCCAAAGTTATTCCAAATAGAATTTTGAGATTTAACATTGAAAAAAATCCTAACTATAACTACCTACTGGCGACCGCCAGTAGGTAATATATATATATATATATATATATATATATATATATATATATATATATATATATATAATATATATATATTTATAAATATGATTGACAAAAGCCTTTTCAAGGCCAAAACGCGTCTCTCCTTATGCTTAGGATTGAGGGTTCTCCTTATGCTTGGGATTGAGGGTGACCTGCACCAATAAAGAAATGTCAAATCCAGAACTACTTTGTGTCCGTGCCTGCTTTCCATGGAGTTTCTGTGGGAGTTGGTTGTTTGGTTCATATATATAAATATATGTAAGTCCTACGCAGTGGAATTCCTGAGCGTTGGTTGGACGCCCAACACCCTTTCTCCACCACTCTGCAAACGCGACAACTACTTAAAGTAGCATATTTCTGCACTTCTGACTTTGAGGTAGGTTTAATCCCCCTGCCCCATTATGTACTAGGGCCTTACAGAGGAGGTCATGCTAATCACAGGGGTACCCCAATGCATAGTGTTCCCTAGTGTATGTAGGTGTTTTCATTATATTCTAAGTGTCTTTTAGCATAGCACTGGCTCTAGGCCTGGTTAGTCAGAGTCAGTTACCACCAGTACCCGTCTGAGAAAGTTGTGGGCACAGGATGATTTTGCAACAAGACCTCTTTCTGCTCCTCTGTTGGTTCTTTCTGCACATGTCTTGCTTCTTCCTGCACTTTTCTTCACCTTTGTTGACTTCTGTTGCTTCTTTCTGCAGTTCTTTTGCTTCTTTCTGTGCTTTGTTTCTTCTTTCATCACATGTCCTACCTCTGTAGGCATCGTTAGAAACTAGCATTTAAAAAACCTTTAAAATTCACTTTAAGAACCATAGGTTTCAGGCACGTTACAGTTAGAAATTAGCATTTAAAAAACCTTTGAAATTCACTGAAAAAAGCATAGGTTTCAGGGACTTTATAGTTAAAAATTTGCATTTAAAAAACCTTAGAAATTCACTGAAAAATCATAGTTTTCAGGCACGTTATAATTAGAAATTAGCATTGAAAAAACCTCAGACAGTCACTGAAAAAACCATAGGTTGCAGACACGTTATAGTTAGAAATTAGCATTTAAAAACCTTTGAAATTCACTAAAAAAACATAGGTTTCAGGGACGTTATAGTTAGAAATTAGCATTTAAAAAACCTCAGAAATTCACTGAAAAACCAGAGGTTTCAGGGGTTTTTTAGTTAGCTGGACATTTCACTTGTACAAAACCATAGAAACCATAGAAATTCCTCCTTTATAGTTAGTTCTGCTAATTATAACTCGCGTGCCCGCAATCCACTGCTGATGATGTCACAAGAGAGCCCAAAACAAGAGTGGGAATCCTGAAAAGGGGGCAGGGTAGAGACCCCCCCAACCCTCTAGCCCTTCTCAGGGAGTCCCAAAAAGACCCCCAAGGGCAAAAAAAATCAAATAAATCGCGGGGGACACGTACCGTACGCGTACGGTATGCGTACCGTGCGTGTACCCCGCGATTTAAAAAAAATAATATTTTTTTTGCACTTGGTGGTCCTTCTGGGACCCCCTGAGAAGGGCTAGGGTGTCAGGGGGTCTCAACCCTGCCCCCTTTTCACATTTTCCACTCTTGTTTTGTGCTCTCTTGTGCCTCACTTCTCCTGAGAAACAAGATGGCTGCTCAGATTGTCCCAGAAGGATAATAACATATATAAACGTTATCCGCTAATAGAATTAGCATTTACAAAACCTTTGAAATTTATTGAAAAAAAATATAGGTTTCACGCCTGATATAGTTAGGAAGTAGCATTTAAAAAACCCTGAAAATTCACTGAAAAAACCATAGGTTGCAAGCCTTATATAGTTAGGAATTAGCATTTAAAAAACCTTGCAAATTCACTTAAAATACCATAGGTTTCAGGCCATATAGAGTTAGGAATTAGCATTTAAAAAACCTTGCAAATTAATTAAAAAAACCATAGGTTTCAGGTCTTATATAGTTATGAATTTGCATTTTAAAAACCTTGCAAATTCACTTAAAAAACCATAAGTTTCAGGTCTTATATAGTTAGGAATTAGCATTTAAAAAACCATTGAAACCATTGAAATTGCTCCTATATAGTTAGATGTCATCAGTGATGTCATCAGTGATGTCATTTGAGATGTCATCAGTGATGTTATCAGTGATGTCACTGACCATGTCATGAATGATGTAATATGTGACATCATCAGCAGTGGATTGCGGGTGCGCAAAATATAGTTAGTACAACTAACTATATAGGAGCAATTTCAATGTTTTTTTAAATGCTAATTCCTAACTATATAAGGCCTGAAACCTATGGTTTTTAAGTGAATTTGCAAGGTTTTTAAAATGCAAATTCCTAACTATATGAGGCCTGAAACCTATGGTTTTTTAAGTGAATATATATATATATATATATTACCGAGAAAAAAAGGGGGGCCGAAAAAATGTGTTTTCCCCATGTTAATTTCCATAGGAACTTTGGACAAAGCTACAGCCTGAACCACAGAACGGAATTACACCATGTGTGTGTCTGTTGGCTGGCAGTGTGATTG
The DNA here is from genome assembly GCF_964263255.1 of Lissotriton vulgaris. Classification (NCBI taxonomy): domain Eukaryota; kingdom Metazoa; phylum Chordata; class Amphibia; order Caudata; family Salamandridae; genus Lissotriton; species Lissotriton vulgaris. The sequence goes on along the minus strand of NC_141689.1, from coordinate 1,113,685,912 downwards.
TTATTTAAGCCTTCTGGGTATATGAATGTGATGAGTCCTTGAATGGCACCATTTTGTGATGATAGTGATATCTTGGTTTGGACCCGCGGCTTAGAGTGTGAATGTTTTTGTGTGTGGCACGGGAAAGTTGTGTGAACGAACTTTAAAGTGTTCTGTGACTTGACGTGGCATTATAGCTCACAACCTGTAAGACATGGGATCAGTATTCTGTTATCCAAATTATTTTATTAATAGTGACTGTTCGTTTTGATCTACGTGAATTAATTTTAATAGCATTTGGAACTCGTTCACAGATTTTCACATATATGTTTAATAATTCAGTTAAATGTTTTAACCTACACTTGTGAATTCCAAATGTCATACACATGACATTTTACAACTATTTAACATCTTAATCTGGTGTCTCACACATTGCCATGGCGATTGAAGCAGCACCTCTGGTAGCCTTTCAATTGTGAAAAAGACCAGAAATGCCCCTGATGTATTTTTTTGTGTTCTAAGCTTCAATTGCAGTGTGCACATGAGATTCTACAACTGAAAAAATAAACAGTAAGAAAGGCTTTATATGGACAATCTGAAAATTGGTTCCCACATTGATGCCAGTCTCAACTATGAACTGTGTGTGGTAGGTATTTTCTCAACAGCCGGTCTGAAGATGACTCCAGGGTAATGACACCTCAGCATCTCTCAGAATGTTTGCTAAATTAATTTTCAAATTGCACTCTGCGTTGGCAAAAGTATGTTGGCTTTGAGCCTAGTGCCCGCAGCATAAATGAATGAAAACTGTGACCATATAAAGTTAATGTGGTCTGCTAATGGGTCCTAGTTTGGCTTGTTCCTTTCTAGGGCACTAGCCCACACAAGTAAGGTACCATTATTATCATGAGAAGTGCTGGAATGTTGAATGGTAGGAATGTTTTAGGTCCCTGCAGCTTGCAAAATATTCCTGCACTGAAATATGAAGAAAATGTGTGATTTTAGTCAAAACTTGAGGTTTGAATAGCATTGTGGAGAAAAAAAACGTAGTGGCATCCAAGCAAGTCATCCCACTCTGGGCTCTTCTCTGTGTCTGGTTTTCAGAAGGGTCTGTCTGAGCTCTGGGTGGTGGCTGAGCCCTGGCTCAAATGCCACAGCCACCAACATTGCCAATAAGGATAATTTTTCATGACAAAAATGTGATGTCGCCATATGCATTTATGGGCTTTTCCTATCACTACACTAGGTCCAGCAATACAAGATGGGGACTGTTTCTATCAGGAGATGTCTGGGAACTCAAGGCAGATGAAATTCTGTGAATCTCACGGGTCCAGAGCATTCCTTCACAGAAATATGAGTGAAATTATTGTTTTTAGCCAAAATTTGAGATAGCAGGGCCCTGTGGATAAGAAAACGTCATGAGATCCACACAAGCCACATCATCCTAGATGCCCCTGTGTGTCTAGTTTCCTGAACTGTCTGTGTTTGGTGGATTCCCTCAGTAGTTGCTGATCCGAGGGCCAAAAATCCACAGCTACCACATGTAAAATTTGGGAGTTTCCTGTTACGGTGCCAGGCCCAGTCACACAAGTAAGGTACCCTATTTATCAAGAGAAGTGTGGTAAAACTTGGAGCCAGAAATATTTTGGATCCCCACAGGTTCTGGAACTTGTGGTGTTAGAGAAAGTTTGAATTTTACAGAGCATTGAGGGTACAAAAACATAGTGGGACTCATGCAAGCCAGACCAAACAGAATTCCTTTTTTGTATGATTTTCAGAAATATCTGGCTTTGGAAGGTTTCCTGGGTGGTGGTCGAGCCGGATACAAATTCTGCAGGTACCCACTTTACAAGAAAAAGGATCATTTTCCACATCACGTTTTGAAGTCTTTCTTGTGATAGGCGCTAGACCCTGCCGCATGAGTGGGGTAATGTTTATATAAAAAGAAATGTAGAAATGCTGGGTCATAAGAATTTTGTGGATACCCGTAATTTTTCCCTCATAAAATGTGAGGAAAATGTGTGATTTTAGCCGAAGTTTGAGGTTAGCAGAACCTTGTCGGTGCGAAAACATAGTGTGAGCCACACAAGTGAAACCACCTTGGATATCTAGTTTTCAGAAATATATACGTTTGGTAGGTTTCCTTCTGTGGCTGCTGAGCCCGGCCTAAAATCTTCAGCTACCTGCCAAAAACGTTATTTTTGCATGACTATAATTTGATGTCTGAGTGTCATGTTTTGTGGAATTTCCTTTTGCAGGAGCTATGCCCACCCCACACATGTAGGGTACTGCTTTTATTAGAAGTAGCATGGCAACTGAGAATAGAAGAACATTTGTTGTCATAGTTTGAAATTTTCTCCATTTTTGGTTTACAAAGGTAAGCCAGCATGCAAGAAAGGACACATTTTGCAAAATGTCCTGTGAATCACCTGATGGTAAGGATAAGGCCAAAACTAAAAGTACCCAAACTAAGGATATTGTGAACGTTTCACAAATGCATATCTTTCCTTCATATCCATTTTCATTCATTAGCATTAGATGTTACTATATGAATTGCTACATAGTCAGCACACTACGAAATATCATTATAAGCTGCAGCTCAGTTGTTGGTTCTGATTATCGGGTGTTTTGGGCAACCAACAAACACTGTGGCCTAGATTTACAAAGACTTTGCATTGGGTTTGCATTACTCATAGTGCAAAGTGTTAGGTTGGACCTTCCAATCCAATAAAAATTGCAACTTGTGTCAACTTGTACCCAAAAGTAATGCAAAGCGATGGAAGGAGCTTCCTTGCATTACTTTGAGTTAATTTTGCATTCCATGGATGATGCATGGACATTCCCATGCAACCATCCATGGGTTTTGATGTAAATCTCTATCTACAAAGATTTGTAGACATGGAATTGAGTCAAAATCCTGCGCCACCTTGAGGCAGGCATATTGAGGAGAAATATTTCCATTTTCCTGGTTTTTCTTTCTCTGCATGTGTGCTTTATTCAACAGCACACATACAAACAGGAATATTCCTTAAGGCACAGTTTTGTACAGGAAGCAACACTTTCCTTTACAAAAGCTATATTAACCACAATGCAACCACCCTTGCACTATGGTGCAAGGGTGTCTGCATTGGCTCATTCAATCAATCAATCATAGGCATTTATACCGCGCACTACTAACCCGGAGGGTCTCAAGGCGCTTGAGGGGGGGGGTCTGCACTGCTCGAACAGCCAGGTCTTGAGCTTCTTCCAGAAGGAGAGGTGGTCTTGGGTCATGGCAGATTAAAGTGCACCAGCTTAGGGAAAGAGTAGAACAGTACCATATCTTAATAGATATGGCACTGTTTTGCATTCTCCTATTTATGCAGCACAGCAACTTTAGTTGTTGTGCTGTATTGCCTGACTTCTTTTTTGAATCTGGGTTTGAACCTCTGCATCCAGAAGGGTCTGGCAGACGTAACGGTATTACTTTTGTAAATCGGACATCTGACCAAAACTAATTATAGACAAAAACGTTATCACCATTTACTATTAGTTCTTATTTATTTTCATTAATTTTTTATGTTAATGACTAGTTTATGGGAAAACCATGAGCGATCTACAGAAATGACACTTTGCTGAATTTGGACATTTTTTGTCTACTTTTCAGATTTCACTTCAGTTCAAAAACCTTTATTTCGGTCTGTAAGACCATAAAAGTATGTGCACATTACAATCCAAAACATGACATTGTATTATTAAAACACACTGAACGGGGATGTGGAAGAAATCAAAGTGCAACATCTGTGGGAGCAGGAGTAATTTGGTTGCACGGGCCAGTAAGTGAGCCATTTGGTTCAGAAAAAGTGCAAGTGCAATAACGACAGAAAAAAGCACAAGCATTGATACAGTAGCACGTAAATGAATTGGAAGGATCAACCAGTACACAGCCATTTTGATAGAACCGGTACAATTAAAAATATACCTGGAGAGGTTATAAATAAAATATCTCGATTAAAAAAATGACTAGTTAAAAGTTTTTTTTTAAAAAGACGTTTTTCCTCTATCCATTATTGTAACAATAGAACAATCTACGCTTGAGTAGTTATTATTATATATATATTTTTTCTTTTTCTAAGAAAGCCCAACTGTTGTTGCGCCACATTGCATTTAAGAACCGAGAGACAGCACAGACAATGGGCTTGGAGGTGTCGTGCTTCAGAACTCTAAATGCCACCTGGCAATGCACAAACCCCAAGTTCCTACACAACTGTATAAGCCAATACAGCCTTGCCACTTTATACCCAGGGCAAAAAAATAAAACATGCAACTCTGACTCCTCATGGTGGATACAGGCTGGGCACCCAGGATGGGCCGATCCAGACTGTTTGGAAGTGAAGGTCCGCAAAGGAAGGGTACTAAATCTGAGCTGAGGTATAATTTTCTTGCTGAGAACGGTAGAAAATCATCCAAAAAGGGTTCTAATTTGTACTCATCTTTTACTGTGAGAAATTCTGCTGTCAGAACACCTAGTTTCAGATACGTTCTCACTAATTCAGCTCGTGAAACTGTAGAACAGTTTTCTTCAGGATTACTCCAGATGGTTGGTTTACCTATCCTTGTGCACTCTTCCCTTACATGTGCAAACCAAGCAATTTTTATTCTGCCTCTGGAAGACCTAATAGCTCTTTAGTTTCTGCCTGATACTCTGTCAGTTCCGGGGTCACCCACATCCTGTGCCAGAAAGTTAAGGGTCTTAAGGTAACCTCATCTTCAATCGACCTTATGCCTAGATCTAGCCGCAAATTCTGGGCGGAAGGCCCAGAATTTGTCTTAAAAAATTGTTCTCAAATTTGCTTAAACGGCTACAAGAACAATGTCCCCAGAGTTCAGTCCCATACAACGTGGTTCCCTTTGCTTGTGCCCTATATATTTAAATAATAGGCCCAGTAGCTTTATAGGTGGATTCCCTCAGCAATTTAGCAAACCCACCAGAAGTCGTGCTAGTTTAAGCTTTGCTTTGGCTATTTGTGGCACCCAGTCCATGTTTTCAGTAAGGTTGATACCCAAATAATCAAATACGGGTACCCTTTCCAGTACTATTTCATTTAAGTGGGGATTTGGGCGTGTTTTCTTGGCTGGATTAACAACCATAAACTTGTTTTTCATGGTATTAATCTCCAGCCCCCTGTTATTACAAAAGATGACAAAACTGTCCAGTATCCTCTGGATTCCCATCGGGGACTTGGACATCAAGAGGGTCTTATCAGCAAACATCAATGCGGTAACCTTTGAGTTTGCTAACTTAGGGGCATCATTGTCCTTAACCTCTGTGTTGGACCTGGGGTCTCCAAGTCACATAGGGTAGCTTGGCACAGAGTAGGTAAACTTATCTCAGAGGTACATGTGTTAAGTTTGCATCACACCCTTTAGTAACCCAGCAACCATCCACTCAAAAATGACGCTACACCACTTTTTTTAGGAAAATATGGGCTGTTTATAAAAATAATATTATTTACTCTTGTTTCCTGTGCGTCAACTTGGTTGTTGCTCAAATCAAATATTTTCCCTTTGCACTTTTACAAAAGTTAATTCTTCAGCAATCTATTCACAGAATAACATTACTATTCCCTGGGAACACCCCGGCCTCCTAAACTGGACTGGTACATTGGTTAACAGAGCTTAACTCTCTTCAAGGCACAGGGGAGTAACCACAAGGTTTTCAATTGGTAACGAATTACAGTTTACATTCAGCTTAATCAGATTATTTCAGTGGTTTGCCAGCAGACATGCCGTAGTGTCCTTCCCCGACCACCCCTGAAAGGAAAAGGTTACACAACAATCCCCGTATTTTCCAACCAGAAGAGAGTTCAGTCACTCTCTTTTACCTTTACTTAATTCTCCTCCTCACTAGTCCTGGTGACCTCTCAGTCTCAGACGTCCCAGTCTCTTCAGACCGGTACAACCACTTTAATTCGTTAGGGTAAATAAAGATCTCCCTCCTGGGACCTGGTTTCCACAACCCCCGACCCCACAACAGCCCCCAGTTTTCACCTTACTTGAGGCTAGCCGTGCACCGCTCTGTTGCCGCTAACCGGCACTCGCTGACAGTCGTCTTCGCCTAGCAGCGCCTCCCTCGTGGGCCGGGCCAAGCAGAATCCCAGCCGGCACCGAGGGGGAAGCCTTGCTGAGATTACGGCGATACGGGTTCCGCCGGACGGCTCCTCTGACCTTCCGACTTCCGCGCCACTGGGCAGGCGCGAGAGAGCAGTGGCTCCGCTTGTTGCTGCCTCTCCTCTTCAGGTCTGCGCACCCGCTGACGCTCCTCCGTTGATGCTCCGCCCTTCTTCCTTCAAGCAGGCGGACCTACAGAACGGGCCTGCGCGGAATCGCGCCACCTCCTCCGACGCTTCTCTCCTCACCCGGATCTCCGACAGCAGTCCTGCGCAGTATTGTGCCACTTCCTCAGACACTTCTCGCCCTGTCAGGGTCTTCAGGGCTGGGAAAGGCACTTCGCTCCTCTTCCTCTGGCTAAAGGGGCACCACTGCAGTCCTGCGCAGTATCGCGCCACCTTCTCAGCCACTTCCCTCACTTCCAGGTACACCCAGCGCTAAGAGGGACACCTCCAGATACGCTTCCAAGTGCAGGTAAGGGGGAAATTGTAGAGGGCCAGTCACCGACGGCAGGTATTGACTTGGAGAGGAGATGGGGGAAAGCAATCCAATGTCGCCTCTTCTCCAAGAAATCTCTTAAAGAGCCTTGGCAATCAAAGTCCATAAACCAGATAACAGGGCTTGGTCCAAGGCTAAGGGGGGAACGTCCCCCGCAGTGATTGTCCACTTGTAACAGGAACTAACCACCTCCAGCGCTCCCACCTCCCCAAGCCTCTGCCTGACTCCTCAACTCACTGGTCATCAGAAAATGGCTGACCTCCCTCTGGCCTTTATATAGGCTGACCTCAGAAGGTCCAGAAGGGACCAGAAGGTTCTGGAATGTCCCTATTCTACCCTATGGGCCCAGTCCCTGAGTTGGCAGTTGTGGCAGTTAATAGCCACCATTTTGTGTATCTCGCACTTTCTAGCCAGAAAAGGCACCTAGGCCTCAGGAAAAAGGACTATGAGGGCAAAGAGCATCTAACCCCTAGGTCAACACCTCAAAAATCCAGTGAACATAAAAAAAATGAAAGGTTATGAGGGGCAAAAAGGGGACAAAATAAATAACTGACAGGAGGGACCACCCAAAGGGCTGACAGGTCTAACACGCGTCCCCCCCAGCTGAAAGTGGGGAGAGCTACCCAACCCCTTGGGAGTCCTCATCACTAAGGCGGAAATACCGAGAGAGACCGTCTGCATTGGCGTGGTCCACTCCAGGCAGATGTTCCATCCGGAAGTCCATTCCCTGTAGGGAGATGGGCCATATCAACAGCTTGGGATTCTCCCCCTTCATTTGCATCAGCCAACGAAGAGGTCGATGGTCAGTCTGAAGCAGGAAGTGCGAGCCAAACAGGTATGGCCGCAACTTCTTCAGAGCCCATACCACCGCAAAAGCTTCTCGCTCAATTGCACTCCACTTCTGTTCCCGGGGAAGTAGTCTCCTGGACAGGAAGACTACAGGCTGATCCAGACCCTCTTCATTGAGTTGCGATAATACTGCCCCAATGCCATGCTCTGATGCGTCTGTCTGGACAATGAACTCCTTGGAGAAGTCTGGGGTCCTCAGGACAGGTGCTGCACACATTGCCTGCTTCAATTTCACAAAGGCTTGCTGACAAGCCTCTGTCCAGACTACCAGTCGAGGTTGTTTCTTGGATGTGAGCTCTGTGAGGGGCGCTACAATAGTGCCATACCCCTTCACAAAGCGACAGTAGTAACCTGTGAGGCCCAGGAAAGCTCGGACCTCAGTCTGGGTCTTGGGGGGTTCCCAGGCCATGATTGCCTCAATCTTTGCCTGGAGGGGCTGCACTGTTCCCCTACCCACCAAGTGGCCTAGGTACACAACCGACCCCTGCCCAATCTGACATTTACTGGCCTTGATAGTCAAGCCAGCCTGTTTCAGGGCCTGAAGAACAGCTTGCAAGTGACGCAAATGGTCCTCCCAACTGCTGCTGAAGACGGCAATGTCATCCAGGTAAGCAGCGGAGAAAGCCTCCATTTCGGAGAGGACCTGGTTCACCAGCCGCTGAAAAGGGGCAGGGGCGTTCTTGAGCCCAAAGGGCATCACACAGAACTGGTAATGGCCCTCAGGCGTGGAGAAGGCTGACCTTTCCTTTGCTCCATCTGTCAGGGAGATCTGCCAGTACCTGGAAGTAAGGTCAAAGGTACTAAGGTATTGGGCAGCTCCCAGCCGGTCAATAAGTTCATCCGCCCTAGGGATCGGACGCGCATCAGTCTAGGTCACTGAGTTCAGTCCCCGGTAATCCACACAGAACCTCAGGTCTGGTGCCTGGTGGGGAAGCTTTTGGTACTAAAACCACCGGACTGGACCAGGGGCTACTGGAAGGTTCAATGACTCCTAGCTCCAGCATCTTGGTAACCTCACCGTGGATGCTGGCCTTCACCTTGTCTGACAGCCGGTAGGTCTTTGACTTCACTGGTGGGCTGTCTCCTGTGTCCACATCATGGGTAGACAGGTGGGTCCTTCCCGGGACAAGGGAGAACAACGAAGAGTACTGCTCCAATATCTGGCGGCAGTCCTCCCGTTGCTCAGGAGTTAGGGATGGGGAGAGAATCACTCCCTCCACCGACCCATCCTTTTCCTGAGACAAAAAAGGTCAGGGAGAGGCTCGCTTTCCGCTTCCTCTTCTCCATCAGTCACCATCATCAAGATGACCTTGGGCCTCTCATGGTGGGGTTTGAGGCGATTAGCATGCAGCACCCATAGGGGCGTTCGAGGGGTCTTAAGATCCACCAGGTAGGTGGCCCTACCCTTCTTTTCCAACACCTCAAAGGGGCCTGTACAGCGATCCTGGAGAGCACTTAGCTCTCGAGGCTCCATCACCCACACTTTCTGGCCAGGCTCCAACTCCACTGGGTGAGCGTTGTGGTCATACCACTCTTTCATTACTGCTTGACTGGCTTCCAAGTTGTCAGAAGCTTGCTTCCACAACTTTGCCATTTGGCTCCGGAAGGCCACCATGTAGCTCACCACATCCTGGGGAGGCTTTCTGGAAGACTTTTCCCATCCATCCTTCACCAGGCTGAGAGGTCCATGCACAGGGTGCCTGTACAGTAGCTCAAAGGGGCTGAAGCCCACTCCCTTCTGCGGCACTTCCCTGAAAGAGAATAGCAAACAGGGCAGGAGGACGTCCCATTTCCTCCGCAGGCTCTTAGGCAGACTTCTTATCATGCCTTTTAAGGTCTTGTTGAACCTCTCTACCAGTCCATTGGACTGGGGGTGGTATGGAGTGGTGAACCGGTAGGTCACTCCACACTCCTTCCACATTGCCCGCATATATGCTGACATGAAGTTGGTCCCCCTGTCGGACACAACTTCCTTGGGGAAACCCACTCGGGTAAAGATCCCCATCAGGGCCCTAGCCACAACAGGTGCAGTGACAGTCCTCAGAGGAATTGCCTCTGGGTACTGCGTGGCGTGATCCACCAGAACCAGGATAAACCTGTGACCAGCTGTAGTTGGTGGATCCAATGGTCCCACAATGTCGATGCCCACCCTTTCAAAGGGGGTGCTAACGACAGGAAGTGGTTCCAGGGGAGCTTTCAGCTTCACCCCTGTCTTCCCATTGGCTTGACAGGATACACACGTCCGACAGTAGGTGTCGGATGCCACTTCCATCTGAGGCCAGTAAAAGTGGGGGACAAGCCTGGCAAAAGTCTTGTCCTGTCCTAAGTGTCCTGCCAAGGGAATCTCGTGAGCCAATTCTAGAAGAAAGGCTCGGTATCGTTGAGGGACTACCAAGGCCCGTGATGAACCGGGCAAAGGTACCTTGGGTTCACTGTAGAGGAGTCCGTCCTCCCAGTAAATATGGTAGTGCCCTGCAACGTTCCCTACTGCCTGGGCTTCGGCCTGTTGCCTCAGTCCCTCAAGGGCAGGGCACTCCTTCTGGCCCTTACAAAACTCCTCCCTGGTAGGCCCTCCTTCCACATGCCACTCAGCAGGGATAGGTAAGTCCTCCAGGGAGACTACTTCCCCCTCCACGGACTCCTGGCCCACCACCGCAGGTGGCCGATCTGTCTCATGGGGCGTGGAAGCCGAAGCAGGCTTCTCCTGTCTTCGGGTCTTTCCCTTTTTGGCAGCGGGCTGGGCCATTGTTCCAGGCTCCAGCCCAGGCGAACTCCCTCTCCGGGTAGTCGCAGACCTTGTGCTTGCACAGGCCCCGTCAGGTGTACCCAGCATCTCCGAATGAGTCCGGTATTCTACCTCCTTCCAAGCATTGTGCTCCATGTCATTTCCCAGCAGACAATCGACTGGCACGGCAGGGCTTACGGCAACTCGAAGTGAACCTGCAACCCCTTCCCACTCAAAGGGAACCTCGGCCACAGGGTAGAGGCCCAATCTGCCATCAGCCATCGCGGCGGGGTGGAGCACATGTGGAATCACCTGCTCTGGAGACACCAGTTGACTCCTTACCATAGTCATACTGGCGCCTGTGTATCTCAGAGCTTCCCCTCTCTGGCCATTACTGGTGATCCATTGCCCATACTTTGTAGTATTTGACGGTCCTGGATCTTAGGAAACATCTACCGATCCCCCAGGGACACTAAGGTGACACCCGCCCACTCACCCAGGGCAGAGTCAGGTTCAAACCCCAAGCGCAAACATGGGACATGAGAACCCGCAACAAGAATTACTACAAACAATAAAAGAGTCTTCCATCATTAATCTCTCCCCGAAAATACTCACCACTCATGAACGATCTGTTCTTGAACTTGGGATCAAATTTGTCCCCAGTACAAACACAGACATAGTCAATTTAAAATTAGAGGCACAAGACCTGTTCAGAAAAGTGAGATTGAAGGCTTTCTTTCACGAAAAGGGGAATAATAAAACTCCAGAACCATCGAATCTATCCAACAAGTCGTCTTTTACTCCCACACCTCAAATGGTTCCCAAACAAATTCTAGCGTTCGAGCAGGTCGTCCTCTCCTCACTCACGCAGTTAGGGAAACAAAAGAATTACTTCAAAAGGAACATCACAAAAGATCAACAGCTCGCCATTAAACAACTCAGTACAGATACATCAATAGTGGTCAAGCCGGCGGACAAAGGGGGTGCCCTAGTGTTGTGGCAAAAAGAAAAATACATAGATGAGGCAAATAGTCAAATTGGAAACACAGAATGGTACAGGAAGCTAACTGACGACCCATCCATGATGATTCAAAATGAAATTCAAACAAAACTAAAACATGGATTAGATGAAGGCATATTGGGCCCGAAAGAATTCGACTATTTGAGCAAGAAAAATCCACAAACTCCGGTGATTTATTTTTTACCGAAAGTTCACAAAAATCTTCAACATCCACCCGGAAGACCGATAGTCTCCGGGTGCAACTCCATTCTAGAGCCACTTGCGAAATACGTCGATGTGTTCCTGAAACCATTCATGTGTGAGGTTAAGTCGTATATAAAGGACACGACTGACTTCATTACTAAAATCGAAACCTCACCATTTGACGACCAAAAGTAGTTGATGGTGACGTTCGATGTCAACTCTTTATACACACAAATTCCTCAAGAGGAAGGATTAGAAGCCATCGAATTCTTCCTAGGAACACGGCCCAGACCCCACAGAGTTCCAACCAAGTTTATAATTGAACTGGCCAGCTTGGCACTCAAATGAAACTTTTTCAGATTCATGGACACCTTCTACATGCAGGTGAAGGGCACCGCCATGGGGTGTCCTTATGCCCCGGAAATGGCGGTGCTCTTCATGGCACTGTATGAGGAACGATTCATTTACCACCACAATCCATATAGCATACACATCATCAGATGGTATCGCTATATCAATGATATTTGGTGCCAGTGGAGAGGAACAGAGACACAATTGAATGAATTTCATGAATGGTTGAAAAACAGACATCCTGACATAAAATTCAGTATGGCTAGCAGTAACACACGCCTAACATTCTTAGACGTAGAAGTGTTTCAACAAGACAGTGAGCTAGCTACAACTCTATATCGCAAACAAACAGACAAAAATACCATCCTCCATTATCGTAGCTTCCACCCACAAAGTCTGAAAGCCAACCTACCTTACAGTCAGTTGCTACGAGTCAGGCGCAATTGCTCGAGGAAGGAAGACTACTTAATACACGCAGAAACGCTGTGCGACCAACTTTCCAAACGAGGCTACCCCTAAAAAAATTTAAAACACGCGACTAAACGCGCATGGTTTACGCCCAGGGAAGTGTTCTTAACAAAAAAGGACAAAAAGCCATTGGAACAACTGGTGTGTGTTACCACATATGGTCCACTCACCAACAAATTCAAATCTATAGTTTTGAAACACTGGCATTTGTTGTCTAATTTGAACATCCCATTCCCCAAACCAATGTTTGCATTGAAGAAAAACGAAAACATTGGGCAGCAAATAATTAGAGCAGATTTGGGTACCCCTCAAACAAAGAGTGACTTACCCACATTGTGGAAGCTAGACCCAGTGAAGGGCCACCGCAAATGTGGAAATTGTATATCATGCACAAGTACCATTGAAGGTTCCATCTTTGAACGTAATACCATCAGATGGACTCACACAGAATTTACAAATTGCAAAAGCAAAAATATAGTCTATGTAATTATTTGTCCCTGTGATAAACTTTACATCGGCAAAACCACACAACAAATTTCACAAAGATTGGCCCAGCACCGATCAAGGATAAAACAAAAGGTTTTGAATGCACCAATGGTCCAACACTGTATAGATCAAGGTCACACTGAAAGAGAACTGAAATGGTCGGTATTATCAAAGATTAAAGTTCCACCAAGAGGAGGAAATGTAGAAGCACTGCTACTGAAGAGGGAAGCTTATTTGATCCTAAAATATGACTGCGTGAGTGCAGGATTGAACGAACACGTAGAATGCTATAATCAGTAAACGGGTCCAATGTAAAATAGACCACTGTAAAATGCCTCTTACAACCACGAACATCCCAGACTACATGTCCCATAAGCACCAGGTCACATGTCCAGTCTTTTAAGCATCCATGTGACCACAACACTTACTCACTCGAGTGATCTTGAAGCAGATGGCATCACCCAAAATGAACTCTGCAGGTAAACGCTGCACGCGCCCATTAAGATAGAGCACAGACACGCGGAACTTAAATCTCCTAAACCCATGTTCCCCTCATTCCTGTAGCATTAACGACACTCCTGGAATAGAAAGGAAAAGGTGACGCCCCATCTACCGAACGCGCGGCGTTCAGCACGCCTGGGAATCAACTTAAGTAAGTGCTCGATACTTTCGCAAGCTGTTGTTTAGAACAATGTAAGACAGTGGAACAAATGTCCCGCTAATCAAAATTCACCTCAACCCCGCAGCATAAACATCGAACCTTACAACTGACCCAAAGAGGCGGTGCCCTGATCGATGAAAAGCCTGGTGCTCCACGCCCTAGTAAATAACAACAAGTAAGTGTATGTCACTCTGGCTGCCTGCCGATGACCGTTGCCCATAGATCCACTAGCAAGTTAATTACAAAAAATGTTTAATTATTCTTGCAACCTTGGTGATTTTCGATTGAATAAAACAGGAATCACAGACTGGACGACATGTACTGCCTGATAACCATGTGAGTTGAGTGTACAACCACTGCTTTAAACTAGCGCTAAACAGTACTCTCAGACAATAAATAGAAAGAATATCACTGTTTTTATTGCAGAACACAGTGAATTATCTCAACTAAGAGCCTAAAGAGACGGTGTACACAAGCTTAAACCCGACAATAAGGTAACAACAATTGTTGATATGTACAACAATCAGAGACACCATAGGTGAAGGTCCCAAACTAAAGTATGCCCCTCGTTTCCATTCACACAGGTACCCAGCCCAAAGCCCTGAAGAAGAGCCTGACAAGTAAAAGACAGGCTCGGAAACGCGTCGGCTGATTATTCATTCGTCTTAATTTCGAATGCTTTTCATTTTCGCATAAGGCTCTTTTCAAAACGATTGAATTGAATAGAAGATAAATGTATTGCATGCCTTTGCGTCATTAGGCCTCACATTGAGCAAAAGTTGCATCTTAGTGGCCTTGTAGAAGTGGTTGGTAGGGTACTATCACGGAGAAAAATAATGATCTTGTTTGATAAATGTTTTTGATAAAAATTGTTCATAAGTATCTATTGTTTGTTTCACACTATAATAATTGTTTTTAGCACTTGTAAATGTATTTGCCCCTGTGCAAGACAGAAAGTAAACCTCGGACTGTTGTCAACAGACTGTAAAAATTGTTTCACCAATTCACAACAACCAAAATATACAGAGCACCTAAGGATTAACTACCTTAGGGTGAGATTCTGCTCTAAATATTAAAGTCAGCAGAACAAAAAAGTGACCGGGTTCTCTCTTTGTTGAAATTATAATTGTCCTACCCGGCCACAGTGCAGGACATAACCCCACTTGTAGCAAAGTTTCTAGAGCAGTAAATTCTCCGCGAGGGTCAAACACCCAAATAAGTGCAACAGAAATAATAGCACTGAGTATTTCCAACACAGGCTGACAACCAGCCTGTTTAGATATGTCCGAGGAAGAAACCCTGTCTTTCACATAGGCTTACACAAAAAATTTGATTGCAGGACCTTCACCTTTCTCGTCACTGAAATTGAGCACTAATGCTCAACAACAAAATGAGACGGATAAATTGATGCGCTTGAGTAAAAAACACGTTCGCACTGAATTACATGGACATTTTTTGTTCCAACATCTAAAATCGGGAACAATACCTTGGGGACTCCAAGACAAAAACGTGACAGTGGTCTTTACAGACAACCCAGTTTACAAGAAAGGTTTCAGCTTTATAGCCACAAAATGCAGTCGGGACTTGATGGTCCACACTGGTGAAACAGCTCAAAGAATTTGTGCAAAAGAAAAGGAGGAAATAGACGCTCTCACCAAGGCCATTAATGACAATCACAGTACCCTAGAAGCTAAAGACCTATTAGAAAAGATTGACAAAGATCTCCAAACATTTAAGGACAGTACAATTAACTACAGAATCAATAAATTTGAAAAAGACCTTAAATCGTTTAACATAGAGACTGTGTATCCATACTTAAGGGAAGACTACTACACACAACAGGAATCACGCCGTGCCCTGTCCCAGTATCAGGGAAGATCAAAGAACCGTTTTTTGACATTTTCGGAGAGTTGATCCTCCGAAACCTCGGGTGATTCAGATCCCAGAGAGGGAACATCTAAACGCCAAACCTCTTTTTTAGAGAAAGGCGAAGGGAGAGGCAGAGTCAGGTTCAAACCCCAAGCGCAAACATGGGACATGAGAACCCGCAACAAGAATTACTACAAACAATAAAAGAGTCTTCCATCATTAATCTCTCCCCGAAAATACTCACCACTCATGAACGATCTGTTCTTGAACTTGGTATCAAATTAGTCCCCAGTACAAACACAGACATAGTCAATTTAAAAATAGAGGCACAAGACCTGTTCAGAAAAGTGAGATTGAAGGCTTTCTTTCACGAAAAGGAGAATAATAAAACTCCAGAACCATCGAATCTATCCAACAAGTCGTCTTTTACTCCCACACCTCAAATGGTTCCCAAACAAATTCTAGAGTTCGAGCAGGTCGTCCTCTCCTCACTCACGCAGTTAGGGAAACAAAAGAATTACTTCAAAAGGAACATCACAAAAAATCAACAGCTAGCCATTAAACAACTCAGTACAGATACATCAATAGTGGTCAAGCCGGCCGACAAAGGGGGTGCCCTAGTGTTGTGGCAAAAAGAAAAATACATAGATGAGGCAAATAGTCAAATTGGAAACACAGAATTGTACAGGAAGCTAACTGACGACCCATCCATGATGATTCAAAATGAAATTCAAACAAAATTAAAACATGGATTAGATGAAGGCATATTGGGCCCGAAAGAATTCGACTATTTGAGCAAGAAAAATCCACGAACTCCGGTGATTTATTTTTTACCGAAAGTTCACAAAAATCTTCAACATCCACCCGGAAGACCGATAGTCTCCGGGTGCGACTCCATTCTAGAGCCATTTGCGAAATACGTCGACGTGTTCCTGAAACCATTCATGTGTGAGGTTAAGTCGTATACAAAGGAAACGACTGACTTCATTACTAAAATCGAAACCTCACCATTTGACGACCAAAAAGAGGTGATGGTGACATTCGATGTCAACTCTTTATACACACAAATTCCTCAAGAGGAAGGATTAGAAGCCATCGAATTCTTCCTAGAAACACGGCCCAGACCCCACAGAGTTCCAACCAAGTTTATAATTGAACTGGCCAGCTTGGCACTCAAACAAAACTTTTTCAGATTCATGGACACCTTCTACATGCAGGTGAAGGGCACCGCCATGGGGAGGCCTTATGCCCCGGAAATGGCGGTGCTCTTCATGGCACTGTATGAGGAACGATTCATTTACCACCACAATCCATACAGCATACACATCATCAGATGGTATCGCTATATCGATGATATTTGGTGCCAGTGGAGAGGAACAGAGACACAATTGAATGAATTTCATGAATGGTTGAATAACAGACATCCTGACATAAAATTCAGTATGGCTAGCAGTAACACACGCCTAACATTCTCAGACGTAGAAGTGTTTCAACAAGACAGTGAGTTAGCTACAACTCTACATCGCAAACAAACAGACAAAAATACCATCCTCCATTATCGTAGCTTCCACCCACAAAGTCTGAAAGCAAACTTACCTTACAGTCAATTGCTACGAGTCAGGCGCAATTGCTCGAGGAAGGAAGACTACTTAATACACGCAGAAACGCTGTGCGACCAACTTTCCAAACGAGGCTACCCAAAAAAAATGTTAAAACACGCGACTAAACGCGCGTGGTTTACGCCCAGGGAAGTGTTGGTAACAAAAACGGACAAAATGCCATTGAAACAACTGGTGTGTGTTACCACATATGGTCCACTCACCAACAAATTCAAATCTATAGTTTTGAAACACTGGCATTTGTTGTCTAATTTGAACATCCCATTCCCCAAACCAATGTTTGCATTGAAGAAAAACAAAAACATTGGTCAGCAAATAATTAGAGCAGATTTGGGTACCCTTCAAACAAAGAGTGACTTACCCACATTGTGGAAGCTAGACCCAGTGAAGGGCCACCACAAATGTGGAAATTGTATATCGTGCACAAGTACCATTGAAGGGTCCATTTTTGAACATAATACCATCAGATGGGCTCACACAGAATTGACAAATTGCAAAAGCAAAAAATATAGTCTATGTAATTATTTGTCCCTGTGATAAACTTTACATCGGCAAAACCACACAACAAATTTCACAAAGATTGGCGAAGCACCGATCAAGGATAAAACAAAAGGTTTTGAATGCACCAATGGTCCAACATTGTATAGATCAAGGTCACACAGAAAGAGAACTGAAATGGTCGGCATTATCAAAGATTAAAGTTCCACCAAGAGGAGGAAATGTAGAAGCACTGCTACTGAAGAGGGAAGCTTATTTGATCCTAAAATATGACTGCGTGAGTGCAGGATTGAACGAACACGTAGAATGCTATAATCAGTAAACGGGTCCAATGTAAAATAGACCACTGTAAAATGCCTCTTACAACCACGAACGTCCCAGACTACATGTCCCATAAGCACCAGGTCACATGTCCAGTCTTTTAAGCATCCATGTGACCACAACACTTACTCACTCAAGTGATCTTAAAGCAGACGGCAGCACCCAAAATGAACTCTGCAGGTAAACGCCGCACGCGCCCATTAAGATAGAGCACAGACACGCGGAACTTAAATCTCCTAAACCCATGTTCCCCTCATTCCTGTAGCATTAACGGCACTCCTGGAATAGAAAGGAAAAGGTGACGCCCCATCAATTCCGAATGTTTTTCATTTTCGCATAAGGCTCTTTTCAAAACGATTGAATTGAATAGAAGATAAATGTATTGCATGTCTTTGCGTCATTAGGCCTCACATTGAGCAAAAGTTGCATCTTAGTGGCCTTGTAGAAGTGGTTAGTAGGGTACTATCACAAAGAAAAATAATGATCTTGTTTGATAAATGTTTTTGATAAAAATTGTTCATAAGTATCTATTGTTTGTTTCACACTATAATAATTGTTTTTAGCACTTGTAAATGTATTTTTCCCTGTGCAAGACAGCAAGTAAACCTCGGACTGTTGTCAAAAGACTGTAAAAATTGTTTCACCATTTCACAACAACCAAAATACACAAAGCACCTAAGGATTAACTACCTTAGGGTGAGATTCTGCTCTAAATAATAAAGTCAGCAGAACAAAAAACAGTGACCGGGTCCCCTCTTTGTTGAAATTATAATTGTCCTACCCGGCCACAGTGCAGGACATAACCCCATTTGTAGCAAAACCCCCTTATCTAAGGGCAACTCCTCCCCGAACACTACACTAGCTACTCCCGGGGCTTTTCCTCCGGTGGGAGGGGGTGGTCTTTTTGGGCACTTGACATCTCCCTTATAATGTCCAACGCCACCACACTCAAAGCAGTGGACAACCCTTAGCTGCTGACTTTGGCCAGGATGAGGGTTTCTGGGCGGGTTAGCCTTAGGGGTGAATCCTGTTCCCTTACCCTGGAAACTGTTTTGGGGACCTTTTGAGAACTCCCGCTTTTTATCTCCCCCCTCCTTCTTCTGGGGGGCGCCCTGTCCGGCCCTTTGGGAATCCCCTCCAGTCCCCTTTGAGGACACCCGGGTACTGGCCCAGATGTCCTCCTCCTCTGCAAGCTTCCGGGGGTTGGTCAGCTTGCTGTCCACCAGGTGTTGACGCAGCTCGGGAAAACATTTCTCGAGTAGGTGCTCTTTGAGAATAAGGTTGTACAACCCCTCATAGTCCCTCACCTCGCTGCCTTGTATCCAACCCTCTAGTGCCTTCCTTGTGTAGTCCTGGAAATCCACCCAATTTTGTGTGCCTAATTTGTGACTTCCCCTGAACTTTTGCCGGTACTTCTCTGGGGTCAGCCCAAACTTTTTAATTAGCGCCACTTTAATGGTGGGGTAGTGGGTCTGCTCTTCCTGTTTCAGGGCCAATAGTGTGTCCCGTCCAGTAGGAGGCATGTATTTGTACAAACCACCCCCCCAGTGTTTTTCCTGGATCCCATGGGCTCCTAAGGAGACCTCATAGGCAGCCAGCCACTTAGCGATGTCATCCTCTGGGCTGTAGCTGGCAACTATATCTTTAGGTAGGTAGGGTCTGGATTCCCTGGTCAGTTCTTTTGTTTCGCTGCCACCATTTGGAGAATTGGAGGGTCCTATCTGTAGGGCCTTGAGTTCTAGCTCCCTAAGTTTCAACTCGTGAGCCATCCTCTGTTCCTCCCTCTCCTTTTCCAACCTGGCTAACTTTAGCTGTCTTTTTTCCCTCCTGTCCACTAGTTCAGCTTTGGTTAAGCTTCTTCCGGAGACACTGCTACCCTCCCTTGAGAAGGTCCTAGGTCCTGGGAGTAGGTTTTCTATCTCAGGATGGAACAATCCCTCTACCCCTATGACTGTGTCCCGATCTGTCCCCTCTTCCTCCTCCTGTCCCTCTCCATGTGCTGCCACCCAAGCCCTCAAACTGGTCTGGAGTTCCCCCTTCTTGGCACCACGCTTAAAAAACACTCCCATCTTCTGGCAAAAGTCTCTAAGCTGGGCTGGAGAATAGGTTTCCAGTTCCTCCAGAGCAAATTCCATTTTGCTGATGAGAGATATATAGGGACAACCACTCGGGAAGAATTGGTTCAAAAGGGGCAATTCGAAGCTACCTCCACCCACCACCAGGAGTAAATTTGGAAAAGCCAAAAGAACTAATTAGGAAGTCCGCCAGGAGAATACTCCAGGTGTAGGCCTGTGGAGTACACTTTGTTACTTCAGAGTGGACGCAAACACAGTTCTGATCCCACCACTAGACACCAATTATGTTGGACCTGGGGTCTCCAAGTCACATAGGGTAGCTTGGCACAGAGTAGGTAAACTTATCTCAGAGGTACATGTGTTAAGTTTGCATCACACCCTTTAGTAACCCAGCAACCATCCACTCGAAAATGACGCTACACCACTTTTTTTAGGAAAATATGGGCTGTTTATAAAAATAATATTATTTACTCTTGTTTCCTGTGCGTCAACTGGGTTGTTGCTCAAATCAAATATTTTCCCTTTAAACTTTTATAAAAGTTAATTCTTCAGCAATCAATTCACAGAATAACATTACTATTCCCTGGGAACACCCCGGCCTCCTAAACTGGACTGGTACATTGGTTAACAGAGCTTAACGCTCTTCAAGGCACAGGTGAGTAACCACAAGGTTTTCAATTGGAAAAGAATTACACTTTACATTCAGCTTAATCAGATTATTTCAGTGGTTTGCCAGCAGACATGCCGTAGTGTCCTTCCCCGACCACCCCTGAAAGGAAAAGGTTACACAACAATCCCCGTCTTTTCCAACCAGAAGAGAGTTCAGTCACTCTCTTTTACCTTTACTTAATTCTCCTCCTCACTAGTCCTGGTGACCTCTCAGTCTCAGACGTCCCAGTCTCTTCAGACCGGTACAACCACTTTTATTTGTTAGGGTAAATAAAGATCTCCCTCCTGGGACCTGGTTTCCACAACCCCCGGGCCCACAATAGCCACAAGTTTCCACCTTACTTGAGGCTAGCCGTGCACCGCTCTGTTGCCGCTAACCGGCACTCGCTGACAGCCGTCTTCGCCTAGCAGCGCCTCCCTCGTGGGCCGGGCCAAGCAGAATCCCAGCCGGCACTGAGGGGGAAGCCTCGCTGAGATTACGGCGATACGGGTTCCGCCGGACGGCTCCTCTGACCTTCCGACTTCCGCGCCACTGGGCAGGCGCGAGAGAGCAGTGGCTCCGCTTGTTGCCGCCTCTCCTCTTCGGGTCTGCGCACCCGCTGACGCTCCTCCGTTGATGCTCCGCCCTTCTTCCTTCAAGCAGGCGGACCTACAGAACGGGCCTGCGCGGAATCGCGCCACCTCCTCCGACGCTTCTCTCCTCACCCGGATCTCCACAGCAGTCCTGAGCAGTATCGCGCCACTTCCTCAGACACTTCTCGCCCTGTCAGGGTCTTCAGGGCTGGGAAAGGCACTTCGCTCCTCTTCCTCTGGCTAAAGGGGCACCACAGCAGTCCTGCGCAGTATCGCGCCACCTTCTCAGCCACTTCCCTCACTTCCAGGAACACCCAGCGCTAAGAGGAACACCTCCAGATACGCTTCCAAGGGCCGGTAAGGGGGAAATTGTAGAGGGCCAGTCACCAACGGCAGGTATTGACTTGGAGAGGAGATGGGGGAAAGCAATCCAATGTCGACTCTTCTCCAAGAAATCTCTTAAAGAGCCTTGGCAATCAAAGTCCATAAACCAGATAACAGGGCTTGGTCCGAGGCTAAGGGGGGAACGTCCTCACGCAGTGATTGTCCACTTGTAACAGGAACTAACCACCTCCAACGCGCCCACCTCCCAAGCCTCTGCCTCACTCCTCAACTCACTGGTCATCACAAAATGGCTGACCTCCCTCTGGCCTTTATATAGGCTGACCTCAGAAGGTCCAGAAGGGACCAGAAGGTTCTGGAATGTCCCTATTCTACCCTATGGGCCCAGTCCCTGAGTTGGCAGTTGTGGCAGTTAATAGCCACCATTTTGTGTATCTCGCACTTTCTAGCCAGAAAAGGCACCTAGGCCTCAGGAAAAAGGACTATGAGGGCAAAGAGCATCTAACCCCTAGGTCAACACATCAAAAATCCAGTGGACATAAAAAAATGAAAGGTTATGAGGGGCAAAAAGGGGACAAAATAAATAACTGACAGGAGGGACCACCCAAAGGGCTGACAGGTCTAACACTCTGTAAGTTGGGCAATAAGTGCGTTGACAAAGAGGCAAAACAGGGTTGGTGCGAGCACACAGCCCTGACTCACTCCTCTGCCAACTTGGAGTCTTGAAGTTAGTTCTCCCCTTTTGCCACATCTTACTCAGGCATAGTTGGCATCATGCAGCTTAATAAGCATGCTTAGCAGGTAAAAGGGAATCCCCAGTTCTCTTAATACCCCCATAGTTTGACTCTGGGCACCAGATCAAAGGCCGTTTTCAGGTCCACGAAAATTAAATAGAGGCTGCCATCCTCCATTTACACAGTTTTCCAAAGTATGAGTTGGAGCCTGTATATTTGGTCAACCGTGGAAGTGTTCTTCCTCAACCCGGCTTGGTAGGGGCTTATTACATCATTGTTTTGCATCCACCCTTGAGTTCAGTCTAGGAGGACCCGTGCAAACAATTTTTGGGTGACGTCGATCAAACTGATCGGTCTATAGTTTGCAGGAAGTAGAGGAGAGCCCTTTTTAAAGACTGGGACAATTTCTGCCCCAGCCCAGGTATTGGAGATCGGCATGCCGTTCATTATGGCATTAAATAATACGCACAAATAGGGACCCCAGATAGTTGGTTCTTCTCGAAATAGATCCCCTGGTAACCTGTCTAAGCCAGGTGCTTTATCTGCGTGAAGATTCTTAATTGCTTTGGTAACTTCGAGGAGGGTAACAGGCACCTCATCAGGATACCTATGTGGGGCAGTGGATACCTCTACTGCCAGGCTGCTGTATGCACCCAGGTACCCTTGAGTAGCGGTGTGACTGCCGATATACGTACCAGGGTTGGTTTCCATTGTGTATAGCGCCTGGAAGTGGTCGGCCCACTTTTCTGCTTGGATATTTGGTTCAATGGCTAAGATACCTTCCCTGCTACCTGTTCAAACTATGGCCCAGAATTCCTTCATGGCCTGGTTCAGTAGGGCGGTTTTAATGTCCTCCCATTTGTTCACTTCCCAGGACTGCTTTGCTTGGCAAACAGCCTCTTTGTATCGAGCCCTCCTAGTTTTTGTTAAAAGCTTATTTTTTGCTTGAATGGCCGCTCTAAATGCCTGTTTTGCCTTTCAGCAATTATCATTAAACCACGACTGGGTTGCAGTTTTTATTTTTTGGGGGAACACTATCGGGTAAAATATGTCAGCTAATTTAGTTGACAAACTCTTATGGAGTTCTCCAACTTGGTTGATAGAGGCTAGGTTATCCCAGTCAGCAGTAATGCTGCTAAGTTCTTGCAGAAATGGTATTACTACTTCATACAGAGCACCCAGCTTCTCAGGTGTTTGTTTTATTATCCCCGCTTAATTCTTCTTCTGTTGTTAGCAAGTGATGGCCTGTTCTCTAAGGGGGGATTACTAACGCGGGCAATGCATGAATCTGGCACCTTCAATACCAGTGCACTATCAAGCCGTGGTAAGATGGCAAAGTCTAGGACCCTGTGCCAAGCTCTAGTCTCCACTAAGATATAATCCAAAAGAGAGGCTTGGCCAATTTTATTGAATGTTAATTTACCTGGCCTATCAGAGGTTGTGCGGCCATTACATGCTCTCAGCAAGTGGTTTATGAGAATAGCACTTATTTGAAGTACCAGGCGGGATCAGGACTTAATCAGTTGGATTTGCGGGTCCAGAATAGCCCACTTGGAGTCCTCCTCATTGGAGATTAGATGGTGGATGCCAGGAAGGGGCTCAAATTGACAATTAAAATCGCCCTCGACGATCAACCTCGTATTAGGCGGCACAGTGGGAATAAAGGAGTATAATACATCAAGAGTTGGTGACTCCTTGCTCAAGCTTACAGGTCGGGAATAGAAATTTATAGGGGCAAACTTCAACTTAGTAGGAAAACTAAGCATTACACATTGGATATCATTAGAGGAAGTGAACCGGGGGTTAGCTAGACAGCCCACATGTGAGCCGACCCAGATAGATAACCCCCCCAGATGGTCTGCCACTCTCTCTAGTAACAGCTGGAATATTAAATGTCGCAAATCCCACCCTTGTTCACTCGTCCCTTGCCTATGTTTCCTCGAACATACAGATGTTATACTGGTCCATGAAAAGTCCCCATTCATGGCAGGAGAGTTACCCTTGATGCCAGCCACGTTCCAGGAGAGGATCTTCAACTTGCTACCTGTACATAGGATTTCTCTCGGGGATCAGTACAGGGTGCGATTACGGATGGGGGATTTACCCCCTGTGCAATGTTATTAGGAGGGGCATTGGGGGATATGGACCCCGAAAAATGACATGGACCCACAGGGCCCTTAATCCCCTGCAGAACCCGAGCCCGCGTTGCTATACCTGGCTCTGAATTGGAGGGCTGGATTGTACCCCTGTGATCTGGCTCCACTCGTCCTCTCGGGGGGTGTCAGAGTACTCTTTCGATAGCACAATCTCATTATCCCTGATAGTCAATCCATATCTTCCAGAGGCCAATATCGGTTGTTTACAGGCAAATTAAAAAAAAAGAGGTCTAATGGGAGGGTGCCTGTAATCAGCGTTCTGGCGTTCGATCGGGTACCTTTCATACCCAGAGGTTACATTTACCCTACCAGGGTTAAAACAGTGGGAGTAGAAATGGTCAACCGAGTGCGCTCTCACCTCTGCATGGGGCTCTGTGGGGCTGGTTTTATGATTTAAAAGCCTGCGTACAGTCTGGGGATTTTTAAAGTTAGTAACCACACAATCACCATAAATTGTTTTTTACTAGGTCCCACCCAATTAACTCTCCGCACCATCAAAATTTCCCCAGCCCTTTCATAGGGGAACTGCCTATGCTTTGCTAGCCAAAACAAATTCTTGTTCCTCAGTTCTAATTGTGACCCCCCCTGGGTATTATTAAGTAGTGGGACCCCTGTCAAGATGATTACACAGGGTGATGATGCTGGTGGAAGGTTTATGGTTGGCTGGGCAGCTGCTTCCAACCTACCCACCGGGCACTCTTCCCTCCTCAACTCTTCTCTATTTCTGCTCGGCCCAATACACTATTGGTGATTTGATGGGTACTCCGCATAGTATCGATTGTGGCATTACTCTCAACCACACACTACGGGGTGTCCTCAACATTGTGTTCGCTGCCCGCTCTTGTACTCGCTGTACACCATGGTGCTGGGGAATACGACTAGTGTCTTGGCTAATGGTCGACTGAGTATTGGGATTGTGAGTCCTAAGTGTCACCTGATTGTCTAAAGGAGCCCTGGAGTTAGAATCTGTCTGGCAATTGAGACCGCCCTCCCTCGCTGCAGATTGTGTTACATTGATACTGACTTGCGTTTGCATTGAGTCCCCCAAGGATGTCAAAGTGTTTAGTTGGTGGACTAGAGGGGCAACCTCTTCCTTTAGCATAGCTCTAAATTGAGTCAGCAGGTCTGCCAATAACGTCCGAGCCCAGGGTGGATACTTTGGATCTATACCAGTGGTAAGAGCGGATTCTGTTATTGGGTTTCACATAGGAGAATATTCCACACTTGGCTGGTTCCCTTTTTTTGCTTTCTTACTGTTAGTTGCCCTCCCAACCATTTGCTTACATTTCCCATTCTTACGAGTGCCTACACCCTCATCCCCCTTTCTAGATACAATTGTCGAGACGCTCGCTTGAAGTGAGGAGGGCGGGGAGAGTTTTCCAATAGGTAATAATACTGTGGGAATGGTGTTAGGAGTGGGCAAATCTCCTGTTGGGAATGAGAGATCAGGGGTAATTGACAACCGCCTTTCAGTGCGTTCAATTTCTGTTGTAATGGCACCTATGGCCCTTTGTAACATTTTATCGATTGAGGTTGGAAGGGGCGGGGAAGAGGGGTTGACTTGGGCCCGGGACTTTTTAGTAGTACACGTGCGTTTCCCCACAGCGTAGTTTTAAAAGGCACTCCGTACTAAAACTGCCCTTTGTATAGGTCAAACAGTCCAGCAAGCGATAGGCAGACACACCAACCTTTTAGCAATATAATAAGGAATGGAGCCAAAAGAATTTCTTGTACTCATAGGTATAAGTGACCGTTAAGCTATACCCCTGGTCGTAAATAAGATGTTGTGTCAACATCTCTCTTACTTTTTACAATTGCTACACTTCTGCTCACCACATCGCTGTGCTCATCTGTAACACTCTTATCTGTGCTGCTTTTGCTTGAGCACTGTCTAGTTTTCCCATCTCATATGCTCCACTACCCACTGTCATATTGCTAGTGTGCTTTGCTCCCTCAGTTGAGTTGGAAAAGTTCAGGATATCCTTTTTGACCTCATTAGTGGATTGAGTAAGCACATTTAGGAGGGTGGGTCAGTTGGTCAACAAACCCTAATTATATGCCTCGTGTCACTGTTGTGGTATTTCATTTCCTCCTGGGTGTCTTTAAGACTCCTGCCTTGAAAATCCTGCCAGCCCTTTAAGACTTCCTCATGCAGATTCAGGAAAGCCTGTTTTTGCTCTGGTGGAGCCTTGTTTGGAGGAACCTTCCAATGGAAAATGCCTACTCTTACCTTACCTAGTGACCGTACTCTGATCCATTATATACTTGTGATTGCTTTATTTTACTAGGCATTAAGTATTGGCGAAGTTTGCGGATTCACGGTCCGCGAATTCGCGCGAAATGCCCAAAATTAACCACGAGTTCGCAGATTTTCCCACAAACTCGTGGATTTTTTTGGCATCCGTCACACGTGTGTCTGTAACTTTGCCACCGCACCGAAAGGTGCTGAGTTCCCTCAAGTAAGCTGTCCATCATTGTGAGGAAAGGGCACGAAGATGTTGCATACCCTAGTTTGTGTGTGGCGGGGCCAAACGGACGGGGCTTCCATGCGAGTTCACATGCCTCTTTACGGGTCAGAGACCGATCAGAGCAGAGATGAGAAGGAAGCAGCCTCCTGGTCACAGGGAGTACACGGGGATTGCGCTAGAGAAACTCGTGGATGCAAAGACCTCTATCAAGGATTACATCTAATTGTAGGCAGTAGATATGGGGAGGAAGCACACCTGCCTAGCCTCAACCGTGCTCACTAGTTGTTTGGGCGCCGAGGTCCCTCGAGTGAGCTGTCCATCATTGTGAGGAAAGGGCGTGAAGACGTTGCATACCCTAGTGTGTGTGTGGCGGGGCCAAACGGGCGGGGCTTCCATGCGAGTTCACATGCCTCTTTAAGGGTCAGAGACCCATCAGAGCAGAGATGAAAAGGAAGCAGCCTCCTGGTCACAGGAAGTACACTGGGATTGCACTAGAGAAACTCGTGGATGCAAAGACCTCCATCAAGGATTACATCTAATTGTAGGCGGTAGAGATATGGGTAGGAAGCACACCTGCCTAGCCTCGACCGTGCTCACTAGTTGTTTGGGCTAATTATAATGCGTGACTGAATTAGAGCTTCAACTCGGGCACCTGCTTTATTTATATCATTCTGTAAGTGCTTCCTGTTGAGGTTTAATTTTTGTTACAGGAGCATCGTGCCAGAATGAATCCTGCCTGCATTATCCACGAAGATGCTGTAAAAAAAAAAAAAGCCGGCCGCTAGCAGATTTGCGGATTTTGTCGGCAAATTTGTGTGATTCGTGGATCGCGATATTGCCGAAAATCCGCAAAATCCGCGAGCAGAATGGATTTTGCGCCCACCCTTACTAGGCATACATAAAGTGGGCAGGAGTTATTCTAGCTAGAACATTAGCCAATTTACCAGTTTCCATTTTCATCCTCCTTATACTATTTCCATGAACAAAAAGGATTGAGGTACTCTGACATCTTTCACAATAGAGGACAATAGAAATGTAGCATCTAGGTAAAGGGGATAATAAATTTGACAGCTGCTCTCGCAGCTGATGCTGGAAAGGGAGAATGCAAGGTGTTCACTTACAGCTGTTGAAACATAAGGCTCACTGCCCCGCCCCACCCAAGCAACTGTAGCAGTGGCGGCTCCTCCGCAAAGGCGGCCAAGGGTTACCCCACTACTATTTCAGCAGTGCAAAAAAGAAAATAGAAAATGATAATAACAGGACGTTCTTATTTTCTTTTACAATGCCAGTGTCGGGCAGGGCTGGCTCTGTGACGTCAGAGCAGGGGAGTAGTAGTTTGTACTCCTCTAAGTGCACATGACAGCTTGGCCGGCCCTCTAGGGCTAGCCAAACTGACATGGCCACTTGGCATGTTCAACATTAGGCTGTATTACACAGCCCCGTGGAGAATATACCCAGCCTCCCAGGCACTGCCTGACCATCCAAACCGGACACTCTGACCAATCATGATGCTGCTCCTTCAGCATTGTGATTGGCTGGGAGAACCCAAAAGCCTGAGTGCTTCCGGTGCTGTAGCAGACCTGAAGAGGATGGAGGAAAGGTGGCTGCGGTGCAGAACAGAAGGTAAGTTTATTTCAAAATTTTAAATTGAATTCAGCACCCCTGCTGCCTCCTATTTACGCCTCCCTTGTAAATAGGAGACAGTGTCAGAATCAATGGGCGTTGTGGTGGAACGCCCACTGCAACACCCATTGCCATCCCAGTTCATGCTAAGTATTGCGCGAAGGGGGCCTTATTTACAAGGCAGCGTTAAGCCACATTAAGTGGCTAAACTGTGCCATGTAAATACTGTGAAGCCACTATCGCTACATGAACGTCGAAAAAAGTGAAGTTCCCATGGCGATAGGGGTTTAAACATATGCCCCTAGAGATCTGGAGTCGTGCATTCCCATATGTGAAAGTGACATCTTGCTACTGCATTTTAAATTATTTAGAGTAGGACCCACGTTCTCAATGATTTACATAGGCTGCTTCAGACATGACAAGGTTGACAGAGTCCTGCAACTTCTGATGGAAACCTACATCATGGAATATGTGTAAAAGAGTTTGCATGGTATAGAAAGATGGGTAGAAGAATCGAGTTTTCCTTACTCTCCTCGTCGGGTCTGTCCACACTCATATCCGGAAAGGCAGGCAGACACCCGAGATCAGACTAACAACGCGTGTTTGCGGAAACGCCATTCCGTGGCACCTTTACAGACTCAGGTACGATCATTAGTTTAAAACGGGCTCTACATTATAGCCCTGGACGCAACTAAAGCCGCGACACTAAAGATTTCCTGCATTATTTCATTTCCTCCTTTTTAACAGGCACCGTCCTGTCCGTAATCTTCTACGTATCCAGTCCAATGATGTGGACATATCGTGCGCTATCAGGCGCCCTTTTGAATGTATAAGGTAAAATTACTTTATTAGTAAGAACCGTGTCATTAGATCGATTTCGGCGTTATGCACATTGTATTAATGTACCCCTTCTAACTTGCCTTTCACAGTCCACGTCCTCTACGCATTGAAAGCATCACGCCTTTGAAAATTTCTTGACCACTACAGTGGTGAGTACTGTGCCCTCCGTCTATAGTAAATGCCAGCATCACAATGAGTAAACCGGCTCTCTAACTCATGATCACTTTTTAATTTTCTCTATATATGACAACAGTACCCGGCTGGGCTACCTGTAAGTCATTTACAATTTTTATCACGTATGGTGAGATAACAAGCTATCATTCAGGTACCTCACTCCCTTGTTGATATACAGTATATATATAATAAATGTCACACATCATACTCACTCCCGCTCCGCCTTCTTTAATTGTAGATGTCCCCCATTGTCCTGTCCTGATGAGACCCATATTCCTAAGGGTCAAAACGCCGTCGACGCCATAAGGAATTGAACCAACAATTAGTGTCTAGGATCATATACAGACACTACGATTTATTCACTATCAATATTTTGGTCATTTTCCTTTCTACTTGTTATTTTATGAGAAACCTTTGTGTATGTAATGAATATATGTTGTGTATGTATTTAACGTTTTTGGTTTCACATGTACACTTGGGACACTGTGCACCTTTTCTCTTTTCGTGTTCACATGATTATGTGACAAGCTGTATATAATTGTACAATCTTGTGAATTGTGATTTGGTTTATAAACAGTATTGAGTATTCTCTCAAATTAGTGGTACAACCTTTTTTGACATCCCTGATAGCCCTTGTTGTGCGTTTTGAATTGCAATTTAGCTATATAGTTAATGATATATTTCTAGTACTAGCCCACAGGAGCCGTTGTCTTTGATATAATAACTAAATCAGGCCCAAGTCTCTAGGTAGAAATACAAAACTATAAATACTATAAATACTTTGAAAATTAAAATGGGGAAGGAGACACGAGATGGAGTAAGGTGCACTATTGGAGAGAAGAAGAAGAGAAGAGAAATGAGATGAAGGGTAAGGTACCAAAATATTATGCCTAAATAGTGTTTACAAAAAGATTGCACCACTGGAGTTAATCGGATGTTGAAAACCTACATCCAATTGAGAAATTCTCTTGTAAATAATATTTAGTCACAATGCTACGTCGGACGTATTTTTGTCAATGATATTCTGATATATAACCCAGCGTAAGGTTAGCTGCAAATGAGGTAAAGAGCAGTCAATAAGTAAAACAAGGAAGTGTAGTATCTATATGGGAGAGGACCAGGGCAGAGAAGAGAAAACTACAGAATGGAAAGTCCATATACTTTACCGAAGAAAGACTCCGCAGTCCGGGCGGAGACATTCACATGGTAAAGTATATGGAATTTTTTTACAAATTATTTAATTGAAAAATAAATATTAAAAACGTCTATATGTTAAATGCTAATGTAAATTGGTTTAATATATTTAGTTTAATTGCAGAACAAAATAGAAAGGATGCTACAGCACTATTAAATAATGTATAATTAAAACGTTAATTAATGGAACTATATTAAAATTAGCAACAATTATTTTTCTGAAGTTTTAAATAGAAAATACATTCCCATCTGAAAAAAAATATATTTTTATTGTGCATTATTAAAAGGTCAAAAGCATTGTATAGAATGTATTATTACTAAAAACGCTGTTTTAAATTAATGTAATTATTTTAAATTAAAATATAATGTTACGTTAGGTTAACATTAAAAATAGGTTTATAAATATTTAATCATTATATAATAAATATGTACTATTTGTACCTATTGTTTTATTATTAATTTATATGTTTTTATATGTTTAACTATTTTAAAAATTCTCATCTCATTTAACATTATTTGCTACGGGGTTTTATTGGAAGTCCCCACCTCAATTTATTCTGTGGGAGATTGTTGCAGTACCAGTGTTACCCATGTCTAATGCTGGACTTACTACAAAGGTGTAAACTATTACATTACAAAAACGTAACTTACTACAAAAGTGTGAGTAACGTATAAGTTGCTACAAAAGCATATAGGCTAGATGTACGAAGCAACCAAGGACCGATTACCAAATTGCGAATTGGTGTGAACCTCAATTTGGTAATAATAATTGTTATGTATGAAAGGAAGCACTACAAATTTTGTGATTTGTTATTTATTTGGTGTATTATTTAAGAAATTGCTTTTCGCAATTCCCCAAACAGCAAATGGGCTAGCAAATAGTTAGCGCTGCATCAGGTATATAGTGATGGCATCTTAGCTAGGAAGTAGTGCTAGGGTTAAAACTGGAGAGTATTGCTGCTGGAGATCCCTAGGAGAATCCAATCGAAAGCCCTCTGTGAATTTGAAATCCACCCTGTTTGAACCCACAAATGCCATGAAAGGACATTGACGAGGATGCTAGTAGCAGAAACAGTAAACTATAATTCTAAAAAAGAACTAGAAATCCTTACAGGGGGTGTGTTGGGCACCCTGGTGAACTGTTTGGAAAGTCATCACTGACAGTGCCTGAATCCAATAAAAAGAAGATATGGAAGGAAAGTCAGAACACAATTAACTCAATAGGATTGACCAATAGATCTATTGAGCAGATCCGTCAGAAATGCTATGATCTCAGCTCACTTACCAAGATGAAGGTGGCAGCTAAGTGAGGCAACAGGAACCGGAGAAAGACACCCCACAATGTCCCACCAACTGCTATTGAGGAATGTGTGCAAACCACACTGAAGCCAGAATCTGCCCATGGAGTTGGGACAATTGACAACTCAGACCTTCCAGGAACCTCACAAGGTAAGTCAAATATTACATTTCAACACAAACCATAGTATGTTACAGCTTTAAATTATACAGTTATACCTGCAGGTAACCAATACTGATGCAACTAATCCCAGTGCCTAAAGTGTCCAACATGGTACATGCAAAAGTTGTTGTCCGTGTGCTTTCAAAGTGCATTATGGGAGATGTAGTACAAAGAAAACAAATCCAGAAAATGTATTCAAAAGAAACTTAATTTAAAGCATAACAAAGAGACATACTTTACAACCAAGTATAAATCACTAAAGTATTCTCAATCCATTTTTAAACAGACACTTTGCTCAAGAGAGTGACCATTCAAAAGAGAAATGTCATGAAGATGTACATATCCATGTAGATGACCCCAATGATATTGGCAGCCAGGCCAGTTCAACAGATGCGGCAAATGTGAGCCCTGAAGTTATGCAGCCTATAGACACAGTTGAAAAGGGGATTTAGCACATCACGCCAAATGTTATTCAGGAACATGTAGTGAGGCCAGGAAAACTGCAGGGAAGTTATCAAGTTTGCAATCATTGCAATTCACACACTCAATCCAAATCTTGTGTTGGAAATGAGCTCTGTGCAGAAAATCCTAAAATATTTGGCGGCTTGGAAACCTTATGCTAAAGGTTAAGTACCTGTAAGAAAAGCAAATATGTTTACTCAACCAAAAAAGAGAAACAGCTGCAAATCAGATATATATGAATGAAAATTTTGTAATTTGATTAATGCAAACAAGACCATAAGTATGGTATTACATCAATCAATCAATTAATCAAACAATCAATCTTGGATTTGTAAATCATGGCTACTCACCTGTGAGGGTCTCAAGGCACTGAGGGGGGTCTTCTGATCCATTTGGGTGTGGAGGTTCAGTCGAAGAGCCAGATCTTGATGTCCTTCCTGAACTGGGTCAGCGATGTGGATTGCCTGAGGTCGAGGGGCAGGGTGTTCCAGGTCTTGGTGTCAAGGTAGGAGAAGGATCTTCCTCCAGTTCTAGTCTTGTGGATCTGTAGGATGGAGGCCAGGATGAGATGGGCGGAGCAGGGTTTTTTGGCGGGTGTGTAGAAAGTGAGGCAGTGACTCAGATATTCTGGTCCTACGGCGTGGAGAGCCTTGTAGACAGGTTTGATGAGCTTGAAGGTGATCCTCTTGTTGATAGCGAGCCAGTGGAGTTGGCAGAGATGTTGTGTC
This sequence comes from Lissotriton vulgaris, assembly GCF_964263255.1. Taxonomy (NCBI): domain Eukaryota; kingdom Metazoa; phylum Chordata; class Amphibia; order Caudata; family Salamandridae; genus Lissotriton; species Lissotriton vulgaris. The sequence continues at coordinate 1,113,652,740 of NC_141689.1, read as the reverse complement.
ATGTGGCTGAAGCGGGGGGTTGTCAAGGACTAGTCTGGCTGTGGCATTTTGGACATTCTGTAGTTTCCTGCGCTGTTTCTGAGTGACGCCAGCGTAGAGTGCATTGCCATAGTCAAGTCTACTGGGGATGAGTGCATAGGTGACCGTCTTTCTGGATTCTGTGAGGAGTCTTCTGAATGTCTTTCGAAGCAGGTGTAGCAAGTAGAAATAGGGTGAGGATGCTGCATTGATTTTGGCGGTTCATTAGGGGCGAGGAGTCCAGTATGAAGCCAAGGTTGAGTGCGTGCCGTAGGGGTGGAAGGGGTTCCAAGTGCGGGGGCCAGCAGGTGTCATTCGTGGCTGATGGGATGGGTCACAGGATGACTACTTTGGTTTTGTCTGAGTTGGGCTTGAGGCAGCTGTCTTGCATCCCGGTAGCAACTGCCTTCATTCCATTGTGAAAGTTGATTCTGGTGGCTGTGGTTTTGTTGGTGAGGGAGATGATCAGCTGGGTGTCACCGGCATAGATGATGATGTTGAGTCTGTGCTTTCTCAAAATGGCTGAAAGGGGAGCCATGTAGATGTTGAAGACGGTGGGTGTGGCTCCGCGAGGAGCCATGGGGCACTCTGCAACTGATCTCTGTAGGTTCAGAGAGGAACTGGGGTAGTCTGAATCACTGAGTTCGGTCGGTCAGGAAGGAGTGGATCCAGTCCAGTGACTTGTCACGGATACCGGCGTCATGGAGTCTCATGATTAGAGTGGTTGAGAGATAAAGTCGAAGGTGGCAAGGAGGTCCAGTAGGATGAGAGCTGTGGTTTTGCCCCAGCCCAGGAGGGAGCAGATGTTGTTGGTAGCGGCGAGGAGTGTGGTCTCTAGGCTGTGATTACTTCAGAAACCGGATTGGGAGGTGTCCAGGACGTGGTTCTCTTCGATGAGCTCAGAAAGTTGGGCTTTGAAGGCCTTCTCAATGACATCAGAAAAACATACATCACAGACATCGGGTGTGCTATACCTCATCCAGTATGGATGGTTTAACTCTTTATATCAATTAGCTTCTACAAGTCTCAACTACCTTATCACACCGCACTGTGCTTCCAAGTGGAAATGAGGGACAACAGTGCTGATGTAGCAATAGAACTTATACAAGTCACAAATACAGTGAAAACAATGCAAACTGCCCAAATTGCTAGTGGCACACAATATGGAGTAGGGGAAAGTGAAGGCCAATACAGCATTTCAGCCACAGAACATATGAATCTGCACCAAAACAGGAATCGCAGTGGGGCTGAGAAAAATGTTGGAGCAAAGATATCTGTTTGTGGCAACCAGAAACCTTAACATAGTGTAGACTAATATTTACTTCCAATGCAATACAATAGCATAGTTTTTTCCAAATACAAACGTCTGAAAAATATTTTATAATTTCAGAAATAAATTACCTCATCTGAAAATAAAGGTAAATTCACTTGCAAAACCTGCAAAGCATCTTTCTATTTCTTAACTTAAAGTGTACTGATTTAGCATACTTACAATGAGAAATAATGATTAGCACTATTGGAACAACTCACTCACCCTTCTGCAGCTCTAGATTCTTCAGGTGAAGGTGGTGGTGGGATCTGTTCTCCTTCCTCATCAGACTCAGAATCTGACATTGTAGCCACCAACATTTTTCTGATAGCTATATTGTGCCGAATAGTACATAGCAGTGCAATTTTACAATTTTGTCGGGCATCACCACTCTAAAACACATTTTTAGTAATCCTAAAACATGTTCTATGATACCTCTTGTTCCATGGAGTGCCATATTGTAATTTTCATTAGTTATTGTCATAATTCATGAGCATGAGGCATGCAACACTATCACTTACAAACAAAATATATTTAAATGCAGGAATGAAGTCACCTGTAAGGTATATGTGAAATGAATCTATGTATATTTACGCAATAATATCTATCATCAAAAACTCCTATTTATAGCCTTGTTCAAATGCCACAAAGGCAGAAAATAAGAGTCAAGGGCCCTTATTTATGAGGCCTTGCGTCAGTTTTGCGCCACCGGTGCGTCACTTTTTGTGACGCACCAGTAGCGTACAAAATGCGCCATATTTAAAAAGTGACGCATCTAGGTAGATGCGTCACTTTTTACACCCCTGCGCCACATTATACCTGCGTCAGGTATAATGTATGCAGAGGGGGCGTTCCCCCGCAAAAAGCCTCGTAATAGTGACGCAGTGAAATCTATGAGATTTCACTGAGTCACTTTAAGGATGCTGTTGCGTCAAAATCTTGCGCCTGCCTCACAGCAGGCGTAAGACTGACGCAAGCCCTTTCACATGGGGCTTTCCCCATGTGAAAGGACGCATTGCTGGAGTTGCGTCACTTTTGTGACACACTCCAGCAATGCGTCACTTTTGCGCTTACAGATGCATCAGTAATACTGACGTATCTGTAAGTCCTTGCGACATGATGCATCATACATTAAATATGACGCATCATTGGTGTCGCAAGGAGTGCGCAGTGAAAAGTGACGCATCGCTGTTTTCACGCAGCGATGCGTCACTTTTCATAAATGAGGCCCATGGTTGCTCCATGGAAAGTGAGCAACAATATCTGATTACATTTTTTGTAGAAACACTTAAATGTTCAGGGAAAGATTCTTTTTTTGTGATTCCTGAATACATACTGTACGTCAGATGGTTGGCATATAGGCAAATGTGTACAATCCAATCGCAAGAGGAAAATTGGCAATCCTAGAAAAATCGATTTTGGTGTTGTGCAATTCCTATGCATTTATTGGAAAATAAATATGTCTGAATGTGCATGAACATTGCATCTAGAAATGCACAAAGAAGAAAGAAAGGCCACTCAACGAGAAATCACCAGCTGCTGCTTAGCTACCAGAGGCTAAGAGATGTAAACAACATAACACCTACAAATGGAGTGGATTGGAATTACTGCGCAAGGTATTACTCTCAAACTCGGGGCCTCATTTATGAAAAGTGACGCATCGCTGCGTGAAAACAGCGATGCGTCACTTTTCACTGCGCACTCCTTGCGACACCAATGATGCGTCATATTTAATGTATGATGCATCATGTCGCAAGGACTTACAGATACGTCAGTATTACTGATGCATCTGTAAGCGCAAAAGTGACGCATTGCTGGAGTGTGTCACAAAAGTGACGCAACTCCAGCAATGCGTCCTTTCACATGGGGAAAGCCCCATGTGAAAGGGCTTGCGTCAGTCTTACGCCTGCTGTGAGGCAGGCGCAAGATTTTGACGCAACAGCATCCTTAAAGTGACTCAGTGAAATCTCATAGATTTCACTGCGTCACTATTACGAGGCTTTTTGCGGGGGAACGCCCCCTCTGCATACATTATACCTGACGCAGGTATAATGTGGCGCAGGGGTGTAAAAAGTGACGCATCTACCTAGATGCGTCACTTTTTAAATATGGCGCATTTTGTACGCTACTGGTGCGTCACAAAAAGTGACGCACCGGTGGCGCAAAACTGACGCAAGGCCTCATAAATAAGGGCCCCGGGCTTTAGCGGGACTGTGAGCGTTTTGTTAACAGGGCTGTTTCACCTGTCTTTTTTTAAAGTTATTTCTTCCTTAGTTTGTTGCAATAGAGTCATTCTGAGTCAGAAAATCCTCTCCTGTCTTCTCCTGCTTCTCTGAAACCCAGACAGAATACGCATTATTCTTGCCATCACAAACAGAGACGTCATTGTCATAGCCGCATACGCATTATGGGACAGCTTTTATAGTTTGCACAGTGTTACCACATGGTTTGAAATGATGGTAAATTCCATGTGCAATATGAGGTTTTTACTACTATTTGCTGTTAGTGCCTGAGATGAACATATGGACAGCAACTCACAATTACCGATACCTTATTAGCAAATCGCTATTTCATTAAAAAAAAAAAACCAACACAGATTCACTATTCATGTGCATCTCAAGAAATTTGTCTGCGAATTGCTTTCGTACATCCGAAAGCTGTGTATTTGTGACCAGCAATCAGTTTGCGAATGATTACCGAGCCACAAATGCTTTGTACATATGGCCCCAAGTTACTGCAAAGGTTTGTGAATAGCACTTTGTGGCAAGTTTGCATGAATGTGCAGCGTGTTGTGACATGCAAGATGGTGTGGGTGCCCAGAGCAGATGATCTCCAGGTATGTCGGTAGCTTCAACATAGCAGTATAGACTTCTTAGCAGCTGCCTGTGTGTACCCTGCCGTTCCCAATGCCACTTCTCACCCATGCAAAGGCGTGTCGGCTGGAATTAAAAAAAACAGTAAATAGAACAGGGATAAACTCCTTGTGCTGAGCCCACTGGAACAAGCTGGTTTGAACAGGCCAGTATGTGGCCTATGGCCAAAGTTATGGCTATTGCTCTCACCTAAAGAAATAACAGTGCTGCCTAGCCCTTCCCCCAGTCCTACGGTCCCTTTTGCAAGAGAGTTGAAGCTCCAGTAGGACGTTCTGAATGACTGAGGGACTTCCTTAAAATAAATACACATGTTCTGTATAGCTCTATCCATTAATTGTAAAGCTCCCTATGACGGTGTTGCATTGCCACTCTGTGATCTTGTGGACCCCAATTGAAACTTCTGGAAAGGCACTAATGCTATAAGAATGGGGTGGGGCACTTTTTCAAAAGTACAGTCTAATCTTTTGCAACATGGGTCTCTCAGTGGCTCTACGTGTTATTGCTCTACAATAGGCAAGTGCTTCTATTTGGGGAATGAGGAATATGGATTGGTGCATGTTGGCAGAAAGGGTGATCTACAATAGCTGAGGTCTGAAAAAATTCCAGAAAGAGTAGGACCCATGGCTGAAATTCTTTAGATTGACATGATGTGGCTCCTGAATGCATCATGATGGGGGGAGGTGTTTGACCTAGCTGCAGATCAGATAATAATATTGTTTTAGTCTATTTCTGTATTGCATAAAATGTATTATGCCCGGGGAAAATCACATGGGCTAGAACTGGTCCTGTGTTGGGGTGGACCATCTCTGACTATGTTTATGACTCATCATGTTTATTCATGAGTTTTTTTTTTTTACAGAAAAACAATATTTTGTCCTGAAAAAGAATCACACATTTTCTGGTTGTATTTCTGGATGAGGGACATCACCACAGAATCATGAAATCATGGGGAGAGAATGTGGCCTAACGGCTAGAGTGGTTGACCTCAGAGCTGGTGAATTGGATTTGAGCCTCAGCAGGGATGTTCAACATCCTGTGATTCTGGGCAAATCACTTAATCTCCCCGTGCCTAAAAAAATGAATGTGTCCATCTGTACGCTAATGGGGGCGCATGTAAAGTGCTCTGATACATTTGGGTTGAGTTTGTGCTATATTAAACTCCCCAAAGAAATAAAAAGGGACTATGAACATTATGCATTGTTAAATAGCAACTTCAGTTGAAGAAAGATGCATTTGAACTTGATTGAATTTCTTTATCATATAAAGTGCTGCACAAATTCTGAGTGACGGAATGTCTGAGGGTAAAAAGTATCTTTGTGAACCAGAAATTAAGTTCATATTTAAAGCGTCAGCCCTGAGATTTGAGCTGGTGCAGAAACACTGGTGGCTCTTCCACAGAGTAGGGATCTCAGAACAAAGGCCTACTGTTGCTATTACTGAACACAAAATGGTACACCTTCCTCTGGAAGAGGCAATAAAGCGTCATGTGCTAAGAGCCTTTACTTGATGCACAAAAAGGGTATGCCTCAATCCCTGTAACTAATTAAAATATGCGTTGAAATATAATATGCATGGTCTGCTAACAGATACAGGGAAAAGCCACTAAAATGGATCACATTTTGTTTGGAAGGAGAGCCCTCATATAAAATAAAAATATTTACAACAAGGGGTGGTGAGGGACAGAGTCTCTGAATTAAGCAGAAAGCTCTCACCCAGTCAAGAGATCAGGGCTAGATCCAACACCGTTTTTTAGCTCACTGCACCATCCCAGTTTCAGAACCTGGCTGTATGCAAATTAGTCTGTTCCTGTCCCAGTGCATGATGGGAACAGGGCAAACTAAACTACAAAAGCCAATTCTTACACTGGGAAGGAAACAAGCTCCCGGGGACCGGTTTCTGGCATTACAGCCGTCTTCGGCCCGGTTTGCTTGAATCCTGATGGTGCAATGAGCAAGGGTCTCACATCTGAGAATACCCTTCCACGCTTAGGGTGGACAAAAATATTTACAACAAGGGGTGGTGAGGGACAGAGTCTCTGAATTAAGCAGAAAGCTCACACCCAGTCAAGAGATCAGGGCTAGATCCAACACCGTTTTTAGCTCACTGCACCATCCCAGTTTCAGAACCTGGCTGTATGCAAATTAGTCTGTTCCTGTCCCAGTGCATGATGGGAACAGGGCAAACCAAACTACAAAAGCCAATTCTTACACTGGGAAGGAAACAAGCTCCCGGGGACCGGTTTCTGGCATTACAGCCGTCTTCGGCCCGGTTTGCTTGAATCCTGATGGTGCAATGAGCAAGGGCCTCACATCTGAGAATACCCTTCCACGCTTAGGGACAAAAATATTTACAACAAGGGGTGGTGAGGGACAGAGTCTCTGAATTAAGCAGAAAGCTCTCACCCAGTCAAGAGATCAGGGCTAGATCCAACACCGTTTTTTAGCTCACTGCACCATCCCAGTTTCAGAACCTGGCTGTATGCAAATTAGTCTGTTCCTGTCCCAGTGCATGATGGGAACAGGGCAAACCAAACTACAAAAGCCAATTCTTACACTGGGAAGGAAACAAGCTCCCGGGGACCGGTTTCTGGCATTACAGCCGTCTTCGGCCCGGTTTGCTTGAATCCTGATGGTGCAATGAGCAAGGGTCTCACATCTGAGAATACCCTTCCACGCTTAGGGTGGACAAAAATATTTACAACAAGGGGTGGTGAGGGACAGAGTCTCTGAATTAAGCAGAAAGCTCTCACCCAGTCAAGAGATCAGGGCTAGATCCAACACCGTTTTTTAGCTCACTGCACCATCCCAGTTTCAGAACCTGGCTGTATGCAAATTAGTCTGTTCCTGTCCCAGTGCATGATGGGAACAGGGCAAACCAAACTACAAAAGCCAATTCTTACACTGGGAAGGAAACAAGCTCCCGGGGACCGATTTCTGGCATTACAGCCGTCTTCGGCCCGGTTTGCTTGAATCCTGATGGTGCAATGAGCAAGGGTCATATAAAATAAATCATCTGGCATCAGTTATACTTTTGCCGTTTACACAAAGAGAATACTCTATGTATATTCTAACATGGCTGTATGTCAAAATATTGCATGTAGAAATGTTGTTTGATATAAATATAGGGCCTGATTATGATGTCGGGCGGACTTCTGTTTCAAATTGGGGACCGACCAACCTTAGGTCGGCTGTTCAGACTGCATTATTTGGATGCGACCACACACAGTGCTGTCGGAAACATCCATTTTCCTACGGAAGCTTGTGTGGAGAGCAGAAAACTCCCACAGCATAAGCTCACATAGGAAAATGGTTGTTTTCAAGCATCCCTGCACCATGTGGCAGGCACCTCATGGGGCCTACCACGCAGTGCAGGGGTGTTTAGGGGGTCACCATGGGTGCCCCACAGGTATCATAGACGAGGATGTGGAAGGACGGGGGTGCAATGTCACTATCCAACAGCCTTTACGTGTCGGAAAGGCTGACAAAGAATGGCTGTTGGAAACTGACATCATAATCCCGACAGCAGAAACGCTCTCCTTAACGGATTATAAGGAGTTCTTACTGACCAACTGGCTCAATGAGCCCGTTGGAAAGTGTTGGTCAATCCCTCCGACTGCTGCCTCCTCCAGCACACATCATAATGCATCAGTCGAACCGCAGCAGTAGAAGGTGGTTGGACTGCAACCGATGTGCAGTTGGTTGCAGTCCAATCACCATCGGAATTAGGCCCAGATTGTTTTAAATATTGTTGACACATCTCCTATGTTTGGCCTAACCTGCTGCTGGAGAGCTGCCTAAGCGCTTCCATACCTCTACGGACCTAATCTCTCACCTGTACTCTCGCCGCAAGTGACAGCTGTTTGAGGGGCACCACTAGGCACTTGATCCCCCAGCACCCCCTGGGCCGCGCACACCGCCGACGTCATTCCAAAGCGCCCGGAGGTGCTTAAATCACTGCTGCGCCTTCCGCGGCGCGGGACACATCTCCTATGTTTGGCCTAATCTGCTGCTGGGGAACTGCCTAAAGCGCTGCCACACCTCTATGGATTTATTCTCTCACCAGTACTCTCGCCGCAAGTGAGGACTGTTCGAGGGGCACCGCAGCACCAAAGACTTCATCCCCCAGCACCCCCTGGGCCGCGCACACCAGCGACGTTGTTCCAAAGCACCCGGAGGAGCTTAAATCACTGCTGCGCCTCCCGTGGTGCGGGAAGAGCGCGGGCGTGCCCGGGCGCTGCTCGGGCGAAGCCCGGGCCAAGGGCGGGCCCGTCCGCGCCCGTCTGAGCCTGGAAGAGACTAGATTGGGCAATCCCTCTAACAAGTTTTCCCAAGTGAGTTAGGTGGGTTGTTTGAATGAATTTAAAGTATTGTATGTATCACAATCTGTAAAAGAGCCCATTTGGGTATCTCTTGGTTGTCTGCAAACATATTGGGGAGTTAGTGAAAATTTCCCTTTGTACTCTGTCCGAGCAATTATCCTCGCTTAAGCATGGGAGAGAGTCCACCCCCAATTTCCAGGCCTAACACGCGCCAGAAAGCCACCAACCCGAAACCAACTGCTATTGACAAAATGTTACTGCAGGTGTTGGGTGCAGTCTCTAATCAGATTGAAAGCACGTAGGCTTTGTTTGACGCCTTCTATCCAATGCCCCTCCTTGGTTCTAGAGTCGGGAACCCCCGGTTTAGCCCAGACATTAGATCTGTCTGCTACTCCAGCTCTGATGGTGCTTCCGGAAAGGGCCCACTCTGTATCTCCTGTTTAATCACCTTTAAGGGGGGCTAATAGGAACGGCCATCAAAGAAAACAAAAAAAGGGGGGGAAGCATGTGAATTCCTCTTCGAGAGTAATGACAACGACCCAGACTATAAGCAATAATGGAAGCTGTTACCTAGAATTGGAGCAACCAACGTGGGCTTCTACGCTCTCAAAAGAAATTAAATTAAAGAGAACTTGGAAAAATATATCCACAGTGAGATGGGAGTCCTCAGACAGCACTTAGAGAAGCTTACTTTGAAGGTTGACTCTTGGAGAAGCAAACTTGATGCCCTTTTTTAATACCTTGGGAAATTTGAAATCTATAGAACCGGCCCCCATACAACAGAATAACCAGGTGTTTATCCTCCCTGGAAATGTTAACAAAGAATTTAATCCTCTAGTTGAGCCCCCCACTGTGATCAATTCTGCTATGATATCAGGGGGTCTTGCCCGGGGGCAGTAGGGGCACCAAAAGAGGGGGCTGCTGGTCAAGGGCTGTTGCCAGTGGTATCTTCAATAGATTTGCTAGCAGATGGTAGGACATTGAGTACTAGCGGAGGAGCTCATGGGAATAATTTAGTTCCTAATAGACCAACTACCAAACATACCCTACCATGTATAGATCTGCCTTCTGCATCTACTCCTTACACTGTTATTCTCACTGGAATTCCTGAGTTAGAACCAAACAAAGTTGAGCAATACCCGGAGCTAAAAAATAAACTGGCAGATGCATCAAGCAAAATACCATACTAAAATAAAGAATCGCTAAATAATACCCTCGGAAAATTACCGAATCGCAAATTAGCCAATCGGTAATACCGAGAAAGAAATCATCCTCCAGAAATACCGAATCGCTATTAAAGAATCGCAACGAAATGCATCAAAACTCGCAAATACCGAAAATGCCCCAAATTGCTATTTTGCATGAGCAAAATAAGGGGAATCACAAACTGGAGGTAAAGTTATTGGAAGGAATAAAAAAAATTAAAACACAGGTGCAGACTATCAGAAACCCTTTAAATAAGCCTCTGGAGACCCTATATGTCTACCAAAATGGCTGCCCCCTACGTGCTTGCTAGGAGGAGGAGAATCAATGCTCTTGCACAGCAAAGGAGGATGATCCAGGACAGGGTCTTTAGGGTGCGCATCACATTGCTGGGCCAGACAGAGGAACTGATCTACGACAAGTACAGATTGAACCGTGCTATGATCATGCGCCTCATTGCTGAGCTGGAACCACTACTGCAGCACCAGACCCGTAAGACCAACGCCATCCCAGCCCATGTCCAGGTGCTTTGCAGCCTGCACCTGCTGGCGTCTGGAAGCTTCCAGGGGGTAATAGCAGAAGCTGGAGGTGTGTCGCAAAGTGCACTATCCCACTTTTTCCACAAATTCCTAGATGCCATGCTGACATTCATACATCGCCACATCACCTTCCCCACAACCCCACAGCAGTTGAACCGCACCAAACAGGAGTTCTACCAGGTGGCACAATTCCCCCATGGGATAGGATGTGTTGACTGCACGCATGTCCCCATCTGTCCTCCCTCAGCCAACGAATACATCTTCCGCAACCGGAAGTCATATCATTCAATCAACGTGCGGGTCATGTGCAATGCCAAGCACATCATAACGGACATCGTAGCCCAATTCCCCAGAAGCACACATGTTGCATACATATTCCATCACAGTGGCATCCACAGGCGTCTGATCAACTGTGAATTTGAAGAGGGACACCTGCTAAGTACATACTATGCCTCATCAGTAACTCCATCCTCACATGTATAATTGCATTCATGCTGCTAACCCTTTGCTCCCTACCCTGCAGGTGACAGCGCCTTCGCCTTTCGTGAGTATTTCCTCACTCCCTACCTCAACCCAGCAACACCTCAGGAGCAGCGCTACAATACAGCACACATCAGCACCAGGAATGTGGTGGATCGAACCTTTGGCATCCTCAAGAGTCGCTTCCGAATACTACACAAGACAGGAGGTGCCTTGCAGTATGACCCAGTGACCTGCTGCCGGATCATAGCAGTCTGTGCAATGCTGCACAACATTGCCACAAGAAGGGGCATACCAATAGAGGTGGACGGAGAGGACGACTTACCTGCACAGCAAGCCCCCCCCCAACACCAATAGGCACACATGCCTAACACAGCAGAAGGCGAAAGGAGGCGGACATACATCACACGGCATCACTTCTGAGACGGGTAAGAATGAGCCATCACAACATGATCTTGATTGCAAATTTTTAATGCTCATGAGCAGCTGTCAGGTGCAGATAAATGAGACATCAACATGACGCAGAATGAAAAGAAATATTGGGATACATGTCCGTTGTCATCACGGGTGTATCATGTGGCAGTATAGTTGGCCCATGGTTACGTCACCATGGCCAGGGAGCCAATGGAACATGGCTATTTGCGCTTGCCACGTACCCCAAGCCTCCTGTCTCGTGACTCCTCCACATCCCCGTGATGTGTGTCAGTGGCTGTGGCGCTGTGCACACTGCGCCTCCTCTCGCTGGCCTCTGGCACAGATATGCTGCTCACGCTTGAAGCAGCCTCACTCTCTCCCAAGCTGCTGGCACTGAAAGTCCCAGACTGCAGATGCTCCAAAGCAGTGGTCACTCTTTCTAAGGACTTAGCCACATCTCCACAATAATGCCCCAAGTCGACCTGCAGGGACACAGACCTGCGTGAAAGCACAACTGTGCTGTTGCACAGCTTAGTGATGGCCCTAATGGAGGCATTGGAACGGAGCATGTTCTGCCGATGCCTCCGGCGCTCACTCTGTTGGCCTGCAATGACAGCACGTGTGAGTTCCTGCAGGCACTGTTTAAAGTCACTGTTGCCCTCAGCAACGGCTGTGGTCATGTCACGCACAGCGTCAGTCATGTTGCCAATTTTGTTTGACAATTTGGAAAGGTTAATGTTCATAGCACACATGTGTCTCCCCTGCAGGTGCTGGACACGCAGCATCCGTGTCTCAACCACTCCCTACCCGTCTGTTGGATCCTCAGATCTCCCTGCAGCTCTACCTAGGGGCCTGGCCCGCTGTCGGACTCGCACACGTGCTGGTGTTTGGGCGGTTGGAGTAACGGCTGACTGCCGTGGAACAATTGTGGCTGCTGGCCTCTGCTCTGTCTCCATCACCTGCAGGGAGGGGACATTTGCCCTGAGGCTTTGTGTAGTTGTCCGCGCTGGTGGTGTAGTTGTCCGCGCTGGTGGTGGTGGTGGTGGTGTTGTCTGCCGTGGTGGTGGTGGTGGTGGTGATGGTTGTGGTGGTGGTGATGGTGGTGTTGTGGGTTCACGTCCATGCGGGGTCTCAGCATCGGTCACCACTGGGGTTTCAGAGATGACGAGGCAGCCGCTGTCATCTGAATTAAGAGGTGATGCATCTGTGTGTGAAACAGTGCATTGTTATTATTTTGTCATGATGTATCTGTTTTGCATACTTTCATCTACATAGGACATATTTGGACTGACATTTTATCCAGTGCTGCTGGTTTCATTTAATTCACATCAGGGGTTAGACATGCACTCTTTCATGTTATGACTACAACTCCCATGATGCAACACTCTGGTGAGGGTATATGCGTTGGGAACGGCTACATATGCACTGTGTTCGGCCTGGGGGAATGGGCGGGGGTTGACAACACGCTGCATATCTGCACTGGCATGCATCTTACCTTGTCCTTCTGCCGCAGCACCGGAAGTGTCCAATTGGGTGACCCCCACAACAGCTTCAGGCTCAATGGTCGCCTCAACGAGGCCCCCGAGGGCTGTGTTTGGTGTGACATTCGATGTTCCCCCTCCTATTCCAGCTGCATCCTTCACCCTTTCTGCAATCCTCTCCTTTGCCCTTTTACTTAGGTCATACCACCTCTTTTTTAAATCGTCAATGCTGCGGTAGGTGACTCCTACCGCATTCACCCTCTCCTTGATGCGCACCCACATCTTTCGCTTTTCTGCCTCAGGCACCTTCAGGGACAGCTTGCCAAACAGCCTGTCATGTTTGCTTCTCACCCCCTCAATGAGTACTACAAGTTCTTCTTCAGAAAAATGTTGCTTCCTCTTCCTAGGCGTTTCCTTGTCCTGGGGTGCATCCTTCTCCATCCTGGAATGCTGTGCAGTATCTGGTTTGTGCTGGCATTGTGTCACTCCTCAGCTCCTGTGCTCTGCCTCCTTCTCTGAGCTCCTCAGGGCACTGAATGAAGCATGGGCTGTGTTACTTCCTGTTTGTGATGTCATCAACCTGCTTCAGAAGCGCCAGACTTTTTTTTGCGAATTCGCTAATACCGAAATCGCAAATTCGGTATTTGCTAATCTTTATTTTGGGGTCTCGCAATTGTGGTTTCCGATTTATTTTGCGATTTTGACCAATTCAGTATTTGATACAGAATCTGTTGATGCATCGCGTTATGTGGGTCCTTATTAGCGATTCCTTATTTTTCGCTAATAAGGACTTGTATTACCGATTTTTGATGCATATGCCCAAAAGTTATTTTTTGGCTAAATAAACATAGACCATTGCCCCCGTTAATCCAGAGTGAAATTCTATTTGCTAGGCGGGTTAGCTGGATAGGACCAAAGAAAAAAGATATACAGGGGGACTGTGTATTGATTAATTTTAGGGACACTAGGGCAGTCCACCACATCTTACAATGGGATCATGTAAGGGATACCAATGGTTTATTTTTATCCCCCCACCCCATTACTGGAAAGAATGGGGGGTGTTTTCAAAAAATGGGAAAACCGAGCCAAGACTGATTTCTCGCCACATAATCCATGGGGGCTTGACACATTTTCCTCCTTTAAATTCCCAGTATGTAATAGATTTAGCAGCCTAGACTTAGGGAGTACCTGAAGATCAGGCCTCTGCTGGCGGGCACCTTCTTAATTCATGCTGACGGCACGCCATTGACCAAATTCCAGTTTGAGCGGGTGATGGCGACTGTGATGGCCAGGGCGGGCTTGCCAGATACCGAGGAAGGTCGGAAATTTTCCAGCCATTCGTTTAGGATAGGGGCAGCTACCACCGCATATAGGGCCGGGCTGGGCGAGGAAGGTGTCAAGAGAGTGGGGAGGTGATCGTCCTCTTGCTATCAGCGATATGTCCGCCCCTGAATAATCCTGGCCGCAGGGGCCATGCTCATTCACGAAAATTGGGAGAACGAGCCATTTGAGCGGCAGGCCATGGCTCCCAGGAGCATGTCATTGTTGTGTGTTGTTATGTAGTTATGCAAAGCCAATTTTCATTGAGGTGCAGATATTTATGTGTAGACCGATAAGAGGCAAATTTTTTCGCTTGTTGTGCAGTGTTCATTTTAAATAAAAACAATAATGCCAACGGTGTCTTTTCTTGCAGCTGACTGTTGCGTATGGGTGATGGGCCATTCTTACGTTACCAGGCTGGAACAGTGGGCGTCATACAGGAAATGGGATTTGGCCTTAGCAAGGACACGAATGCTATGGCTGGTTTTCCCGGGAATGAGATGGGGCCAGCTGAGGCGCAGGCTTGACCAATGCCTGGCAGCGCGGGGCGGGCCTCCCGACATCCTCATTATCCACCTGGGGGGGAATGATCTGGTGACGGTGGGGAGGAGAACCTTAGTAGAAGCCATGCAGAGGGATGTAACAGCCATAACTAACAAATTGGGAGCCACGGAGCTAATATGGTCGGAGATTGTCCCCCGCAGGGCCTGGAGGGGAGCACGGTCAACAGTTGCTATAGAACAAGGCAGGAAGAGGGTCAACAGGGCCATGCAGAAATTCATGGAGAGGAGGGGCCTGGGGTTCATTAGGCATGCGTTGATACAGGAAAGGACTGAGGGATATTATGAAAGCGACGGGGTGCACTTGTCTGGGCTTGGTATAGATGTCTTTCTCCGAGACTTGCAGAAAGCCCGGTCAGCGGCAGGGTGCCAGTGAGTGTAGGTGGGGGGGGCTCTGACATCGACGGGGGCCTCCTCCAGAGCTGTGGCGGAGTACAGGGCGATCTGGAAGCAGATGGACAATAGGGGTACCTCTGCGGCAGAAGGATACAGTCTAAATACCTCTGCCTGGCACAGTAAGGGTGCCTGAGCCAAGAACCTGGAGCTGAGGGGGTTCCAGGAAACAGCGTCGGCGCCCCGTTAGTCCTTCGGGCGGTCGGGGGCCTGAACCGACCGGGGGTGTGCCTCATCGCTCCGCCCTGACAGGGGGGGCGGAAGTAGAACGAAATAAAGTGATAATTTACTGCACCGTCAGAGCATCGACTCGCCGTGCAAGATGGCTCGTTAGGCATGCGGGTCAGCGAGGAGCTGCCGCATTGGATCGCCTGTAAGCTACTTGTTGTACGAAATAAACCTGCACCACTGCTTTCCCACAAATATGTCTCATGAGTTTCCTTGGTATGTAAGTGTTAACATGCACAGTGTGGAGCGAGCGCTGGCGGTGTGGGCACTATGTCGCTGGCCGCGCGACACAGAGGGGAGCATGGGCGAGACAGCGTCCTAGTCCCACACGTCGCGCGAGAGGAGCTTACAGCGCGCCAACCCCCCCCCCCGAGCCGCCCTCCTCGCTAACGGCCAATGGGAGGGTGCTCTCAGGCGGGGGGCGTTCCCGGGGGGTTTATAGCAGGCCCAGCAACGTTGCTCGGTCTTTCCTGCCGCGTCGGTTCCCTGGGCTGCTCTGCGCTGTTCCCACCCTAACCCTGACCCAGCGGCAGAGCGGAGGGCGAAGTTGTGAACTTTTAATGGTCATGTTTTGTGTTGCAGGCGGAGTCACAGGACGATCTGGAAGCAGATGGACAGTAGGGGTACCTCTGCGGCAGAAGGATACAGTCTAAATACCTCTGCCTGGCACAGTAAGGGTGTCTGAGCCAAGAACCTAGAGCCGAGGGGGTTCCAGGAAACAGCGTCGGCGCCCCGTTAGTCCTTCGGGCGGTCGGGGGGCCTAAACCGACCGGGGGTGTGCCTCATCGCTCCGCCCTGACAGGGGGGGCGGGAGTAGAACGAAATAAAGTGATAATTTACTGCACCGTCAGAGCATCGACTCGCCGTGCAAGATGGCTCGTTAGGCATGCGGGTCAGCAAGGGGCTGCCTCATTGGATCGGCTGTAAGATGACCCACTTTATCAGCTACTTGTTGTACGAAATAAACCTGCACCACTGCTTTCCCACAAATATGTCTCATGAGTTTCCTTGGTATGTAAGTGTTAAGGTGCACAGTGTGGAGCGAGCGCTGGCGGTGTGGGCACTATTGCCCCCGTTAATCCAGAGTGAAATTCTATTTGCTAGGCGGGTTAGCTGGATAGGACCAAAGAAAAAAGATATACAGGGGGACTGTGTATTGATTAATTTTACGGACACTAGGGCAGTCCACCACATCTTACAATGGGATCATGTAAGGGATACCAATGGTTTATTTTTATCCCCCCACCCCATTACTGGAAAGAATGGGGGGTGTTTTCAACAAATGGGAAAACCGAGCCAAGACTGATTTCTCGCCACATAATCCATGGGGGCTTGACACATTTTCCTCCTTTAAATTCCCAGTATGTAATAGATTTAGCAGCCTAGACTTAGTTGATTGACTAAACCCCCAATAGAATCAGCTGAAGGTACAACTATTCAGTTAGTACCCCAGCAAGAATGTGAAAGACCTATGCAAGGGGTTTGTCATTTCGAGGAGTTAACTAAGGCTGTAGAAGCTCCGAACAGATTGGGAACCCCATCCAGTGTATTGGGGGATGTTCCAGGAATCCTCTCTGGTCACGAGGGCCAACATAGCCTGCTAATTGAGCAGGAGGTAGCTACCTCTAACCCCTCGATTGCAAAACCTTTATACCTATCTAATCTAAGGCTCCTCTCTTGGAACATAGCAGGCTTAGCCTCTAAGTTAGACTATCCCGATTGGGGAACTTTTGTAGACAACCATGGGCTATGCCTCTTTCAGGAGACATGGGCCATCAGTCCAATACATAGGATAGGTTTTGTAACATATACAATTCCAGCACACCAGGGACAAAGGGGAAGACCTTCGGGGGGTCTCTGAATTTGGATCGCTATCCACCTAGTGTGTACTATCCAAGCCCTTGACACTGGCTCCCTGGATAAACTTTGTATCCTCCTCTCATTTAAGGAACAAGTTTAGTTGGCTATTATAAAAGTGTACTCGCGCCCTGTGAAGTTGGGGCAAACGTCTCAAGCCTTGGACTCCCTGTCTCATTTTCTTTCTTCTTTTTCTGAGTCTGTCCATATAGTTGTTGGAGGGGATTTTAATTGCCACTTTGAACCTTTAAACGGCATCAGTCTTAATATCACTAGTGAAGAAGATGCAGTTTGGTCAATTCCGTTATGTAATACTTATCCGACTAGGGGCTGGTACCCCTTTATCCTTCAATTGACCTCACTGACACTAGTCCACTCTCTAAGGGCCTGTAATGGACGACTCCCAGCGGATACCCCGGGAAACTCAACTTTTAATAAAATAGGACAGACCTCTATAATCGACTACATATTGGCATATTGGTTGATGTAGAGTTTTGGACCAAAATCCAGGATTTTGCTGTGCATCCAAGATGCAAAAGCTATCATAATCCATTAGTCCTGGCTTTATGTATCCCTCAGCTTGGGAATGCCCAAGAGTACTCCATCCAACCTCCTCCATATCTAATTACAAGCGAAGGAGGCAGAAGAGTTCGATGGGGCACTCTGGTTGTGTATTCCGAGATCATCCCTTTTCTTGAGTTTGCTTTTAACATTATTGGAAAACAACAAGACCAAGAATTTTTGATATTGATGAAAAATAACCATCAGAAGATGTTTTCAAAATTGGCAGCCTTTTTTTATATACATGATAATAATAGTAGACTTGATCCGAAACCGAAGCATCCATGGTTCAATAAGGCTTGTAGAGAAGCCAAAATAGCACTTCTACTTAGAGTCAAGAACAAGGATGTCCCAGGCACTAGACTAGCTACGTCCCGCTTTAAATCCATCTTGGCTGAGGCAAAAATAGCCTGAAAAATGAAAAATGGGAAGTGATTAGGAAAGCATTAGATAGCAGAGACATGCGTTTCTTCTGGAACCTTGTGAAGACAGGCCATACAGTAGGTAACTTGGCCATTGCTCCTAATTTAGAGATCACATTTTAAAATTTTATGTTCTAGGTTTGTGAATGCAACTGAATCTCAGGGCCTAATGGATGTTTTTAATATTCCCCTGAACATCGCCCCACCTCCCTGCTCACTGCTAGAAGTAAATCTGGCACTGGGCAAATTACTTCCTAATAAAGCACCTGGCCTGGACGGGATTCCTGGTGACCTGTTCAGATCTGAACGGGGTGTATGGGCTCCTTACCTTCAGTATTTATTTAATTCGATACTACAAGGCATGGAGCTCCCCCCAACCTTACTTGGTGCCGGGTTCATTCCAGTTTTTAAAAATGGTCCCCCTTTAGATCCGGCAAATTACCAGCCTATTAGCCTCATTGATGTCACCCAAAGATCTTTGCTCGTGTCCTTCTCGGGCGTTTGCAAACATGGATAGATGAGTCAGATATCCTTACCCCCCTACAAGCAGGATTTAGGTCCAGAACATCGACTTTAGACCAAATCTTCAGACTACAATTAATCTATTGGAAGACGTAACCTTGGGAGGGGGTAGCCTTTATCTGACCTTCGTGGACCTTAAGTCTGCATTTGACTTGGTCCATCGAGAGCAGCTATGGGGTTTGCTATATGACATGGGGGTGTCGGTTTATCTTTGCCAAATCCTAAAACGATTACATGAAGGTACCTATGCTAGGGTCAGATTTGGTAAAAAGGGTGAACTGACAGCGCCCTTCCCGGTGGAGCAAGGGGTTAGGCAGGGATGCGTGTTGGCCCTACTCTTTTTTCTCTTTTCTTGAATGGTCTAATAGATACACTGTTGACCGTAAAGGACATAGACTTGCCAAGGTTGGCAAACAGGAAAATACCAGCTCTAATGTTTGCTGACGACACGCTGCTCCTCTCTAAATCATCTATGGGGATGCAGCGTGTCTTGGATGAGTTTAGTTCATTTTGCAGGAAAAGGAATTTGGAGATTAACATCAAACAAACCAAATATATGGTCTTTCACGCAAAAACAACTAACTGCCTACA
Source organism: Lissotriton vulgaris (assembly GCF_964263255.1). Taxonomy (NCBI): domain Eukaryota; kingdom Metazoa; phylum Chordata; class Amphibia; order Caudata; family Salamandridae; genus Lissotriton; species Lissotriton vulgaris. Next base: position 1,113,633,651 of record NC_141689.1, on the reverse strand, counting down.
CCCCCAAATGGATGGAAGACGGTTAGAGAGAGTCTCCACCTTCGACTATCTAGGCATCTCACTGAACGACAAAATGGATTGGAGATCCCTGATAATGAAGGCTAATTTGAAGTTAACCCAGTCCTTGGGAGGTATCCTTAAAGTGCTTAAATAGTGCTCCCAAAAAGTGATAGGCCCTCCGACTGAAATCTATAAAATACAAGCAAGGGGGGCATCTCTTTATGGTGCTGAACTCTGGGGACATTGTTCATTCCATTCACTACAGGTAACTGAGAATACATTTGTTAGACAGTTGCTAGGGCTGCCAAAGAGCACTCCCCTAACTCCGCTTAGGATGGACCTTGGTATCGGACCCATATCTGACGTTATTGCCTCTCGTCCTCTCCTTTTCTGGTGCCACATATGGAGCATGCCAGAGTTAATCAACTATAGGGAGGAATTGAGGGATGTAATGTGTAAACTGGGGGCTAAAAACTTACCATGGTTATCCTATGTTAGGAGTTTGCGCATTTCCCTAGGATATGGTGATTTATGGTTGAATCCAGAGGACTCTTGTCCCACTATTCCTAAAAAAGCTTTAGTCACAGCTATGAAGGAATTCAAACTTGCCCACTTAGTTGAGAGCACGATCTCATGCTCCTTGACATCGAGGTTTCTCGTTGTCAAGCAGCAGTACAAATTGGAAAAGACCTTGGATACCATCCAACCCTTTTTGGCAAAAAAATTATTTATCCAATTTAGATTTGGAACCCTCCCACTAGGTGAATTTACTAATAAATGGAAGGGTTCAGTCCAATCTCTTTGCCCTGGTTGTGCTGTAGCTGAGGAGACAGATCTACATGTAATACTTTTCTGTCTTGCCTACCATAGGTCTATATCGAAGTGGGTCTATCAGCTGTGTAGAAATCTAGGGCTAAGAAATTACCAAGAGGTGTTTAGGCTACTCAAATATGAAACTTCACCACTCTTTGTAGTCACAACCTCAAAATTCCTTTTTGCAATGTGGTGTATCCGTAGAGGAATTCTAAAGGGAAAAGAGCAGGGTAATGGATGGCGTTCCTGTTTGTACTATCTCTATATTCCCTTTGCTGCTATTTAATACTGTAGTGAATGAGATGATAATAATGATGCCCTTTTATTTCTTAGCAATGTAAGTTTTAAGCCTTATCTCCTTAATGTATTTATTTTGTTATCATGTACTTTAATAGAACATGCACTGAAGTATTAGTGATGTTTTTAAGCTTTTTTATATATTGTATATTAGATTGCGCTCAGGGTTCCTCCTGCATGTGCTTCTGAAATCTTCGGGATTGGGCAGTTATTTACCATGTGTTATGGCTGCCATTGTTGTAATCTACTTCTGTACATTATCAATTGTGGTTCTTGATGTTACATTTTAACTTGCCCTTTCGTAGTTCTCTTAATTCTATAATCTACTTGATGTATGTATATTTTATTCTGCTTTTATGGCTGTAAAGCCGAAATAAAGTATTTTGACTGACTGACTGTTTACAAAAATATTGTCCCATTTGGTATAGTTTTTCTTTTGTTATCTCCAGTATAGTGATACTTTTGTAGACAGCATATAGGATATGATATGTATGTCAGATGATATTCAGCCAACAATATTCTGGTACCACGCTCCGAGGGCAGTTTCCTTGGTAGCCTCTTCAGTGTGTAAATGGGCAGCTGCAGAATGTGAAATCATTTTATCGGTACAAGAGAGAAAAGGAGTGGCAGATAAGAAATTATTATCTAACTTCTGTTAGCTATTGTGCCCACCCTTGTCTATGATTGTGGTGTTACCTCTTCTTCAACTAGTATAAACATGTTTTCTCCCTGCCCCGTCTGAAATATGTTGATGACATTCCTATTGACATGTGCCAAAAACGTCTCTAAAGAGTGTATGGATAGGCCCTCTGCCTTTATTATTGTCTCTAATCAGGTTGTAAAAAAGTAATGGAGAGGAAACTATAATCCAACATGGTTCTTGAATCATGGGCACTCATGGTCCCATTCATCCATCATGGCAATAACTAAATATATGAGGCTTTTGTTAACAGGCAAGAAAAACATTTGGCTTCCTATGGGCTATGAGGATCTTCTGAGAATGCCTGAAGAATCATGAGGCCTCAATAAGAGATTGGCAGGTCCAGGGCATCAACCACAAAATAGCAGATGGCCCTGTCAACAATCTCTCAGTTCCATGAAAAATTTGGAGATGTGAGAATTGTAAGCTTGCTGATAGTGAAGCTTCAGCTGACACTTTTGTCAGAGCCCCTTGCCCGGACATCTCATCCACCACTGGTCACAGTGATGGGCATAGTTACGGTCCTTCACCTTATTTGGGATGAAGGAACCTGCATTGGATTTCCATTATACTATACAAGGCATGTAGGTCCCAGACTCAGAAAACAAATAATGCCCCTAAGGCACAGGGAGTGAAAGGATTTCACTGTACAATTGGTGTCAGCAAGCCATGCTCCATCGACATATTTTGCTATCTATAAGACTAAAGAAAAACTGCTTTGTGTGATGGTGCTGAGAACAAGTCGTAATTATCTTTAGAAATCTAGGCTCAGCTATTTTGAATGCCACCATGTTGATTGCTGCCTTATACAGAAGACATGTTTGCTGTTTTGACAGCCATCCAGATGGACCAAGACGCCTTCAAGATGAAATGCTGTAAAAGCACAGGGTGCTAAGGTGTTGGATGATCATGCAGCCTCAAAACCAATTAGTTTCCAAAAAGCGATTAATTAGAAGACAATAAATGTAATATCGAATGTCAGACTTAGTGGCTGTAACAGCATTTTAAGTTTTAATTTCTAACTTTTTTACTATGAAGTGTAAAATGGAGAAAGTGATTAATTGTTTCAACCAAGTGATATAAGTCCCCCTAAAGTACAGTCTTTCACTTTCATTCCATTATATCAAGGTGTAGATTTGTGGAATGGTATTGAAAGCAAATGTGTATCATAAACTAGTATGGTTTTCGAACAGGTAAAAATGATACCATGACCGTATCAGACGGGAGGCAATCTATGGAAAAAGTGATTTAAGTGGCAACTAAAAGAGTTTATAATTAACTCATGAATTGTAATGGCAGCCGGTTAAACAACTATATAGGTAAAATAAGCCTCTTTAGTTAATTTGATATTGGTTCTTGTAGCCTAAAATGCTTTAGGGAATTTAACAGTGTGCAAAACCTTATAAGATTTGTGTACATGCAACAAATTTTAAAGTTCACACTCAAACAAACTAAGAGATCTTTGGCCCTGCCACTTCCGGCTACATTGTTCATGGTGCTCAGATTGTGTTGTTGGGCCATGGGTCCACAGAGTGGGGAAAACAGACAAGAAACTCACCAATCTTCACATGGGTACAGTTCACAAAGATGAATTAGTAGTGACACTACTTCAGACCAGCCCAAGATTCTGCAGGCTAATTTATATCTGTGAAAGCCTCCATCTTGTTCTGAGAAGTCAAAAACCACCATAAGTATATACTTCTTAAATCTTTACCATAAGGATGCAAGATGATTATAATAAAAACATTAGTAAAACATTAGCACAGGTGATTACAAGGAATGTAAAAAGATTGTAAATTCCTAACTTTTATTAGGCACTAACAAAGACTCAGCATTTGAACTTCTCATGTTTTGCCGGAAATGTAAATCATCAAATTCAATAACATTTCTCCTTAGGTCGGTGATGCTGATGACTCTTTTCATGGAGTTGGTGTCAAGAATTGTTGGACCAGGCGTCCAACTGACCAAGTTAATTTCTCCTGGAATAACATGTTTTCAATTGGTTGACTAAAACACAAGGTTTTTAGACCCTATCTAAAAATATGGGAAATGTATATGTTACCTCCCTCACCAGACATCAGGTGACAACATGAGAACTTATGCTTTCAAGAGATAATGAGAAAGATGCTACAATGAGAAGGCACAGTTTCAGGCATTCACATGACATTGCTGAACACAGACGGTGGAAAATATTAATATAGTTAATTTATAGTCCTATAGTGTGCAGGCAGGTAATTAAAAATCATTATGAACCAAAAAGTAATCATCATTAATGCTTTAGTATATAACCATTTTCTGTTACTTCACCAGGGAGCAGAGATCACAGGCAGCTGGTAAGAAAGTATGATAATTCATGATAAAATCACCTCTATGAGGTTTGAAAGACTTTACTGGTGCCTAGCGCTTAGGATCAAGGAAAGCTTTAGCATTCCCCACGACCACGTTCAACAATGTTTTTAAGGTGCTCCTCCCATTTGATTGTGTGGTGTTTTTTCATATGGCCCGTCTGACCTCTAGTACCATAATGTGTACCAGGCTTACTTCAATTGACATTTGTGTGGCAAATGGTTCATACTGCATTGTGTTCCTCCTCTTTGCTAACTGAAAAAAAAGTTCCAAACTGGGGAGAAGTACTTTTTAACTGGGCCACTGCCAATGCCGGAAGAAGAACTAGAGGTAGGAGGGCGTATCATTGATTGCCTCTCTGCCTCTCATGGGGCAGGAGCTGATGCAGGTCCCAGATGGGGTTTTGCAAATATGGACACTGGTGGCAGTGCTACCTGTACCACATCCCTTGGCACTGGCTGAATAGCAATGTCAGATTCCTCTGTGTCACCTTCCACCATGACTACCTTGTCATCGTCACCCCTCTCTTCATCCATTCCCAAGTCTTGCTGGAACTTTTCTTTTCCCTTGCCTCTCCTGTTGTCTCCTGGTCTCTGTCAGGGTCCATGCCATGTCCCTATCATCATCATCAGAAGTGGTGCTTGGAGAAAATGGTGCAGTAGTACCTTTCATTTTCCTTGCTGGAGATCTGGGAGCCAATGATTATAAAATAAGAGGTTCAACTTCTTGTTCAGAAAGAAGCTCAACCTCCTGTTCTGCTCCAACAATAGAAAAATGTACTATTGCTGGCTGTGGCTGCTGTCCACTTCGCTGTGTTTCTTAAAAAGATTACGTACTACTTAGCAAAAGGGACAAATCCAATTCACCATCGCTACTTGTCTGCGTCAATATGATTGCACTGGCTGCCTCACTAACAGACCCATGCCTGGGCTTAGGTTGGGGGGTGGTGCTGTTGATGCAGAAGCGCTTCTTTCAGCTTGCTCGACGAAGGCCAGTATGGCAGGCACAACTTTCCTGAAAAAGGTTGCGGTTGGCATGCCAGGTGGAAATCTGTTTCTTCTCCTCTCCACTAGCCACTTCCTTGGCTGCACCTTTCTTTGGGTCCATCTTTAAGCGGTCAGTTGGCAGTGGCACTTAGCCTCACAACAAGGTGAAGAGATGACTGTTTTCCGCAGTCAGTCAAGCATCACGTCATGCGCAGGCTTTCTGCCTGGAAGTACTGCAGGTGATGTCTCTTCAATTGTGCACCTAAAAAAAATCAACCAAGCAAGGCATTGTTGCAGTTCAAGTAGTAGTTCAAACAAACAATATCATTTACTGGCACATGCATCAAGCAAAAATATCCTCGCAAAAATTACGAATCGGTAAATTAGACCTTTAGCTCCCGCAAATTAGCACTTCCCAATGCAGCAATCAAAATACTGAAAATGCAGTAATTTTGCAAAAAAATCTCCTGGAAAATTATCGAGAAGCAAAATTGTGAATCCTTAACAGCGAAACATACAACATCAACCGCAAATAGCGATTAGCAATCAAAGACTCGCAATGCTATGCATGGAAATTCGCAATTCGCGATTTCCAGGAAAATCGTTATTTTGCAAGTGCAGAATAAGGGAAATCACAATCAGGTGGTAACGTTAAAAAAAAATGCACAGGTGCCACTAATCTGAAACCCTTTAAAAATGACTCAGGAGACCCCAGAAGCCTTTCACAATGGCAGCCTCTACGTGCTGGCAGGGAGGATGAGAATCAATGCAGCAGCTCAGCGCAGAAGGAGGATACTGGAGAGGATTTTCCGAGTGCGCATTACATTGCTGGGCCAGACTGAGGATGAAATCTACGATAAGTACAGGCTGAACCATGCAATGCTCATGAACATAATTTCTGAATTGGAACCCCTATTGCAGCACCAGACATGTAGGACACATGCATCCCTGTACATGTACAGGTGCTATGTTGCCTGCACCTACTAGCGACAGGCATTTTCCAGGGGGTAGCAGCCATAGCCGGAGGGGTTTCACAAAGCTCATTCTCACGGTTCTTAAAAAACGTCCTTGACACCATGATGACAAGGATCCACACACACATTACCTTCCCCACAACCCCACAGGAGTTGAATTAGGCAAAACTTGAGTTCTGCCAGGTGGCCCAATTCCCTCATGTGATCGGATGCATGGACTGTATGCATGTCCCTATCTGTCCCCCAGCAGCCAACTAATACATCTTCAGGAACAGGAAGTCTCACTACTCTATTAATGTGCAAGTTGTGTGCAATGCTAAGCATATTATAATGGATATCGTGACATAATTTCCAGGTAGCACCCATGACTCCTATATATTCCGGCACAGTGGCATTCACAGGTGTCTGCTCAAGGG